>NC_084514.1:12721190-13321190 GCF_024500385.1 Phyllopteryx taeniolatus
GTGTGATGGATTTGATGTACGTATTTATCATGTTATTAAATCAATACGATTTCTGAACTGCTCGAGGTGATGCATGTGGCTCTGTTGTACGCTGTGTGGTTGCAGAAAGAGGTGAATGAAGTTGACGGTCCGGGTACCAAACATACGGCCTGCGATGCTTGACGTCACACGAGACTCACTATATCTTGTGAGAATTCATAACTCCACTCTTAAATTGTATTTTCTAATTACTTTGTGGTTTTTTTGGGGTGAGGGTGATGCCACCACAAAAGGGTGCCAGTGACAGCAAAGAAGAGACCTAATAATACCATACCATTACCGTACCATTAATAAAGCTTTTATGATGGTGGGAGTTTGAGCCTGGAAAAAATGTCATTCACTTTGCATAAATATATATATATATATATATATATATATATATTTATTATTAACTCTAGAATGCCGACCAGTGTCACAAAACAAATTGTGGTGAACTTTTCATATTTGATTGTATTATGACCACTCTACAAGAACACATTGATTTATGTACTTGTTTCAACAAGTTGAAACAAGTATTGAAAATCTCTGTGACCTCTGCTGACTGTAAAAAAAAAAAAAAAATGTATGACTATTACTATTTACTATTGAAATTTGACACAGATATGTTGAATGATATCGCACAGGCCCAAAATCCTGGTCAAAGGTAACACATCGGTGTGTCATCAAATACAAGCGCAAAAACAGATTTGATTTGATTTGATTGAGTTTGTTCGATATTATATATATATATATATATATATATATATAAGATAGCAACACTTGGGCATAGCGGTTGGCACGTCTGCCTAATGGTCAAGAGGTTTTTATTTGTCCAAAAACATGCATGTCAAGTTGACTCGTGGACTCGAAATTGTCCCGAGGTACAGGTGTGTGTGTGAGAGCGTGCGTGTCGATGTGCCCTCCGATTGACTGTTGAGCAGCCCCAGATGTGAGCTGGCGTAAGCTCCAGTTCACCGGTGACCCGAATCGGCACGGGTGCTGTTGAAAATAGATGGATGGGTCATATTTAAAGCTTCCCGCAGCTCCTCATAAATTAAAGAGGCCCGCGATAGTCCGGGAACGCTAACATTTTGTCCTTCTTAACCTCTCCGAACTACTTGGTTTGCATGCTGCTTATGTGCACTACACAAGGAGTATTTCAACCAGGCCTGGGTTTTCACACGTTTTGGGTTTCACAGGAGGAGAGTGTACCTGTGAAGAGATGACTCTCCACAGTCCTTTCCGGTGGTGAAATAACACGTCAGTGCGCTTTCCCAATATTTCTGTTTAGAAAATGTACTTTCTACACTACATACCGAGTGAAGAATTTCTTTGATGCATGTGATTATGTGCAATGACATTACATGTCATTGCACATAATGGAACAATTTCCTTCAGTAGCTATTGAGGCTGAAAACGAGCAGAACAAAGCAAACCTCAAAGTTTTTCAAGCTCAGCAGTGACGAACACGGACGAGGTCCTTAGATGAATTCAAAGCCACGTCCACCCGGGGGCACAGCGATGCCAATTCACTCGCTTGTCAACAAGGGAAGGAGGGGAACCAGATGGGAAGTTGTTTCTGTGGCTTTGAAATCAGCAACAGCGGCTCCATACGTAACAGACCAGGATGACGAAATGCGGCTGAAACGGACCCAAAGACCTCTCCGACACGCAATTATTTCCTGAGTTTCTGCGTCCGGCTTTGCGGCGTTTAACGTTTGGGCATCCCCCATTTGTATGGGTTTATTTTATATGTGCACGCACGGTACTGTTTCGGATGTGGGCCGGTGTGTATTTGTTCCTGAAGATGCAGGAAGTACCCAGGTAGCACGCCTGCTGCTTTTTAAAGTGTATGGATGAAAGGATGGGAAAGAAAGACACAGTGGTGAACAATGAGACCAGCAGCTGGCCATGTTGTTCATTACATTCACGGGAGGAAAACATTGCTTCGACCTTTGACCATGCAAGGACACTTTGGAGGCCAAGAGGGTCGATGTGTCATAATCCATCCATCCATCCGTCCATTTTCTGCCCAGCTATCGTCGGGCAGGAGGCGGGGTACACCCTCAACTGGTTGCCAGCCGATCGCAGGGCACATAGGAACAAACAAACAACCATTCGCACTCACAGTCACGCCTACGGGCAATTTAGAGTTCTCCCAATTCATGCATGTTTTGGGGATGTGGGAGGAAGAAGACCCACGCAGGCACGGGGAGAACATGCAAACTCCACACAGGCGGGGCCGGGGATCGAACCCGGGTCCTCAGAACTGTGAGGCTGACGCTCTAACCGGCCCAAAATAACTAAATACATACATTTCTCAAATAAAACTGTTCAGTTTGACATGGAAAAACGAATTGGCGTTGTATATCTATATTTAGTCATTGATGGTGTAGTGGTGCATTCGGTCGGTCAGCATAATGCCAGCAAAAAAAAAAAGAATGTCTAGAAAAAAAAAAGCTCAAATTTAGGGAACTAGTTATTGTGCGGATTCCATGAATCTATGAGCAAAGCTTTATTTTACTGTCATTTTTGAACCGTACTGTATTTCCTACAGTTTCAGAGAAGCACGTTGGCTTTTACTTTGAAATGTTGTTTAGCGTAACCCGGAAACAAATCAATTTGATGCTCGTGAGTTGTTTTCCCCCACATAACCCGGACAGCAAATATTGTGCACATTTAGTGTAGTAGACACGTATTGCTATTTGGTTGTATTTGTCAAAAAGCGGCATTGTGAGAAGGGTCTCGTGAGGTTAGCACGACAAGTCAACAGCGAGGCTACGTTGCTCTTCTCCAAGTGGACTGTTAGCACGCAGGCTAACTGGCGAATTTACTGTCAAATTGGGTCCAGGCAGGACGGAGACGACATGTCCTGCGGCTTATTGGAGTGTGGTCGTCTCCAAGAGCTCAAGGCGGTCAGGGATTATTTGTTCCACGATCGAACTGAGCCGGCGGAGAAGAATCAAACAGGTAATCGACATCATCGTGATTGACGCTGGAGGAGAACTTCTTCTTCTTCTTCTAATGTCTCCTCCGCAGGGGCCAAAGTCAACTATTCACTTTCAGAGTTCAAAATACGTCTTTCTTTCTTTCTTTCTTTCTTTCTTTCTTTCGGGACACGCATGCGAATATACTTAATAGCAGGCACTACGAGTGTGTCTGGCGTTGAAATGAGCTGTTTCCGTTCCTCCTCAGTAGCAGAAAATGAGCTATCGTGGGACACCTCTGACTGGGAAACCGCTTGGGAAAGCGACAAGAGCAGCGAGCAAGAGGCCTCATCGGCCACATCGGTTTGTCATGTCGCTTTTCATCATCTTTCAATCACGTTTTGGTGACCTGCATTGTTTAGTGGCAGATGCATTTGAGTTCCCCTGCAAAAAATCATGCAGTGTCTGTTGTTGTTTTTTGATGGCTGGAGAAAATGACAGCAAGGAAGAGAATGTTGAATAGTCGTATTTCTTCAATGAGTACCTGACGATAACAAGTAATCAACCAGCCAAGCATTTTCTGTAGCATTTGTCCTCATGAGGGTTAACGGTTCACCCGAATGCCTCAGAGTTGAAAGATTCTCGTTATCGGGTATGCGTGTTTTCTCTAAGAACTTTGGCTTCCTCCCATATCCTCCAACCATACTTTTGAGGTTAATTGAAGACTCTAAATCAGGGTCGTCCACAGGCCATATACAGAAATGCGAGGGCCACTTTAACATGCTTCCCTTTTAATTTACATGCATACACGCTAAAACCAATCCATCAAGCAATTACCCAATGCAGTCTCTTCTTTTCTTTTGACCTTATTCCGTTAGGCGACGCCACAGCGCGTCAAACTTTTCCATGTAAGCCCATCTCCTCCATCCTCCTGTCTAGCACCAACTGCCGTCATGTCTTCCCTCAATACATCGATCGACCTTCGCTTTGGTCTTCCTCCAGCGCCATCCTCATCGCGCTTCTACCAATACACTCACTCACTCTCCTCTGGATGTGTCCACCGCTGCTCTGCATGTCCTGTATTTGTTGGAACACACTTCTCTGCCACGCCGGACTTCCGCATGCAGTACCACAGTTCCTCTCTGGGTACTCTGTCATAGGCTTTCTCTCGATCTACAAAGACACAATGCATCGACCTCTTTTCCATCAACACCCTCAAGGCACATAATGCATCTGTGGTACTCCTTCTAGGCATGAAAGCATACTGTTGCTCGCAAATACTGAGTCTAGCCTTCACTACCCTTTGCCATAACTTCATTGTGTGGCACATCAACTTTATTCTTCTGTAGTTCCCAGAGCTCGGCACATCACCCTTGCTCTTAAAAATGGGCATCAGCGCACTTTTCCTCCATTCCTCAGGCATCTTCTCACGCACTAGAATTCTGTTGAACAAGCTGGTCAAAAACTCCACAGCCACCTCCCCTAGATGCTTCCGTACCTCCACACGAATGTCATCAGGACCCACTGCCTTTCCATTTTTCCTCCTCTTTAGTGCCTTTCTAATATCCCCCTTACTCGTCATTGCTTCTTCCTGGTCTACCACACTTGGCTCTTCTACTCTTCTTTCTCTCTGATTTTCCTCATTCATCGACTCCTCAAAGTATTCTTTCCATCTATCCAGGATACTACTTGCACCAGTCAACACATTTCCATCTCTATCCTTAATCACCCTAATCTGCTTCACATCCTTCCCATCTCTGTCCCTCTGTCTGGCCAACCTGTACAGATCTTTTTCTCCTTCTTTAGTGTTCAACCTGGCATACATGTCATCATCACATGGCTCTCGTTTGGCCTTTGCCACCTCTACCTTTGCTCCACGTATTCGTTTCTCCTCTCCTCAGTCCTTTCGGTGTCCCGCTTCTTCTTTGCTATCCTCTTTCCTTGTATGATTTCCTGTACTTTGAGGTTCCCTCTCCCCTTTCCTACCCGAAGATACACCAAGTACTCTTCTGCCTGTTTCTCTGATCACCTTGGCTGTAGTGGCCCAGTCTTCTGGAATCTCCTCCTGTCCCCACAGAGAGCCTGTCTCACCTCTTCCCGAAAAGCCCCACAACACTCTTCCTGTCTCAGCTGCTCTGCCTTCGTCTTCCTAGTCTTCCTCCCCACCACCAGAGTCCTCTTACACACCACCATCCTATGCTGTCTAGCCACACTCTCCCCTACCCCAAGCTTACAGTCAGTAACCTCCTTCAGATTTCATCATCTGCACAAGATGAAATCCACCTGCGTGCTTCTACCTCCGCTCTTGTAGGCCACCCTATGTTCCTGCCTCTTCCGGAAGGAAGTGTTCACTACAGCCATTTCCATCCTTTTTGCTAGGTCTACCACCAACTGTCCCTCGAGGTTTTTTACCTGGATGCCCAACTGCTTCATCACCCGTTTCCTTCACCAACATGCCCATTAAAATATGCACCAATCACGACTCTCTCTCTGTCTGGGATCCTCAGAACTACTTGGTCTAGCTCCTTCCAGAATTTCTAGCCACTAATCACATGATACATAACACCCTCAATTTCAAGTGTCACCCTAATCACTCGATCTGATACTCTTTTCAGATATTCTTAGCTAACTCGTCCTTTAACATAACCCCTACTCCATTTCCTTTCTCATCTACACCATAGTAAAATAATTTGAACCCTGCACCTAAATTTCGTTTCTGTTTTAGTTGTAAATAGTTTATTTGCATCTTTGTGTAAAAGCTCGATATAAAACCAATGTATAAGTAGTAGTAGTTTTTAGCGGTGTTGCAACATTCCCATTTTTGACACGCACACTTTGCATTATGCGCACCTTTCTTTTTTCAATATAATCACGGGCCGTGGAAAATGTTCTTTTACTGTATGCCGTGGGCCGCAAATAGCCCCCAAGCCATAGTTTGGATACCCCTGCTGTGAATGCCTGTCTGTCTATATGAGCCATGCGATTGACAGGCGACCCGTGACCCTCATGACGACAACCGCTCCAAAAAACGGATGGAGGAAGTGAAAACTATTCTGTTGCTGTTGCCTCAAGGTGTTATTCGTGTCATTGTTTCCCCATTAACCTATAGGCGGAGGAAAGCACAGAGCTTAGTGGACTCTGGCTTCAGGATTGCATCGTATCCCTGTCCCCCTGCTCAGACCTGCTAGTGGTGGCTCGTGAGCAAAAGGCTGTCTTTCTCTCAGGTCAGATGTCGACACGGACACACTGAAAATTGCCGCATACAGAAGACACAGGCACCATTTATCCACCGGTGGCTTTTATGCCGAACACATTGTTGCTGCGTGTGTATACGGCATCCCGCCATCAGATTACATCAGCGACGGATAGCCGCACGAGCACGCAGTGACATTAGACGGGAAATACAAATAGACAGAAACAATTGCGTTCGGCGCACCAGGATGGGATAAGTGAGTGTCAGGTGTTGATCTTTACAACTCTGTCCTGGCAATTTCCAGAAAAACAGGTAGATAAATCATCTCTTGCTCGACAAAGAAGTTATATTTGGCTGATTGTGTACAGCTAAGTGGCGAACAGATGGTGGTGGCAGAGAAGAGATGACCCTGGCTGTGTCTTGGAGTGGAATACTCAGCACTGAAGAAGGGTGAGATCAGGCTCATTTTTGATAGCGTCAACACACCTTTTTGGAACTATGGAGCTTTCTATTTAGAATTTTAAGATGGAAAGAAACTCTCTACTATGTGATATGCAACTGTATATCCAATTTTGATTCTGAAAGAAAACGGAATCTGGTGCCGTTAAGCGCTGAAAGCTCTTTGAGGGCTAGTTACTATGTAACATGCAGCTCTTCAATTCAATATCATTTAAGATATTAAGATCAAATGTGTTTGTCCTCAAGTTTGAATGTTTAAGATTGCACAGGTTTATGTTCCGATTTGGATTATTGATGATAGTTAGTTTTTTTTTTTTGGGTTGCCAGCCAGTGAGATAACATTTCAATCCAAATGAGCCATTTGGTTACCAGCACACAGCCAATAACAAGGCTTATACAAGTGGTTTATGTCGGTTTTACTGCATGCATGTGTTGATATGTGCTCCACGTAGTTCAATAATTGAACATGATTTCAAGAAATAAATGTCAGGGTTACTGTACAATTTCTCTTGGCAGAGAGTGTGTGAGCAGCACCATCTGTATACCACTGGCAAGCCAGAAAAGGTATTTCTCGAAAAAAATGTGTCGGTGGTCAATGGTAGGTACTGTAGCTTGATAGCATGTGCGTATGTCTGTTTTTTTTGGTAGGAGCTCCACTGGGCGACCTGACTGGACATGCGTTGTTGTGGGTTTCACTTCTGGCCATGTCCGGTTCTACACAGAGGTACAGTAATTCAAATTCCCTCACCTCCAGATTGATTGTTGTTACATAGAAGGAAATCAATGTATATTTTGTCGTTTATATTCGTGTCTTTTTTTCATTGAATGTAATATGTAATATTTGTCATTAGAATGGGGTTCTGCTACTGGCCCAATTGCTTCACGAGGACCAAGTTTTAAGGCTAAAGTGTCGCACATATGAGATCCCTCGCCATCCTGGTGTGACTGAGCAGGTTGGATATCAGTGAAATAGTGTATTTTTGTTTTCCCGATTTATCTTGAATGAATGAAACGTTCTTCGGCACGATCACTAATAGTAGGCACTAACGTTTTCCATCCCAGCATGAAGAGATAAGCATCCTTTACCCTGCTGCACTGGTCACCATAGATGGTTTCAGCCTCTTCCAGTCCCTACGCGCTTGCCGGAACCAGGTTGCAAGAGGTATCTGTGTGTGTGTGTGTGTGTGTGCGCGCGCGTGTGAGCACGTGTGCATGCGACGCTTGCGTGCGTGACTGTCATCTGGTTGGGCAGTTGAAGGGTTGCACAGGGTTATGTATTGGAAAAAAATGACATTGCAATTTTTTTTCAAACCTGCAATACATGTTGCGATGGGGAATAATACAGGATCAGTTTTGGGAAAGTCAATTTTCCACGTGAACTTGTTCAAAGTTCAATTCATCATTCAAAAAATTAACTACTTCAGTTGATTGTTCATCATTCAAAATTTTGAACCAAGTTCACCAGTCCCAAAACAAACTAGTTCATAGTGCTTTTTTTTTCCTGTTCAATATATTGCTGACGGTCTATTACCCTCAAAATACTGGCATTTCATGTCCCCACTGTTGCCACCCATTCAGTCCACGCTAGTGGCCAGCTGCAGCTTTCACCCTACAATCTCAAAAACATCAGTGAAAACGTGTTGCTTCAATGGGCTTTTTGAAAATGAGGAATTAAACAAACACAGGACTTTTGTCCTTCAATATGCAAACAAAAACACGCAACACAGTATGACAGTAACGATGGTGAAAGGCCATTAATAGCGTTGCATTCCTTGTAGCTCTGGCTGACTATATTAACAATATGCAGCTACTGTTGTATTACAAAACAAAACACATTCCATATTATCACAATGTGATCGTGCAGTCTTGTAAGTAAAGCATTCTGATACAAATAATAATTTTCCTAGTAATCCATTTTTACAATTATGGACTGTGTAACAAAAGAACAAATTCTCTCCCATTTACGCAGTGTCCCTGAATGCACCTCGCAGCTGTCTCGTTTCATTCTGAAGAGTGAAATAGGAAATGTAGCAGGTGTACATTCTTTCTATTTGCATGTCCAAACAGGTCCCTCCGCTAGTCACGTTTAACATTACGGTTCAAAGAAACCCCAACGTCGCAGCAGACATCGCGATGAAGATTGTCAGACAAAATATCGGGCAGCCCTAGTTACAATGAATGTTACAATTTTGTGTATTGAGAATGTTCTCTTCATTTGCTAGCCAAGGGCAAAAGTGTAAATCCAGTAACAAGGCTTTTGCAAGTGCTTTGTGTGGGTGAATGGGTTTGGGTGTACACTTGCCTCCCTGGGTGAATTATGACCAATCATTAAAATATGAATTATGCCTACAACCTAAAGGGGAAACTGGATAATGAAATTACTGTTTCACGGTTTCTGACAATACTGTCTTTTTCAAGCTTTTTATGACGTCATTAGATGCTACGATCCCTCTTTGTGCTCGTCTTGTAGCGGCAGCTGCTGGGAGCGATGTGATTCAGCCTCCTCCGCTGGCCTATAAGAAGTGGGCTCTCCAGGACATGGACACTATTGTAGACCACTGTAGTGTGGGTAAGTCTTACCACTGAAACTCACTGACAGTCCTGTGCCAAGATCTTGGTTGTTGTAGCAATTATTATAATGACTATATATATTTAGGCAAAAAGTCTGATCTTGCCAAAAACTACAGTTTAATACGTCACAAACTGTAATATCTGTATAGTGTGCATGGCCTTGTACTCAAGCACCAAAGTTACCTAATATCTAAAAATGTAAATGTAAAGTTCATGCCAAGAAAATCTCTCTCTCTATATATATTGAACAAAAAGATTGTTCAATTGCGAGAGCCTTTGTAGTCTGAAACCTAAAATGATGTTGGAAAAACATGCTGTTTTTAAAAGAATACATCATTTTACTGCTTCCAGTCGTGAGCTGCGGCATTCCATAGTTCAACCAAATGAAATGATCTCGTGTTAAATATATTGCTTTGAACATCCTACCTCAAGTGCAGTGATGTCAATGTATGTGGGTTAAGACAAATATTTGACTTGAATACTACTTGACTATTTTACGAGTTACTTTCTTCATTTGGTACATCTCAATCGGGCTTTCACTTCACTGAGAGGTGATACTGTATTCCAATGGGGTGCGTGTTAATCTCGCTCACACAAATGCACACACACATCGGAATTTGCACATTCACTTTTTTATTACATTTTTTCAAGTGGGACAGAAAAAGGATGGATGGATGTTTGTTTATTTACTTATTTATTTTGTCCTGGTCAAGCAGAAAGGAGGACAGAAACAACCAAAAGGAGAGAGAGTGAAAAGGCAACCCACACTCAGCGACTATTTATTGAGCATTACAGTCGTTCAGTCGAACAGAGCCAAGTTTTTAAAGGCCAGTGACAGAAACAACTAAAAGGAGAGAGAGTGAAGAGGTAGCGAAATAATATAGGAAAAGAAGACGATACAAGACAAGACACTAGCTGTAAATAAGATGAGGAAAGTCAATCATATAGCTCGTAAAATGACACATTAGCATGGGGACCGGACAGGCCAGGTACAGAAGCGGAAGCATGCAGGACAGAGGTCGTGGGCCCAACTGCAACTGAAGTGTCGTGGGAGTGGCTATGTCAATTCTAAACATCTATAGGACCAGAGCGCAAGTGAGGGGATGCATAGGTAGGTTATTTGTTGCAATGAGTGAGTTGCCCCACACCCGGCGAACAAGTCCCAGGGGTGTGTGTCTGCGAACACAGGCAAGTCAATTGACACAGAAGGCGCCTGCACCACGGGGGCTGCCCGGTGGTATACACTGTCATTCTTTAGTTCTTTTCGATCTGGAGGGAGTTAAAATACAATACTTGTTTCTGAAAAGTTCCATTGTTAAGATGCATGCCATCGTATGTGTTGCTGTGTTTTTTTCCACAGGACCTAACGAAAGGTGTGATGATGTGCTGTTTTCCTTGGAATCCACACCCAGAAAAGAACCTAATTACATTGACTTATTTTGATGTGCAATGCGCAAATATAATCATTTACTTGAGTTGCATCCTGCTTCTGTTGGATTGAGTAACCCCCTCCCCCCTCCCCGCATATCCTTCATCTCACTAGGTGTCATGACACTCAATGTGTTTGATCAGATGAAGAACGCCTCTGTTTTGGGGGGATTTAATGCTTCGGTCAAAGGCAGCCCTCCTGCCATGAGCCAGTACGTCACTGTGGGAGGGGGCCCGTACACTGGCTTTTACTATGCGGTAGAGGTGAGCCATGACAGCAATTACAGCACTTTCCAGTATACACTTGTGGACAAATATTGAAATGACTGCAATAACACAAATGGGATAATAGTCGTCACTGCTTGTCCTCAGGGAAGCAGCCAGCCTCTTCTCTCTCATGTGGCTCTCGCTGTGGCCAGTAAACTTACATCCGCCCTCTTCAGTGCTGCCAGGTGTGGAAGCTTTTCAATTCACAAAACAAAATCAATGAGCTTAAAATGGTGAAAAGGTTGTCTCAATGATAAATATAACTGTACTAATGACCCCAGCTCAATGTTTGTAATGTGTTATGTCTCTTCGTGTCTGTGATTGCTTCTCCCCCCCCCCCCCCCCCCCCCGTTGTACACACTTGGGCATAAGACTGACTGCTGACAATACTCAAACAAACACAAGCAATCCTCCTGCTTGTGTCCCATTCTATTATTTTCTTTCATCATCTTTCAGTGGATGGCTGGGATGGAGCAAGAACAAGAACCAAGATGAGAGTGTCCAGAAACACAGGTCCAAGGTGGAGCCTGCAACACCCCTGGGGATCAGGTGCTATTCTCATAGTTTCAAATGAATACAAATTGGACTCCTATTTTGGGTGTGGTCAATATTGTATTAATCAAATGAGGTTTGTCGGTATGCAGTTTTTATCCTGACCTCTCTCGTTCAGATTTGGTCTCCCAGACTCTCGCCGCCATGGCGAGTCCATTTGCCTGTCCCCTTGTAACACGCTGGCCGGAGTAACTGATGACTTTGGTCGAGTCACGCTGCTGGACCTAAACAGAGGAATTGCAATTCGCATGTGGAAAGGTGAGGAGAAAGCAGAAGGAGAATAACCGTGCTCAAGAAATGGTGATACAGTATGTTGTTTCAATATACAGATACCTTGTAAATGGGATCGTTAGAACATCTAATTGAATACGAAGACTTGGAAAGGAGGGACAACTTTATCTATCCCTTGTCTTCATTTTCTCTTGCTTGTTTATTTATTGGACCATGTCTTAGGTTGCATTTTCCCCCCCCTCAAGCTTTGATTTTGATTCTTTCATACTCCTTGTTACACATTCAAAATCTTGACTCATTGTAGTCAAAATCATGGATCTAAACACACATTGAATCAGTTGGAAGTCCCCCACTGTTGATATTAGTTTCATACTACACAATAATCATCATAATAATAATAGCGATGCACCAAAATTTCAGTTGGCCGAAATTAGACCAAAAGTGCATTTTCGGTTTCAGAAAGACTTTTGTCACCAAAATAAAACTGCTGAACTAATAACAACATATGAACAACACAAATAAATGTCTTTATTACGGCAATAATTGTTATTTGCATGTCACGTTGAATTGTGGGAACAAACGTGGCTTTATGGTCATTATGCTAGCGGCTCGTCCACGCTGCCGCGTCCCTATTGTCGCCCAAGCTTGCCGCTTTCCGCTGTTGGGCTACTAAGGCGGAATGTGCGGTCGGGCATCGAGAATCGTGAACCGATTGGAACTGGGACTAACGTTCCTGTTCTCCCGGAACTGCCGAGCTGCGGAGGCGAACGTATACATGGCATCCATTCTCAACACAGCATAAGTCACTAATCATCGCCTCCATGACAGCGAATAAACTACATTCTGACAAGTATGCTTATCACAAAGGACAGAGGGAGGACAAGACGGGAGACAGACGGCAGGGAAGCCAGTTGCTAAGCTATCGTGACAGGCCATGTGAAAACATGGTGGCTTGCTGCCTACCAGATTTCCCGGCGTGCGTAGCACCGTTGTATAGTCGTTAAAATGCTATGCCGGCATGCGGCAAAGCAGAGCTTTGGTTGATGTAATGAGGACATTTTCTTCATAAAAGAGGCTTCAGGCTGTTAATTGCTACCACTAATTCGACTTTACTGTCAAACTAACCATACAATTACACGTGTAGTTGAAACAGCCACAAAGCCTCCATCAACCATACAATGGGAAACACCACATAGCCAGTCACACAGGCTAACAATTGATATAGAACATTTAAATAACGCCAGCTTGGTGTTTAAAACAATTTGAAGCTGTGGAGAAAAGATCCATTTTACGCAGCAGAGAAGTTGGGTAGGGACGTCTGCAGAAGATGCGAGCCATTGATGTGGAGGATTCACTCAAAAGCATACCATTAAAGAAGAACGGAATGTCACGAAGGGTGCAAATGTTGTTACCGTGTTTTTTTTTTTTTTTTTTTTTTTTTTTTTTATATATACACAATACCGTACTGTTGAGTGTAAGTTTTATGATTAAAAGCTGACAAGCCACAAAGATGTGGAGCCTTCCTGTTCACAACAAGGAGCATGAGAGGGCTGGGGTCAAGTGAGGAGAGGAGAGGGGAGGGAGAGAAAGTGAGAGAGACACATTCAAAGGTACAGCCGCGCAACTTCAACGTGTGCGTGTGAGACTGTTGGCTTGATTAAACTACATCAAACCAGTTGATATCTTTACATTCTCTTCTATTCTGTTTTTACAATATACTGCAACTTTTTTGTTCAAAAGTGGTGCGGTTAGGGGAGGACTGACAGGGATTCAATTGCATTTCCATTGATTTTGATGGGGAAATATGTTTTGCGATACGAGTGTTTACATTTAAGAGCACGGTCACAGAACAAATTTGACTCATCTCTCAAGGGACCATTGAACATATAATTAACAGCATCAATATGCTAAACAAGGGATTACTGTATTTTGGATCGGATTGTCTCAGGGGGAAATGAGTTATTCAAGATTTTTTTCGTGTCTCTTGGTCATGCAAATCTATTTACTGAAAGGTTACAGAGACGCCCAGCTGGGTTGGCTGCATGTTCCAGAGGATCGAGTCAGTCGGGAACGCTCCGCCTCATCTTCCCTCGCCAGGCGCCATGCGCTGTTTTTGGTTATTTACGCTCCTCGCAGAGGGATCCTGGAGATCTGGGCGATGCAATACGGACCTCGAGTGGGTGCATTCACTGTCGGGAAACACTGCAGGTACACAGACAAAAACATTGCTTCATGTCAAACCTTAAATACCTTTTCACCGGTGCATATTTGATACCACTCTGCATTGCTTAGGATCTTAGCGTGTGTTCACCTCCAGGTTGCTGTATGCTGGTTACCGTCTGTTAGGGGTGAACCGTGTGACCAGTCAGGGCTGGAAGATCCACACCCATCAAGTATGTTTGCTGGATCCCGTCACAGGAGCCCTAAGGACTGTGAATGTTCCCTTCCACCTGGCCCTCAGGTTGTTCCACTAAAATGGAGTACATGTGCACACACTAGTTAACATCAATCCATACATATGGAAAACATACTGCAAAACACACACCCAGCTTGTAAATGCACACGGGAAAAAGACCTTCATTTTTGGAGGCATGTACTATGGTCTGACAAAAGTCAAATTGAAATGTTTGGCCATAATGAGGATCGTTACGTTTCGAGGAGAAAGCGGAAAGCTCGCAAGCCTCTGAACCCTAGCCCAACTGTGAAATTCGGGGGTGACAAAATGGATGGCATCAGCCAGGAACTTAAACCTTGGGCGCAAAGGGGTCTTCCAAATGGACAATGCTGCCAAACCGGTTACAAAGTGGCTTAAGGATAACAAACTGTAGCAAGAGTTTTTTTTCTCAATCCTTTCAGATAGTAATTACCCCCTAATCATTAGTTAAGTTTCACTGATCACATTCAATCCTGATTACTTCCAGACCTGTGCAATCAAGAAATCACTGAAACAGTGACAAAATCAAGTCAGCCAAAAGATCGAAAAAAGCTGCAACAAAATGACACCATCTAAAAGAAATTCCTAAACAGTCGAGAAATCAAGTGATCGAAAGGGTTACAAAAGCCATTTCAAGCTTTCGGATTTCAGTGAGCCGTAGAGAGAGCCGGTATCCTCACTTGGAGAAAAGATGAACAGCGGTGAACCTTCCCACGAGTGGCCGGCCTACAAAGCTGAACCCAAGAGAACGGCAGTGACTAATCCAGGAGGCCACAAAGGAACTCAGGACAACTTCAAAAGAACTGCAGGTGTCAAAACTCTCTTGACACACCAATAAGGGAGAGACGGGGCAAAAATGGCATCCATGGCGAAAACCACCGTTGACCAAAGAGATCATAAAGGCTTGTCTTACTTTTGCAAAAAAAAAAAAAAAAATCATCTGAATAATTCCCAAGACCTTTGGGAGAATATATGGACTGACGAGATGAAAGTTGAGCTTTTGGGAAGTTGTATGTATTACATCTGGTGTAAATGTAGCACAGCATTTCAGAAAAAGAACAGCATACCAAAATTCAAAGAATGGTGATGGTAGTGTGATGGTCTCGGGCTGCGTGGCTCCTTCGGGACCGGGACAACTTGCTGTGATTAATGGAACCGTGAAGAGAACAGAAAATCCTGTTCAGCAATCAGTTTGTGACCTCAAACTTGGGTTCCGCAGCAGGATAACCTTCACCCCCAAGTCAACTTCTGAATGGCTTAAAAAAACAAAATGAAGGTTTTGGAGTGGCCTGTTCAAAGTCTGGACGTGAATCCAATTGAAATGACCTGAAAAAGACCGTCCGTGCTCGAAAACCCTCCAGTGTTGCTGAATTCAAACAATTGTGCAAAATGTCTCCACAGAGACGTGAAGGACTCATTGCCAGCTCATTTCGGTTGTTGCTGCTGAGGATGGCCCAAGCAGTTCTTAGGTTTAGGGGACAGGGACCTTTTTCACACAGGGCTAGGTAGATTTGAATAGTGTTTTTTTTTTTTCATTAATTCATAATCACAATCACCATCTAAAAACTGCATTTTATGTTTACCTGAGTTATCTTTTTTGATACTTATGTTTGATGGCCTTGATCATTAAAGTGGGAAAACGACGCAAAGAATTTGAGAAGGGGGCAAATACTCTGCGTGCGCGTGTGTACACAAACACAGACTTTTTTTAGGGTTAGGGTTTAAAAGGCCTCACTTTAACCCTAACCTCCCTCAACCCGGGTTGCTTTTCCACCTGTCGGTGCCTTCTTTTTAGCGAGCTGCCCAGCTAATTAGACGGGTCCTCGCCAGCTAGATCTCGGCATCTCCCGCGCCGTGTTGGATCAACTTTCTCCAATTCATTCTGGTGCAGTCGCCGTCCACCTCGGCGATGGCTGCCTGCCGGGTTTGTTTGTAGCGCTGCCTTGAATATCTGTGCAGCTTCCGTGGAGTTCTCGGTGAAGGGTGCAGAAACTCTGCGTTTGCCATAAACACCGGCTAAAAAGCGTGAAATATTTTGTATCTTTTTCAGTAAATGTAGCACGGCAGCAGTTGTAGCTCTTCTCTGAATAAAGTAAGTAGTATGATGTGTTCTCATTCAAGTCAGAAAATTCTGATTTACAAATCGCTTTTCCACGCCCACTCGAGTCACCGCCGTAGTATGTACAGTAATTACACGTTATGAAACCAAATCATTTCTTGACATTGTTTTATATCACCAAGTGCTATTTTCTTGCTTATTAAGAACGTGACAAAAACATTTTGGTGTTTGAATGCGATATCGGGGTAAATTGAGCTTGGTCATGGGATGGCTTTAAACTCGTAGGTCTAGGTTCCACCATCAACTAATCAGCGCTGTCGTTTTCTTGCATAACGTGTGGCTGTTTTCCAGCCCAATTGTTCAACACTTATTCAATTCATTCTAAAGAATGAATAGCATATGAAGAAGGCAAGTGAGCTGGAAGGTTCTGCACTTTGAAAGAAGGGTGACACACTTAAGGAACCTGTCTCTAATAATTACCGGTACTTTCCTGGCTATTCACATTCACAGGCCTGCCATCTTATTTTTGTGATATACAAAGATAGTTGGAAAGATTTGAATGAATTGTATTCGTTTCAGCGACAAGAAGAGTGAAGGAGCCAAAGATATGCATTTGTTCAAGAAAGTGACAACAATACTCAAGACCAGCGATATGGAGCCTGGTGAGCGATTATTCTGCCTTTGAGACTGTTCATGTTCATGTAATTTGATGTGGGCAGGGCATCAAATCATGATTTACCCTACCTAAGGTTAAGTGACCATTAGTCTTTGATTAGGCTTTGGTAAATCATTGATATTTAGTTTGATGATTGATCTTTCCAGATATTTTGGAGAGCGAGGCCAAAGGCGTGCTGCTGGATATCAAAAACTCCTCCATTCAAAAACAAGTATGATTAAGCTATGTTTACACAATGTTCCCGACGGCCACGGCGGCCCCGCTTCAGGGAACCGAGGACAAAATGCGACGGTCCCGAGACAAGGCTGGGGGGGTGGGTGGGTGGCGGAATAGGGAAAGGAGTCATTCCGTGATTTTGGTGGATGCCTGAGCGATGACCTTTGTAAACTGTCTAAAGTCACGGTGCGGATGAGAAACGTAGTCGGCCATAGTACAACAACGGGGTTGTGTGAGTTTGACAGAAAAAGAGAAGAATGCTTACTCGTGTTAAAAGCAATTTGAATTTGGGGTCCGAGGGCAATATTGTATCAGCTGTGATTAAACCTGTGTGTCCTCATAAATAAAATGGATGTCTTGCGCTCTGTATCAAACAATCGATGAGTCTTTACATTTCTTGTCTCCTATGCAGACACGCAGGCTTAATCACAACTGACAGAATATCGGCCCCTGAGGTCACAAATGAGGATACAAATTCTACTATAACCTAGTTTATGCTTTTGATGTACCGTAATTGCTTGTGTATCATCTGCATATTTTTACCGCCCCCAAAATAGTCACAAGCCAATAGTATACATTATACATAGATATAAGGAAGTTGAAAAGTTTCGACACTCTAAAACACGATACAATTTGAGAAGGTTGAGGATTCGTTTTGCTGCGGCACGTACTAAAATGGGTTCAACTTTGTCTCATTTTGTGTAAGCAAATGATTTCCCTGACTTGAGTCTTGAATTCGAGCAATAAGTGGCGATAGTGTAATACGGAGGCTTCGACGCGACTTGTCACGCGTCACATGCGTGTACCAGGCAGTGACAACGAGGCAGCTACCTCATCTGTCACGTTGCGAGACAAACAAGAGGTAACGCAACAACAAGATGAAGAGGTGGGGTCAACACATAACCACTATTAACACTGTTTAGGTGAGAATGAACACGAACTGACATAACGCAGCATTCTTAACGATTTACAGTCAGAATCCGAATCCGAATCCTCTTTATTTGCCAAGTACGTCCCAAAAACACACAAGGAATTTGGAGCCGCTCGAGTACCACAACAGACGGTCAAGTGACTGACAGAGAACGCTTTGGAGACAGAAAGAAAGGAAAAAACAAAAAACCAGTCACTGAGCAATAAAGGGTTAATAGTTTCCTGGTAATGCCGGTACATTTATTGATTTCTTTTGACAATTGTGCAAAAGATGCACTTTCTGAGACGCCGCCCTTGAAAAGGGCGCTGGTCTGCCGTGAAGATATTTTGAATATTTTGTTTTGTATCAATTTGTTGCTTTTTATAAAAGTAACGACTGTATTTTCTAGATCTATGTTGCGAGCCCCCTTGAAAATGAGATGCTGCATTTCAAGGGGCTAACCCTTTTTGACTTCTTTTCTTCCTTTGGAGGCTTTGGAGTCTTTGCTGTCCCACAAGAACATCCCTGTGTCGTGTCTCACAAACATCACATGCGCCTTACTCAGCGCTCTGCAACAGCAAGGTGGAGTCGCTCATCTAAACGAGAGCATTCTTTTTTCACTTGAGTGGGCACTATATCGTAATTTGGATTTCTCTGTGTGCTAAATATGTGTGTACCAGGCGCTGAACAAGTGGATCCCGTGTTACTGCAGTTCTGCTCCTCCAAGCTGAAATTGCTTACGCTCTACACTGACATCCGCCACGTGAACTCCGGTGCTGACACTGAGGAGCACGACGAAGCTGTAGGTGTACACGCGCAGGCCTACCAAAACACACTTTGGAACTGAATAGCGTTGCTTTGACTCATGTAAGAAGTACGATCATGATTTGAAATGGTGTATACTTCCCTACAAACCCCCCCCCCCCCCCCCCCCCCCCCCCATGCAGGTGGATGGCCTGGATGGCATTGAGGGCGAATTGGCTCGTGTAGGTCCTAGCTTGCAACGCTACGCCGAGCTCAACTCGAGGCCCAGCGTTTCTTTTGTCCAAGACGCACCAGACGCAGCCCTGCCTGCCCAGGCCTTCGTATCCCAGATCGAATGCACAGAGGATGGGCAGTTAAAGCTTATCCAGCGTTCTGAAGTAGAATGGAACCAGTTAGGTACACACAGTTATCATTTCTTTCTCCGTTAGCTTATTCACTGTGTCAATAACCCCAATCCAGTTTCCAATCTCACTGAAGGAGAGACTGGGGGTTGACTTGCATGTGTTCTGTGCAGGGAGCTTTATCTTCTGGGCTTGTCTGTGTGGTCAAAGCTCCCCACACAAAATCTGTGACAAACTACAACAGGCTGGCATCAGTCCGTCGCAGCTACTAGTAGGACGATTGATGGAATTATCTTTCTGTTCTTTAAGGCTGAAAACAACCACCGTTTTTAATCTTCGTGTCCCTTTGTCTCGTTTCAGACTCTCTTGCTGAGTATGTGGTTGCAACGAGAAAAGGAGTTGCTCCGGACCCCGACAGAATGTTTTCAAAACCTTCACGCGTTACTGGTCCTCCTCAGCAACATGGAAGGTACGTATAATTATCTATACGTATAGAATAATCAAGCACGAGCTCGCTTTTCCTCCAATTGATCAAATAATGAAGATGGCCACTCTCCCTCTTCACCTCAGGTGCCATAGAAGAGTCGTGGGACCCCCAGTCCGTCTCACCCTGGTGGCAGCGGGGCCGCAACATATTAGTACAGTCGCAAAACTCTGCAGCCGCTCTGCTGGCTGCTTTTGTTTCTCATCGTGTTGCCGTGGCCGCCATCGCCAGCAGGGCAGACAGCGAGGTAGAACGCGAAAAATCGGGAGTTGTCTCTGTTTTGTATTTCTGAAGAGAGTGAAGTTTCTTCCTTGAGCTCCACGCCTCTTGAGACATACATTTTTACAAATCAGAAATACCGTATTAAAGTGGTCGTCCTCTGGAAAATCCCCATTTGAATTGTTTGTGGTGTTTGCCTTTTTCCCAAATGTTCCACATTTCTTCTTCCGATTACCATCTCAGCCTACGACTCGGCGGCTCGGCTATTGGAAAAGCCGCCTTTTCCAAGCGACGCCCAGCGAAGCTCTGTCTGTCGTGTCTATCGGCTCAAAGGCACAAAGGTTTTAGGCAGAGCTGCGGTGTTAGCACAGATTAACATGAGCTAGTCAGACGTTCTGCAAAGTTGGCAACGTGGGGGCGCGGGGGGGTGTCCGCTGCTTGCGCTATACAGGGACGGATCGGCACATTGACGGAGAACTTGGTGTTGAAGCACTGCCGCCATCTGTGTGGACATGTGACAGTTACAGTCAGAGTGGGAAGCAGTGTCTTTGGAGCTGGAGCAATGGGCGGTGTGCGTTCGTCAGCTGGAGGATGTTCTAGCGCTGCAGACGCTCCTCTTGGTGCCGCCGACTGTCGCATCGGCAGGAGGCCCTGTGGTGCCGTGCTCCATAAAAACACTGCTGGAGGGCGGCTCAGGTTGGACTCCTCTTGTCTTAAGGATTTCTTTCTTTTGTTTTCTTCATGATAATTCTTTTGATTGTCGTCTCTCGAGGTGGCATCGCCGACAATGTCTCCAAGTGGGTGTTCAGGCACAACCTGGCCCCCGAGCAACTAAAAGAAGTCCTTCAGAAGAGCGAAGATAAAACGTTAGGCGAGGGGGCAGGCCAAGATGTCAAAGTGTTAAAAAGTCAAGAGAATTCAGATGGAACAGCAGGTCAGGATGATCTCAAATGAAGCCGCTGTATCTGTATTTCAGTATGACTACAATTTGATTTGCATGCTCACGCAGAGATGTTGGTGGCGATGTGCAAGCGCTTCCCACGCTCCC
The DNA here is from genome assembly GCF_024500385.1 of Phyllopteryx taeniolatus. Classification (NCBI taxonomy): domain Eukaryota; kingdom Metazoa; phylum Chordata; class Actinopteri; order Syngnathiformes; family Syngnathidae; genus Phyllopteryx; species Phyllopteryx taeniolatus. Next base: position 12,741,989 of record NC_084514.1, read on the forward strand.
TCTCCCCAAACTTGCTCTTCGCACATTGCTGCTGGGAGTATGTGGTGCAATGGAACAAAGACCCAGAGGTTCTAATCACACACAAGATCAAGACACTCTTTTTCCTCAAAAGCATCATGGCCGCTCTGATCTTTCACTTGTTTTTCTTCTAGGAGGCCGCACACTTGTGCCGGGCCATGGAGCATCTGAAGCTGGTCTCCAGTCCACAGATCCAACTCGGTAGCCTTTTCTAATAACATCTACAGTGATGACATGGCCACATTCACTGGGCACTGCCTTTCATGCACCTACACCACTTCATGAGACCCAATCCGAGAGTTGTCATCTAGGCAAGGGGCCAGTATCAGATACGTTTACCGTGAGCAAAAGTAGCACTTTCACGGTATCATTGCATTGCAATTGTAGTTCTAAAATCTATTTTGAAATGTTTGGGTAAATAACCTTCCCCCCCCCGTTGAACAAACACTGTAGCTACCTAAGTACACACAAACCAAAATGAACAATTGTTTTGGTTTTTTTCTAACTGTAGTACAAGAGTAAAAGGACTTATTTCTCCGAACATGAGTAGTAGCTACTTCTCTGCTTAGTGGCGTCATCCCCTCCGAGCGGGGATGAACTGATGTTTGGGCATCAGCTGTTTGTTCTTGACGAAGCGTGAATCTTTTTCACAGGCATTTGCACAATGATGTGGACTACGTTTATTGTCAAACGTTTCTCTGCGGCAGCCTTCCTGGTTGAGAAGGTAAGCAGTACCCTCACAATAACAAGGAGATTTTGTTTATCAGATCCAAATGTTTTATCTTGCGGTTCCCAGGTGGGCAAAGCACCCAAAGATCGCTTGTGCCGACGGGTAAGTACCTTCGAAGGTTCTAAATCATTGACTTTCTCCTTAGCTTGATTGTGATGGGTTTTGTGTTTGTTTGCAGGATGTAGGAATGGGAGACAGAGCTTTGACTTCCTTCTTGGTTTGCTGTGTCCGGCTGCTGCAAATCCTCATGGAGGTGACCGCACTCTTGGTTAAGAATCAGTGCCCATTGTCTTTTGTCAACTACCGTCCGTGGAAGTAAGGAAAGTCCGCAACATGGCATGCAGAATGGCCGGTGGCTCCACCTGTGCTCTGTTTTTTTTTTTTTTTTTTTTTTTAATTTCCGCTCAGAGGACTGTAGTGGTGGGCAACACGGTGAGCTTGTGGTTAGCACATCTGCTACACGGTTGTGAGATTTGGCTTTGGAAACTTTGTGTGTAGCGTTTGCATGTGCTCGCGGTACCCCCAGCTTCTCTCCACATTCCAAAAGCATCCATGTTAGTTTAATGCAAGACTCTGAATTGTCGCTACGATCCCTTTATTAGTAAACTTGGTCACTGACGGTGTAGTGGCTTAGGTTCAGTTCCCACTCAGCGATGGTGCGAAGGAGAGTATGAATCTTTCTTTGAGGCTGTAGCGCACCTGTAACATGATTGAGGATACGCATTATAGAAAATGACGTGCTGTGCCTTTCAGGCCTAACCGTTCTAAAAGATGGAAGAAAATGTTACCAGACCCAAATGTCACTCTACCCGTTCTCAGCCATCTTCATGTAGAAGACCAGACCAAATAAGACATTGAGCTTTCATTGTGTTGTTGACCACCACGTAGGTGTTTCAAACTCAAACGTGTTCCAAGTATTCTTTTATCTCTGCTCCCTTCCAGGCGGACTCTGCGGTAGCTGAGGTCCCGCCCCCAGAGCTGTCTGTGGAAGAAGTTTGGTGCGGAGCCGAGGGCCCGGCCTCGATAGCTGAACTGGCCCTGGAGCAGAAAGGTGTTCACTATCCCCTGGTGCAGCACCACTGTCTGCTAGCCTCCCTGCTACACGCCGCCTCGACTTTCAGCCTGAAGGTGAAACCTCTCAGCCTGTTCGACAGCAAGGTGAGGAGACGGCTTCGTTCCGCAGTGGTCCTCCTTCACCTTCACGACGCTTCGATTCTGTTGGCGGCGAAAAACCCCAAATATAGATATACCGTTTGGATTTTTTTTCCATTCACAATGCTAAAGTGCTTGGTATGGGCAATGTCAAGACTCAGGCGTGAAAATAAAAATCCAGTGTGTCATTTATCTCATGAATAACTCCAAGCATTCTTCCAGGGTAAAAATGCTTTCTTCAGAGACCTGACCACCATTCAGCTCATGCCAAGTGGAGACATGGACCCAGGACTGGTCCTACTACGACAAGAGGTGAGACTTCTCTCCTCTAGTCGGCCTTTTTCGAAAGGTCCGAAAATATTGTGCCTACCAATCATTAAAGCTGCAGTCGGGGGGGGGGGGAAGAATTCATTTTCACCAAAGCCGCCGTATCGCGGTTCATTTATTGCGGATTCAGTGCATTGCAGGTTTTGTATTATTATTATTATGATGATTATTTTTTTTTTTTGCAGTTTGTCACCTGCTCATCCTTGTGACAGTCAGATTTAAAGGCTAAATGATTTCGGCGTGGCTAGGCCTATTTGTGAAAACGAGCCCTTGACCTGTCAGTCAAATATACCTTTTGACGTTTGCTGTCATCGACTACTGGCTGCATAACGTGTGCCACTGAGGTTACGCTTACTAAACGGTTAACGTTCCCGTGTTTGCGTTAACGCACAACAATGTGGAGAGAAGTGCTCAACTCGTTAGCTCGCGACAACAAACGGTTGACTTTCCCTCAAGTGTCTTAGTTGTGGGAATCTGCACGCTGCATACGGAGCAAGGCTGAGAGGAGTGTGGATTATCGAACGAAGCCAACGCCGGCAAGAGTGCGCCAGTCCGCCGGCGTTCCACGAGCCCAATAGCTGCTAATGACACAGCCGTCCAACTCTCGGCGGCTCACTGCAACAGTGACAATTTATCGAGTCCGGAAAAAACGTAGCGTGTCCATTTTATTCAACGAACGATGAGTCGATAGAGTGATTATCGTGACAGGCCCACCACCTGTCCTTCAAAACAGAATAAACATGTAGAATCACAGAGTGGGCAGTCGGGATTAGGCATAGCGGGCATCGCGGGTGTCAAACTCGAGGCCTGGGGGGCCAGATCTGGCCAGTCACATCATTTTATGTGGCCCGTGGAAAAAAAAAAATCATGTGTGTTGACTTTGTTTCTTGCTAAAATACAAAAGCTGCAAATTCTCTTCACTTTGAATAACATTAAGATATGGCAAGTATTTTCTGTTACCAAGCCTTTTGTTTTTTTAAATTGTTGAATAATAGTTGCCCAATGTTTGACTTGCTTCTGATTTCAAAAGAGGTTATCCATCAATTTGTAGGCCATCATACATTTAGAATGCTTCACAGTCGTAATGGCCTTGGCTCCGATAACGAAACCATGACTGCAATGTGGCCCGAGACAATGAGTTCGACACCCCTAGCGACGGCTCTCTTGTCGGGCGACAGACGCTACGCACGTCAGGTTAAGATCTCGTGTAGCCAAAGAATACAAAAAGAATACATTTCACCTGATTTATATATTTAAATGATTTGGTCTTTGTTAATGAAATGTTCATTAATAATTGGCTTCCGGTGACGAAACAGTTACGCGTCATGATGAAATGCTTCAATTCAATGAATTGTGATGCTACCGCGGGGCAGCATAACACTGTCACACGGACACAAACGACGAAGACTCACCACTGACCCATAGTGACTCAGTAAGATTATGTTAGTCGGATAAATACTGTTTGCCTGTAAGCGTTTTGATATTATCTGTTGCGTCACAGTTTGTGGTCAAATATCAGTTACAACACCGCAACTGCCGATGCTATCCGTTACCTCGTCAGTTGCGTTGCGTTGTCCGTTATGTGTTCGCATTAAACTAGCGGCCGGATTCTCGAGGCAAACTTTGGGTATTTTAAATACACAACTTCTAATTCGCTTTGTTTTATGTTGTTTGACAGTAAATTCATCTGGGAGCGGCATTAAACAGTTTGAAGCCTCGTCTTTTTTTCTTTTCTTCTTCTTCTTCTTTAGAATTGTTCTTCTGCCAAACTGCTGCTTTTTCTAAAGTGGGTTGCGTTCACTGCCACCATACGACGCTCAAATTTGTGCTCGCAACTCAAAACAAACAAATCAGCCAAATGACCACTCGTATCTCGAAAAAATGTTCAAAGGAACCCAGTTAGTAATGACAAATCCGTCTTCAAATAGAACCAATTTCATTTGATAAACAATGGCCCCCGTGTTTTTGCGTGCACAATGCATTCTGGGAGCGATGACGTATAATTGCCTCCCTCTCTTATATTAGTGAAATGTTTTAAAAGTCATCCATGACATCCATAACGTTTACTGAGTGACTCGGCAGACAGCAGAGAAAAGAGAAGAACTGGAATAAATGAATGACTTCAAATTGAGTTAGAATGTGAGCAACTGCGAGCAATATTTGAATGCAGCCTCATTTCAGATTTTTCAAAAGATTCATATTCTACTGTCAGGGTCATACAGACAGTTTAGAAATATGACAAAAATGTTTTAGTTTTAAACTCCAACTTGTCCATTTAAAATTGTAAACGTAGCTTAGTGCTTAGTGCTCATGGTGTTTTGGCCAGCAGAGAAGGCCTTGCTGGAAAAGTACTGCATGATTTCAATGTATCAATGTATAGGGAGGGTACGATAGCAGCCAGCGATACTTAAGGCAAAAAAAATCTTAGATCGAATAAGTCCTCCTCACTGGTAAGATGCACGAACGACACTGTGGCGGTTTGACACATGGGGCCAATCATCATTTGCGTCACCAAGAAAGATGGGTCTTTGTTCACAATGATCTACCATTGTGTTAATTGAAATGTTACGGTATCTGTATCAGTGGATACTCGAGAGTAAATACTCGTGGTGGTATCAGGCTGGGAAAAAAAAGTGGTACTGAACCTATATCTATATAGCCCTACTAGTCTCTGTTCAAGTCAGATGGGCTTTTTTGATGGAGATTAGCTGGACCATTTTTGTTGATTTTGCTCTTTATATATCATCATTGCTTTCCTATTCGGAGAATAATAAATGATGAGCTGAATGTTCTGCGTCGTCATTGTCTTGTGTAACTTTGGCCACATGGTTATCCTCCATCCGCCCTCCCCTCTGCCCCAGTTCCTTCTGCGGGTGTTAACGTCCTGGGTGCAGCGTATCGGCGATCCGTCTGACTCCGCCTCCGGCGCCAGGCCCCGGACGCTGCCCGCGAGTGGCGCCCAGGCCGAGCGGTGGCCCTCGCTGTGCCTCGAGCTCGGCAGCCTACTGCAGGTCTCCCCCGACGTCCTGCGACGACACCTGGTGTGCCAGCTCTACAACCAGGGCCTGGACCTTCACGCGGAGGAGGTCAGATCGAGGATACACATCCACCACCAACTTTCGGTAACGCCGCCTGATTGTGTCTCTTAGGTGATGTTAGAAGTTGAGGACAAGGACGTGCTGGGCTCTCAGCTGCTGATGATCACGGGCCAAAGGCTGAGCTACTCACTGCTGCGCAGCCAGAGCCAGACGCAGCCTGCTATGGAGCTACTGGCCCGCCTGCCCCCCACCCTCTGCACATGGCTCAAGGCTATGGTGAGGACCCCACCACTTTCTTTTGGCATCTTTGGGGAGTTTAGAGCCCCTGGCGCACCTCATGAAATTGCCTTGGGTCGTCTTCATCATGACCGTAAACCCCCGACCTGTTTGTGATTCACCATTCACAAACTTACCAATAGACCTTTTCACCATGATGCCACACGTAGAAGCGATCTGATTGCACCACAGGTAAACCAACCCGTACCAGTCGTTTGACTCCAGGCAGAGTGAGCAAACGCAAAAGCAGTGTGAATGACGATTTTAGCCTTCTTCGCTACCGTCGTAGTTTGAATGTGTGAAGTGTCAGTAGAAACTGAAAAATAGACGTGGAGGAGTCTTATGAAAGGAATACCTACCGCTACTCTTAGAATTCAGTATCAAATGATTTATTAGGCGGTAAACTAAATTTGAATACCATATGCCCAAGTCACTAAATAATTGGTTAATTTAGTGTCGATTTTCAAATAAAAATAATAAATAGGCTAACATGGAAAAGGATGATACACTGTGGCGACCCCTAATGGGACAAGCCAAAAGGAAAAGAATTAAATCATTGTAAAAGTGTCCTTTAAAATGGCCAAGTTTTATTTTAGAATTCAAATGAACTAACATTTTTTTTTTTTTTTTTACCTTCTAAAGAAATCAAATGTGGCCCTTGAGCACTAAAGTTTCCCCAACCCTGCCCAAAGTACTATCTAGTCAGTCAGTATTGTAAGTTTATGCAGTATTTATTCTGTGGGTTTTCAGGACCCCAGTGAGCTGCGGTGCCCCCTGGTGCCCCTGCCTCAGACCAGTAGGCTGGTGGGCCACTTGATCGAGATGCTTCCAGAGAACCACGCCCAGTACAGCCTGGCACTGCACCTTTTGGAGGCAGTGGATGCCCTGACAGCGGAGGACTGACTCAGCAAATGATGTTGACAGTTTAGTATAGTTTAGTACAAACATATCATGCATGAGCTCCTAAAGTAAATACAAGTTATGTAAACAAAGACCATATTTCCCTTAGACAGTGGAACCTCGATAGAACGGACTAATAGCAGAGAGGAGTAGTCCTATACATTACGTTACATTGAACCTTTTTTTTTTTTGCCATATTCACCCATATCACTGTACAGTCAAACATTTTTTGTGGCCTGAAACACACAGTACAGTATAAAGTTATTGCAAAAAAAAAAGCTTAAATGTTTTCAAAGTTTCGCGTGTTATCCAAACGTACCACACCGGTGTGCTTGGGCATGGTGACATTGCTGACGTATAGTACTCGTCATAGGCAAGTTGCTTTCATGAGCCGTGAGGAATTAGTGTGCTTCCTAGTTCCAAATCTGTTTGCAAAGGTGAACGGCTTGGCAATTTTTTTTTTACTGTACCAAAAATAGCATGTTTCAGAGTCCAAAGACTTGTTTTGTATTCCGCAGAGGTACCACTGCAGCGATGCTGCTCTCTCTGCCACAATAGATGGAACCATCATAACATGCTTGTCAGGTTAATGCCCCACATTCAACATGGCCGCCACGTAGGCACAGGAGACGTCTTTTGGAATTGTATATCTGTGACCCAGAAATATGTCAGTCCCATTCTTTGCCTGCATTGTGCCACAGCGCCAGTAAGAAAACAGCCGCCAATTGTGGAACTAACAGACATTGTATGTGACATTTTTGGACAAATGATTCAATCCCGACGGTCCGTTTTATCCGATATCCATTTTATCGAGGTTCCATTGTATTGTCATGGAGTTTGTATTTATTCAAATCATGTTTATAGTGCTTAACTGTTTCAGTTGGTTGTTGACCTTTTTAACATCCCATATTTTTGTATGTAGCATTTATCACACTTGTGGATACCTGAGCTGATGACCCTCATCTTCAAGTGTGTGGTCATCAGTTATTTTTCCACATTTAGTATCATAAGGAATAAGGACCTTGTTTAGTGATGTATATAATATATGGAAGCACTTCTATTCTCACAGTGCCTGCAAAGCCTTTTATTCTGTAGTCCTGTGTCCAGATGCTGCCAATGGACAGAATAAACAGAATCTCCATCCATCCATTTTCTACAGCACTTCTCTTCACTAGGATCGCGGGTATGCTGGAGCCTATCCCAGCTAACTGAGGTCGGGAGGCAGGGTACACCCTGAACTGGTTGCCAGCCAATCACAGGGCACATACAAACAAACAAACATTCACAATTTCGAGTCTTCAATGAAGCTACCATGCGTGTTTTTGGGATGTGGGAGGAAACCAGACTACCTGGAGAAAACCCACGCAGGCGCAGGGAGAACGTGCAAACTCCACACCGGATTTGAACCTGGGTCCTCAGAACTGTGAGGCAGATGTGCTGCCATCGACTATTCTCATTGTTTTGAAACAGCAAACACATACCATTGGATTTGTTTAGATGTACTTATTCCCTGTAGAAGTGAATTTACCATCACTATTTATTATACCAAGGTTCATGCACTGCTGTCATGATCACATAGTGACACCTTTGGAGGGAACTCTCCTCCATATTTATATACAGACAAAAACTGCCCATTGACTGGCTCCCTTATGGACTAAACTTCAGTCAGGGCATTCTATTATAAATACAGTAAACCGCCTCAACATCATCATTAGTACAACGTGTCAATGTCTCTGGGAAGCTCTCACGGGTGACTTGATTCTCAACGAGGACAAAACCAGCAAGTTTGCATGGCAACAGGCACTTTTTGGCCTGTTACTGAGCTTTGGCGAGAACAGTCTGACAGCGTGGGCAAAGGCAGTCCACAGACTCCGCAGTGTAGCGTCGACATCGTGGACATCGGGTGGCGGAGGTGGGCACCGCTGCTATACTGTAGCTACTTTCTTCTCGAATAACCCCACCTGACCACAAAAATGCTTACAGTTAACTCTTTTTGCACTCTGGTTGCAGTGCCACCTTGTACTTGAGGCTATGGGAAAAAAAAAAACCTCACCTTCCAAGTTGATGAGGAATGTGCCGTGGCGCACGAGCGTGTCTGGGGGAAGGTCGCGAGGCACCGTGCTGCTCAAGTTGACCCGGGCCGCCATCATGAGCTCAGCAAGCTGTGAGGAAGTGGACGAGGGATCCTCTTGGAGAGACTAAAAGATGAAGAGTGTTAATGTGTAGTTAAGAACCATGCTTGAGCACAATATACATTTAAAGAGGTAGTGCAGAAGTCAACGTTGAATCAAAGTATTGGTGTAATAAAGTACTTTGAATTCATGCCATGTCGAAATAGCCAAATAAGCTCTCCACATAAATATATGAACTGTGACGGCAATTCCAATTTTGAAAACAAGTGGTAGACTGATCATTCACGAAAACAGTTGCCAAACCATGCACACCGCATGACAGTTCATTTTGGATTCAGCCATGTTGCTCAGTGTGAGATAGTCTGAAGTGTGTATAATTTCTGCTGGGTTTTTTTTTTATTATTGGCTTTATGTAATGGTGCCCAAAATATGTGGCTGCATCTGCAACTCTGTTTAAAAAAAAAGCATTGTTTTCTGAGGATGATGTACACTGTATACAAATTGTATAAACAATGATTAGCAATTTAAAATACATGTAAAAATATATAGCGGAACTTCGATAGAACGGACTAATAAGGGCGGGGGGGTTTTCCCGATATAGCTGATTTTTTTTTTAGACCATATGCACCCATATTATTGTATAGTACTAAAGTAGTTTTTTTTCATAGCCTAAAACACCCAGTATAGTACAACATTACTGTAAATAAATACATTTAAAAAAAAAAAAAAAAAAAAGCTTGAAAATGTTTTCAAAGTTTCACAATTTATCCACACTTATCACACACTTTTGTGTGTGTGGTCATGATGACAATGTTGACATACAGTATTCATCATGGGTGAGTCGCTTTTATGAGGGGTGAGGAGTTAGTGTTCTTCCTAGTTCCAAATCTGTTGCCAAAGGTGAATGGCTAGACAAAAAAAATAGCATGTTCCAGACTCCAAATACTTGTTTTGTATTCCCCAGGAGCCATGCCGCTCTGCTCTATGTACAATAGACAATAGATATATCCATCGTCATATGGCTGGCACATCAGTGCCCCAAATTCAACATGGCCGCCACGTAGGAGGCCATGTTGGAGGATCTAGTGATATTGTATATCTGTGACCCGGAAATACATCAGCGCCAGGAGGCAATAGCGGCCAATTCTGGAACCAACAGACTTTGTCATTGGCAGTTTAAGTGACAAATGGAAACTATTTTTGGACACATTGCTCAGTCCCGACAGTCTGTTTTATCCAATATCCGTTATACAGAGGTCTGTTTTATATATGTATATATATATATATATATATATTTTTTTTTATTTTTTTTTTAAATCTGCAACAAATCCTGACAACTAAAGAACAAATAAAACAAAATATTATATTAAAAATGTGTTCCTAATTGTATTCTTTTATTGGGCTCACCTCCATCAGTTCAAACAGCAGGCCGGGCTCAATGGCGATGGTGAGGTCATACTGGGCCACGTTTTTGCCTGGAATTGATGACAAAAAGGAGTCCCTGATGGCGCACGCCCCCTCCACCGCCTCCTCCAGTCCAGGTTGCCTCCACACAGAGCTGCATTTGACCCAGCCACTCCTGAACAGCATCTCGTCTTCTGCAAGAGCCCACACTAAGACACTTGTGGCACGTGGACGACTCAGCAGAGCAAAACAGTTTCGTGAGCGTTACTTACCGTTGTGGCCCGGTGTGTGAGCGTACACGTCTTCAGCCAGATGAGGCAGGATGGGGGCGATAGATCTCGTCAACCCGTCCAGAATCTCCTCCAGGACCGTCTGACACGATCTTCTGCCCAGCGAGTCCTCAGGGTCACAGTACAACCTAGCAAGTAGTAAGAACATTTGTTTTGAGTTGCGCCCCTTCAGTGTAGTGCCACGTTGTTCCGCAAAAACATGCCAGGCAGGGCAGTGCTGAGGTAATACAGCATCAGGTTTTCCCATTTTAATATTCTTTTTTTTTCCCCACAAAGCACAGACTACACGCCTGTGAGTGTCGTCGTATGTTCTGTTTGCATGTGTTGCTGGTCCGTGAGAGTTAAAGCAGCAGTTCATCGAACATTTAGAATTCCTGTGAAAGAAAAACCTCGATGTAGTCATATTGTATATCTGTGACCTCCCATTCTCTGCCTATATTGCGCCACAGCAATTCCGGAACTAAGACACTTTGTCAACGGCAGTTTCAGTGACCAATGGAAACTATTCTTGGACAGTCCATTTTATCGAGGGCCAATTTCCATCGGCACGTCTATAGCATTTCACATTACATGTTAGCATTCAGGTAGTGGACTATGTGGAAACTATGTGGTTTAACATTTTGGTGCTTGAATATCCAACGTTACATTTTATTTTGTTTTATGCGTCAGTTTTACAATAAACTCCAACTGGGATTGACAAATAAACACGCTTTGCCATCTCTCACAATGTTTCCGTCTTCAACTGTTGTTAATACCCTTGGCCGACGTGTTGCTTTCGTTTTCAGGCCGTTCCAAATTGTTGTATTGGCTATGCCCAATGTTTATGCAATAGCTCTGATTGGTTTTCCCTCTTCTCCCAGCTTCAAAATGGTTTGTTTTTCCCCCGTAGACCGCTCTCTGGTCTTCATGTTTGCTTAACAGCAAATGCAGTTTTCACAGGTGACACCCAAAACCAAAAACAAGCACTCTAAATGTCAACACCTGAGCAACTAGAAACACCCGTCAGTCACATGTTCACTTGCAAAGTGGGTGGCTTCAAACAAAAGGTGCTCTGTCCTGAGTTAACACATCTCGATGTCAATAGCATTAAATAAAAGCTGGATTTCTGAACTTTTGGCTCATATTCATCTTTTGATCTGAAACCCAAATGTCTTCAATATACAACAAAACCAAAGGAATTGATTGGCCTTCCCATTCCAATACTTTTGGAGGGGACTGTATATTGTATATTATATATTTTTACATATTGCGGGTCAGTCTGGAAGACATCCGAGCAATAAACGGAGGTTCTCTGTGCATCAAAAAGTTCATTTCAACATGGATGACATGACATTTGAGTTCCTATTGCACATTCTCTCATCGTGACGAAAGCCGTTTACAAAAGTACATTACCTATCTTTGATGATGCTGAAATAAAAGCTCGAGAGGTCTCTGGTCACGAAGGCTTGAAGGAGGCGTGTGACTCGGCCGGCGTCAAACGCACTGTAAGCGTCCGTCACCTGAAAACGGACGCATTGCAATTCAAATGGGAAGCAGTCGGGCGCAGACCTCCGCAAAGGCGAGTGCCATTAAGCGAATCATTTATTATTCTCCGCATATCCCAATTGTGCCACTTCACTTGAGACCAACAAAATCAGTATTGTGTAAGCGTGCAGAGTAAATCCCGCCTTAGTTATGTCACCTTCATGCTGTACTCGCGCAGCAGGTGCAGCATGTACTGGTCAATGTAGTACATCTCTCTGGGGTCCACGGCCTGAGCGCGTGGGTCAAAGCCGTGCAGGTTGCCGAGCAGGAACCGCAAAGTGTTTCGGAGCTGTGAGAGATGAAGACGAACAAATCGGGGGGTTGACAAAGAAGCAATCGATCGGCGCAACGCTACCTTGTTGATGTTGTCTCGGGCCGAGTTCAGGGCCGACGGTCCTATCTGAACCTCGGAAAATACGTTCGACTCGGCCACCCACCATCGCAGCACGTCTGCCCCGTAGGCTGGCGTGTTGCCGTCCTGACAATGCGGGAAGAGCAGGAAGAGGAGCACGGGCGAGGAAAAACAACGTGGGTCAGATACAGTAAAACAGTAACATTCCAACCAAAAAAAACAACAATGTTGCCAGTTTGCTTCCCAAAGCGTACGTCACATGGCCAGGTCAATCAAAGGTGAGGTAGGGAAAAAGAAAAAGATTCAACTGTCTATGGAAACGATAGAAAATCCTTTCCAAGGTACATATTTTTGTTGGTTTTATTTATTTACACTATTAATTACAGTACAATTATTTTGCAAATTATTTCATTGCTTCATTTTCCGTACCGGGTCACGAGCGTGCCGGAGCCTATCCCAGCTGACTTTGGGCGAGCCAGTGGGTACGCCAAGTATTCAGAACCCCTGACATTTTCCACTCTTTTTTAATATTGCAGCCATTTGCTAAAATCCTTTCTATTCTTTTTTTCCTTCCTCATTAATGTACACACACACAGCGCCCCATAGTGACAGGAAAAACAGAATTGTTGACATTTTTGCAGATTTCTTATCAAAAGAAAAACGGAACTATCACACAGCCATAAGTATTCAGAGCCTTTGCTCAGTATTTAGTCGAAGCCCCCTCTTTTGGGGAAGTGTGGCTTTCCTCATCAAGTCCAATCAGTATCATCGAACACGGCTGGACAACAATGAAGGTGTAGAACCATCTCAAGGATGAGCAGAAGAAACGGACAGCACCCGAGTTCAATATATCTGAGTGTCACGGCAAAGGCTCTGTGTGATATTTATTTTGTAATAAATCTGCAGAACTTTCAACAATTCAATGTGTTTCCGTCAATATGGGGTGCTGTGTGTACATTAAGGAGGGAAACCCTTTTTTTGTCTATGATGTGTTCCTACTTGCATACAAACTTGCGTTGTGTCGGTGTCATAGGAACAGAATGCCACTGTAAACCTGGGACCCCATATACTTGTACATACACAAATGGTACAAATGAATAGAGGCCCACACTTTATTACATCAGAATGGAGTGAAGTAAACTGAAGTCGCACAAATGCAGTACGGACATTTTTTAAGACTATTCTGGAGCGCCAGTCATCAATTCACAGACACGTGCATGTGAGGATGAAATTCTTTTGTTTTTACCTTCCCGCCATTGATGACTGCATCCGGATCCACGACGTTCCCAAGAGACTTGGACATTTTTTCTCCCTTCTCACTGATGGCAAATCCATGGACCACCAGTGATCTGCTCACACACACACACACACACACACACACATCATTTCCCCTTGCCATGAACTTTTTCACTGTGAACAATCTCAGCAAATTTTTGCACACGTCTGTCTGTGTTCCTGCACATTATTATAACTTATTTTGGCATATGTATATTTTGAGTTTTTTTCCTTTAGTACTAAAAAAGTGACGCCACCCAGCCATCCATTTTCTATATAGTTTGTCCTCATTAGGGTTGCAAGGAGCTGGAGCGGGTTATAGCCTGCAATGGTTGCCAGCCTTTGGGCAAACGGCAGACTACAACGTAGACCGGTTGCCCGACCTTCATTTATCCAAGGCACGGCTTTTACATAATAATAATTTCAAAATGCACAGAACAGCAACAAACAAACATGTCACAAAAAAAGGAAATATAGCACAGTAGGAAATAAAATATTGAACGAATTATGATCTGGTCTCAATTGACTCACAAATTAACTTCGTGTTAAATCTGGGCCTGTTTAAATGTGATGAAGTGAACCCCCACTATTCACAGGGTAAAGGCAAAAGTGAAAATCCCAAAGTCATTTGTAATTGCCGAGATGCCTCAAGATAGTGGAAAAGTACTTCTTTTGTCGAAATGGAATTCCTCGACACTTCTACAGTTCCTCTGCACCAAGTTGCCACGAGATGGCGCCAACGCAATACAGTTATTAGCCTGAGCACCAATAACACTTTAGAGGCGAGGTTTCAGCTAATAACAGTGGATTACCCCCCCCCCCCCCCCCCCCAAAAAAAAAACAAAACAGAATAGGTGAATTTGCGATTGCTGAACTAGCCACGACCTATTCTATTGTAGCAAATTCTATATTCTTCCATCACGTGGGAGAGCATTTAATTTAGGTTTGTCATCATATGTCGCTGGCATAGATGGAGGAAAAACAATATATTATTTATAGTAAATACATAATCACGTTTAGACGAATTAGATGATTGGGTAATTTCCTAGTCAATCACAACATTTAGAGACAGACAACCATTCGTGAAAAATTCTGAGTACTTTTTAAAGGAGCTAAATGCCCAAGCTCTCACGTAATAATGCTTTCATGTTGGCAAAAACTCACTTGTAAGGCGCTTTGTTCCTGACCGCGACGCTGGTGAGCAGAGACGACTGAAACCAGCCCCCGATCTGGTCCTTTCCTTCCACGTAGGCGTCTGCCCTGCAGTCTGTCTCTTCAGGGGAAAGAAAAAGAGGCCCACTGTCATGCCAACAGTAGCGCATCAAAAGCGGGGTTAGTTCTTGTCCACAGAGGACTGAACATCTGGAAAGGTCAGAGAGAGGGCAACTGTTGTTAGCAGAGTCACCAAATGCTCAGTCAAAAAGCAGGACCAGAGCAGCAGTCTGCCTCATCCTGAAGCAGTCCGCGTAGAAAACGGTTAGTAAAGACGTTTGCCAGTTGCGGGCAAGGCAGGAGAAGTCCTGCATGCAAAGGCGGGTGAGGAAGAGGAGGTCATAAGCCAACGTGAGACCACTACGCTGCAACTAAAGCCCAACTCAGGAGAACGAGCATTTTGGCGTGGCAAAAGACAGTGAAAGAGCCTTGCAAAGCGCAAAACGGCCGCGTGTCGACCGTGAAGCAAATTGCTCCGACAACCTGGGACAAGCGGTTTGCGCAGTGGTGCCGGGAGCCAGCTGAGGCGAGAATCGGGCTCCTCAGAGTCTCCCTCCGGCTCTTCTGGAAAGGACAACAATCCAACGTGGAAAAATGACTTTTGAATTGTTTGTCTACACGGAGGTGAAGCCTCTGACGTGCCTAACACACCCACTCCCCAAACAAGAGTAAGTTTGAATCAGAAAACCATCTATTTCTCTAGTTCAATTCAAATTCTCATATTATATAGTTTCACTACACATAGTCAACAATGTTATGATTTGAATTGTTATTAATTTGACAATTTTAGCGAACAAAAACCCACATTTTACCATCTCCAAGAAATTCAAATGTTACGTAAAAAAACACTTCTCAAAGATATGTATATGAATATGAATAAAGTTGGAATTGGCCTTCTGAATGAATTTGATTTTTGGAATTGCAATGATGAAAGGCAAGGACCTCTCCTACAGCATTCGAAATGATTGAGATGCACCAGGCTGCAAACGTAAATAAACAAGTCAATCTTTAGTTATCTGCCTATTTTCTGAATCGAAATGAATTGTGACATCACAATCTGGCTAATGTACAAAATGACCACACCAGCTCGGAGTTTCTCCACCCGTGATATGACCAGCGAGGCCGGCAAAGATCCAGAGCCCCTTTCAAGCGACAGGAGGAGTCCAGCCAATGGACTACACGGTCTGAAAATGTTGCAGAGGCGCTCCAATGCAGAAACACCAATGGGCGTAAGGCCGCCGCTATCATGTCAAAGATGAGCAAAGGTGCTTGGAATTTTTTTAGATGCATAGTTTTGTGTTAGCTAACACTGTTAGCTTGGTATTTGTGTTCTGCACATGCTCCACATACACACAGCGTGGAACTTGATTTTCAGAACTGTGAGGCAGACGCTCTAACCAGTCGTCCACCGTGCCGCCCCCCAAAAAAAAAAAAATGCCAAACCACATTCTGCACGTGTTACAACAGGGTGGCTTTGTAATGAAAGAGTGCGGGTACTAGACTGGCCTGCCAAATCTGTCTCCCGTTGAAAATGTGTGGCGCATTATGAAGCGTAAAATGAGACAACGGAGAGCCCAGACTGTTGAACGGCTGAAGCTGTACATCGAGCAAGAAGGGGAAAGAATTCCACCTACAGAGCTTCAACAATGAGTGTCCTCGGTTCCCAAACGTTTATTGAATGTTGTTCAAAGAAAAGGTGATGGAACGCAGTGGGAAACCCGAGCCTGTCCCAGCTTTCTTGGAACGTGTTAGCAGCTATAAAATTCTGTTAAAGTGAATGATTACTTGCTAAAAACAATCAAGTTGATCCGTTTGAACATTCAATATCTTGTCTTTGTAGTGTATTCAATGAAATCTAGGTTGAACATGATTTGCAAATCATTGTATTCTGTTTTGATTGATGTTTATTTAACACAGCGTCCCAACTTCATTGGAAGTGGGCTTGTCCATTCAACATGCTGATTTTGAGCCGTCAAAGGGAACGCCAAAATCATAATTGTATGAAAATGCATCTCTTACAAGGCAGAGCGGTCGAACACCACTGTAGAATAAAACCTACACAATAAAGACTACACAGGGTCACTGGTTCAGGAGTTTGCAGACATATGACATTTGGAATGGACTTGTTTGCGCTGCAGTATAAGAATAAAAAAAAGTTACCACCGCACTTACTGGTTGTCATTGGATCGTTTTACATTCATATATTTTGCTGTAATAATAACTTTACCAACTCGAGCCCGATCAAGAATCTTTACATAACATGAATGACTTGTTCATTGTTTAAACCCATGCGATCTCTGATACTAGTATCCAGTACTTTAACTGGACTGCCTACATTATCTGCAGTGATGTCATTCTCGAAAAAATATAGGACTAGTATGACATCAACACCAGCTAGATTTGGTCACAATAAAACTACCGCAATGAAATGCATCTTCAAAGCTAGCATCCGTTGTGACGGCTTTTACCTTCTAGAACAGCTGCCCATGACGCGCCGCTGTCAAACCAGATGTCAAGCACGTCCTCTCCACGGACATAGTCGGTTACTGGTCCCGCTTTACTCTGAACAGGACAGAAAACCGGAGAACAGTGACCGACTTATTCACTAGCCAATCATAAGTAAGTAAGGAAGACTATTTACAAGAGTACATAACAGTTGTGTACTGAAATGTTCAAATACTGCACGGGCACACCATTAATTACGTCATTGCTGTTGCATAATTACAATGTACCAGATCATGTTCATCTGGCGGAACTTCCGTAGTAAAAATAGGAAAAAATTAATCTATTATAATAATATGAATCCAAACGAAGCAATTTGCTCTACCTATTTTTAAGATATCCACAACTCATAAATTTGTCCTGTGCCGAAAATCTAACAAAAGGAAAAAGAAACGAATTTGATTGGCTAACAGTTGATTGGCTCACGGGATATATTGCTTTCCTCGCTCATTACTTTTCCAGCTGCATTGAGGGCATTACAGGGGCTAACCTGTCCTCACTTTGCATTCAAACACTACTATAAAAAAGGTGAACCCACTCCACTGCATTATGGTGCTATATAGTGCAGTGGTTCTCAATTGTTGTCACCCTGGGACCCGCATTTTCCAATCGTTGCAAAGTCGTGACCCACTTTCATTAGAAGCGAAGAACACATTTTTTTGTTGGTTTAAAAATAGCCACTCAAATCATATGTACAGTAAATGATATTTTTGATACCGTTTCACAAGAGTTTGCTGTACCGCCAAAGGCACATTGCGTGCCGAGACGTCCGCCAGCCAAAGGCTGAGCTGCGCTGTATTTGTTTCCACTGACGCACCCACCTTCTTGAGCACATCTGCTGGCAGGAAAGTGTCAATTGGAAGCTCCCACCAACAGTCACTGCCCTTTTCCTTGAAGAGAGTCACTATGTGGGATACTGTGTGTCTGCAGAGGCAGGAAAAGCGGGCCCCGTAAGACTTTCAATTCGTTTGTATTGTATGATGAGGATGGTTACTGTAAAGTGTTACTTGTTGACGAGCGCCTCGCCAGTCTCTCTGTGGTAGAAGACTGGGATAGGGACGCCCCAGCTGCGTTGCCTCGAGATGCACCAGTAAGTGCGTCTGTCCAGCATGGTCAGAAGGCTGCTCCGCGCCGACTCTGGCAAAACACGAACCTTTTGCAGCGCATCCTGGACACACACACAAGGAGCTCTTTTTAAACAAGCCAGACATCACTTATGTGCCACAACAACAACCAAAAGTGAAGACAATTCCTAAATCTTGACCTTTGCCTTGTCCTTGAGTGAGCCTGTGTTAATAAACCACTGTTTGCTGGGCCGGATGACAACAGGTTGCTTCGTCCTCCAGTCATACGGGTAACTATGGACGCAATTCTCCTCTTTCACCAAAGCCCCACACTCCTTCAGCATGCAGATCACTAACATAAGAGTAAACACACATCATCCTGATGGGGGGGAAATCCCAGATAACAAATGGGATGTTAATTTTTGGACACGTTTTCTCTGTACCTTTTTCATTGCCTTCGTTAAACACAGACAGATGGTGGAGCTCTGGACCTGCCAGCTCTGTGAACTTGCCATCCTCGCCCACCAGACACTCCTTAAATAGAACCACAACAGTTGGGTCCCTGCCAAGGACCTTTGCTTTTTCCCCTCATTGAAATTGCTTTGAAACCCTCAACCACCCAAATAGAAGATACCACAAGGAGATGAAACTGCGAAGCCACGTTGTAATCCTCCATGCCGTGAGCTGGCGCTGTGTGGACCAATCCTGTTCCTTTTGCCATTGTCACATGATTAGCGGGCAAAAGTGGTACTTCCTTGTCGGGAATGGTGGGATGCTTGCAGATTCCGCCCTCGAGCTCTGAACCTATTGTTGGAATTTCAGACCTTCATGTGTGATTTCCCCCCGCCCCCAACTTGACGTGTGTGTGCGTGTGTTACCAGTGAAGGTGGCGACACTCTCTAGTTCTGTTCCCAACGCTGCTGCCACACTGATAGAGCGTTCAGTGGCAATTAGGAGCAGCTGAGAGTTGTCTTTCCTCCTCACCACAGAGTACCTGTAAACACATTTCACCAGCAAGCACTTATACTCTACGCTGTTTGTAGCTCTACATTTGTCATTCTCATGTAACACAATTCCATTTTTTTTTCTAATTCCAAATGTAAATTGAGGGGGGGGACTCTTTGAGTCACAGTGGAACTGTTCCCATTCGTGTGTGGCATCACAATAACAAACATTCATCGCCACTTACTGCCTCATTCTATTTCGTGTACGTTGCTGGTTGTCACAATGCTGTCGGATAAACAAAGACAAAAATTGTGCTCGGAGACTATTTGAACACGTTGTGCTGCAAACCGCAGCGGAAGAGATGCAGCATATTTAAGAACCAGAAGGAGAGGCAGAGAAGGTTCTCAAATCCAACAGAGCTCCAGAATTGTCATTGTTTGCACAGAGCAGAGAATATATGCTCTGTTCACGTGTTGCTGCTCCGTTCTTGATTATTTGAATGGCATTTTGAACTAGTGCCTGTACTCTCATCTCTCAATTACAGGAACATTTGCACAATCAGGAAGTTTAGCACCGTTGCTTACTGGGCATTTGGCATGTAGCAGACCGCCTGGTTAGCTGGGATAGTCCAAGGCTGAGTGGTCCACACCAACACAGAAACATCGCCCTGACCTGCAGATACACAAACGTCAGACAGGCGTTTTAGGAGATAACCCAGCGAATAAGAAAAAGGCTGACCTACAAGTGAATTTTTGCATTACCTGCCATCTTAGGCAGCAGTGTAACCAGTGGGAATGTGGCGTAGATGCTTTTGCTGAGATGCTCATGGTTGTACTCCAGCTCTGCCTCGGCTAAGGCAGTTCTAACAGCGCGGGTATAAAATGGTTGGATCAGGAATCATAGGCTGTGCTTTAAAAAACGGAGTATCAATGCTGACATATGCATTTGTGAAGGATAAAAGCCAAAGCAACCGGTATAAACGTATAACAAGAAATTGTTCAAATAAGCTCCCTATGACATCAGAGCAACCTGACCGGCCACTTAGTAAGCACACACCGAGCGACGAGGCCGAAAGCAACTGAACTACACAATCGAGGGGGGGGGGGGGGGGGGGGGGGGGGGAATACAGCCGGCGACTCCACGCCGCACTTCCGGCGAGTCACCCTTGTACATATAACAAACTCACTGCGACCCCCAATGTTTTTTTTAATCTGGAAAAACAACATTTTGAGGCGCCCCATACACTGTATTCCATGAATTTTTTTTTTATATAGAAACCACGAATAACATTGCGCAATTGTCAAGTAAGAAGCGGATTTCCCTGACTGCTGTAGCTATAGTATAATACGAAGAGAGGAAACAGGTAAGAAAAAAAAGGAGAGTAAGTGTGCAAATTTGACAGGCTCTTTGCAAAGATAGCCCTACGCAGGTACTGACTGCACTCGTGCATTTCTGGGACAGAGATTCTCTCAAACGCTTTACTTCGTCATTAAAGGTGAATATGGAATTATAAATAAATACGGCTAAGTATTATTGTAAAACGAAATATATACTGTATTATACTTTAGTGATATGGCTTGGCAATGGCGGCGGCCGGCTGAATGCCCCAAAAGGTATTTTTTTGTTGTGAAAGCTCAAATGACATTTTCAATATTCTCACATGAATATGACAGTTGCGACGTTGCTCAAAGTGCAGCAAAACTATTGGCCATATGAAAACTGATGGCTGAACCCCACACACACTGTGCGACAGACAGTTCAGTCGGGTTCAGCCGCGTCGCTCGGTAAGCAGCGGGCGTTTGAGCTTCAAAAGCACAACAAATTACAGACTATCGTTGCTTTTTGTTCATGCTTTAATTACCAGGTTTCCAAGGTACTCCAAATGGTAATGGATTTATGTGGCAAATTATACTATAAATACCTTGATGAAGGAGACCAAAAAACAGGTTTGTAATCTTGATAGATGAGGCCCTAAGGGACAACACAGTGAAATGAATACACTTGAATGAAGGAAGCACTCAGCAGAGAAAAGCCTTTTTTCCCCCACCAATCTTGAGGTCATGTAATTTGCATTCAAAATGGTTGACAACTCCCAGACAACTAAAGGAGAAGAAGCCACGATGGATTGGCGTTTTCACAATCCATCCATCCATCCATTTTCTATAGCGCTTGTCTTCATTAGGGCCGTGGGTGAGCTGGAGCCTGTCCGAGCCGAGAAGCGGGGTTCCGTCTGGAGTGAACGCCGGCCAATCGCAGAGCACTTACAGTAAAAAACAATTCTGATTCACACTCACATTTATATTAACTTGAACATATCTAACATCAATACTTTTCAAATGTGGAAGGAAGCTGGAGTACCAAAAGAAAACCCACCCAAGAACAGTGAGAACAAGCAAAGTCCACAAAGGAAGGTGCAAGACGAAATTTGAACCTGGGACCTTTTCAATGGAAGGCACACGTGCTAAAACTGGCTGAAATGTTAATTCATGTTCAATACAAAAATTGATTTGGGTATTTTATTTTATGTAAAAAATAATAAATAACAAAAATAAAACAATAAACAACAAAGAAAGTAAAGATAAGAAACAGTGCAAGAAAGATGATACAAAAGTGGAAATTCTCTAAATTTCACAAGGCTTTAAAAACATCGACACTGACTGACTGGGAGCCCGTGTAGAGACTTTGGAATTGGACTAATATGTTCTGACCTCCTTTGTTCTGGTCAGAACCCGAGCTGCAGCTGTTTAATGCTCTTTTGGGGGAGTCCAGTCAGAAGACCATTAGAATAGTCAAGCCTACTTGAGATAAAAGCATGGATGAGCGTCTCCTGGTCTCCCTGGCACAGGCAAGCCTTCACTGTGGATATGTTCTTCAGCTGGTAGAAGGCTGTTTTAGTAATTGATTTGAGTACTGAAAGTCCAGTTGGAATCTTGGTCTTTGGTTTTTAAAGAGAGTGACCAAGTATTTACTAACAGCAAACCTCTTTTCTTTATTGCCAAAAACAAGTACTTTCATTTTGTTGTGGTTTAATTGTGGGAGGTTTTGGTTCATCCAGGTATTTATTTGATTTAGACAGTGAGACCACACCTCAATTGAACTGCGGTTATCTTGAGACACTGTTCGATATAACTGTGTGTCATCTGCATAAATATGATAGTCAACATTAAGGTGGTTTGTGTGTAAAATAAACTCTTTCCAGCCTAAAACAAAACCATTAAAAAAAAAAAAAGACAATAAAAAGGCTCGCTCTCGTCGTGGCAAAGGGGCCGCGACCACGCGCGTGTGTGCGTGCATGCTCGCCATTCATAACAACGAGACGCCGCTCTGTCTATTTTCAGAAAGACGAGTGTGCAGGTGATTTACTAAAGCAGTGGAAAAGACGGTGACTTGCAACCACCATGTCTTTATATTGTGTTAAGGGAGATTTAAAACATGCACTTGCAAAAGTGCGACCACATGAAATCGTTACTTCCACGCACTGAAAAAAAGGGTCACATATGCGACGCCACCGTTTTGGTCGCAGTCGCGAGCCCTGAGAGACACCATATCGTTGTTCTTCTCGCAGCAAAAACGTTGAAATCCTTGATTGCTACATCAACTATTAATGAGTGGGGTAGCACTTTTTTCTTGATTTAGTTATATACTTTTGACCGGTGGTGGGGGATGAGCATTCTTTGCCAGGATCTTGTAAAAGTGGCTCAAATCTGTTTGTTAGTCCGATGTCAATGTTTTGCATTGACTTGCCCTTCCCTGTAGCGACCATCCACGGCCGCCCTCTTGGGGTTGAAGAAGCACGCAACATAGGCCAGCTGGATTCCTCGGTTAATATGCTTGTGTTATCGCCTCCGTTTTAGATGTCGTCCCGTATCTTTGGCCTTTGCTCCCAGTAAATTCCAGTGAGAACTGCTGGATGATCAAAATATTGGAATATGGCAACGACAGACTATCCCACAGGTTTAAAAATATCCAGGAGACGATGCTTCTAATTTCTTTGGAAGAAGAAAAACTAGCTTATCAGCACGAAAACCGTAAACAGAGGCGACCAACCTTGCCGTGCATCTCCTGGAAGACTTTGAGCTGAGCGGCCTCATAGGCACCATCAAAAGTGTAGTAGCACCGGTCCCAGTCGGCCATCACTCCCCAGCGCTGGAAAGCAGCCTTCTGACGCTCAATGGCCCCTTTTGCAAACTGACGAGCTACATAGAGACCAACAAGGTGAAGTAAATCCAACACATCGCAGGTTTACAGGGCCACCTGCAATTCTTTCCTACCTTTGTCCCTGATCTGCATAGGGCTGAGACTGACGGAACCCAACTCGCCAAGAGCTTTCAGCTCAATGGGAAGACCATGGCAGTCCCAGCCCGGAATGTAGTGGACCTGTCGGCCCCGAAGCGTCTCAAAACGGTTCCGGATGTCTTTTATAATCTGGATCAAAGAAAATAATAGTTGGAATTTTTCAAATGACACAGTTCTTTATCAATACACTAAAAAGAATACACCGTATTGCATTATATTCTTCGCTTAAAATGTAGTTAATGTTAGTTTTTGCAGAGTAAAAGACCACTATTTCTGGACATCTTTTTTTCCCCCAATTCAAACCCGGAATCTTAATTCAGAATCTGCAGCTGATAATTTCGACCAACACTAGGTTTGAAGTTTGAGGCAATTTTGCTGACTAATTTCTACTTATCCTCCATGTTTTTTTCAGCTACTGCAACAGTCAGCAAGAGAACAAGAATGACATAAAATGTTGACCTTGTTGAGCGCATGTCCTACATGTGGGTCTCCATTGGCGTACGGGGGTCCGTCGTGAAGGCAAAACCTCTTGGCCTTCCTCTCGCTCTGCCAAGCGTACAAACTTGCAAATCCACACTTCTATGAACAAAACACATGGGTAAATGTTTAACATATATTATATGTGTGACCAAAATGTACCAAAAACTAAGTGTGTGTGCAACCAAATCCACAGAAAAAGTATACAATTGTTAATTCACTATAGCAAAACCATATCTACAATTGTTCTTAAAGAGGGACAACATGCACAATCTGAGATCCAATACTCATATTTTTTTAAATGCCCTTGCAAAGATAATATTCAGTTATTGATAGATAGATAGATAGATAGATGCAATTAACTAAATACAATGAGTTAATTTGTGTGTAACCTTACTGCTTCATAATGTAGCTACATAGGGTAACAGAAAAATATTACAACCCCCCCCCCCCCCCCCCCTATGTTAAATTGTGTCCTTAGGGATATAATATAACAATGTCTTATTGTGCCTGCTACATGCCGAACTGACGACACAATTATCAACACAAGTAAATAGTACAACTACATAACAATGCGGGTCGTGCCGTCAACAAGGAAGTCAATAAACACCGCAATGGTTTTTGGACTGAAAGTTCGTCCACAGCTGGCCGTACCTCCTGAATCTCGATTTCTCTGTCAAGCAGCTTCTGTCCCCCCAGTTTCATGGGGAACTCTGTTCGGGGAAGGAGCACGGTGTCCCGGTAGAGTCCCGGTGTCGAGCCCGGGTCAGCGGACTGAGCGCTGTCCTCGCCCGCGGAAGCACCGTGACGCCGGCGAGAGCTACACATGAAGGGCCGGTGGAGGAGGCCACCTCTCTGGTGTGACCTCCGTCCCCATGTCGTTAGCGTCCGGCTTAGGGCCGAAACACGGCACAGCAGCATGGATGTGTAATTGAGCTTTAGGGAAAATGCCTGGGATTTTCTCGGGTTGGAACAGAACCCAGTGGCGTTTTAATGCGTCCTTTTGCACTCGGCCCGTGCTGTTTCTACCGGAAGAAATAAAAAGGAGGACAACTACGGAATCGCAACGTGGTCAAAATAAATCCACTTGATTAAAGGCGTGACAACTAGCCAAAAGAGGGCGCAATTTGCTCATTTTTCCATATTAAAATAATACACGTATTGTTGAAATGTTCAATTGCTTTATATTTGTAATAGTTTACACTCTAACAGAGCAGTGTTGTATTTCACATGAAAATACATTTTTTTATAATGAGCTTGATGCTTATACGTAGTATAAGTAGCAATATTTACATTCATATATCTATCATATATAAATAATGTTTGTAATTCCCCATTTCATTGTTTGGACCCTCTATTTATATTCATTTTTATTGATTTTTTTAAATAACAAAAATTCGAATCAGCAGAACACTTCTGACAGCCCCTGAATGCATCAGTTCACAGCAGGCGTCGCTGCATGACGTCATCTCGGGCATAAATGAGGCCTGAGCCCTCTGTTCAATCATCCTGTGACCACCTGTCTGTCTTCTTATCATCTCAGCCGCCCGAGTCTCTCTTTACACTCGCAGCAAGATGAAGATGTGTGTCGCCTTCTTTGGGGGCCTCCTCCTGGTCCTCGTGCTTTCAACACCAGTAAGTTTGAAAAGAAATCTTTTTGTTTTTAGTTTAACTAGCACATGTTTGAACTGTGCTCAGAGTGGCCCTGTTTCTATGAGCTAGCAAGCTGACGCAGGTTGCATTCATTTGTAATTAACGAGGCTAAAACATTACAAGAGCGAGCAGCGGTGCGCTTAAAGTATTGTAAAACCCGAGTTGCGTCTTTTTTTTTGTCTCTTGTGAGCCTTGAGACCCATTCAGGTGTGTCACTATTTAGGTTGGGGCTAAACTTTCCCCACACCTGAATGCAAGCATGACCTCAACTGAAATACTCTTAACAGTTTATTCTGTCTGTTGACTTAATACTGATATTTGTATACGGCTGTGGCAAAATTTTAGACTGAAGCTAAATTAGCGGTTTATGACTTCCAGGTTTCAACTTCAAGGCCCAGGGGCCAGACCAGGCTTTCCACATAATGTTGTGGCCCGTGAAAGCAAATTTGTCAACTTTTTGCTAAATTGCTATTTGTCTTCACTTTTAACATTTTGAGTTATTGCAAAGCCTTTTTTGACACCAGGCCCCCTTTTTAACATGAATTGAATAGAAGTTGACCAAATTTTACTGGCTCCTGATTTCAGAACTAGTTATCTATCAATTGTTTTGTGTGTGTGTGTGTGTAATAATGATATGATCGTACGGGTTCAGTCATTATAGTCCTCCTGAGCGAATATTCGCTGAAACGGAAATGATTGTGACACAAGCACAGCAAGCAGCTTTGCCCCAAAGCATTTATTTTTCTAGTTGAATCTATTGTGACTTTGTGAGATTTAGGAGCAGCCTTAACATATTTTGCCAATTGCGTTGCAGATGGTCCATGGACAGCCCACCATAAATGGGCCCGTGAATGCGACTTCGGTTGCCTCCACCGTGAGGCCAGCCGTCGCCAACACCACTGATAAGAACGCATGCTCCAGGGTGAACGGCCCCTCCTTGCTGTTGCTGGCTCTCACCTTGGCCCCTCTGCTCCACAGTCGGTGGTGCTGATGATGTGTTCGTCCGTGGCTCCACTCACTGGACATTAAGAGTTCAACGGCCTAATTGCCACGTAATCACTGGGTTTCTCAAAAGATGAGACGCGGAGTGTCTTCGCTTCAAGTAGTGGGAGTCTTGCATTGACTGGACTTTTACCAGGGAGTAATGCACTGTGTGCTGTTCAATATTGGCTATGTTTTTGACTTTATGTCCAGTGAGGTGTTTTTAATATAAAGGATGCCAGTTTAATGTTGTTGTTTTTTTTTTTTTGCCTTTTTGAAAAATTAGCTTTTTAGGTCTTTTTGTAAATTCAATAAATGTTCAACTTGAGTGATTCTGCATGCAGCTTTTTATTTGCTTGTTTCTTGTGGCATATATCGAAAAGCTTAATTGATAGTGTGGGTGCCAGATGACTCCTTTTTCTAATTTGCAAAATAATTGAATTGGTACTTAGATGGCGCTGGTATCATTACATGCGTACTGTATTAAAAGTGGAGTTCAAGTGCTTTACTTGGGCAAGTAAAACTGGGCTAATAAGATGGTGTACAAATTGAGCAGTTGTTCAAAAAGTCTTGTCATGATGCACCTTCACTTTAAGTGGTTAATTTATGAAAATGACCAACATGGCACAATATTCCAGAGACATCAGATGCTGTCGGACTGCTGGAAAATACTCGTGGAAGCTAGGCTAAAGTGACAAAGGGTGCATTTGGGGAAATTCACTCTGACACCCTAACGCTCCTCAGTGTGAGTGTTCGGCGTGGCAGACTGCTCGCTGTCTTTGAATTTCCAAACTTTTCTCCGTGAATGCGGTTCAAATCCCCTCCCATTTTGCTTGAATGGCTGCCTGTCACTCGGCCGCGCTCTGTGTAACTGCACGGCGCATACCAACTGCTCCAGTGTAGTGGAGTGCATTTGCAAATGCACCTGAGAATTGAAGGGTTTTTGCTGTGGTGAAGATGCATTCTATCAAGTGTATGCTCTTTCATAGTTCTGTGACTCTGGAAAGAGTGTTTTTACAAATGGAAAACAACATTTGAGTTATGGTAAACTTTTGTTGCTCAGTGTATGTGTTACAACTACCAATGTGCAACACTCGGTGCCAGGATTTGCGCTAATTGACCTCTGGTAGATAAACTGTGGGTAAATTGAAGAAAAGTCCTCCGTATTCTCTGGAGGACTCTCAGTCTCGCTAGATTCGTTCTTCATCCCTTTTGAAGAAAAAACTAATGGTTGGTTGGGAAGTTCGTTAAATACAGCAGCAAAGTTGCTTAGCTGGCAACACGGAGTATGATCCTCGTTTCACGGCCTGGCTGTCATGGTAACAAAAGCCGTACTCTGTATTTAAAGGTAGGCACTTAATTGTGTTCATGTTTTGCACTTTGGTACGACGAGTGTCAACCACAAAATTTGCTTGTTTCATCACTCGAGCCAACTAAGATTTTGCCCCTCAAACTTGTGCAACTTTTGAAAGACATTTGGGCAAGATTAAATGAAGAAAAGGTCTGTGAGGTCGCTATGGCGACGGTACAACATAGTGGAGGCTGTGAGCCGTTTGAAGATCAATAATTGACTTTCAGCAGGTAAATAATTCATACTGCCCATTCCAGCCTCCACCTGCTGCTTGGACCTTCAAAGAGTGAGACACGGAATTCACCGGACTCCCCCTTGGTTTTGGTCTGTGTGGGAATTTTCCTTTTCCGACAGTGGCTGCATTGTCCAGCTGATCTTATCTTCTAAAAAAAACAGACTTCATTGGGACGTGTGCTGAATAGGCCTGCTCCCTCATTCCTTCCTCTTACTTCCCGGTGCCACACACACTGCATACTGGGTTTTTGATATTCGAAGGTGAGGATGGTGACCTTTTGACCTTGCCGCGGTGCCATTCCTCCAGCTCAGTAGAGACTCTTGAACGGCAGCGGAATGCGGTGGGGTGATGGAGACGAGACTTCTGCTTTAGTTGACCGCTCAAAGCCCTCTTCGTCTTCCCTTCCCGCCACTCCACACAGCTCCTGAAATGTAAGGGAACCTGACAAAGTAGAGCAAGCAAGCATGATTGATCTTAGGAAGAGGAATGGCCTGAGGTTTCCAGTACACGCACACAAAAACCTAATATTACACCAAATTTGTCCTTAAATTAGTATGTACAATTCAACTTTCTTGATTGAATTGGCTCGCAATATATATATTTGTACTTTATGACAAAACTGTTTTTTTTTTTTAAATCATCAAATTATGAATTCAATGCATCATAGCTTTCAGACCTTTGTTACACCTCTGCATCATTTCACTGCATTGTGGCTTACCAGCATGAAACTAACAGCTACTGACAAGATTCAGGAAACAGGTGTGCTTCCTACGAATTGGTACTGTTTTGTTTGGCATGCACTGTGTGCAACCACTCCTAATCTGTGCGCGCGCGTGTACCGTTTTCATATTTTATGCTTCTGTTCCAACGTGGCTGCAGAACCCGATTGGGTGTGTTTGGTATTGAACTTGAGAGCCCAGACCTTTGCGAAATCTTTTGGACGAACGACAACACAGGTTACGAGGATGTTCAGGTTCAGCATCGGTGACCTCCGACCTCACAAATAGTAGCTGTCGGGCGGAATCTTCGCATCTCCAAAACCATTGTTTTTCAAGAACTTGGAATACAAACATTTTAATTGGGGGGAGTTATTAAACATTGTATTGTTCATGTTCTCAAACTATTTTCAACACTTTGGATTGTTTAATAATAAAACCAAAAAAATAACAGACCCACGTGGGGAGTCAGGACTGAGCAATAATATCGCAGTGTGAAAATATATGAAAAAGGCCAAATTTGGTGTGTGATTGACCGACGAGTCCAGGGTGAAGTCGTACCTTTTGCCTGACATCAACCGGGATAGGCCCCAGTTCCTCACGACTCTGAACAGGACAAGGATGGATGGATGATTTTCAACAAGTCTGTTACTTGAGCATCAACACCACTTATCTCCCCCCCTTTTATCACGGCCATATGTGCACCCGCGGAAGAACTCGAGAAATACATTTTTTTTCTTGGACAACACCGATCTCACTCACACTTGTGAAAATGCGAGTACTATTTGTATTTCCCTTGCAAGTCGCAGCACAATGTCTTGTGATGCTTCCGTGGGCTTCACGATGAATTTGTTCGAGACAATTGACACTCCACGAACCCTAATGTGAGGTCACGTTGTAAATATATTGGCCAAATACAAGCTGGGTGGCCAATTATCTGTATGTGAGCCTGCTGATGGTTGGCTGTCTGCTGCAGATAAAGTTCTGCGTGACCTGCTTTTGATGTGGCTGATTTGTCACTCAGGAAGCCACCACTTTATCTCAGTTTTTGGAAATGACAGGTTGACACCGCTTATGCACATGCCCTCATACTTCCTTTCAGCAGTGTGGTCTGGAAAAAACATTTGACATCTCCAGTCCCAAAAAGCACATTAACTCCATGCATTACAAAGGGAACCCGCTGTTCAAAATGTGACACTTACGATCGAGTACGTTTAAATTGAATAAATAATAGGACCTGGCCACAACTTTCGACGAGTCCTGCGATAGGGGGTACCCCGGCCCTTCCCCAAAGTCAGATGGGATCGTCTCCATCTCGCTCGTGACCCTTATGAGGACAAGTGCTATAGAAAAGGCACAGATAGCTTTATCACAGTGGGTCTTGTCTGCATTGATGTAGAACTACACTGCGACATACTGGTATTGTAAAAGCAATACCTGACAATTATTAGCTTTTGTCCAAGTAGACTCTTTCATCCAGACAGCTCGACTGTGTATCGTGTCCCTGCAATTGCTTGAATGTCATAAAATGCGTGTGGCTGGTGATAATGATCAATGGTTTGGCATGTTTTTCTCTGCCCGAATTAAGCTTGTTTCATTAAATGACAACACTGACGTAACTAGTAGAACAATGGAGTTTTTTGTACAGGTCACACCAGAGAAAACAGCTACTTTAAATACAGTACATGAATTGAGAGATGAGGAGAGCACATCTGCCTCTCCGTTCCGAGGACCAGGGTTCAAATCCCGGCCTCCCCCGTGTGGCGTTTGCATTTTCTTCCCATGCCTGCGTGGGTTTCCTCCCACATCCCCAAAACATGCATGGCAGGCTAATCGAAGACTCTAAATTGCCCGTCTCTATGTGCCCTGCGATTGGCCGGCGACCAGTTCAGGGTGTACCCTGCTTCTCGCCCGAAGATAGCCGAGCTAGGCTCCAGCACGCCCGTGACCCGAGTGAGGAGAAGCAGTACAGAAAACGGACGGACGGGTGAATTGTTACTTTCGGCAGGAGTTATCGAAATGTCGCCAGGAAGCTAATTGTAGCAAGTGTGACCTGGGATTGGGGGAGAAAAGGAGGCGTGTGCTTTTATATAAATAGAAATGCTCACTGTAGTTATTCAAATAAGTGTCAATGTACATTATGAATGGAGTCAGAGATTGACAAAAGGACTTCACTTCCCATGTAGAACAGAAAAATGGTATATACCATTATTTCAAATGTTAATTATCCAAGCAAGCATATTTGGGCCAATGAGCAGGGAACGATCGGGAACGATCGTGGTCAGGGTTATTCGAGTTTCTGGGAACGCTTCTTTAAGCACCTTTCCAGCTCTGTAATTGGCTGACTGGGCGAATTTCAGCTGCGCAGCTTCTCAATTCGTCTCACTTTCCTCATGGTCATTAAGCTCCACTTCGATACAACTTAAAATGCTAAAATGCTGGTTTTTTTTTTATTTTCTTTTTTGAAGGAAAAATAACTATTCAAAGCTACTTGGCCCCGTGTGGAAAAAGTAATTGCCCAACGCCCCAGCATTCCAATCGGATTCAAGTCTGGACTATGACAAGGCCACTCCAAAATCTTGCACTCTTTTTTTAACGCCACTCACAAGTTGACTTGCCGGTGTGTTTTGGATGGTTGTCCTGCCGCAGAAAGCGAGTGTGGTTCAGTTTGAAGTCACGAACCGATGGGCCGAACCTTTTCCTTCAGGATATTTTGCTAAAGAGCAGAATTCGGTGTTCCGTCAATCGCAGCATGTCATCCAGGTCGTACACTGGTGAAGCAGCTCCAGGTAATCACACTACCGCCACCACGATTGACTGTTATGTTCTTCTGCGTTACATAACAAGACATACACCTTCTAAAAAGTTCAACTTTGGTCTCGTCAGTCCATCGAATATTCTCCCAAAAGCCAAAGAAAGATGAGCCTCCATCTTCTTTTTGGTCAGCAGTGGTTTTGGCCTTGGAACTATTTTTGCCCGGTCTCTTCCTTATTGTGGAGTCATGAACACTGCGCTTAAGTGAGGCGGAAGGCCTGAAGTTCTTCAGATGTTGTCCTCCTTCAGATGAGCCGTCGCTGTTGCTCTTGGAGTAATTTTTGTCGGCTGGCCAGCGCTGATCTCTGTTTTCTCCGTTTGGGGACAACGATGCTCACCATGGTTCATTGGAGTCCGAAAGTTTTAGAAACGGCTTTGTAGTCCTTCCCAGACTGCGAGATGTCAATTACTTTATTTCTCATCTGTTAAATGTATTTGGATTGTGGCATTTTGTTGCATCTTTTTGAGATATTTTGGCCAGATTTGAGACTTTTTCACGGCACTGAAATTCCTATCAAAGGGTGGAGCGGTTGAAACACAGAGGAAGAAAGTGTACACATTCAAATCTCTATTATTTTACATGGGTCAAGATGTAGCAAGTAACTATCAACATTTGGCTCTGGTCACATGGCTGAAGTCTGTTCCTTTTTACTGGATTCGAGGCAATAAAATAATTTCAATCTCTAATACATGATTATCTCATAGAGGATTGCAGAGGTTACAGTGGGCTACTACCTCATCTCTTCATCTCTGCCCCCCCCCCCCCTGCAAAGCCATGATTGCAACTGGAACTCTGCCTGCTGGATTCCTCAAAGTCACTGATGGAGGGAAAGCCAACCCTTTGTTCGATCCACCGGGCAACACTAAGCAGCTTCTTGTCTCGGAAGGCGGGCCCTATGAGCTGTAAGCCAATGGGAAGGCCTTTTCTGGATAAGGAAGTTGGCACAGAAACAGCGGGGAGACCTGGAGGGAGGAAAAACGAGAGATGAAGGACAGTTCATGGAAAGGTGATGATTAGGATCTTCAGCGGAGTTACACGTTAATTTGGAGAGTGATAACGACCAGGAAGAAGTTGACTGAATGACCTGAAGGCAAACATCTCCGTGAAGGTTTCTTGTCAAAATAGCCATTCATCGATTTTCTGTGCCGCTTATCCTCACTAAGGTCGCGGGTGTGCTGGAGCCTGTCCCGGCCGACTTTGGCCGAGAGGCGGGGTACACTCTGAACTGGTCGCCAGCCAATCGCAGACACAAGCACATCGAGACAAACAACCATTCACACCTACGGCCAATTTAAGAGTCTTCAGTTAACCTACAATGCATGTTTTTTGGAAACCAGAATACCCGGAGAAAACCCACGCAGCCATGGTGAGGACATGCAAACTCCGCACAGGCGAGGCCGGATTTGAATCCGGGTCCTCACAACTGTGAGGCGGTCACATGTCAAAATATTTGTAAGTAAAATATCAGGAGAAATTCAATAATACCACCTGAATAAAGGCACTTTCATGGATGAAGTAGTACTGTGCATCCCAGACAAAATTTTAAAGCATTGCAGTAGGTTGTGCTTTTACCGGATTAGTTAATTTATCATTAATTAACTGTGATAAAAACATCTTGCATGGCAGGGGTAAACATTTTTTTTTTTTTTTTTTAAATCCAAACCATGAGACAAACATCAAGAAAAAAAACAAGCAAACCTGCTTTCAATTTTACAACCCCCCCCCCCAAAAAAAAACAAAAATAAAAAAAATAATAAAAAATGGTGTGCTAGGGTAAGTAGTCACACATGAATTAATGTGTTGTTATCATGATGATGGCTATATGAAAACAGTGGTTGTGGCTGTAAATACCAATGTAAAAAGAGCCCACTGTATTAGCTTATGAAAGATTTTGCATGGCATCTTTTGTGCTAAGGCCCGTATAAAAAACACCTCAGCTCCTTTTTCGATATGCAACTTTGAACTTCCTCTCTCAGCTTGCTTTGTCTTTACCTGCCGTGTTGGCGGGAATGGTGAAGACATCCTCCTGCGAGCTGCGCGTTCGGTTGTCTTCTTGTGCGAAGTCGTCGTAACGCGGGGCGTCTGAGAGAGTGATGGGCGTCAGCAGAACATCCACACCCGAGTTGAACACGTGCTTGAAATCGGCTGCAATCAGTCGACAAACCCTCTGGGCTTTCAAGAAGTAATGCTCGTAGTTTCTGACAAAGCGGGAGGAAAAGGTTACAACGTTGGCGAAAGAAGAAAATATGTTCAAAGGATCACTGAAATCGGAAAAGAATTGATTGATTGTATTAAATGAGCGGTTTATGATACATATTCTTCCAAAGCTCTGTTATTATAGTTGGTTCAAAGCAGATATACTACGGAAAGTTGCATTTGAAAGCGCTTGTCTACAAATAGATGGGTCTCTGAAAGGCATTAAGTGCGCCCACGTCTACTTGTGCCTCGAGCTGTCGCGGCAATGAAATCTGTTCTCGCCGCTGGCCCGGTAGCATGCCGTCCGGCAGGACGAGGGCAGGCTCATTCGCACGACGCAGGGCTGCCCCTTTCAACGGGCTGCTTTCAGCGACACAAATGTGTATTGTGTCAAATGTGTTTCTTCATTCTTGATCCTTGGGGGATTTTTAACATGTGGGAACTGTTTTAATGGTGGGGGGAAAAAAATGCTAAATGTTTTTAACACACTTGAGGGTTGCCATCTTTGTAGTATGCAATGCGAGCTGATGACTTAGAAATAGCCATCCATCCATCCATTTTCCATAAAGCTTCTCCTCCCTAGCGTCATGGTCATGCTGGAGCCTATCCCACCTAACTGGGCAAGAGGCAGGTACACCCTGAACTGGTCGCCAGCCAATCACAGGGCACATATAGACAACCAACCATTCGCACTCGCACTCACGCCTGCGGGCAGTTTAGAGTCTTCAATTAACCTACCATGCATGTTTTGGGGGGATGTGGGAGGAAACCTGCAAACTCCACACAGGCAAAGAACTTCATAGCAGTTGGAATGTCAATATTTCTCCACAAGACGAGACGAGACCGGCAAGCAGAAGTGGGCCAAAACGATTGGTAAGCCCGTGATACGCCGCATTGCAGTGCTGTGCAGTCCCATCAATTCATACAATTTCCATTCGTCCGTACATTGTCCATCCAATATAAATGATTGTATCATGAGGAAAAAAAAAGCTGTCTTACTGTTTCAGCAAGAAGTAGTTTCCACATAATATCCTGCCTCTCACAACATCATTGAAACCCTCATGTCGTGCGGTGGCATACATGACCTCTGTGGAACTGTCCATTTGGCTACGATGGCCTGATCAATGGGAACAAATATGTATTATTATCCTCATCATCTTCAAACATCAATATGTCTATCTGAGAGAGGATACGGGGGACTTTCCCTCTAGCTTTTCAATGAATAGACTTCCTGTACAACCCCCAATGTATGTGGTATATGAACGCCTCTTCTGTAGGTTCTTACCATACTGTAGGCCATCGAAACACGCCATGTTCGACGCCACCTCAGCGCAGCACAAAACGTGGTAACACGCAGTGGAATACTGACTGTGGGGAAGGGACACTTGCTCCACGCGTGCACCCGATTTCTCAAACATGTCAGCTACCCGACTCCACTCTGCAACAGTTTCCTCGGACAGTCCAGGGGGGTAGAACTCCTGAACCCGATGGGACACACACACACACACACAAAGCTTTAGCTATCGCAGGTGTCAAATAAGATTGCATGATAGCTTACATTTGGACACATTGACGGTAGTAAACATCCATCCATCCATCCCTCCTCTGTACTGTTTGTTGTACAGTGCATATCGTGGGCATTGATGCAATGCCCATTCAATGATGGTATTCAAAAGCAGAACACAGCAGTGACAGAAGCATGGACATTTATACGAGTGCAAACCCAACAGAGGTGTCCTGGCTGGTCTACCGATATTATTGAACGAAGGTATTCCGACTTGCCACGGTAACAACCGCGCGTATTTGTGATGAACATGAAGAATGTAATGCTGTATTAAGTACTGTTTGTATGTGATGTGATATACTAGTATTGCCCTTTGAAGGGCAAGCAAGCAAGCAGATCTGCTAACACATTTTGTAACTCGAGTTGAAATGGATGGCAAATTATTTCTCCAAGCCAATCAAAGAAGAAAGGGAATGACAATAATACAAACGCCAATTCTAATGAAGTCGGGATGTCGTGCGAAACGTAAGTCAAAACAGAATAGAATTGATTTGCAAATCCTTTTCAACCTATGTTCAGTTGAATACACTACAAAGACAAGATATTTCCTGTTCAAACTGATGAATGTTATTGTTTTTTGTTTTGAATTTGATGCCTGCAACACGTTCCACAAAAGCTGGGACAGTGGCAACAAAAGTTGAGGTATACTTTATTAAAAAAAAAAAAAAAAAAAATGGAAACAGGTGAGTGTCATGATTGGGTATGAAAGCAGCATCCCCGAAAGGCTCAGTTGTTCACGAGCAAGGATGAGGCGAGGTTCACCACTTTGTGAACGACTGTGAGCAAATAGTCCAACAGTTTGAGAACAATGTTTCTCAACGTACAATTGCAAGGCATTTAGGCATTTCATCATCTACGGTCCATATCGTCGTCAAAAGATTCGGAGAATCTGGAGCGGCGAGGCCAAAAACCAACATGAATGCTTGTGAACTTTGATCCCTCAGGCGGCACTGCATTCAAAAGCATCATCATTGTGTAAAGGATCTTGCCACGTGGGCTCAGGGAACCTTGCGAAAACGATCCATTCATTTTCCATAGCGCTTATCCTCACGAGGGTCACAGGCATGCTGGCGCTCATCTCAGCTGACTCTGGGCGAGAGGCGGGGTACACCCTGAACTGGTCGCCAGCCAATGGCAGCGCACACAGACAAACCATTGCTGCCGTTCAAGCAACTTCTTATTCAGGGGCTTCCCTGCTTATTTCAGCAAGACAATGCCAAGTCACATTCTGCTCACGTTACAATTGCCTGGATGTTTAGTAAAAGAGCGCAAGTACGAGACTGGCCTGCCTGTCTCCCTATTGAAAATGCGTGGTGCATTGTGAAGCACAAAACACGAGAATGGGGAAGTTGTTCACCAAGCAAAAATGGGGAAGCTTTCCACCTATAGAGTTCGTTTCCAAACGCGTAAAGAGTGTGGTTAAACGGAAAGCTTAGATAACACAGTGGTCAATATGCCCCTATCCACGCTTTGCAGGCGTTACATTCAAAATGAGCGAATATTTGCAAAGAAACTAAGTTGATCGGTTTGACCATGCAATATCTTGTCTTTGTAGTGTACTCAATTGAATATAGGCTGAAGGATTTGCAAATCATTGTATTCTTTTGATTTACATTTGACAGAATGTCCCAAATTCATTGGAATTTGGGCCAAAAATGCAATGAAATAATATCATTATATTGATCAATATATTTATTCATGATATTATATACATATAATTATAGAGATATCGTTACAGGAGAGAAAAAGTGTCAATAGATTTCTGGTGTTCAAATGTGTCATTTGCACATCTTGGAATGAGTGCCCTATGAAGGAAGATACAAGCGTAAATGAACCTTTGGAATGCCTACGAAGAGGTTGTGGACGTCGAGGTTTTCAGGCAGCTCTGTTGACGATGGGGGTGCAGGAACTGTTGTTGAGTCTTTTGTGTCAACGCCTTGGAGAATACCTGGTTGACGTGTCAACACGACGGCAGATAAGATTTTTCACTAATGTTTCAACACTTCGGATGTTTACGAAAGAACAAATGAATAACCTGCCTATATTTGATTTCGAGAGGCCTATTATAGGACAAGCAAGCATACTTGGTAACTTTAAAGGCACATATTATGGAAAATGTACTTTTGAAGTGCCTGCCTAGCTATCAAGTGTGAAATGTGTCAACCGTGTAAATCTTGGTATCTATTCCAGCAGTACACTGGGGCGGATGAGAGCTGGCTCACTTGCATGGGACAGGGCAGATTATATCGACAGTACTAAAAATGATGATCGATGATGGCCTTTGTCCAAAAGAAAAGAAAAAAAAAAATAAATCACGATTGATGTGACCTTTGACCCCCAGCTGTATAACCACTGAACATTTATGGACAATAAAATGTACATCTGGACTTCCTCTATTCCAAAAAGTAGATATGTAAACAGCTCTATCAGTCTATAAGAGACATCACGTGGCTGTCTGGCGTTTTCGTACCCATGTAGCATGTGTGTCTGTTGTACTAGAGCGGCTCCAACTACCGGAGACAAATTCCTTGTGTGTTTTGGACATACTTGGCAAATAAAGATGATTCTGATTCTGATTCTGATGAAAGAATTCATTCATTCATTCATTCATTCATTCATCGTCCATAGCTGTATTGACATGCCAAAGCACACAAATACATGAGCTTGCTAAAATCCCCCACCGCTCTCTGAAATCCCATTGCAAGACAACTCAAAAGTTTTAACTTCAGGCAGTATAACCATATGATTTCGCCTATCAAAATGATAATGGAAGAACAGTCTATTATCCCAATATATCACTGTAACGTGATTCCAATTCACAATTTTGAAAGTTTCTAATGTACGTCAGTCATTGCCATGGGGTGAAATTTGCAAACACAACCTACTTAAAATCATGGCTGCATCGCTGGCACTTCGTGTCATAATGCCTGGAACGTCAAAGGAGTTGACCAGAGGTATAAGGCCATATCTCGACAGCAGCCCGTACGTCGGCTTCAGAGCCACAACGCCACACAGTGCTCCTGGGTTACGGGTGGAACCACCTGTGTCCGACCCTAAAGCTCTACCAGGAAGACAATATGACAATGTCATTCTCTTTTTTTTTTTTTAAGGTTGAAGCAGGCGATGCCTCACAGGTAACTGGTCAGGGAGGCCACAGCTGCGGCGCTTCCTCCTGAACTTCCTCCAGAGATAACCCAGTCAGAGTCCGGTACCGCACCGGTCCGCTCACAGTAGGGAGTGGCGTAGCTCCACGGGTTCCTCACTGGCCCAAACGCACCATCAGTACTGCCCGAACTGGAAGACAAAGACAGGCAATATGCTGACAAATGACTGCTGCGACTGATATATTTCATATTTCCTTAAACTGTGGCTGAGTTTCATTTGTTTATCCTCAAATATTTGGATGATATCTGACATTATACATTTTTCATTTGCCCGCAACCAACAATTTAGAATGATAATATAATGAAATGAAAAGCACAAAACCCATTTGTACTCAAAATGATTCAAAGTTAAAACATCTGTTGTTAGTTTATTAAGGATCACATTCACAAGCATGTTTTAATGAAAGGAGCATTTTTCGAAAAAAAAGCACTTTCTTGTTATCTTTAAAGAAAGATCTATTTCTATGACCAGTATTTCTGTAGAAGTCAATGAAAGTTAATGCTTGGTGAAAAACATTTCAATCAATGTCATTTTCTACCATTATTATATCATAGAATGTCTCAAATCGCTTAATAAATGAAATTGGAGTTTAGTCAAACAAATTAGAGATTTTATTTGAAGGCCATATTGCCCAGCCCTACAGCTGCGTCGCTTCGCTAACGATATCATCGGCACACATCGTGGTCCCAGACGACACATTAAAGGTAATTACGGCCACCGGGTGGATCCGCTCGCTATTCGAAAGAAAGAAGCAAAAATAGATATTTTTTGGATGACGTGACGAGAGATCAAACGAATCAGAGTGGATGCCACTATTTGAGGAAATACGGTGCATTAAATGTTTGATATCGCCAGCAATGCTTCTACCCCATGGCAAACTCGTCCATGTTGGTCTTCCCAATGAGAACGGCTCCCTGGTCAAACAGCTTCTGCACTACTGCAGCGCTGTACGGTGGAGTGTAGTCTGCAACAGGGACAATCAGCTAATGGATGCTCCTTATAAATACCATTGAATGAACACATCATGCGCATTGTGTCCTCATACCTTGAAGCATCCTCGAAGCACATGTGGTCTTGACATTTTTCGTGCAAAAGTTGTCTTTGACTGCGAAAGGGATTCCATCAAGAGGACCTTTAGGGGTACCTATTGAAGATCAGAAAATATTGCCGTGACTAACCGAACACACATGCGGTATTACACTTCCACAGGAGCTGTTCTTTCACCTCTCACTAGTCTGGTCTCTGCTTCTTGAGCCTGCTTCAAGGCCAGTTCCTCTGTCACTGTGATGTAAGCATTTAGATGCTGGTTCTGCTTGATGCGGTTCAAGCACTTCCTCCACAGCTCAGTTGGAGAGATCTTGCCCTCTCTGAGTGCAACGGAAACCTGGAAAATTTCAAAAGTACGTCCAACGTTTGGATGCTGTGTGTGTGTGTGTTATTGTCTGGAGTCAAATTATTCTGGAAGGGTTACAAACTAAACACGAAGAATATAGCGGTATGAGAGCCACAACGTTATCTAGCTATGTCGACATTCATGTAGTACAGAGCTAAAAGTCCATATTCGACAAACACAAGCCTGCTTCAGGTAGAGTGGTCTATTATGTATGATTTAATGAAGCAAAAAGGCCATTTTTCAACACTCGAGCCGTACTAACCTCTCGTAAAGTGAGGCTGAGCATATTTACGCTACTTTGAGGATTTCGCCGTCAACCTTCAACACGGTGTGGCGCAAGCAAGCGCCAGAGAGCTGCCATGTTTTGGGGGAAAGTCCGGCGACTGTAAGAACGCTTTGTTTCATTGGCTTGTGCTCGTTCAAACTTGGCTCTGATTGGTTGAGAAGAGTAAGTGGTCGTCATTTCAGGAAGTGGTCGCTTGAAAGGACGAAACATTTCACTTTCTCCAATATGATCATTAAAAGAGAGAAAATGTTTACAGTAAGAAGGTAGTCGTGCTTTCAGCAACATTAGCGTCAGCTTAATGATGGCTTTGCAGGTATCCCACAGGGATGGAAATGTGGGTCGAATTTGTCGCTAATTCAACTTTTCAGATATGTCAGCTATGAGACGTGCGGTGGACAGTAGCTGGTTATTTCACTGTAACATTTCGAGAACAGCAGTTTCCAGATTTTTCAAGACCTCGAGCAGCTGCGGAACTGTCATGCCCGCGTGGGTGATTGATAAATACGGAGCCAATGATGTTCTGCGCTTCAGCAAAAATGCCAGCTTCCCGGTCATCCACTACCCCAACGAGGTGATCGTCAAGGTGTTCGCAGCAGGACTGAACCCGATTGACGTCAGCATGAGAGGCGAGTGACACGTTTACGGCCGCAACATTCAAACTGGGACTCTGTGACAAGCGGACAGCGGTGGGGAATTACGAACAACAAATACTTACTATGTATAAGAAGATTGTTCAGCGTTCTGTACTTTACTAAGGACTATTTAGTTTGTCGAGCGATTTAAAAAAAAAAAAAAAAAAGTCCCTACATTTGAAAACAGCTGTCTGCACTTTCTGCACCTTACTTTGTCCAAATAGACTCACTAATATGTTCAACTTCTGCAGATGAGTTGACCTAAAAAGACCTAAATAGAGATCTTGATTGAGATATTTGGGACTAACAATGTGAAGCATTAATAACAATGGCGCAGCAGATTGGGAAGAAGCAAGATATTCCCCGTCCGCGACATTATTGAAGAAAATTGCTTGATGTTTTCGGCTCGAAGACTGATTCATGACGAATGCGTTGTGACTTGTGGCAGACTAAAAACCACCAACTTGGAGCGTTCAATTTTTGTCATTTAATCTGAAAAAATAAGTACAGGTCAAGTGTATTTTTTCTGTTGTTATAATTAGCTAATTTAGACTTATTTGTTTGTCAGTTCACAATGTTGGCAATTTTCGCAAAGCCACGGAAACACGTTATCTTAACTGGCTAGCAGATTTTTGTTTTCTCAGTATGAGCACTACGAAGGTAAAGAGGGAAACGGTTTTATGTTTTTCTTTTCATGTGCAAAATTATCAAAAAAAAATCATTTTTACTTTTCGACTGAAGTCAATTCAAAGCATGTGCTTTTTTTTTTTTTACTTACACCAGGAGTCGAAGTTGAAGTATCTGTACTTCTACCCGAGTGCGGTTTAAGTACTATTGCCGCCTCCGCAATTAGATTTGACACAGAGGAACCCACGTGCTATAATAATGTATCCTTATTATGTTAAAAATCCTGTCATTTGTTTTTCTGTCTGTCCGAGATGTTCTGAAGGGCATCAAACCACAGCAAGCAGTTGTATAGTGAAATTAAAAGTAACACAAAAGTCATGTCGAGATGTTGAATGAATAATTAGCTATTATTCAGTGCAATAATGATGTCTTGCACTCTGCCAGGGGGCTATGGTGCTGCCACCCTGTCCATGAAGAGAGACCCTCTCAATATTAATCAGACGGGCAGCGAGTTCCCGCTCACCCTGGGGAGAGACGTGTCTGGCGTCATCATGGAGTGTGGCCTGGATGTGAAGTACTTCCAAGAAAGAGATGAGGTAAAAATAAAAAAGAGTCACACACCTTTTATTAGGCATCAACGCAATGCACCGGCGTAGCTGAGAGGTTTGACATATTCAGTGTTTGGGTTCACGCAGTACAATGCTACACCACTGCAAAGTCCAAACAATCACAATTTTTGGTCAATGTTTTTTTCTGATCACACCCAAGCCTAACTACCTCCAGAGCTGTTCAGTCAAGAAACCGCTTAAACAGAATATGTCCTGGCAAAATCGAGATCTAAAAAAGATGCGACACGATCCAAAGAAATTCTAGTCGAGAGAGAAGAAGAAATGACCTTTATTGTCATGACCATGCATGCATGCATGCATGCGCACGAAATGTGTTCTCTGCATTTTACCCATCACAGTGAACACACACACACTTGTTAGCGGAACACACCGGACGGAGCAGGGGGCAGCAGTTCGGGCGGGGCATCACTGTCTCGCTCAAGGACACCACAGGCGTGAGTCCGGGGGATGTTGGCCGATGCATCTTAGTAGCTTTTTTTTTTCTCTTCTTCTTAATTCCCCAAAAGAATTGTATTGAGTCACTGAAAGTCATAAGCAAACATTCCAATGAAAAGTATGCGTATTTCCAGTTTTGTTAGCATCTTATTTTGATCAGAAATAATAGAGCGAAACCGAAAAAACCAAATCACTCAATGGCAGCATTGGCATCGATAAGCAGTCCATTTTCCGATGAAGTCCAACATAAACACTGAGGCCGTGTGTCCTCCTCAGGTGTGGGCCGCCATCCCACCTTGGAAGCGGGGCAGCTTGGCTGAGTTTGTTGTGCTGAGTGCCAATGAGGTAAGAATCCCGTCGTCATCGTGCAATGCAAGTATTGACTGGCGGAGGCTGACGTGCGTGTATTTGTATCGTCACACTTAGGTGTCCCTGAAACCGAAGACCCTGAGCCACACGGAGGCCGCCGCCATCCCTTACGTGGCGGCCACGGCGTGGTCGGCGCTCGTCAACACGGGAGGGCTCACCAAAGACAACTGTGCCAAGAAACGGTGAGGGAACACGCGCGCATGCACACACACAGGCACACTCGCTCGCTCGCTCGCTCGCTCTTGCTGTCTGGGGAACCCACTTTTCTACAAAACAAGCAACATTGGGTAAGACACGTTTGCTTCGTTGTTCCTGAGTGAGGGTGCTTCTTCGATGGGCTCCATTCCGTTCCACTCGGGAGAAGTCGCTTTTCCCCGCACACGTCGACTTTTGATCGTGGTCGGTATTTACGATTGTCGGCCCCCGACCTGTTTCAGACCCTATTATCGGGACAAATCCACTCTTAACACACTTCAGACCTAAGGATAATCTTATAAGACAAAAGATTGTCCGGCATTTGACGTTGTTGCTGAGGAAGGGGCAAAATCAAGATTTTCCTGGTTTGTACCTCACACACTCTCACACTACCGCCTACACTCTTTCTCTCTTGCTGACATAAACGCAGGCACGCAGTCAGATGCCTTTATTTTTTTGGCTTACTAATATTAAAAGAAAAACTAATGCCACCGACTTGTAGTTGGGCATCGAGAACCGGTTCTCCCGGAATGGTTCAAATTTAAACATTTCGGTTCCCAGTTTCGATGCCTAGTCCGCCGACCCCGAAGAAGAAGTAGCTCTCAGTCACAACACGTTTGGCGACCCCTGCTCTAATGTGCACAAACATCCGAAATCAATCCATTGGTCATGAATCATAATGGGCAAAACAAATAGCAGAATTGTTGCTTTTCTTTGACCCTCTTCTTCTTCTTCTTCTTCTTCTTCTTCTTCTTCGTCACAGTATTTTGATCCTCGGAGGGTCTGGGGGAGTGGGAACATTTGCCATCCAGGTACGGTTTCAGATTGCTATGAAGTCTCACACACAGATGAATAGAATTTCAAGATAATCTCGATATTCTTGTTATTGTTCAAGATGCTGAAGGCGTGGGGAGCCCACGTGACCGTGACATGCTCCCAGAATGCCGAGCGTTTCGTCAGGGGGCTCGGAGCGGACCGTGTGGTGGACTACACGGCCGGACCCGTTGAGGTGCCGCTCGCTGCCCTGAACAAGTGAGAGCCAGCACGCACCTTTCATTCGCTCCTTTCTTTTCTTTTTTTGATCATGAAATTATTCAAAACAACTTTTGCTTCTGTTTATCTCCCCATCTGGGGATTTTTTTCTTTTGTTTGTTTTTTTCCTCCTTACAGATAACATAAAAATAAGTCTTTCCTCTTGGGAAAACATGTATGTCAACACGGTCCTTAATCGATTAACATTGCAACTGTTCGTGTTGTCTGTCTTAGTGGGAATTAAACTTGCTTGTCAGTTTTGTTGAAAAATAGTGGCTGAAAAGAATTGCTAAATCATAAATAGAGGTTGCAGCACTAACTCCATTCAGTTTCAGCGGAGATGCTCTTTGAACTAAGGGAGCTGCAAAAAAAAAAAAAAAAGTTTACTCGATCAAATCTATGACTTACCAAGCCCCTTGTCCTCGCTCCGTTCTTACAGCGGTGACACAACT
This sequence comes from Phyllopteryx taeniolatus, assembly GCF_024500385.1. NCBI lineage: Eukaryota > Metazoa > Chordata > Actinopteri > Syngnathiformes > Syngnathidae > Phyllopteryx > Phyllopteryx taeniolatus. Next base: position 12,786,629 of record NC_084514.1, read on the forward strand.
TGCGCGCAAGCCGGAACACGCCGGAGTCAATCACGAATGCTGGAGATATAACAAGGAATTGTTTACTGTCCATCCATCCATCCATCCATCCATTTTCCGTTCCGCTTATCCTCAGTAGGGCCGCGGGCGTGCCGGACCCTATCCCAGCTGACTCTGGGCACACCCCGAACTGGTCGCCGGCCAATCGCAGGGCACATACAGTATACACAAACAATCATTCGCACTCACATTCACACCTACGGGCAATTTGGAGTCTTCGATTAAATACTTAATTGACGTCAAATTGTTCAAAGAGATAAGTAAATATTCTCCGATTTCTATAGTCCTCCATGAAAGCAGACTGATTATCTTTGGTTTTAATCGAAATATGAGATTTGCAAACATCTGCTGTTGCATTGGAAAACAATGTTAAAAATGTTTGCCTGTTTTCTCAATAATAATAAAAATCAACAGATTAATCGATGATTAAAATAATCGTTTCTTGCAGCTCTAGCTAAACATTGGAAAACAATGTTAAAAATGTATGCCTATTTTCTAAAAAAAAAAAAAAAAAAAAAAAAAATCAACAGATTAATCGATGATTAAAATAATCGTTTCTTGCAGCTCTAGCTAATACAGTAGTTAAGTCGTAGTTACAGTAATGATCTATATTCAAATCACTTCTCGGCCATAGATATAAAACAATGAAATGAAAAACAGTAAGCACAGCGGCGGCTGATGACGTATTGTTACCAAACGTCCTATGTTGGTATAAGCGTTGGATTTGGAGCTCGCATTCGTTGGCGGGATGACCGATGCCTCTCTTTACCCCCGCCACCCGTCCTCCGCCTCACAAAGGTTCGACCTGATCCTGGATAACATCGGGGGCAGCACAGAAAGCTGGGCGCTGAATCTGCTCAAGCCCTGGAGTGGCGCCAAGTACGTCACCCTGGTTACGCCCTTCCTCCAAAACACTGACGCTCTCGGGGTCGCCGATGGTATGCTGCAGAACGCCGCCACTGTGGCCGGGAAGGCCCTCAAGGTAGGGAAACAACCAAATTCTCCTTTACCGATCTATTAACATCTCTCATTTGATAGGCGACTGAGTCAGAAGGCATCAGCGGGGAGTGGTTAAGGCCAGCAAAGGCCTCGTTCGGCCAAAAGCGCTGACCGACATTTACAACCAAAATACTCAAATTTGTTCCATGCAATTGTATGTATTGGTTCTCAACAATCCATCCTCTTCCTTTTTTTTTTTCTTCTTCTTATTTTTCCTTTGCTGTGATGTACATTGGATTTTTTGTCCAATCAGATTTCAGCCTCTCGTGTGCCGCCATGTCAATCTTATCCGCCTTCGCGTCGGCCTAACTTGCTCAATTTTGACAAAAGTAGTGCTTTGCCACCATCTTGCGGTTTCTACAGGCAATTATTAACGATTTCATGTTCGGTATCAAAAGTACTCCCAGATTTTCCCTTCCCGAGTTTGCCCAATGAAGTGAAATTGAATCATTTTCCAACTGAAGCAAATGTTTAGTCTGTCACGTTAACAGTTAAGTTTCATTAACTTTCATTTGCTCGTTTTGCTCTCTTGCAGCACCTTGTTAAGGGGGCCCACTACCGCTGGGGATTCTTTGCACCGAGCGGTCCAGCACTGGATGAAATAAGGGAGATGGTAGATGCAGGGCAGGTATGGTAACGCACTGTTAGGAACGTACAGTATAGAGGGAAAAAACATAGATCGCAGTAAATCCACCCAGTATTACTAACAGTTAAGTAAAACGGAGAAAAATAAATATACAGCATAATCCCCTAATGATTCACATTTGGATGGGCTGATTGCAGGGCACAATAATTCACACCTATGGACAATTTGGAGGCTTCAAGTAACCTAAGAAACTTGTATTTGGAATGTTAAGAGGAAGGCGGTGTGCTCCCCGGTAGACCGCCGTTTTGCCCCTTCGCCAAATCAAGATTCCATTCACGTCCAAATCTGGCAACGGTACGATTCATTTGGCCATGCTTCTCATTTCTAGCTCCTGTGAATGTACGTTGCACATGATGCGGTGATAGTAATACTATCAATTCAGACAGAGAACATGAAATCCATTTGGTTATGTCTACAGAGTGCAGTGCAGGGCAGGCCATTCAAAAACTGCAGAGAATGAATTTACAAATGCACAACTCATTTGCCCTGTGCTGCCTTCATTTGCAGATCCGCGCCGTTGTCGAAGAAACCTTCAGCTTTGCGCAGGTTCCTCAGGCCTTTGCGAAGGTGGAGAAGGGCCACGCCCGAGGGAAGACCGTGGTCCACATCAACAAGGGCAGATGATGTGGAGCACAAACACGATCTCGTCAACTCCATTAAGCGCTGATGTGTTTCGCTGCTGAAGTTGAGCGTAAAGACTGTTTAAACCTGCTAAATGTTGGAAAAGGTTTCATTTTTCTCGTCCGAAATAAATGTTCATTTTAAATCCTGATTTTAACAGCAATTGGTACATTGGGCAAATGGCAGGGTACGCCATGGACCGACATCCGCCACACGTCAACACAACACCACACTTAGAGACTTTTTTTTTGGATCCACTTTTATTCAAACAAAAAACAAAAAAAAAAGTGCGAAATGGTCTCTCCTGTCTGGATTGAAAGTTAGCCTGAAAGGAATTTGTTATTTTACAGAATAGCAAGTGGGCACATGCTTGGCAGAGTGCATGGCAGCTTAAAAAAAACAAAAAAACCTTCAGATTTTGGGACTAAATTGTCACTGCGGCCAAATGGCGGATGGGGCCCATCTGTCTGTGGGCTCAAACGAAGCCAGGCGTGATATACAGTACTTCTTCCACTTGAAGAGAGGGAATGTGCTCCAACTGCATTCAAATCTTGCTCCTTTTGATCAAAAGTCAACACTTCATCTCAGTCAATCAATCTCACAAGCATTGTTGAATCTCCCATGTTACGCTAACATATATTTCTCTCCACTTTCTTCCTGAAATACACTACATGAGCAAAAACAGCCAGCCACGTCACACGCGCTTGCCTCTGTTATGAGAATTGTTTGCGAATGGGTCCATACAGCGTCATTAGCGAGCTATTAGCACTCTAAGAATTGCCATGTTATTGGAGGCAAAGTTAAAATAGTTCCCAACTAATAAATATTTCACAAATGCAGGGATACTATTTGTATCCAAATTGTTTGCAAAAAAATGTCTGAAATGATTTTTGCACATTTACAACAGTTGATTCAAATGTCCTGTCGGATTGAAATCTACAATCTAATCATGTGAATCTCGTTCAGTGTTAAAACCTGCTCTGACAACATTGACAAACTTTACAATATTATTACCAACAGCAGTGACAAAATAAAATATATCTTTTTATCGAGATGAGGAAACAGACACCACGTGCTAGACATTAAGACATTTCACCACATGCAATGCAACGTTTAGACAGGATATGGGTCGATAAATAAGAAGAAAATGTATCTTCATTGTAAAATACAAACGCAATTATCAACCAAATAGAAGTACTACTCAAAAATCAGAAGATGGTTACCCTCCTCCACATGGGTCCAAATGCTACAGAAGTGCAGTGTTTGTGCAAAAGCCTACTAGGGACCCGTCTGAGCGGCGCGAGGAGCTCCACCGGCGGAGTCGCGTCCGAGTGCCACAATATGGCCCGTGCGGTCACAACATCTCCAATGTCCATCTTTGGTTTGGTTTGCCCTCCTCGAACGTGTTGAGGATCACCAGGTTCTTGTCGTACTGGTGACCTCCTGTGATACAGACCGTAATGTGATGTAATGTTAAGCCCTGGAAAATGATGCATCAAGTGTGCAGCTCCACAAAAAAAGCGTTTAGCATGTAATCAGTGACTAGCAGCACTGCAAATCCACCACGGGGCGGTGCTGTTGAGAAGGTGGCGGCCACAGGCCAGTTTAGTGTGTGCATGATGACAGGCGGAAATGTACACAACAACAAAATAGTCGTCATCCATTTTCAACACCGTTGCCTCCTCACTGTGAGGCAGATGTATAAAGCGCTGGCCCACAATGCTGCTGGCACCTGCACATATTATTACTGTTCTCTTTATCGTCAAAAGTCATCGAAGAGGTGAAGTAGAATATACAGTGGACCGCTGCTATTTCCAGGAGATCCGGACCGGGCCGGACCGGGCCAGACCACGCATAGCAACAATCCGTGGATTATTATGTGGAGGTCCACTGAACACTTGTAAATGAAGTTTATTTAGAAGCTCATAAGGTAACAACGAGACAACTTGTTTTTTCCTTTTATAGTTTGATGACGGTTAAGAATATTAAAACGTTACTTCTAACATTGCCTGCGTAATACCTTCAGTGAATAACTCAAGACATGCGATCAACTCTCGACAGGGGAATCTGACCTTTGACCTCGAGGACCAGGCCAGGTTGGAAGTGGCAGCGCACGAGACCGTCCGAGGTGACCTCCCACAGCTGATTGGCTTTTCCTCCCTCCGGCGACACACAAAGCCGACTGCCTGCCATCATCACGTTGCCTGTGGTCCCCAGTCCACAGTCCTCCGCCAGCTGGAAGCAAACAGGAAGCAGCGCGCACACGTTCGTCAGTCAGCTACTTGGGATCAACCGGAGAAAACACGGACTCAATATTACGAACTGAAAATTCAACATCTGTCGCTGAATCCACTTCCTGTAAAATATTCAAAGACATCCAGCTACATACGGAAAGAGCAAAATAACTCATTTCCTGCTAACGCAATGATGTCAAAGAAAAAGAGTGAAGAAGCTGCTTAAGGATTCAGCCGTTCTATTAGCTTGAAATGTCAAACTGCTTCCAAAATCGAAATAGTTTGCCTCCTACAGAACACACGTGAACCTGTTTCCTTTCTTTTCTTTGTCTTCCACAATTCCGTTTTGTTTTTTGTTGTTTTTTTCACAATGAAACTCTTTGACTTCATAAATCATTTTAAGTATGTACGGTGCTTAACATGTGTTAGACAACCACCAGTGTGAGGTTTATGTCACTGCTGCCCTAAATTAACAGCACGGGCATTTATCAAAATCATTGTTTAAATGTATGTGATGATTAATACAACAGTATGTAGACATTCTTTAATAGAAATCTATTATTATCATCAATTCATTTTCAAACGTACAGTTTTTCAAAAACATATTTCATCATTTCAAGATGTCAAACTTCGGTTATATACTTGATTTCCTTGATCAGAAAAATCTGGTTTTAGCGGTTGGATGTAATGCTTGATTCACTCCTGACTTTTCCTCGTGAGCTGGTTCAAACGGGGGGGGGGAACGGGAAATTCATTTTGAAATTGCTCCAAATGGTAAAACATCGAGCGCTCACTGAAATTGAAAAGGTCAGCATTAAAGCACTTCACGTGGATGTTCTCGTCATCGTTAGGACAGGTGTTTTTTTTTTTGTATGTGTGTGTGTTGGTGTAAATATCCAACTGATGTATTTAACAATATGCATTTACTGTAAGCACACCGAGTAGACTATACGGCCATGAAGGTCGCGAGCACTTTCACATGCCGATTCGGTAGTCTGTCCATACTGACTACCTTGCAGGTAAGATGACCGTCTCGGTAGAGCCAGAGTTGCTCTTCGCCGCCTGTGTCTTCCACGGCCTGCACCCTCATCAGCTGGACGTCATCCGGCGCCCCCCCCGTCAGCGACATCAGACATCCCGTCTCGTTGTTCCGCAGACGGATACCGATCCGTTTCTGTCGGCGAAGCGTATCGGCGACGCCGAACTTGATTTACTGATACAGTTACAGATAAATCCCCCCTTGCGTCACAATAAGCGTGACAAACGATGCTCCATACCTGCAGCAACGGCCGCAGCGATCCGATTCCCTTCCATCCGCTGAACTTGCACCAGTCGACCACTCGGCCTGGCCGCAGCAGGACCTGTCGACCGCGATGGTTGCTGCCTTCGTACAACACCCACCTCGACAAATACGGGACAATGTGAGAAAAGTGAACGTCAAATGAAAAAGTCTATAGTCTACAGTTGAGCTCCCTGTAATAGGCTGCTACTCAGAGAGATATGTTACAACCCTGGCAGGACTAGTAAGATTAAAAGTGCATTGCCACGTGATCTTTTACAGTTTATTCACTTTAACATAGCTCTTGGAAATTTAGAATCAAAGCTTGCCAATACTTCAAGACATACAGTCAAAAAGATGACATTGAAGAATTGCGGTACTGTTCGAAGTATGGTTCAGTTCTTGTCAGATGAGAGGAAAATGCACACAAACCCCAGCAATTACAAGCGCAACCTTAGGAGGAGGTAGGATACGTACTTTCCGCCCTCCACCACCAGAGAGCGTATGCGAGCACCCCAGCCCGCTCGGTGCAGGTTCACCACCTCCCGAGTCAGCACCACACTGCGACCTGCGCAGCCCACCTTGCTGAACAGCAAGAGGGAGGGGAGCGACAACTCCTACACGAGAAAGCAGAGAGCTTTATTACTAGCGTGCAAAATGACACAAAGTCAGTGCACAGAACAAGATACCGTCCGCTCACACGCAAACAAAGCACTTACATGGCCAACAGTTCGCACGGAACGGACCCTCACGTCTGATGACAAGAAGCCCATGAATTCAGTGTCGGGGTATTCTCCTTCCTCCAGTAAGTACATGTTGTCAGAGAAGTTTCTGCCTTCATAAGTGATCCAGCTGATGCGTGAATCAAGATACACTCACATTAGTCAGTCTTGTGTCATGATGAGGAATATTTGCATTTCCAATATGTTGACATTTGATTGCCTCAAATGTGCTCATTGGTGACGGTGACGGTGACCGTGACCTCGCAAATGTACCAAGCACCCTTTGGCTGCGGTGTTGAATATCAATTCACTTGTGGCTCCTATACCTGCCAGCCAGCACCTTACAGGACCTGGGCACAAAGTCCTCATCCAAAGCTGCTGCACTGTCCTCCAGAATCACCAGCTCACCCTTAAAGTCGGGCTCAGAGAACAGCTTCGCCTAGACAGCAATACGGCGCAACGTTATGGGGGTGGGACACACACACACACACACACACGAGATGAAACATTAGCTCACATACAAATGCCATCGAAAACACCTCCGAGAAAGTATTAGACGCCACGGAGATTCCACAGTATGGTGTGATTAGTGCATCTGCCTCACAGTCAAGGGTTGTAGGTTTGAATCTCTGGGGATTCAGGTATCCTTCCACATTCACTTTCAAAAAGACCCAAGTGACAATTGGTCACCATCGGGGTCTTGATCCAGAATGATTTGTCTTTCTTCCTTTCAGCAAAACATTTGGTGTACTATGCTACGAAATGTGAAAATGTGTTACAGCATGCGTTTGATTGGGAGCCGGGTCAAAATCTGCGACCACTGGCATCACAGGCGCTCTCTGGATTCACGGGCACAAATTCCCACACATCACGCTTGCATTTGACACAATCAAGACTTTTTGTCCCTATCCTATGCAGTAGGGGAAATGTTTGTGCTGCAAACCTTGAACCGAGACTCCAACAATGTTTCCTGCAAAATAAGAAGAGAAAGAATCTGAATGAGGGTTCTGAACAAGTCAAGCGACGTATCTATTCATATTCTTACATTGAAGACCGGCTGGATTGATGATATCTTGCAATTCTGCGCACCCCAGTCTTCCGGACACGAGTACGAGCCTCTCTCCAGGATGTAGCGCTCGCCGCTGAACGCGGGATTCTCAAATGCCACCCAGCTGTCGCCAAGAGAAGAAAAACACATCCAGGAAAACCTTCGCTATCTCGTCCCTCCTACCATAGAAGAAAACATCCAAGTAAAGTCCATTTTCATTGGTCAAGGAAGGTTGCCGGGGTGCTACACTCTGACCACCACCCAACCACTACTACGATTCAATCCACAGAACAAATGTTGTTGTACGTGTTACATATGACCAATAAAATACCTTCATTTTGCATATCCTTTGAAATGAATATGGCTTGTGATAGATTCAAATTTGATAGATTCAAATTTGCTCTCAATGGCGAATGACACCTTAGCTCTGTAAAATATTTATGGCTGTATTCTAGCAATCAACCTGATTTATATGAGTATGCGCACTTGCAACATGGATGTGAAGAAATAAATAATGGGGGGGGGGGAATGCTTCATCAATCAATTACTTTGACAAGAATGATCAACTGGTAAAAGAAGGTCCAATATTGTGGAGACTCGTTCAATGCAAATATTTAAGCGCGGGAAATGAAAACTATTCAAAACATCAGGAGACAGCGGCGCTAACGTCTTCGGGGCTGTTTGTATGCACCATCGAGGTGTGTTGAGTGTTTGAACAGTGACGGAACTCTTAGTCATGTTTGTAAGAAGAATAAGTAGCGCACACCTAAAACTGCAAGTGTGTGCATGAACGGACACAAACAGAACATTTGATGTTACCCCGAGATCGGGGCCGATTTTGACATTCTGAAAGTCGACTATTGAGTGTCTTCTCCTTCTTTCCAGTCCTTTTCACTCTGAACGGAGCCTTAGTCAGCACAATGGGAGGGAGAGGCTTCGAAGCTCAATGATTTATGTTGACAACCCCAAAGTGGAAAAGCAAAAAAAGCAAAAAAAGCAAAAATAACAAAATCGGGAGCGTTTGACTTACACCCCACTCAGGACGTTGATGGACTGGGTTTTTCCGCCGTGGCCGATATCGTCCATGTTGATAACGGGCCCCATCAAATCCACACTGAGACCCCGCTCATCCAAATTGGGCTCACTGAACAATTGAATGTGCGGGGACAGGAAATCCTTGGGGAGATAAAAAAATCAAACAAGATGTATGTTTTTTTTTTTTCCCATTAAGGCGCTAAGGAATCAAATCAAGCTTACAGTCCTAACGGGCCGAATTGAGAGAAGACCATCCTCGGATCCGCCCCAATCACTGCAATGAGGATACTCTCCTTCCTCCAGGACGTATTGTTGACCCTCAAAGTCTTCCTCTTGATAGCCAACCCAGCTACCGGACAGAAGGTATTTGAGACATTTCTAACATCGGGAATATACACATATCTACGAACTCAAATACTCACAGACCACCAAGTATCTTGAGCGAGCCGACTGCAGAGATTGTCTTCTTGCTGCCTCGCTCTGCTTCTGCCTCTTCCGCACTCAAGTTGGACAAGTCGCCATCCACCTCTAAACAGTCGCCCTCAAAATCGGGCTTCTCGAACACGAGCGCCTGAACCGGCCAAAAAGGAAGCAATGAAAAGATGCCCTCTGGATTTGTTTCCTGGACCGTGAGCGAGCGACGGCGGAGTGCAACTGGACGGATCAGAACAGTCGATGTGGGAATTTGCGCCACAGGCAGCACCTTTTCAACCTTATTCTCTGAAAGAATAACGGTGGAAATTGCTCCGAGACCAATACAGTTGCAATGGAAAATACAACGTGTATCACAAAGCTCGCAAGACTAAGCAGCGGGAACAATATTGCCGTACGTACCCGTTTCGCATTCGCCGTCCATTCATCGGTTAAATATGTCAACGATCAGAGTCACGCCTTCTTCGACATGAAGTGAACTTGCACGGCCGAGCAGCCGAGTTTAACCCCCAAGTTAATGATTCACAGAACGAACACGTGGGGAATTTGACGGTCTTATCTTGAAGCCGTTGTCAAGCGCCAGAAGGAGCAGTAGCAGTAGCAAGTCAGCTCCGTTACAGCTGCTGTCAGATTGGATCATTCGAGACTTCTCCCCTCACGAAGAACTCGCCCCTTTTTGGTGTTGATGTCTGTTTATTGCCGACTGAAACGGCAAGATAACTGTGTGAGATTCGAATTGCTTATTTGCATTCTAGTAGTGCTTAATTCACACGAACGTAGGACAGGTTATACGTTGATATTTTCCGCTTTGCTGCAGCAGTCTTATCTCATATTATTGACATGGGCTCCAGATTGCAAAATGTCTTGTCAAACTGTTTACAATCAATATTTCCTGTACGATACATATAATGTAACAGTTGCCATCTACTCGAATACAAACCTCGACCTCTTTGGGATGTTCCACCTTTATTGCTCCCTGCAAAGACCGTCGGAATTTGTCAATACCCAAAATGACACAAATGCGATAGCGTGCGAGGCGTCTGCTGTACTTACAATTCGAAGGGGCCTGAGCGAGCCAACAAAGGGCTGAGGGAATCCCCAGGTGTCTGAACAAGGAAACTCGCCCGCTTCCAGCACTCCTACGAAACCTCGAAAGCCAGAATCACTGTACACGAGCCAGCTAAACACACAAGACGTGGAGAGAAAGTTCTTCTGAAAAGACAGTAGTCGGTATGAGCTCCTAGTCATTGTAATGATTCTCTTTTCCTAATAATGATGATGATGATGATGATCCCGTGCTCAACCTGGTGGCTAGCCTTACAAACAGATGTTGCACTGAGATCACTTGCCACTGTTTTCAAGGTGCTAACGGTAAATGGAAGGAAAAAGACGGCATTCTGGAGAACAGTTTTTGAAAACAGGTGCAAGTAACATCGCATCTTCAGGTAGGCAACAGTTGCGTCAACTTACACTCCAGAATGGACCTTTATGGAACCAGTGGCCTGGGGGATCCCAAAGGAGCCAACTTCAACTGTGTCATCACAGTAAGATGAGACCCTTCCCAAACCATTCACTTCTGTAAACAGGTCGATTCTGGGCTGGGTGTAGTCCTGCAACAAACAGCAGAATGCAAACGCTCCCGGTAATAATGACAAAAGTCCAGCTCTTCAACAGAAACGCTCTGTTTGTTGGGCTGCCGCGTTTGGAGCGACACAACTCCAGTTGCTCCAATCGCAAAATGATCCATTTTTCTTATGGGACGAAGGGTTCAAACTGTAATTTAGGTCGCACATCAACTCTCTAATTGTGCTTTTAACATTGCATATTCAACAAGCTAAATGAACAAATGAAAGCATTCATGTACGACTAAAACTATCAAATGCACGGCAACGTGCATGCGTACTTTTTGATGGGAATGTTATGCCAAACACGGTTTTTGACATCGGAGCTCTGCCACACTGGTGTCTGAACGAAGTCAAATCGTTTTTCTTCTAAAAGGGTGTTTTCATTGTTACATGGTAACGGTCCCGAAATTGGCTTTGTGCCTTGATTTGCAATGATCAGCGCTGTAGGAAAGAAAGCACTGCATCCCAACGAATGGTGCTTGTGGTATTTTGGCGAAAAGGTTCGGAAATGTACGACGGCGGAACACCGCAAATGAATATGTGGGATAATCGGTTCAAATGCAGAATTGTTCGTCGGGGTACTTTTTATATCGGATGGCATTCGGATTGCGCAGATTTAAGGAGAGCGGTGGCCAATGTGTTCAAATAAGCAGCCATACAGACATGACGTGAGCTAGTGAGCGACAGATCCGAGGCAGCAACTTACGTCGACCGCCAGTCGAATAGAACCGATGGTCACGGGCGTCGGCGATGCTGGCTGACCTTTCTCGTCCAGAGTTGTCGGGGCACCGTCCTCAGCCCACATGTTCGCTATGTGATCCGTTTGACCTTCCTCCAGGGCAATGACACGGCCCTGGAAGCCCTTATGTTCATACAGGAGCCAACTAAATGGAAAACAACAGACTATTAGATTAAGCGGAGACGGATAGTAACGATACGCATCGGCTGCATTACCCCAGTCGAAGCACCGAGTAGTAGACCAAGTCAAAGTAACTCACGCAACTCGATTCATAAAGAGCAAAGCCTCCTCACCATCCTCTGATGACTCGCGCCAGGACGACAGGAGAGAGTTTCATCTGCGTGGCATCTTCGACGTCACTCCATAGTTCATAGACTTCAGCGCCCAGGTTATCGTGTCCATGTATGAAAATCTGGAGCGGCCGGAAAACAGAGGTGTTGCTACAATCTGAAGTGGCGGCACCGCTTTAATGACAAATCTAGTGATGTAACATTCACTTGTACCTTTCCGGGTCTTTTGTGGAACCCTTTCGCCACGGGTGTCTGCGAGGAAATTGTACGCGTTGGCAAAATCCAACACATAGTGTAAAAGTAAAATGCATTTGTGGTTATATGCCTTTCTCCTCGTAGTTTAACTTTAAGGTAGCCCCTGACACTGACACATCACATCCCAAAGGTCACTACTGCATCTATTGTACTACTACCATATCAAAGTCTCGGATGCATCTTTCCTTCTTGTTCGCATCACACGAGTGAAGAACTTTAGTTACTGTAAATAATCCAAGGCTTACCTTGGTGTTTTTCTTCCGAGGAGTCTTTGTGATGTATTGGGCGGGCGGAGGCAGCTCAGCATTATTGACTTTAGGCGTCCAAGCCTCGTCCATTGGAATAAGTCGGTCAGGATCCCGCTCGGTTTCAGGTGCCTTTGTGGAGTCCCGCTCAGCCTCAGACTCTCCTCTGTCGGCAAGCCTTTCCCCCCAACGACATTTTGGCGCTTTGATTTGTGAACACAAGGGCAGCGAAGGCGGGGAGGGGCTAACTGTTGACTCACTGGCAGCAGCTGTACAACCACTCACAGTACAGCCTGCACCTCTCCTGGTCACACCCTGCATATCTGATTCATGTTCCGGAAAGGTCGCATCAGCAGCTTCCTGCTCTCCAAACCAGGGCACATTTGTCTGTTGTTTGGACGAAGCGGTATTTTGGTCAGAGGCCGCTTCCTCTTTGCTCCTCTTGCTGGTCCGAGGGGAACTCAGTAAGTTCGAGAGGATGGATATCCTATCTAACCGGGATGGCGGCTTCCCTGGCCCCTCTCCATTGTTCTGCCCGATCGTTGACCCCTCTTTGACTTCAGATTTTCCTTTTTCCTCATCATGCCTTCGGTCTTTACCTGAGGGCGCGGAATTGACTGGTCCAGGTTTTTCCACGCTGCGTCCTGCCCGATTGGCCGCTTTTTGTTTTAACATCATCGCTGGAGATGGGTCCTTCAAAAGTTTGCCTTTCTTTCTCAAGCCAAACTGGAATTGTTCTGGATCAAAAGTTTTTTCAAAAGGATCCTCCCTAATGGCTGGCATAGCAAAAGGGGGAGATGGGGACTTCTTACGTGGGTGCTTCTTAGGAGGCAGTGGGAAGGGAATGCCGCCCGCTTTAATGCCCCTGATGAAATCCTCAAACTCGTCCGGTTCAAGAGATTCATTTAGTTTCTGTCTGTTGCCCTTTTTCTGTTCGTGAGGATGTTCCACGTTTAACCAGCTCGATGGCGACTCGTTCTTGAGCTGAATTCCCTGAGGTGGACTCAGTGATTTCAATGCAGTAGGAAGAGGGGATCCACCATTAAGTGGTGGTTTCCCTGGTTGTTGGGAAGCATTGAGGTTTTGAGCTGCTTTGTCGCTTTGTAGCGCATGTGTTGTCTTTGTTTTCTTTTCTTTGGCCTCTTTGGCATTCTGATCAAATAAACTATTTACAACGCCGGCGGCCGAGCCTCGTTGTTCTGTGACCTCAATCTGACTGGGCTTGAACTTCAGTTGCTCATCAGATACTTCTGTTTCTTTCACATCAGTGTCTCTTTTGCTTGAAGACCAACTTAAGTTTGCAGACATTTCCGAATCTTCGGCCATGTGCTCGATAGCTTCAGCTGTTACTCTTTTGGCTTTACTTTCTTGCTTTACGTTGAGCACTTTGCGATGAGTGTTTTCATCCCGTTTCTGGACCCCCTCGTGATCAGATCTGATGTTTGCAGAGCCCTCGCGCGCTTGGAAATGAACATTCGAATTCGATTCAGCATTTTCAATTGCGTGCCCAATTTCACATGTATTTGTGGCAGCTGGCATGACTTCTTCCAAACCTTTCGGGGGAGTCTCCTTTGTTTCCGTTTTTCGTCGAGAACTCTGTGTTGCCGCTATGTCAAGACTTTGGCTTCCCGGTGTTTTCTCAGCCTTCAATGCCTTTGCAGGATCAGCAATTTCATCGTGTTTGTCAACACTCATATGTCGTACTCCAACAGACTCCTGGCCTTCTCGGTGAATCATTTCAGAGTCGGGACTCTTGCGAGAACTTTCATTCCCTAAACTTTTGATTGATGCAACATTTATTTCCCTTTCATCTTCTTGAGTAAATTCAACTGTCTTTATTTCACGTTGACTCCCCCTTTTAACACAACTGTGCTTGTCCTGAATTTCGTTGCTACTCCTGGTTCCCTCATCTTGAGCTCGAGGTACTTTGGGTTCCAGTTGTTCTTGTATTGTTGAAGTACCCATTGGCTGCTTAAATTCATTGTCTACACTTGTTGCACTTTCTTCCAAAGAACCCTCAATAGCTTCTTTGGAATCAAACACCTCGGTTGTACTTCCATGTACTGCAGTTATTTCATCTGCTTCCAGGGCTTTACTACTCTTGTTCTTTTCTATGGTGTTCACCATTTGCATTAGCATTTCCTCTTCTGCAGCCAGCGGTAAATATTCATTTTGTGACGTCAGCTGGGTTGATTGATTTGGTTTGGCGATGTCTTTCACTGCTTCGTTTTCTGTGGCTTTGAGCTCTCTGATCCAGTTGTTGCCCAACACCGCTGTGTCATTCGGCTTTGATTCTTTTCCCTCCTTTTTAGACTCTTGCGCTTGTAAAAGAGGCTCTTTGTCCAGCTGGCTTTCAACATTCTTGAGAACTTCATAAAGAAGTTCATTCTGTGTGTCCAATGACTTTGTCGGTTTCCTCCCAACCTCTTGACTTTTCTGCTCCCCTGTAGCATTTCTCATTGAATCTATGGCCGGTGCGGACAGCAACATATTTTCATGAATTTTATTTGGAATTTGTTCCTCAATCGTTTCAAAATCTTCCATTTTATCACCAGTGTTTAAAGCTATTGAAGGTGTAGCTGAAAGAAGCCGTTTCCGCTCAGAATCATGGTCTTTTGAAACAGATTCCTTTGGATGAACATTTGTATTTTTAGCGCCTCCCTGGTGAGAGACTATAATGTTGTCACCCAAGGCAGGGTTCGCAGAACTATCCATTCGATTATCATGAGCTGCCTTAGCAGCCTGAGCCATCACGCCCGAATCGAGTTTTGGGTCATTCGTAAGCATGACTCTCTCTGGAAGTACGTTGTCCTTTCCATTCTCTGAAGACAATTGTGACGTTTGCACTTCCGGTGCAGCGCGATCACCTTTGAGATGAGATCCATTTTTCGGTAAAGGCTCCAATATCGGCCGTTGTAGGGCTTCATGCTCTTTTATCTGCCGGTTAGTCTCAGCACTGGGCACCTGGTTGGTCGGTGCTACCTCAGCCATGGCATCTTTATTTTCTGGTTTAACTTTGTGTTGAAGATTTACCGTAACCACTGTTTCATTATCCTTGATTATTTGAGTTTTTGAATTGTTTCCTTTAGGACGAGTTGGGGCCTCTTCTAACCCCTGGGGCCGTCTCACTTTCTCTTTGGTTTCACTGGCACAAGAATGATTTGTAAGTGTCGCACTCTTTTCTTTTTCGTTGTGAGACCCGGATTTAACCTCGAGAGTACCCACAGCGGAACTGTCTTTCCAACGATCCGCTGCAAGACTGTCTGTAGGTCTTACAGCTGTCTCTGTGTTACTGCTCGGATGTAAACGGTCCTGTTTCGATATAGACATGTTTGACGAATTATTGGTTGAAGTATGTTGAATTTTTCTTGAGTGAAGACTGGGCGAGCTCCTCTGGCTTCTCATTGGGAGCTTGCTTGGAGACGTGGGACCGGAACTGTTTAATGGAGTCTTCGGGTATTGTTTGAAAAGCTTGGAGTCGTCTTTATCTTGGCTGGTGGCAACTGGAAAGACGCATAGAAATCATCGAGTCACACAAAATGATATCCTCCAAGCCTTCCCAATATTTCAAGGAAGCTTGTACTTGTACACGCACTTCATAAACTACTTATCTCGAGTTGGGAAAATACGGAAAATGCAAAAATGAGCAGTTTTGACAACACGTGTAAGTATTTTGCGTTGCACGTCACAAAGGTAAACAGATTAGACACATGCAGGCATTCGAGAAGTGATGTCAGACTCAGTTGTGCACCTCTTGCGTTAGCATTTCCCCCACATCGGGGCTCGAATCCTACCGTGACCATCGGGTTCCAAAGCCCCAAGTTACAGGTGAGCTAATGCCACCCCAAGGTAACTGCTAAATGATAAGGAAGCAGGAAAATAGAGTCGGTTGGTTCCATATAGAGGACCCTAGTGACTACATTTGTTGTATAAGCTTATGCTGTAGTAAATAAGTGTCATAACCAAGTAGTCTGACAATTAACCTAACCCTGAATTCAGTTCCAATCCACTTTTCACAGTATATAAAGCCCCTTTGTAGCTTGAAACTTAAAAGACTCTGTCACAACAGTTCTTTTACCTTTCTCGGGACTTCCAGAGGGAGGAGGGATCTCACTCGCAGGTCTTTCCGCATGTGCTGCTTCTTGTTGGTCTGGGCACTTCTGGGCTTGTTTGTGACTGTCTCCTTGAGGAGATGTGACATTTGTGTAGTTGGCTTCACTGGTTTTAGGTACTTCATTGTTCAACTTTCGAGTTGGAGATGAAACAGGCAGCCGACTCTTTGACGTTAAGGAAGCAAGCTTATCCTGATAGGACTGCCCTATTTTAAGTCCCTCTTCCACTCCATTTACTGAGTCAATATGCTGAAGAACGTCATTCATACCCTTTGGCTTTTCTTTCACATGATGTGGCAACGGGTTTAATGCTTGAGTGGGAGAAACGTCAGCCGAGGGAGCGTTTCCGCCCTTTTCCTCGTCAGAACATGTTTTCCCGACACCTTTGGCTGTAGACACGAAAGATTTCAAAGATTCAGTAGCCATTCTTGGGTTTTTCTGTAGTTTGGAAGTGGCCAAAGAGCCGTCAACACCTGTCGCGAGTGAGTTGATATCACCATCTGATATTTGCCTTTTGGGAATTTTAGACTTTGTGAGACCACTAGTAGATTTGTCTTTGGATGGTGTTATCAGACAAACTGTTTTCTCATGGCTTCGTTGCTTTAGTGGTGGTAGATCACTGGCTGTTGTAACTTGAATGTCCTCCGCGGAGCCCTTCGATTTCGTCGTCACATTTTTGGCCTTGCCTACCGCCGCTGTTGCCGAGGGCCTTGTTACGCTTCCGACGGTACGCCGCTTTTCAGCTGCTACTCCTGGTTTAGAGGCCGTTGCCTGGTTAATCCCATTGCCTCTTATTCCAGATAGTTTCACCCGGTACATAGCAGGGGTTACAGAAGTACCCTCAATTTCAGATGTCTGACAGACAGTTTTTCCTTCAATTAAAAGTTCAGATGTGTTTCTGTCTTCAGTTACATCAAATGGTTTGAATGATGTTGAGTCTGCATGTTTGTTTTCATCAGAGTTGTGGTTTTGAAGTTGTAGCAATCTGGATAGAAAGACCAAAGAATACATGAGTAGATACACTCAGGTTTCGAGTTAACGTCCGAGTCAAATCCCCACAAAGAGAAAACATTTCCTGAGCTTTGGGTTTTTGTTCAATTCTGTCATAGCTTGAAAATATTGCGGTTTCTCATGTAAAAAGTCTTGTTCATGGTAATGAGACCTTAAAGGGATTTTATTTTCAATCAAGTGCGCTCATCAATTGCCGCCACGACCGTTTATGATTTCATTCATTTGAATTATGTTGAGTGAACTGAATTTTTGTTTTCCTGAGGACGTTTTTTTTTTTTTTTTTTTTAAATGGAGGCGGCACGGTGGATGACTGGCTCACAGTTCTTGCAAGGATTTTCCAGGGATCTCATTTGATCAGTGTGCCGCGTCTCTGTGGGTGTGTTGGTGAAGCGCTTCCACACACAGTGAATCAAAAGTACGAATCCTGTCTTGTTGCTTGCTGATACATTTTCATTGTGGTGCTAACACCCGCCGCCCTGCTCACGACCCAGCGAACCGCTGGCAGAATGGCGTTTGCTTCGTAGACAGTTAACCGTTTATCACATGCGCTAGCCAGCAAGCTACCGAGCTAGTGAGCCAAGGGCCGGAGCTAAAAAGATCACTCGACTGTGGCGACATTTTCCCCACATAACACACACACACACACACACACACACGCGGGAAAGTTAACTGTTTGTTAACCATTACCACAGCAGCACACGGTATCGATATTCAGGCAGTAGTTGACTTCAGCAAACTCATTTTGGGCATCATTTGATTGACAGGTGAAGAGGCAGCAGAAATGATACAGTACATAACAAAACAACATTCATCAAATAAATAAAAAATAAAGACTAAAAAATAACAGTGATATTACAATGTATGGCATCTGATATAAAGATGCTTTTGAGGACATACACGGTGGGTTTGTTTTTTGAATGATTCAGTTTTGGGCCTCTTTAGTGGGTTAATGACTCCAGACCTATGTAGCAAATGTTTAGCATTTAAGTGCAATTTTTGCAAACAGAACCTGAGTCAGATTTTTTTATTTTGTGATTTATGGCAGATATGTTTGTATTGTTTTATATTACATTGCCAATGTTCAATGTTCTTGAGAATTGAAAGTTCATTGTTCTTAAAAAGGATGTCCTTGAATTACTATGCGGTATAATATCATTATATGAGTGGCATAAAGAAAACAGCAACTACGCTATCGGTTATCGTGATAGTTTTGGGGAAAATAGATCGTGCGAAAAAATTGCTCTCACGGCAGGCTGAAACAGTGCAAGAGCAGTGTATTGCATAAAAAATATTGTAAAATATTAAAATTCGGCAATATAGTGGGAGCGCGAAGCAACAATCGTCATACGGCGGCGGATTACTGTATCTGTACACTGTGATGGTAAGTTGCAAGGACTCGCTGTTCCAGGGCTGGGACTCGTTGTTTACAGACATGTGCATCCTGGGACTCACATAGTCTCAAGTGTAAACTGATCTATAATATAGAACTAGGGAGAGGTTCATCCATTCCAATGTCTGCCACAGCAGCAGGCAGAACGGAAGAAGTGAACCACAGAAGAACAAGAGGAAAAAACAAAAAAAACAAAAAAAAGAGGACAGCAAAAAGCAAGAGGACGAAAGTGGCAATGTCATACACACGGTTACGGCGTTACAAAACCGATTAGGGCAGAATTGTAGGGATATGTTGTCTTTATAACGGTGTGGGTGGGAAATTCATTCAAAATAATGACCTTGCAGAAAAAAAAAAGTGTGAATTTTTTTCACACTTTACCACTAATAATAGCAGTAATAATAATAGTAACCAAAATATATCGTTGATCTTGATGTTAACAATTTCTAATGCGCAAAAACCGAGTTCTTTTTGTATTCAAAATAAAAATTGTTGCAGTGCTTTAGGTGCATACCTCTGTATTTTATATTTACATTTTGATCGGCAATAAGAGTATTGTGATAATATCACTGATAAACAAGATCATTATGGTCACTACTAGGAATGTTTTGCTGTTACAAATGTGTTGCTAAGGAGTGGCTATAAACTTGGATAGTGTCCCTCCTTTGGTGAAATAAAGAATTATTTTTTTTTTTTTCCAATAATAAGGTAGTATTAAAAAAGCTCTTTGGAACTTGAGCCATAGTGCATTCCAGTGAAAGAAACCAAGTATTTTGGATTTAGCAACTCATTTTGAAGAATGCAAGAAAACTTAAGTGTGCACGCAGTCGTCACCTGTTGCCTCTCAACTTTTGTGTTGACCAACTTACTCAGTTGGTGAAGACACACACAGGAATGGGGACGGTTTCAACTCAAGTTGCAATTGTGCTAATTGCTTCTAAATTGATTTGAAGCTTTAGCTGTTCTAAAAGTGTCCTCACTCTGTATAATTAGACGCTGCTCAAAATAGAAATATTTCCGCGCCTCAGTCACCGTGCGGTGTTCTCTTCTGGTACAATAGCACATGGGAAGCCTAAGATCAGGTCCCACGAAAGCTTTAACGTTGTCGCTCACCTTTGTTTTTGTGTTTGAAACAGAAACCATAACAACATGGAGATTACTCACAGGTTCTCCTTTGTCTGCTCGGAAGTGGCTGCAGCGGAATCTGTGCTGTCCTCTTCTCCCACTTGATTTTTCTTTTCCAAACTTAGCTCTGGGCTAACGTGTACTTGATGGGACCCATCCTTGGGCTTTGAAGGCAGATTCACAGTCTTGCGTGTGACACAAGTTTCTTTTGAGCCTTGTTTCTTCTTGAGGGGGTGTTTCTTTGAGTCGGCGCCAGCGTCAGGCTCCTCCGCCTGCCGCCAAGTCGTTTTCAAATCCAGCATAGTTGGCGCAGAGGACAACTCCGCCAAGCTTCTCGTGGTTCCCGTCCTCTCCCGGGTAACTGACTCATCCTCAGGAAATACCGTGACAGGTATGGCCAGCACGGGAGGCGAAAGCGGTACGCCGTCCTCCTCCCTATCCCCTCTCATATCCCCCTCCCACCCTATTCTCTCCTCCTCTCCAAGGTGAGTATCGACTAATATGGCTTTGAAGAGTTGAGTAGGTGATTCGCCAGCCGGTACTTGGTCTCTTTCCTGTGAACGGCTTTGTGCGGAACTTTCCCTGCCAACATCTGGTGGACCCTCATGTTGAGTTGACAAGGCGCGAGTTCCGGGTAATTTCGAGCCCGAGGTTATTCCCTTTAGGGTCGTGCTGTGCTGGACTGATGTTTTTGCTGACGTTACGTTAGGTGACTTCGGGAGTGTAGCGTTGTTGGGAAAGGGAATTTGAAGTGGTGGCACGTTGGTCGGGCGATCACCACCACCCTTAGTCGAACCTTCTGCCTTCTTCTCTGCGATAGCCTCCAAATCCATCTGCAGCCTCTTGCTTATCTCCTCCGCCACCGACTCTGCAAATCCAACCTCGGATTTTGTATCTGAACATGGCAAAGTGGCGGTTGCAAAGTCCAAAGCGGTGGGGGTCACATTCCCTGAATGCTTTTGGCCCAGGAACCCGGGAACCTCCTTCACACTGCTACAGCCGCTGCTGTTAGAGTCCGCAAAGGGAATATCCGCTTCATCAGACAACAGAGAAACCACACTCGAGGCACTGCGGCTGGAGCTTCCGCTGAGGTTGTTGCCACTCTCCACTCCTCCTCGGAGTTCTGTCTCTTTCGGCTTGTCGTCTTTTCGCGAGGGAGTGGGAGTCTTTGAGCCGCCTTCCCGTCTAAGCAAGGGTGAATGTGGAGACAGAGGGGGCGATGGGGAACCCGGACCACTCGCGTTGACTGAAGAGTCTGAAGTCCGGTCGCCTCGGCTCTTCCTCTTCTTGGGGTTGAGGAAGCGACCGAGACGATCCAACACACCCCTTTTCTCCTCTGAACTCTAAAAAGGACGCAGGAGATGCAAACACGAGACAAATGTCAAAGTGGTGACAGTGGCAACACCCGATATAATCTGTCGCCGATCCGTCCATCATGCATCTAAAAGCAAAAATGCAATATGTAAATCATTCAGAAATAGGGGTCATGAATGAAACGCTCTGCTCGTTAAAAAATAAAAGATGCAGTAAGTGATCCAAATCTGAAAACAATGTACCAGATGTAATTACTTACAGTATGATGACCCAAATTCCTTTACTTTGTTATTTTGGATACATTTTCTCCCAAATAAACCAACACTTTGAAGGACACACATACAGACAGTACTACCAATCGAATGAAATCCAATCAAATCGGCTATTTGAAGTGTTCTCACATTAAAAAAGACAACGATCATTTCGTTTTATTTTGATCATACTGGGAAGTCTTTTCAAGACACTTTTCTCTCTCTCGTCACGAGGTGCACATTTGTACAAGAAGTCAGTATGTTACGGTGCACTTCTACAAACAAAACTGAAAATAATACACATTCTGCTGCAATGTGGAAATCTCGAAGACACAAAACATTACTATATCTAAGTAACGACATACACTAGATTATTAGACTGTTGAAGTGCAAGTCGAGTTGATGTGTCTTTTCATTTGAAAGTAGAGAAGTGTTACAAGCAGGAAGAGCTGTGACCAAAATGCGACTTGACGACTTATCGTTGATTCCAGCATTTTAGAGCCGAATGCAAACGTAATAAGCACACTGCTGACTGCGAGCCGCCATATTACTCACAGCCCAATGAGGACAGTGGAAGAAAGAAAGTTACGCACCATTTGACTCGCTGTAATAGTTGAAAGCAAAAGGAGTTCCAACGGCACAGACAATCCCCCAAGTGACTGCGGTACAACCAATAGGAACCATATCAATACGTAGTGAGTTAGTCCTGCCCCCCCCCGTGACCACGAGCGGCACCGGCGGCTTGTGGCTCTGCGAGCGGAGCGTCTGTCTCGAGGGCGTGGCCGTCCGTTCGCATTCACGGCGACATCGTAGAAGCGTCTGCGAAAATGACGGCTCACGCGGAAAACGTGAAATGAGAAGGGCCCACCCTTCCTCAATCCGAAGAGACAGCGATACATCTCGTATTTCTCGTCTAGATTTATCAGGCAGCACTTGTGAAACGGTCATTCCACGACAACAATGAGGTTGAATTCCAATTCGTGAATATACTGGACACCGATTGCTCAGGGTTGTGTGTCATTTCTTTTGTAATCTTTCTCAAATGAAAATAAACACACTTTAACTATTTTGAATGAACAAACTGCCGCTCATGGCCGGGCTTTCCAGTTCATGTTTAAACAGAATCAAACAGACACCTGTGTCGCCTCTGTTAGGACTCCATTTTGCACCACCCACCTTTAACACTCGACTGTACCTCCGCCTCGATTCTGCTCATTCACTCAATCCCACATGCTGACGCTTTAAAGGAATAGCCTCGGTTAAGTGTGTGTAAGAATCTCAATAATAGTATGCCACTAACACCACTTTTATGGATTCGTACGCATTGGTCACCTTGAAATAATGCGTAGATTTAAAAGCATTCTTTATGTCCCACTTCCTGTCAGCTAAAGCCCTGTATCGTTCTCCAACAACAGTGACGGTGCAGTCTCTCTCTCTCTCTCACACACACACACACACACATTACAAAATCAAAACAAAGACCCCCCCTCCCAGTTTTTCTTAACTGACACGGACGGTACAACAAAAAAAATACATTATCTGCCGAATGGCAGGACTGTTAATCGAAGATCCACATGAAAAATGTTGCACATTTTCAAATGAGCAATATTGCGAAAGTTGTGAAAGCAGGTTTTTCAGGTTCAGGTTCTAATATATCCCACAAACAATGACATCCCACAGGATATCTATCGCTCATCTTGTCTTGCACTCGGATACCGTTTGGTTCGCTGACATGTTAACTTGCGACCCCTGCAGGCAGAAATAAGTGAAAACTATAAATGTGAAGACAAGCGATTTCTCTGAACCATTAAACAGTAGTGCAACAGTATTCTAGTTCGAATCAACAGGTGCAGATTTGATTGACTGACAAGTTCAGCAAAATGCTATGGAAAATGAGCAACATTTCCTGATCAGATGCAACTCCACCGAGCCAATACGACGATAATGCAATCAATTCTACTTGATCAAGCTGATCATTAGTCACCTTTTCTTGACGGTGCAATGATTCTAACTGAGGTCACGGCAGATGGGCGGGGTGGAACTGGACTGAGTTGTCTGCAAGTGGCTGACCAAAATATTAGCAACAACTTCAGTGTTATGCAGTCCAACTGAATTCTAAAGTTCCAGTTAACTTGTCAACATGTCTATATATAAAATCTGTATTTGATCACTACACTATTGCTGGTTTCACTAACTACGTTGGCGACAGTTTAGATTAGAACAAGAACAACGTATCTTATCAAGTGCTTAATCAGAAAAATAAGTCAGTAAATAAGGATAACGTTTACCCTGAAATGTATACGACGACATTTCGAAATATGTATTCATATCAAACTGGGAAACCACGCTTTAATGCATATTACAGTCGGTATTCAGGACACAAATAGGGTGTGTACAATGCTTAAGTTAATGAACACCATGCAGATTTAGTTTGCACGGATTCTCGCTGACCTTGGAGTATTGGGTTGGTGAAGTGGGACTTCCTTGCTGAGTCATGTTGAAGTAGATCATGGAGTTGGAGTCAGAATGAAGGTCCCAGTCCGATTCAGTCTGGAACGAGCACGCTGTCGAAACGCTCATCTGGTCGAAGCTCCTGCTAAAGCGAGGCGGGAAACAGAAAGAGGAGTGGGGGGGGGGGGGGGGCCAAAGGATATGAGGTCATTAGCTTTTTTTTGCCCCTCTCACTGTTCAGTGGCTCTTTTCAAAAGATCTCACTCAGACTTTGCTCCTGTTATATGCGCCACTGAACAATTCAAGTTCCCTATGACTAAAGTTCATGTTGAGTCGTGCTGCGCTGCCATTTCATTGTTTTGATTTCAGTGGCATTAGACTGTCTGCCTTTGAGGTGAATTCAAATGTAAAAAAAAAAAAAAGAAAAACTAAACACAGCACAGAGACAATATTACACTTGGTGGACAACATTGGTTCAAAGTAGGGTAGCACGTTCACTACGCAATTAGAGGGTCTTTGCGGATTCTGGCTCATGTGTGAGGCACGAGGACCGTCTATCTGCTGCTGAAGATACTCTTTTGACACAACGTATGAACATAAATATTACACACCCACACAATCAAACAAAGGATTTGCACTTTAATAAAGTATTGTGCTTAATGAAAATCATTTTTAAAAAACCATAATAATGTCATAATTATTTAAATAAAGCATTACCATACGTCTAGATTAATTTTGGGTTAAGTCAAACAGCTTGGAATTTTTTAGATAGATACAGAAGAGGAGAAGATGTTACAAAAGAAAAGCGACATTAGTTCCTAATGCTTTTTCAGAGAGTACACACACACACACACACACACAGCCAAGACAGGAGTCTGCAATGATGTGTTTCTCCACAAGGGGGCAGAGGCAGATGCTTTTTCACTGACCATTAGCAGTTTACTGACATGAACTATTTGATCGTGGCTTCGGTCGGCAACATTTTGAGTGCCAGGACGTCAAATGACCGACAGCTGTCCTGAAGACGAGTTTACTATTGCCGAGCAGTGAATATGTAAAAACATTGTCGATCGAGGTTGTTCCTTGTTTTGCACAGCACAGCACAGCAGAAGAGGAGATGTATCTTATTTACATTCTTTCCAGGACCGAGCTGCTGAGTGAACCAACCACACCTCACTGAGCCTCACATATGTGGGACAATTACCTTTTGGTTCATTGTTATCTCTTTTTTGTTTCAGTATGTCTGTGGCCCAGTGCACAAAGCAAAGTGCATAGAGACATGATTAGATGAGTTTGTTGTGGACCCCATCCCCATCAAACATCTTTACGATGAACTAGAACCGCGATTGGGAGCCATCCCCTCCCTTAGGGACCCCTTACAATTTCTTTTCTGGCTGAATGGTATAAAAATATGGTCGCACTCCAAATACTTCCAGAAAGTCATTGGACTTTAATTGATTTAGTCCACATAGACAGTACATGAATAACATCTCTTCACATCCAACAAGAAACAAAACTAAAGGGCGTTCATTATGTTGAGTCTAATGTGGTCATTGTTACGAGTACGGCTTCTCGGCAGCATGGGCCGTGGGCTGAGCATGCTGAAGCATGCAGTTGATTAATGTCTCAGCATCTGGTGTTGCAATGTGTCCCTGTGCAGATACCTGCAGCATGTGATTTGGTTTATAACTTGGAATGGGATTTCATATGCGAGCGAGAGTGTCACGTCATCACTGCAACAATATACGGATGTGCTCTTCTGCTTCACAATGAGTCATGTATTTATTTAGTAAAGGTGTTGAATAATGTATTTTGACTGAAAAAAACAAAGATGCGTGAGCCCCGATTTAACTTCACCATTGACAAAGCTTCCTGATCTTAATATATTAAAAGCAAGTGCACAAAGCACACTAGTGTCACTGTGCATTTGCGTACCCAGCTTTTTTTTTGGGGGGGGTGGCGGGTGGGCGGGGTTGGGGCAGAGAGGTAGATGGCGCTCCAGGAGGTGAACTTCCTGCAGGATAAGCGGTGTGGAAAATGGAGATTCAAAATAAACACACACAAAACAAGTTAACATATAAATAAGAACAATAAATAACGGAATGCTACATCAGTGGATTAAATAACTCACGGGATTTGAACTACTCTCCTTTCATTCAGGATTATTTTGCTTGGAATATTTTCTCACTGGACATAAAACTCCAAATATTCGCTGGACTGATTTAACTACCGGGATGTAGCACAACCAAACTGTCAACAGCTCCTCCCTCATATTGCCATAGGCAATACAGGCAATCTAAACAAACATTCACTGAGCATCACAAACACACAAGTCTAACTGATCCTTTACAGACATTTGACGAAGACGGAAACTAATCTGTAGGAGATATGACTGTTATTTGTTAGAAAATATACCGGCAAATACCGTAATTTCTCGTGTATAATGCGCATTTCCCCCCCCAAAAATTGTCAAAAGTCAACCGTGCGCATTATACACAGCTATAGGGGAAAATGAAAAAGCTTTCACATTTTATAAATGTATGCCGCCATCTTGAGGTTATGAAAAAGCTGTACACTTTGATACCAATGTCACCGCCACCTAGCGGTTATGAGAAAGGTGTACACTTTCATTCTAATATGCCCCCACCTCGAGGTTATGAAAAAGGTGTAGCCTACACTTTCATTCCAATATGACAGGGGTACATAGGACTGCATATACTGCATGTGCAGTTGTGCTCATAAGTTTACATACCCTGGCAGAATTTGTGAAATCTTTTTTTTTTTTATGACTGAACAACAACCATCATTCATTTCTTTATGGTTGTGTTTTGTGTAACGATAATGCTTTTCTGAAATGCTTGACAGTTTAATTTGAATCAGAATCAGAATCATCTTTATTTGCCAAGTATGTCCAAAACACACAAGGAATTTGTTTCCGGTCGTTGGAGCCGCTCTAGTACAACAGACAGTCAATTTACAGAACACTTTGGAGACATAAAGACATTGACAAAAAACAATTGTGCAAAAAGATGCAGAGTCCTCTAGCACTTAGAGCAGTTCGAATGACTAATATCGCAATAGTCCGGTGCAATGACCATTGTGCAAAGGGCGCTGCAAAGGCATTTAATCCCATTAAAATTAAATTAAATGTGTTTTGCCAAGCCCTTCATGTTTTGAATTGTACCCATCTTACAAATTCTGCCTGGGTAATCAAACATATGAGCACAACTGTGTGTTTTCTCATTTACTAAATAAAAGTAAGGCTGTGTATTTCATAATAAGAGCAAGTAAATACAAAAGTATTACATGTTCAAATAAAGTGCTTAACTTCAGAATAATTCCTTGAAAAAAATACTTCATGTTTTGATCATATGGGTAGAAGCAAAATCATGCATTGTAAAAAAAAAAAAAAAGCATTATACATAGGTAGAAGGGTTTTCCAGAATGTTTAGGTCAACTTTGGGGGTGCGCATTATACACGAGAAATGACAGTAATTAATCAAGATAGAAAAATACCACAGTCCAGATTGCACTCCAGAAAGATATTGAATTGCTGCTGTGGATACTGTGAGTCTGTATGATCTCAGGGTAATGAGTAACGAGTAACTGGCCATTCATATGAAAATGAATAAATGAATAGAAGCACTACAACGCTTGGAATCATTTCATTTTTCATTTGAATGTTGACACAGAAGTTAAAAGTTCAGACAATTAGCAAACCATCTGTCTAATCGCAAAATAATTCATTCCTGAATTGCTTCTGATAAGGGAAAAACATTCCGCAAAATGTCTGACAAAATGAGGCCTCAATGTTTGTTTAGAAAGAGCAACTGCGTTTGGGAGTGCTTGGAAAATGACAGTTTGCCAGATGGTAGGTGTGTCTGAAACTCTCTGCAGACTGCAGCCACTTCACTTCCCTGGCAACTAATAACCAACTGTACAGTTTGTTTTAACATCTAAACTATATACAGGTACATAGCGCTTACAAGTGACTATGCAAAGAGCTACTGAACAGAATGCTTTAGTGGTTCATATTGTACACTATATTTGTCCCGTTTCCTTAACCTCTTTTATCCCATCAATGCCATATAACCTCTTATGAGTTTGTATACATTTGGGAGCCTCCATTCTTCAGACAATCGGCCCCTATGAACGTTCAGCGTACTTGATTATGAAGAACCGAAGCTGGTGGCTCGCGCTTCCTTTTGACTGGTCATGCCAATAATTATTGCAAGGGCTAGATAGAGTTGTATAGGACAGGATTTCTCAAACATTTTTTCAAATAACTCAAATTAGAAATTTGCTTTCTCCTCATAATTACTAAAATACATCATGTATTGCCACAACACCAACAGACATTGTAAATAAATGAATCACACAAAAGACGTGCAGTTGTTATAATTGTGATGATCACCAAAAATCTGCAAACCAATAGAAATGTTGCCGTTATCTATTTTGGGTCTTGAATACCCTTGAAAAGGTTACCCCATTTCACCATTATCCATAGCTCCATGTGCATCAACTCGAGTATTCATTTTCATCTTTACACGAAATTTAGGGGTTGCTCACACTTGAAAATGTTGGTAGAAGCAAATAAAGGAATTTGAAATGTAAAGTAGAAATGTTTGATGAGATTGCATATTCTTCCCAAAGCTTTCCAAGTGTTTTCCCAGTTATGACCGGCAATATTTCTGACATCCATTTCACAATAAACCCTTTCTTCTGCCACGAAAAATGTTCAGGCCTAATCCCAATTGGACTGTATAAAAAAAACACTCCTCCTCTGACAGGCCCCCGAAGTATGTTTGCCTGAGAGCTTTGTGGTTCTGTGTGTGAGAATACAATGGCCACACACACACACCTTCCAATTCATGAAGCGCACGGTTTTCGGACCTGTTTATATGCCTGCCGTACACCCAAAACCTATCCCAAAACCCAAAGATATTTTTTACACACACAAACCAATAAAAAGCTTCTCATCGCTGTGTCCTACTAAAAAAAGCAATTGCCAGCAATGGAACAGATTTCCAAGAATAACTGCTCGCACCTTTACCATGTAACACAAATTCCTGCTTCAACCCCCCCCCAAAAAGCACAGTTCACAGTTCACTAAACCCTACATTAGAAGAATGATGTAATCTTACAGAACATCTGCATCTCAAACTCACCATTGAACCAAAAGATAATCTATACTACTCGAGGAAAAAAAAAAAGTCCCTGAGCATTATGGTCATAAATGCATTTTTATCCTGACCCAATATGATGGGGCTTGCTACCCAGGACTCCCAGGAGAATTGCTGACAAGCAACGCTCTGTACAATCTCATTCCTACAGCCATGTTGCTACGCAGTTTGCTTTTTTTACAAAAAAAAAGGAAAAAAAAGTGTTTGTACAAATTCTAGATCGTGCTACGTGGAGAAATCGGGCCAAATAAATCAAGTGGAAAGAAGCACATAATACATGAAATGAAGACCTTGTTAGAGAACTACTTGAACCTATCCAACTTGCACAGGAACAAGCATTCCGAAGAAAGGTGATCCATTAAAAGGCTGAGGCAATGACGTGGCCGTGCCAGCAGTTCTAGATGTAAAAATCTAAGGTGAAAAGAACTGCATGAACAGCTGACAATCTATAATAATAGAAACAACAGGAAAGATAAATACAGCAAAAGCATGCAACTGCTACACCAGCAAACCCATTTCACAAACTGCTCTCGAAGCTTTTTTTTTTCTCTGGGTACTATGGCTTCTTCCCAGATCCCCAAACAGGATGAATTACAAACACTAAATAATCCATAGATGTGAATGGTTGTTTGTCTATGTGCCCTGCGAATGACAAGCAACCAGTGAAGGGTGGATATCCTCTCTCTCTCGCCCAAAACCAGCCAGGGGATTTGAGAGCACCAAAGACCCTGACGAGGACAAGTGGTATAAAACATGGATGAATGTACACAGAGAGATTCATGAGTTCACTGGCTGTTCATCTACTTTGCAAAGGCGCTGTGAGCATAAAAGGGGGGAAATCCAGTTATAATTCTGCTTCAACTGCACGAGACCACCGTTGGGCACCGAGCAAATTTCTCGGATGCCAGAAACTAACCTGACACCCATATGGCCAGTCTCATACTCGCCAGGTTACCCAGAAATGTACATAAAACGTGCTCACTGCACTCCAGATCTCGAGTATGTTTGCAAACATTTGAACATTTGAACATATTTCTTGAACAAGGCACCATCATTCCATTCCCAAGACTTCCTCCCTGAAACCTGAAATCAAATGATTATTGATGTCCCCTGTGGCTCTTATGTGTGGTACTCATACTGCTCTGAGGCAAATACAAACTTGCCTCTCTGCCCTATCAAAAGGTTGCTTGTTTCGGTACATGGACATCCTAATGAATGGGGGATACAATCCCAATTGTGCGCAAAGTACAGCAATCCATCCCTTCATCGCAGGGATTAGGTTCCGGACGACCCCCGCAATACCGGAAATCTGCAAAGTTTTATTTCAAAGCTGTATGATGCTCCCCAGACTCTTATTAATCTTCCACACACTCCTATTAACCTCTACATCATAGTTTTATAAACACTTTCTATACTTTTAAACCCCTTTTAAACTCTTAAACATACAGTAATGCACAGTAGTACTGTACATATGGGCTTAATGATTTTTTTCCTAGCTTATATTTTACAGCATACAATCAAAGATCCCGCATTATGGTGAATTATGCGCGATATGAATATGAAAAAATATGCACAATGCACTGATTCCGCAATAGGTGAACCACAATATAGCACTGTATACTTAAAAACATACTGTATATTCCGTAATCAATACTAGTGACAATCAGCTGACGAATTTAAGGTTGACTAAAGGTGAATGTGTAACCACAACCTATATTAGAAAACACACAGAATGTTGAGTACCACAGACATTAGAACATTATAAACCACGTAGGGCTATAATGATTCTTTAACTGTCTTTAAATGTGTGTAAAGGTGTTGACTTAGTTTTCAAAAGGAGGAAAGTTAGTTGTTGCCTTCTTTGACTATTTTGTACGTCAAGACTTACTACTACGTATACCTGTTCTACAGCCCTCCAAAACTGGCTACGGGAGCCATTTTTCTCAAGCTTGCAGGGAATACCCGATAGCTGGGTAGAATACGGTCGGGGTGATGTACAATACATGTCACAGACAACTTTGCAAAAGCTCCCGTGTACAACCACGTGTTCACACCTGCCAGAACCAACAAACTGTACAAGGGTGGTACAAAAGAGCAGTTCAACTTAACCATGACAAACAAGCAGCTTTTGAAAACACAAATGATCTCATTATTTGCCGAGCACAATAATAATGAGATCACGGGCATACTCGTGGCCGGCCTTTTTTGTTTTATTGAAAGGCTAACACAATTTAGCTAAACACAGAGCTCCACTGGACAAGTTTAGGCACAAAACCAAATGCTCACTCCTTTAGGACAAAAGAAATGAGACAGCAAGGCAATCCACAGATCCAGATCCAGCACATTTGTGGAACAGCAGAACCCCTGTAGTGTACTCAAGGTGCAAGAATATATACAATATTTTGTTCAAAAAGCTTACACAGCTAATTTAACCCTAACAAAGACTTGTTGAATGAGCTGGCATGAAAAGATGTGTGCATAAAACAATAGGCCGCAACTCAGCTCCCTCCGAAACCCATTTTAGCTTCCAGCTGTGCGAGTGCCTTGACATTTGGCTTCTGGAACAAAACAAGAGCAAACTGCAGTAAGCTGAAAAGTTTGACAGCGGTTAATATGAAGACAATGCGTTTCTATTTTATTTGCATCATTGCATATCTAAAAAAGCTCAATATAAAACCAATGTATTAGTAGTAGTAGTTTATTTGGGTGTTGCAACACCCCCACTTTTCATACTACCCCTTCAACCCCTTTGCTTCTCCAATTATGTTGCGGCTCATGTCAAATGTTATTTTGAGTACAGTAGACCCTCACTATTCGAGGGGGATAGGATCCGGGCGAGACCGCGAATATTCAAAAATCAGCAGATAATTGACACCTATTATATTGCATTGGAAAATTATTTGGTTTTTTTGTGTGTTTTGTTTTTAAACCCCCAAAAATCTTGAATAAGTGGGAATTAACCACAGGTAGGATGTGACCCAGAGGTGAAAGAGAAATTCTGGAAGGAGCTAGACGAAGTAGTTCAGAGCACCCAGCCAGAGAGAGAGTCGTGATTGGTGCAGATTGTAATGGACATGGAAATAGGGGTGATGAAGAAGTGATGGGTAAGTACGGCATCCAGGAAGGGAACTTGGAGGGACAGATGGTGGTCGACTTTGCAACAAGGATACAAATGGCTGGAGTGAACACAGGGTGACCTACAAGAGCGGAGGTAGAAGCATGCAGGTGGATTACATCTTGTGCAGACGATGTCATCTGAAGGAGGTTACCGACTGTAAGGTTGTGGTAGGGGAGAGTGTGGCTAGACAGCATAGGACGGTGGTGTGTAAGATGACTCTTGTGGTGGGGATGAAGATTAAGAAGACGAAGGCAGAGAGAGCAGAGAACCATGCGGTGGAAGCTGAGACAGGACGAGTGTTGTGCAGCTTTTCGGGAAGAGGTGGGACACGCGCTCTCTGTGGGGACAGGACGAGCTTGCAGAAGACTGGACCACTGCAGCCAAGGTGATCATCTGGCAGGAAAGGAGAGAAGGAGACTTGGTGGTGAAACCTCACATTACAGGAAAACATACAAGGAAAAAGGTTAGCTAAGAAGAAGTGGGACACTGAGAGGACAGAGGAGAAGCGAAAGGAATACATTGAGATGCGACACAGGGCAAAGGTAGAGGTGGCAAAGGCCAAAAAAGAGGCATGTGATGACATGTATGCCAAGTTGGACACTAAAGAAGGAGAAAATGATCTTTACAGGTTGGCTAGACAGAGGGATAGAGATCGGAAGAATGTGCAGCAGGTTAGGGTGATTAAGGATAGAGATGGTTCATCATGGTTTACTGGTGCCAGTAGTAAGCTAGATGGGTTGAAAGAATACTTTGAGGAGTTGATGAATGAGGAAAATGAGAGAGAAGGGAGAGTACTCCATACTCCCAAAGCGAGGAACCCCCGAGGGACACGGTCAAAGGCCTTCTCCAAGTCCACAAAACACATGTAGACTGATTGGGCGAACTCCCTTGCACCCTCGAGGACCCTGCCAAGGGTGTAGAGCTGGTCCACTGTTCCACGGCCAGGACGAAAACCACACTGCTCCTCCTGAATCTGAGATTCAACTTCCCGACGAACCCTCTCCAGCACCCCTGAATAGACCTTACCAGGGAGGCTGAGGAGTGTGATCCCCCTGTAGTTGGAACACACCCTCTGGTCTCCTTTCTTAAAAAGGGGGACCACCACCCCAGTCTGCCAATCCAGAGGCACTGTCCCCGATGTCCACGCGATGTTGCAGAGGCGTGTTAACCATGACAGCCTTACAACATCCAGAGCCTTGAGGAACTCCGGGCGAATCTCATCTACCCCCGGGGCCTTGCCACCGAGGAGCTTTTTAACCACCTTGGTGACCTCAACCCCAGAGATCGGAGAGCCCGTCTCAGAGAACCCAGACTCTGCTCCCTCATGGGAAGGCGTGTCGGTGGAATTGAGGAGGTCTTTGAAGTATTCTCCCCACCGGCTCACAACGTCCCGAGTCGAGGTCAGCAGCGCTCCATCCCTACTATACACAGTGTTGATGGTGCACTGCTTCCCCCTCCTCGAAGCCGTCCGGAAGTATTTCTCCATGGCCTCACCGAACTCCTCCCATGCCTGAGTTTTTGCTTCAGCGACCACCAAAGCTGCATTCCGCTTGGCCAGCCGGTACCCATCAGATACCTCAGGAGTCCCACAGGCCAAAAAGGCCCTATAGGACTCCTTCAGCTTGACGGCATCCCTCACCGTTGGTGTCCAAAAACGGGTTCTGCCACGACAGGCACCAACCACCATACGGCCACAGCTCCGGTCGGGCACCTCAGCAATAGAGGCGCGGAACATTGTCCACTCGGACTTGATGTCCCCCGGAACATGAGCAAAGTTCTGTCGGGGGTGGGAGTTGAAACTCCTTCTGACAGGGGATTCCGCCAGACGTTCCCAGCAGACCCTCACAATACGTTTGCGCCTGCTACGTCGGACCGGCATCTTCCCCCACCATCGGAGCCAACTCACCACCAGGTGGTGATCAGTTGACAGCTCCGCCCCTCTCGTCACCTGAGTGTCCAAGACATGCAGCCGCAAGTCCGATGACACGACCACAAAGTCCATCATCGAACTGCGACCTAGGGTGTCCTGGTGCCAAGTGCACGTGTAGATACC
This sequence comes from Phyllopteryx taeniolatus, assembly GCF_024500385.1. Taxonomy (NCBI): domain Eukaryota; kingdom Metazoa; phylum Chordata; class Actinopteri; order Syngnathiformes; family Syngnathidae; genus Phyllopteryx; species Phyllopteryx taeniolatus. The sequence continues at coordinate 12,820,846 of NC_084514.1, forward strand.
CTTACGCTTGAACATGGTGTTTGTTATGGACAATCCGTGATCAGCACAGAAGTCCAATAACAGAACACCGCTCGGGTTCTGATCGGGGGGGCCGTTCCTCCCTATCACGCCCTTCCAGGTCTCACTGTCATTGCCCACGTGAGCATTAAAGTCCCCCACCAGAACGATGAAGTCCCCAGCGGGAGCGCTCTCCAGTACCCCCTCCAAAGGACTCCAAAAAGGGTGGGTACTCTGAACTGCTGTTTGGTGCAAGGCTGCCCTTTGTCTCCGATTCTGTTCATAACTTTTATGGACAGAATTTCTAGGCGCAGCCGAGGCGTACAGGGGGTCCAGTTTGGTGGCCTCTGATCGACAGGCAGATCGGTGCAGCATCTGGAGTGATGCGGCTAGCTTCTATCCAACCTTTGAACAAAGATGTCGGACTCCGAGGGGGGCTCGCCGGAGCACCCTCCAACCCACCTTGGCAACATATTCCAACACAATACTTACAATACAGTCATGCAGACACAGCCAAAAACATAGTTTCACAACTACTGTGACTCAGTAACATTTTGTAATTGTAGTCTTTTTTTCATTGAGGATAAAGACTATATGCTAGTAGGTACTGTTACATCTGTCTACATGTGTTGCTCCACCGTTTTTTGTTCAAACGTCCACTCTTGATACTAATTGTTAGCATGTCAATGGCGTTTTCCATGATATGTTAGCATAAAGCTAGCGGGGCATTTCTTTAGGCAGTTTGCTTTCTTTAAAAATACAATACGCGTAATTCTCTTTGCTTGTTTAGTTTTACAGTATACTTCAACACACATACTCATTACCACCAGCTCGAATCTCAAGTTGGCACAAGAAAAAAATCCACTGAAAGACGCCTCATACCACGAAAAACTCAAGTCGGGTCTCTCATATCTCAAAGCACCGCTCTACGGTGAGCAATTTGACAACGAAAAGCTACAGTGCATGAATTTCATTTGAATCAGTTTGGGCCCTGCAGCAACTACTTGTAATTCTGAATGCGAATGATTTATGGCTTAATTTGTACACGCAATAACTTGCATTTGAAGTTGCTGTGAGGAATATTGTTTACTCAAAGGGTTCCTGCAAGCAAGAGGAAGTTTCCCTCGCGGACTTGTGTTCCAATACTGTATTGTCAGAGAGACGCAAAGCCTTAAGAATGTTCACATTAATATTATGGCTTATGAATGAATCAATAGGTTTATTTGTATAGGGGCAGACTGTAACACAGCCGCCTGATTGTTGTATCGTAGTGCTTATAAGCCGCAGCTGATTCGCAGCACTTGTACCTGGAAGGGCTTTTCATAAATACAAAGTACAATACATACATAGACATAAAAGAGAAAGAGAAGAAAATACAGAAAACAGAAGACACAGAGATGTGTACAAAGCTAGGCATGAAGACATTAGAAATGAGTCCTGATGCTGCAGCATGTAATTATCTATTGTGGATGATACGATTACGGAATGGGAGGCACATTGGCCTCACAGTTCTGGGGTCCTGGGTTCAAATCCCGCCTTCCTGTGTGGAGTTTGCATGTTCTCCTGCAAGGGTTTTCTCCAGGTAGTCCGGTTTCCTCCCACATTCCAAAAACATCCATGCTAGGTTAATTGGAGACTATACATTGTCCTTAGGTTTGAATAGTTGTTGTTTTTTTTTAAATATGCAGTCATTTGCCCTACATTAACGGTCAGTGGTTAGCTAATATTACTGTGGGTTGTTAAATGCTAGTGTCAAAAATAACATTGAATTGAAAGTATGACGGCCAGAGATGTCTCTGCAAACCTCAGAGTGTGCTCATGTGATTAAATGACACATTCGTTATACAATAAGTGCAAAAAAACAAAGACATTATAGACATTATACACAAAACAGAATTATAAAAATAAATAATTTCATTTGTGTGTTGTGAACTTGAAAACCTAGATTTTTGTACAATATGAATTATACGTTGTCAGTATTTACATGCACCACTGACTTTTTGTCTTGTCCTAGCTCTATTTGTAATTGCCTTTGTCCAGCCATCCATCGAAAGCCTTCTGGCGGTTTTCAAAGAATATTTCACTGTTCTGGCAAAAAAAAAAAAAAAAGTTTGACCTAAACATGTATGTGATCATTTTCATTTAGTAATGAACATAAATTGTGATTATTTTCTTATTATTTTGTTGTTGATGAAGTGACATTCAACACCGTTTCAGTCCGAGAAAAGGTTTTGGACCTTCACCATATAAACATATTTGTTACTCTACAAAAATCTCATATACTATGAATTAGCTGCCCCGAAATGGAGGGAATATAATAGTATAATATGAAGAATAATTTTGCTTTTCCACATTCCACACATCAGGGTATTTCTGAAATTAGACAATGAAGCTGTATGTCACGTACTTACAGAGACAAATATTTTTTTTCCAAGTAAACCAACAGGATATGCATCTTAAAGTAAGAGCTAAATAATTGTGGCACAATTAAAATCTCATTGTACTGTCTGGCATGAGATGATTTCTCGTCAATAAACAGGCGGCAGTGCTAATCATATCCGTCACGTCCGTCTGTCTATGAGTTTGCGGAACTTCAGCTCTGTCTTCTGCAAGTGACACAATGACATTTAGTCGACGTGCTGCTTGTAGTTGGCTTTAGTGATTGATGCGTCATACCCCCATGACAGGTTTCTTTAGTGCTGCTGCCGTCTTCAAAAATCAAACCAACCGTCGTTAATGTCGGTTAATCGAGTGACAACAGAACCAGAGTCAGAGGACTGTCACCCATAATCCGGTTGGTTTAAACGAGAGACTTGGTTTAAACCCATCCAACCATTTTTTATACTTCTTGTCCTCGCTAGGTTCAAGGGTGAGCTGGAGCCGAGCTGACTTTGGCCAGGATACCCCTGGACTGGTCGCCAGTCAATCATAGGGCACAAAAAAAACAGTCACACTTCCATTCGCACCTATGGACAATTTAGTCTTCAACTAACCTTATATGTACGGTTTTGGGATGTGCGAGGAAGGCAGAGTACCTGCAGAAAACCTACGCAAGCATGGGGAAAGCATGCAAACTCCACACAGGAAGTCTGCAGGTGAGATTTGAACCCAGAACTTTGGAATTGTGAAGCAGATGCGCTTAGATATACTGTACCAGCGTGTGATTGGTATGAAAAAAACCTAAACTTGTTAAGAATAGAGTTAACAATTCAGACTTGAATTCAATGAAGGCTTTTATCAACAAGTTGTGTCGTTGCTATATCTTATTGCAATGAGGTACAGTATAAAACAATTTCACCACTTGCTAGCAACCAGCAACTTGTTTGCCACCTGTTAAGGCTGCGGTGCAAATCTTTTAGCGTGCGGCTCAGAAAATGGATGGATGTGGAAAGTCATTCGATTCACGTAAGTTAGCACCCATTATTTCGGTCGTGTTGGAATGCTGGTTTGACCTGACTCATTAGAATACATGACCTGACTACTAGAGAATACTTTTGAAGAGACTCAGTAGACATTACACAAGTATATACAATAAATGAACCATTGAAATAGACACATTGCTCCATCTTCTGATTGGATCGGTGATTGCTTATCGCTCTTTCAAAATCCGTGATCGGCCCCAAAAATACTGAATGTGTAAAGCTTAGTTTTGATGAAGAAATCATCACTTCGTGGCAAGGGGAGGCAATAGTGGAGCAGAAGAAATTTGATTCTATCTTAAAGGGCTAAAGTTTCCACGAATGAATTGAAAGTCTTCCCAAGTATCCTTGCTCAAGATACAAAAGCTCAAATTGGTTGTGCTACGTCAGCGTGAATTGATTTTCTTTGACAGCGTAAGCCATCATCATTGTGGCCGCGCATTTACCATTTCTTTTTTTATGACATCCTCTCACTCGAAATAAAATGTAGGCAGTTACTGTGGCCAGGAGTAGCTCACACAAACAGGTGACATTAAGAGAAATCTCAAGGAAATACATTTAAAGGAGTACTATAAGGCTGTTAATACACCACAGCATAACATAGCAACATTATAGATAGATAGATAGATAAATGACTAAATATACAGTTGTTCCTCACTATATTGCGGTTCATCGTTCACGCTTTTTTTGCATTTTTAAGCAATCGGTTTTGGGGGGGATTTTACAGAGTGCAGGCATGTCCGAATTTAGAGTCGCGCGCCTTGAGTGTATTAATACATTGCGCCGCAACATGGCGGGCAGCGCTGAAGTCTGTTGGAAGAGATGCAGCATAAATAAACGCAAAGGCAGAGACGGTCCCCAATTAAGCTCCGGTAATAATCAACCAGCGTATACCTACAAGTATTGTTGGATGCTTCGGGGGTAGCAGTGGTGAATTTGAAAAATGTGAATTTCTATGACAATTTCTTTTTGCCAAATGTATACGGTTTGGCTGAACATTCAGGTGTTTCCATTTATAGTATCATATTTCATTCTCTCTTGCTTTGTGTGTCAGTATTACAGTAATCTTCCACTGGAAGTGACGAATGAACAGCTCGAACCAAACGCGACTTTCCTCTTATTTGGAGAACTGTTTGAGCAAGAGCGAACAGGAGCTAAGAATACTTGGAGAAGTATGCTTTAGTAAATTGATAAGAATCATTTTTAGGAGGTGTGTCACAAAAAATATATTTATATCCAAACGACCGATGTTCCCCTTCCAAATAATCCCCCCTTACAATCGAACGCACTTTCCCAGCCTTCTCCGCCATGCCTATATGCATTCTTTCAGGATCCTCCGCAGCTCTGTCGTCACGGCCATCTTTTTTTTACGCCCGCGTCCTCACGACGGGTCCCCTTGATCACCCCCTTTGATCTTGAGAAAGAATGTGGGGGGATTGAATCGGGAGCTCGTTCCAGCACTGCGGTGTTACGTTCAGCTCGGGGTATTGCGAGCGGTCGTATCGCCACGACAAATGTCACCTCTTCTGGCACACTGACGGAAGCAAATACGGCCTCCGGCTCGAGACCGTCTGGCCCAGATTGAGGGGGAAAACTTTGTCCTGCAACATTTCTTCAAAACCTCATCCATAGTCTCACAGATTCCCCTGCCAAAGGGGGTTTCACTGCATATATTGTTGTTGGAGTTTGCTCAACGTCCGACTGAAAGACAATTTCATCACTGCATTCTGATCTATTAGTTTAAAGTCCATGACAACAAGGAGAATAATAACCAGCATAATACATGTATCGGACTCAATAGGGTGTGAATGGCCTTCAGCATTCACTCAAGTGGTTGTGAATGTGAATGTGAGGGCCTAGTCCCTCTTTTGTTAATAAGAAGAATAAGAATAAGAATAAGAAGAATAACCTCGACACACACCAAAAAAGTGACTAACTTTTGCAGCTGCCATAAAAAGGTAATCGTGTATGAGGATGTGAAAACCCACCCAAAAAGTAGGCAGGTCGGTAGGTCGGTCGGTAGGCCTACTAGAGTGTTGCCATGAGCATAATGACACAACATCGAAGAAGTTTTGGCTCTTACATGTGGCTGCTCATGCGGTCCGGTTCGCTGGGGGACAACTCATCATCATCATCCTCATCACCACCACCATCATCATCATCATCTCCTCCTCGGCCTTCTTTCGGCTTCGATTTCTTTCGTTTGAACCTGAACGACAACATCCGCCTTGCCTTGTTTTCCTTCGGCGAAATGAGCCCTCCGTCCCCGGGGCTCGCCGGGGCAGCCCCCGACTTGCCTCCTGACACGGCGGCCACTCCAGCTTCCGTTGAGTCCGACTGTTTGGCTCCCTTGCCCTCTTTCTCCGGTGACTTTACTTTGAACCAATTCTTCATTTTGAAAGTGCCGGACTTACTCATGTTGAATTGGAAAAGACGCCAGCGAGCAGAAGCGTTCAAAACAAAACAAAACAACGAGTTGCGCCACTTGCGTTATCGTCGGAGGCTTGATCGACTGGGCGAACCTGCGGCGCGGGTTACCTGTCAGGTGATCGGTGATTGGTTTGCTTAGGAGAGCACATCCGGCTGAACTCTTCAAAATAAAACTGTCTACTGTGCCAAACGGTGCGTAAAGAAAGTCAGTGAACATGACAAGAACCGTGCGTATTGTCCCGGTGACGGCCCAAAATAGATGAGATCATATGTAATAGACAGATTGTGGAACCTTAGAGGGATATTTGAATAGTGTGTCCTTTTATTTGGAAGTTTATTGCTTGGGCACAGCGCCCAGAATCCTAACTCTCTCAGCAATCCAAAATTACAGGCAAGGCGCCATTTGTTTTCAACCCGTCATTATCCCTCTAATTATTTTGGCCAAATGATTTGATTTCAAGTCTTAACAGTTGTATAGCTTTCATTTTAATCGTGACTGCGAAAAACTAAACGTTATTTCAACGTGATAAAACCATTTTTGCCCTCCAAATGATCTAATAATCATAATAACAAATCATCTATTTGATACTTCAATCAAGAGACGTGGAGCGTGTTCCGAAATGGAATATTAGAGCCTTGAAACGCTGCTTTTTTTTTTTTACTTGAGGTGTAATTGCTCGATCTGCTGGTCATATAGAAATAAATCAAGCTCTTAAAAACAACATCATCGGTACATTTACACATTACAGTGAATGGAGAGGACAAATGGGTGACCGAGCACACAGTTGTAAGGATTAGCATGTACAGTGCCGTGAAAAAGTATTTGCCTCCTTCCCAAATGTTTGTTTGTTTTGTTTTGCATAGGTCATCACTTTAATGTTTAAGGTCATCAAACAAATGTAAATATCAGACAAAGGTAAAGCAAGTAAACATAAAATGCCGTTTTAAATGATGATTCATGTCTTTAAACAAATACATATTCAAAGCTGACTGGCTCCGTATGAAAAACGAATGTCCCCAGAAATCTAATAACTGGTTGGGCCACCTTTAGCTTAGCGGCAACAACAGAATAGTTTTTTTCTAACTGCCAATGAGTCTTTCACGCCTCTGTGGAGACATTTTGGCCCACTCTTCCTTGCACAATTGTTTGTTTCCGAGCATTAACGGCCTTTTGGAGTCCTGGCTTGGACGAGGCCACTCCAAAACATTTCTTGATTGATTTCATCGATTCAAAAGTTGACCTGCCGCTGGAGTGCTTGGATTGCGGTCCTGCTGCAGAACCCAAGTGTGTTTCAGCTTGAGCTCATGAACTGATGGCCAAACATTCTCCTTCAGGATTTGCTGGTAAAGAGCAGAATTCAATCAAAGTTGTCCAGGTCCTGAATGGGACAAGCAGCCCCAGACCATTATACTGCCACCACCATGTTTGACTGTTGGTATAAAGGGCAGTTGGTCAAGTTAAAAAAAAAAAAAAAAAAAAAAAAGGACACCCAATGCCCAAATTATTCATACTCTTAAGATATAACAGTAGTTGATATTAATTTCACTTATTTCTGCGAACACAATCAGCAATACAGCTGTTTCACAAAGGTGGTGACGACTAACAGCCATCAGGTTATTGTGCTACGTAAGAATGATACAAAGATAAAGCATTTCAAAACTATTCGATGTGTACAAGTCAACTGGAAAAAGAGGGGAAGTAAATAAACGCGCTTGCACAAATACGCCCACCCTCACAAACGGGGACGTAAGCGGTCACATTCAAACCGATGTTGAAGCTCAAGGAATGCCATTGTTTCAGGTTAGGGCTGTTCGAATGATGGATTCCTCCATATTGCAAGAGTCATCGGTGGTTCAATCCAAAGTGTTATGCTTTATAAATAGTACCTTGCTTGTCTTTGTACTTCTGTTTTTGCTGCTGCCTGACTTGGCCTCTTGAACAAAAAAAAGGTTTTCAATGTCAACGGGACCAACCGGCGTCAGCACTCACCTGCCACCATTTCGAGTGCCTCCGATTAACCCCACAGAAATTCAAGTGGGAGCATAAAGTATGCTCCCACAATTCTCCCAAGGACTCAAATAAATTCCCCTCAAATATCAAAACACGGATTTTATGATTAGTTTTTTTTTTAACATTGATGAATAGGAAAAAACAAAAAAAAGGGCTTCAGCAAATAGGACCCTTTTTTTCATACAGGGCAAAAGGGCAGGTGCTAGAGCGCCACTGAGGGTTTATGTTTGCACTCGCACTCGCATGGTTGGTACGATGCTCTTTTGCTCTAAGGGGAAGGTAGGCCTGCAGATCTTCAGATGTTGTCCTGGGTTCCTTTGTGACCTCCCGGATGAGTGGTCACCGTGCTCTTTGGGTCATTTTTGTAGGCCGGCCGCCGCTGGTAAGGTTCACCGCTGTTCCGTGATTTTTTTTTTCATTTCAGGATAATGGCTCTCGCTGTGGTTCGCTGGAGTCCTAAAGCTCTAGAAATGGCTCTGCAAGCTTTTCCAGACAGAGACATGTCAATTACTTTATTTCTCATCTGTTCTCGAATCTCCTTTGGACCGTGACATTTGGTTGCAGCTTTTGGAGATCTTTGGGTAATTCGGTTGATCATAAATAAAGTCACCATTTAAAAATGTACTTAGGTTATCTTTGTCTGATATTTACATTTGCTTGATGGTCTTAAACATTAAAGTAGGGGAAACTATACCCCCCCACCCCCAAAAAAAAAAAAAAAAAAAGAATTTGATAATGAGGCAAATACTATTTTACGTTAATCTGTGATATTTGAAAAATGAATCCAGCTCGACTAAGTGCAATGGATTGCGAATTCATAATTTGTTGTTGAAATGATCTTGAAGAATCGCGGCCTTTTTGTGGAGGAGGAGGTGGCAGAGAGATTCAGTCCAAATGAAATGTCAAGCAGGAAGATGAAATCTGGGCTTGGTCTTCTTCCTCTTTCTTGATTTTGACTTTGCCGCTGAGCTCTGCGACGACGACGACGACGACGACGACCTCGCCTGCTCAATTCTGAGATATTGACGACCTTCTGGTGCTGATTTTCTCGCTTTCTCGGATCGACAAAAGCACATTCTGAGGGTACGTCACCAAAAGAATCATGTCATCATTGCATGTCTATATTTTCCATTGATTTGTACCTTAATGAGTTCATTCATTCATTGTCCAAAAAATGCGGGAACATATTTGACAATAGATTCTAAAAACAACGATAAACTCTAACAATATAAAGTCCACTTCACTCACAATCTAATCAAATCAAATCAAATACAAGAGCAAGAGCAAGAGCAAGAGCAAGAGCAAGCCAGTCTTCCAAATACAAGAATACTTTGTTTTGACTGACATTACTATTCATATGATATCATATCGTGTGAATTGAACAGTATCAAATGTTGGGGTTATTTTAGCGGTTTGTCTTTGTATTATGTACTGTAGCGATGTTGCGGTGGTTGTCGTTTTCGATTTAAGGAGCCTCAATGATGAGCGCTCAGTGTCAATCAAAAGTGAGCACGGTTGTCTTTGTCGAGGCTCTCTAATACCGTCGCATCAAGTGCGAAGGTGGTTTTCATTGCCTTTCAAAACTCAACTCGGCGTGCATACGGAAGGAACTGCAATTGATATTTGATATTTGATATTCGGATTCGGATTTGTCTGGCGGATCTGTTTCCGGTCTGAAGATAGCCTCTGAGACGACACGGTAGTACGCTATTTTCAAAGAGCTAAATCAAGGCCACAGTTTGAAGAGTACTCGACATGACACTGTCACACGGACATCCAATCAAATGAATTCTGCCCATTTTCCACACACCGATAAACTGCGCTGAGTGCTGTCAAACTTTACAATATCATACAAACGTACTGGAAAGGTTTCTCAGAGGCCAAATTGGATGCTTATCGATTGCTTACCACATACGCATATCATGTCGATGAAGGCTTCATGCTGTGCGGAAACATTGATTTTTTAGGCAACTGTTTGTTTGGTAAGAGGTGACCTTTCTCACGCAGGCTGTGGTTCTCGATGTCTCAGAGCCTCACCGATAAGCATCGGATCGTATCGAAAGATCAACCGACTCAAGGGGCTGAAATGGGGTCACGCTCAACCGACTCAAGGGGCTGAAATGGGGTCACGCTCAACCAGAGGAAGAAACAAACGAGAACATTGCGTTTCATCCTTTACACCGAGTCCATGTGGTTTGCAGGTTTTGCTGACAGCGTATTGTTTTTATCGAAAATCTTTACCATCTAAAGTGGGGCTTTTTAGGGGATCCTTTTCCTTCGTAGAGAAAATGTCACGTACGTGGGTTAGGGCGAAGGCGAGTAACGCAAGGCAAGAACATGGGCCACCCAATTGCAGGGAAGCTCCAAAGAAGGTTGAATCTTCACAAAGGGAAAACAAGGATATTGGATAAAGCGAAACTCGACAAAGTCCCACCACAGATCATCCAATCAAAGTAAGAAAGAAACACTCGAACATCTCAAAGTGGAAACCAACTATGACCTGGACTAGAAAGGGAAAATGACACCCGACAACTGGCGGCTATGACGTGGCAAAGACAAGAAGTGAAAGAAAGCAGGGAACTCAATCCAAACACATTGACACACACAACCGACCGGGACGCCGGTGGCCGGAGCGAGCCGATCGGTCGACGCAAAGTCGACGAGAACAGGCGGACGCGACAACCTGACGAGCACGCGACAAACTAAACACAACCCAAAGCAAAACGCAGACCGTGACAGAACAATCGAATATCCCTCACTTCGACAATATTCTCCTTTCATTTATGGAACACGCTAGAAGCAATCAGTGAGTGTAGGAAAAAGCTACGTAAAGCGTATTGTTTTTAGATCCATTTCTCAACTGTCCGGGATTTTGGGCCCCGCGTCCCATCGGCATAGATCGGCGCCCGGACTTGTAATAAACTGACCTCGACACAGAACCCAGAGGGGTCGGAATTCGTGCAATCTGCCGCTGGGACGGAATTGACCTTTTTGTTCATCGGAGCGTCGAGGATAGAGATGTCGGCGCTGTTTCGCTTGTAAATTGCTTCTCTGCATTTTTGCAAAAGGACTGTAAGCCAACTTAACGCACGACGCAACGTTTGAACGTCAACACTGCTCGTAAATGCAGGAAAATACAAAAAAAAGCGCACTCAAATGTATTGCATATAAAAGAATCCGTTTAAATTGTCAAATGAATGTCCTGTTCTGAATTGGAATTGGTTTTTGTTTTGAACTCATCGCAACAATCTGCAAGATTCTTTTGCATAGCGCTCGAGGTCGGCCGCGCCGCCACCTTTGAGAAGCGGCGCTTGCGCACGCCACCGCCATGCAAACATCTGCCGTTTGGTCTCGCAATGTTTCTTGTTTCCCCAGCAGGCCACAAAATGACTTCAGCGGCTCCCGACTATTATAATCCCGGCACCGCAGACTATACCGACGTCGAAGTGTGCAACCTGGACCCCGACCCCGCACAAGTCACCATCCAAACCGGCACGCACGCCGTCATTTGCGCCTTGGGCCTGATCGGCAACATCCTCGTCGTGGTCACGTACGCGTTCTACAAGGGAACCAAGACCGTGACGGACGTCTACCTCGTCAACGTGGCGGCGGCCGACCTGAGCTTCGTGCTGGCCCTGCCTTTCATCATTTACAACGAGCGGCACGGCTGGCCGACGGGCAGCGGGGTTTGCAAGGCGCTGAGCTCCGCCTACAGCGTCAACCTCTACAGCGGGATGCTCCTGCTGGCGTGCGTCGGCGGCGATCGCTACGTCGCCATCGTCCGGGCCAGGCGTTCTTTCGGGGCCCGCTCCGGATATCTCATCTACAGCCGCATCGTCTGCTCCGCCGTGTGGGCTTGCGCGGCTGCTTTAACGCTGCCCACGCTAATATACACCGAGCGCTTCGAAGAAGCCGGTCTGGGGGCGGAGAGCGCGCGCGTGATGTGTCAGCTGTCTTTCAGCAACGACGAGACGGCAAAGTTCATCAAAAAGCTGGTTCCCTGCCTTCAAATGGCCGTGGGTTTCCTGCTGCCCTTAGCGGCCATGGCGCTGTGCTATTCCAGCATCGCGCGCACCTTGATTCGAGCGCGGAGCGGCCGGAGGCACGGGGCCGTCCGGGTGGTCTTAGCGGTGGTGGTGGTCTTCATCGCGTGCCACCTCCCCTACAACGTGGCTCTGCTCAACCACACGCTAGATCTGTTCCAACAGAGAGGTTGTCAGGGAGAACGCTTCAACCTCCGAGTTCTGGCCATTTCCAAAAGCGTCGCCTACCTCCACTGCTGTCTCAACCCCATCCTCTACGCCTTCACGGGCTCCAAATTCAGGAGCCACTTCAGGCAAATAGTCGTGGACCTGTGGTGTTTCGGGAAGAAGTACATCCTCTCGGCCCGTTCGGGCAACTCGGCCTCGAAGCCTTCAGACGGCTCCGGCCGCTTCTCGCCGTTTAGTGCGCGATCGCTCGATCGACGACAAATTCAGGCGCTTTGAAAGCGGGCCTGTCGGTGTCGGTGTCGGTGAAGGCAAAGAAACCTCTTCTACTCTGCGTGTGCAACAATCCGCAACAAAACCATTTTAAATCAGAGCAGAGAGCCACATAATACCGGAGACAAATTCCTTGTGTGTGTGTTTGGACCTACTTGGCAAATAAAGAGGATTCTGATTCTGATTCTGATTCTGATTCTGATCATAAAAAAATGATTTCAAAATCGAATGTGTCAAGCTTTTTTTTTTCCAAATATATAAAGTTGACCTTTTCCTCCACGATTTGGATTTGTTGCCAGATTCTTTCGTATTGCGTTTTGTCTCGCTATTTGCACCGCGTTCCATTTGTAGTAAGACATCGGTCGCCCTATTTCTTGAAAGGAATCCGTTAGTGTCGTTTGGGATGTCGAAAGAACGTCCCCATTCCATTTGGATCATCTTCGATCAATGTCAATGTGCTCGTCTTTTTTCCGCCTCATCTTCGCTCATTTCAATACGGAAGACGGCTTGGCTCCGATTGGTCCATAACACGGCGGAGGGTTAGCTATCCACGTCGTGTCCCTCGCGAGAGTTTCAATCGCGCAAGTTATTTCTGCACGTCATCGACACGACTTCGAGCACACGGGACCTCGAAACATCCAAAGTTGTAAACCGGTTCCTGCCACCCTTCCCACGGGCGCGGTAAGTTCATCGGTGCGATAGTGACCGCGCACGGCTGATTGAGCGAAGACCAATCCAGGGTCCAATTGGGAAGCAGATGGATGGATGATTGGTCAATCGGGCCGTTGGGAGCGCATCCTCGCTGATAGTTTTGGTATACACACCGCAGCGGTGTCTATTGCCGGCACTCACGATGACACGTCATCCATCCCAAAGGGGCTCAATGGGGACATTCGTTCTACCTTCGACTTCCACTGGATGTCCTCAGTCACCTTCGCTTGACTTGATGGCTGAGGACTTACTTGATTAGCCAGGCCACTACTGGGTTAGAAGAGCGCTCAGTGAAAATAGATTCTACATTTCACTCTGCCTTTTTCAAGGATCTCCACTTGTCTTTGTTTGGCCTTATATCCTGCACCTAAACAGTATGCAAGTCAGCCTAATTCGAACATAAAGACGCGTCTCAGAATCAGAGGCAGTGTCATTGTGGATGCCAGAGTCTGTGCATTTGAAATGTCCATTTCCGTCAACTAAAAGACTTACATTGTCGCTATGGTGAATGCCGAGTGAGAATGGTTGCGTGCGATGGCTGGCGAAGGGTCGTGGGTGGGTGTGCCCCCCCCCCCCCCCCGTCCCAGCGCTCCAGCGCACCCGGCAAATGCCGCAATGAAAAATGAAAGGGTTAGACGCATGTGTCCATCCATCGTTGACGATCCATTGCATTTATTTCCCTTGTGTCTGTCTGTGCTCATCCAGCTCTGCAAACGGACGTCTGTTTGTCCACCCGTTCGTGAGTCCTGTTCAACTTCCAAGCCATCTGCGCCAGTCCTTCTCAAAACGTGCTACGAGAAGCAGCGGTAGTACGCGGGCTCCCTCTAGTGGGACGCAACAGAATCACTCACGGCCCCGGTAAACTTCAGGTGTATTTCACTTTTCAATTCACCACATTTGCATTGCATCTTTAAGAACGGTTTAGTTTGAAACAATTATTTCGTTATTTTTGATTTCACTTGCATGTGCGGTGCAATACATTTTATGGAAACATTTTTTAAGTACTTTTTGCGGGCGCTTATTTTGCTATATTTAAGCGCAGTGGTAATGTTCAAACTGCATAATGGCACAGTGGCTTCCATGAATGGACATTTTTTTTTGGCTGAGGAATAAAACTTGTCTTGTTTTTTGATGCACATTCGGGCCTACTAGGCTATTGGATTTGAATGTTGGTCATAATGGTGATACTATTCGTTGAGGTGCTACTTGTACTTTTCGATAAAGCAAAGGTCCTTCTTAGCTCATAGTGCAGTGCTCAACTCTCTTTCCATGGAAGCACGAGTTGAAAATATCACCTCAAAGCAAAATGAGGTATTATGGGTGGTATATTTGCCGTCTGCCATTAATCGTGATGAATTCGATTCAAAAGTGTGATTCATGTGATTTAAAAAATTCATCGATTGTCAGCCATTTCTACTGCAGGGTACAAGTATACGGAAAAGTGTGATCGTGCTTTGACGTTCACTGCAAAGCATTGAACTAACAAAGAATGAACTCAAGGACTGTAGATGTGTCTTCAAATGTTGGAAGGGTTAGTTAGCACTCTCTGTGAGGAATTACAGCATCAGGAGATGTATGACGGTTCGCATAGCCCCATAGAAGGACACCTTGTCGAGGAACAGGATTTCACTGTTTTGAAATCTGGAGCCGGGCGCCAGGCCCGAAAGGCTAACGCGGGTCCCCCTCCCCGTGGGCTCACCAACTGCGGGAGGGGCCGTAGGGGTCAGGTGGCCGAAGACGGGGACCTCGGCTACAGAAGCTGGCTCCAGGGCCGTGGAACGTCACCTCTCTGGCAGGGAAGGAGCCCGAGCGCGAGGTCGAGAAGTTCCGACCAGATAGAGTCGGACTCCCCTCCGCACACGGCTCGGGCTCTGGTACCGGTCCTCTCGAGAGGGGTCGGACTCGCTTCCACACTGGAGTTGCCCACGGTGCGAGGCGCCGAGCAGGTGCGGGTATACTTACTGCACCCCGCGGGGCTCGGCGCCTGTACGTTGGGGTTCACCGCGGTGGACGAGAGGGTAGCCGGGTCCCGACTGTTGGTTGTGCCTACGCGTCAAACAGCAGTTCACGGTAGCCACCCTTTTTGGAGTCCTTGGAGGGGGTCTGGAGAGCGCTCCCGCCGGGGACGTGGGCAACGACACTTAGACCTGGAAGGATCCCCCCGGAAGACCTGGATGAAGTGGCTGGGGAGAGGGAAGTCTGGGCGTCCCTGCTAAAGCTACTGCCCCCGCGACCCGACCTCGGATAAGCGCTAGAAAATGGATGGATGGAAGAAATAACAAATGAATAACTGGGAACAAAGATACTGGAGAAACAGCTCAGAATATAATCTTATAATCATGCCAACAATATCAGATCGCCCAATTTTGTTTTCAATGTAAACTTTGTACAACAAACACATTTTCAAAAAACTTTTTCCCCCCTCTTGAGACTAGATTACAATCTACATGCAGATGAACCCAAAATGACTCATACTGTGGCCAAAAAAAACGAATGTTTTTATTAATATTTAGGAGCGGCACGGTGAATGACCGGTTAGAGCGTCTGCCTCACAGTTCTGAGGACCCGGGTTCAATCCCCGGCCCCGCCCGTGTGGAGTTTGCACGTTCTCCCCGTGCCCGCGTGGGTCTTCTTCCTCCCACATCCCAAAAACATGCGCGGTAGGTTCATTGACGACTCTAAATTGCCCGTAGGTGTGAATGGTTGTTTGTTTGTATGTTGCCCTGCGATTGGCTGGCGACCCGTTCAGGGTGTGCCCCGCCTCCTGCCCGGTGATAGCTGGCACGGGCTCCGGCAGGCCCGCGACCTTCGTGAGGAAATGGATGGATGGTTCATATTTCCCATTTGAATGGGAATCTTTTAGCTGCAACTAACAAAAAACATTGCAAAGTAATTAAGGGTTATGTTTTTTTGTTTCTTTCCCCCCGTTGGCTTCACTTTACTCTCTTCCTTGTCTTGTTCAAATACGCAGATTTTGTCTCATGCAAGAGAGTGACCGTATACGTCTCCCCGTACCGACTCTTGCTGGTCCGCTGGCGACTCTGGATTTCGTGCCGACCAGGGGCAGGCGCCTCGCATTTTGTCGAAAGTGGCTTTTACTTGTGGGGTGGGGGGGGGGAAAGTGAGCGCCCATAAAGATGATCAAATAATTTTTACTGGAGTAACACAAAACTCAAAGCAGCTCTGCTTACCTTTTGGCTTTGACATGATAGCAGTGAAGTCACATGTTTGTCATAATTGTGTGCAACGCTGAGCTTTATTAAGTTTTGATTCCGGCTCGACCACAGGTTTCCCCGACGAGATGTTTCACAGGTTTACGATGTCCTTTCATTCTTGTTGTGGGGCGCACGTGAAGCTTGGCTGGCAGTAGAAATAATCACACAGAGCCTGATGAGGTACTTCGAGAGGAGGTTTACATAGTCGAAACCAAATATTTAGCGCTATCTCCAGGGGAGCTGGATTCTTTGTGGGCTGCAAGCGTCCTGTGTGACAAGCATTTCATGCGTCATTTCAGCCACGGGAAACCAAGCAACCCCCGACCACAAATAGGCGAGAACTCCACTCACCGCAGTTCATTTTGTATCGGGGAGATGTTGCCGAGTGTTTTCGATCTGATGTCTTTTTTTTTTACACTAACATAGTTCAAAACAGGTTCTCATTAAGAGTGAGGCCTAGTGTGGCCACTCGTAGCCAGTTTGTACTGTTTTTCTGCATTTTAATACATAGTTTATATTCAATAGAGAGTATTTATATACAAGCCCAATTCCAATGAAGTTGGGACGTTGTGTTAAACAACAATCAAAACAGAATACAATGATTTGCAAATCATGTTCAACGCATATTTCATTGAATACACTACAAAGACAAGATATTGAATGTTCAAACTGATCAACTTGATTGTTTTTTGCAAATAATCGTTAACTTAGAATTTTATGGCTGCAACGCGTTCCAAAAAAGCTGGGTGAAAAAGGTGGCAAAAAAGACGGAGAAAGTGGAGGAAGAGGGGAACAGGTGGGTGCCATGATTGGCTAGAAAGGGAGCTTCCCTGAATTGCTCCGTCTTTCACAAGCAAAGATGGGGCGAGGTTCACCTCTTTGTGAACAAGTCCGTGAGAAAATAGTCCAACAGTTTAAGGACAATGTCCCTCAACGTACAATTGCAAGGCATTGACGGATTTCATCATCTACGGTCCAGAATATCATCAAAAGCTTCAGAGAATCTGGAGAAATCACTGCACGTAAGCGGCAAGGCAGAAAACCAACATTGAATGCCCGTGACCTTCGATCCCTCGGGCGGCACGGCATCAAAAAACGACATCAATGTGGAAAGGATATCACCCCATGGACTCAGGAACACTTCAGAAAACCAATGTCAGTAAATGCAGTTCGGCGCTACATCCGGAAGTGCAACCTGAAACTCTACTATGCCAAGCAAAAGCCATTTATCAACAACACCCAGAAACGTCGCCGGCCTCTCTGGGCCCGAGCTCATCTAAGATGGACCGACGCAAAGCGGAAAAGTGTTCTGTGGTCCGACGAGTCCACATTTCAAATTGTTTTTGGAAATTGTGGACGTTGTGTTCTCAAAGAGGAAAAGAACCATCCGGACCGTTATGGACGCAAAGTTCAAAAGCCAGCATCTGTGATGGTATGGGGCTGTGTTAGTGCCAATGGCATGAGTAACTTACAGATCAGTGACGGCACCATTAATGCTGAAAGGTACATCCAGGTTTTGGAGAAACATATGCTGCCATCCAAGCAACGTCTTTTTCATGGACGCCCCTGCTTATTTCAGCAAGACAATGCCAAACCACATTCTGCACGTGTTACAACAGCGTGGCTTCGTAGTAGAAGAGTGCGGGTACTAGACTGGCCTGCCAAATCTGTCTCCCGTTGAAAATGTGTGGCGCATTATGAAGCGTAACATACGACAACGGAGACCCCGGACTGTTGAACGGCTGAAGCTGTACATCGAGCAAGAATGGGAAAGAATTCCACCTACAAAGCTTCAACAATTCGTGTCCTCAGTTCCCAAACGTTTATTGAATGTTGTTCAAAGAGAAGGTGATGGAACACAGTGGTAAACATGAGCCTGTCCCAGCTTTTTTGGAACGTGTTACAGCCATAAAATTCTACGTTAATGATTACTTGCTAAAAACAAAAAAAGTTTTTATCAGTTTGAACATTCAATATCTTGTCTTCGTAGTGTATTCAATGAAATCTGGGTTGAACATGATTTGCAAATCATCGTATTCCCTTTTGATTGATGTTTAACACAACGTCCCAACTTCATTGGAATTGTGAATTGAATGTGTTAAAGAACTTGAAATAAACTTGTTCCCTCCTCATTATAGGACTAATTTCCGTCTGACTTCCTGTTTCTGTTTGCCATTCATAAAAGCCTTGTGGATCTTGTCATCCTTTCAACATGCTTACGTGGCCAAATAAGTGTGAAGTTAACGTTTGTGAAGTTTAGTCATGAATCAAAAAGAATTCTTTTTGTTTTGCCTGCCTAATTTAGAAAACTAAAGTTGGAAGAGAAATTGGAATGAAAGAAAAAAACCAAAACACATCCGGCTTCAAAAGGGAGTAGCCGACAGTAACTTTTTCTGGTATTTAGCCTACTGAAGGTCAAAAAGCAAAACATTTACAAAAGCATCTGAAAGTGGAACATTCAAATACAACCCCCTTTACACTGCTGTTGACGGGTAACGCTGAGATTTTCAATTTTTTGTGTGTGCTGCTAAATAGTACTAACAAGGAATTAATTAGGAGCTCAAATTGTCCCACATTTATTCTAGCGTCAGAGGTTGCTGCCGTAACAGATGCAGGACGACGCCTGTGCGGAAGGGGAATGCGGTATTGCAGAGACGGACGGGGGGGAAACTCACGCTTCGGTTAAACCGTGTGGCAGTACACTTCGTGCCGCGTCCCACCCGACACCGGCCCAGATGTCGTCATCATCCATCCATCCATCCATTTTGTATAGCGCTTGTCGTCGATGAGCCGTCGCCTATGCTAGCTGATTTTGTGCCAAAGGCAAGGGGCACCTGGGACCGGTTGCCAGCCAATCACACCATACATATAGACAGACAAACATTCGCATTCGGTACAGTGCCAAATCTCGGCTTTCTAGCCCCGTGTTAAAAAAAGGCTGACGAAACAAGGACCAATTTTGTCCACAGAAAAGAATCAGATGACATGTTGAAGAAGCAGTTTCCCCCCAAATTTAGAACAGCTCCTCGATTTCCTCATCAACTTTCTTGTGCCAAAACACAAAAAGGATCAAATATGACAGCACGTTGGATATTTAAAAAAGAAAAAAGAGAAAACGAGATCTATATGGAAAGCATCAGCCACTCTGGTCTTTTTCGAGAGCTAAAGTGGCTGCTTTGTAGAGCCGTAATCCTTTTCCATCCATGTCCAAATGCTTGCGCTTGTGCATGGCAACATACATTCCTTGGCACCCCCGCCGACCCCTCCCATGAGTTGGCTCACTTTCGGTCCAAAGCAGAGCTGATAAGGGCTCCTGGCAGCTCCAGGATTAGCGTGCTGGGTCAGACTGCACCCCGCTGCTCTCCACCAAGGAATGCAAGCAAAGCAACAAGTCGCTAGGTCACCGCGCTGACGAGTCAGCCCGTCTGCCGCTCACTCAATCTGCCGGCGAGGCTCTCGGCCAGTCTTCGCAAGTCTTCGCAGTCGATCAGCGACAGTTATTTGCAACTGTGTGTATGTATTCTTTTCAACCCAGCTCTTTTCTTTACTTTCATTTGCTCAATTTTGGCGATGGCATTTCATAGAGCTGTGAAAGGTGTTTGGCATTTTGATGTACGGCGAGAGGCCAAGAGAGGACGGGGTTCAACGTTGCCGAAGCATTTCAGGGGTCCAGCGAATCATCCATCCATTTTCCGTTCCGCTTCTCCTCACGCGGGGCGCGGGCCTGCCGCAGCCCATCCCAGCTATCTTCGGGCGAGAGGCGGGGTACAGCCAATCGCAGGGCACATAGAAACAAGCAGCCATTCGCACTCACATTCACACCTACGGGCAATTTAGTGTCTTCAATCAACCTACCACGCATGTTTTTGGGATGTGGGAGAAAGCCGGAGCACCCGGAGAAAACCCACACAGGCACGGGGAGAACGTGCAAACTCCACCCAGGCGAAACCGGATTTGAACCCGAGTCCTCAGAAGTGTGAGGCAGATGTGCTAACCGGTGGCCGTCCGTGTCGATTGAATCTGTGAAACAAAACAAGACAAAGCAATCAAAAATAATCAACTTCGCTTTTAACTTATAGTTTCATATGTATGTATCCTTGACATTTGTCTCATGTTCATCTTTTGATTTGAAACCCAAATGTCTTCAGTACACAACAAAAACAAAAGGAATTGACCTTGCCGTTCAGGGGACTGTATGAACAAACAACCATCCGCACTCACATTCACACCTATGGGCAATTGAGAGTGTTCAATTGACCTACCGTGCATGTTTCTGGGATGTGGGAGAAAATCGGAGTGCTCGGGGAAAACCCTAACGCAGGCGGGGGGGGGGGGGGGGGGGAGAACACGCGATCTCCACACAGGAAGGCCGGATTTGAACCTGGGTCCTCAACACTGTGAGGCAGATGTGCTAACCAGTCGCACACCGTGCCGCCTGAACGATTATTATTACAAATTAAGAAATACCATCGAAGTTAAGATCACTGTTAGCTTGTTTGGTACCTTCATTGTGGTTGCAAATTCTTATTTTTTCCGTGTGAAAAACTTTATTTGTGTTGAGCAACAGTTGCAAGCTTCGGCTCGCTTTCCTTTTCACATCACAATCCCGAAGTCCGTGGCTCGGCCGACCTCGCCGTTGAACGAGACTTTGCAATCGGAAATAGTGCCCGTGAAACATTTACCATCGGCAGCCCGGACCGGATCGGGGAGGGGGAACAAAAAGCTCTGAACACACCACAGGACAATTGGTCAAGATAATCTTTTAGAGACGTTGCCGGGTTCTTTTGGACAGGGCTCGAATGCTCAAAGTCGACCCGATTATCGGTAGCGCATCCCACTAGCTGAGCGAGCTGTAGAGGGACACGAGGCTTCGTTTGTTCCGGGATGTGCAAATATGCAAAAGGAACAACAAAGGACCGTACATTGTGCTTCATTTCACAAATGAGAAGCACAGCTTGCCTGACGTCAAACGGGTAGAGCAAACTGACGACACTCCAAAATACAAAAATCAAAGACTGAATAGTCTAATCCACTAAGTAGTCCAAATAGGGATAGTAAGTCAACAGACTGCCTGCTTTTTGCATCTGTGATCGTGTAAACACGTGCTTTACTGTGTGGGCTTGTTTGACAAGGGACTCAAACCTTCATGACCTTCCTCTCCCACACTCCTGGGAGTCAAACACCATTTTGCCTCTGCGGGACACCACTTTTCTCTCTCTTTCATCCTCTTCGCTCTGGAAATGAGCGTGACTTCCCACCTGCAAGGTGAAATACATTCCGCAAGGTTATCACAAAAAAAAAAAAAAACCAAATGAAAATCCCAAAAGTGATGAGTGGGAAGGTTCGGCTCTAGAGGAGCATTGACACATTTCTTGCTCCAATAGTCTGTCCATCTTTCTGCCTAATAAACCGATTTGAGATTTGATGTTAAACATCACCTGCAACTACGATGGATTGCTTCAGGGGCTGGACTTTTACAATACGTGCAGTGCGGGGGGAAAAAAAATACATTCTTTGAGGAAGCGCACATCACATTTTGATCCCACTGGAATAGACATTCTGAGAAAGGGAGGTCCCTTACTGTGGGGGTGATAATGTCTTTTCCTGCCTGGTGAAGGCTCGGAGGCTTTCATCTGTGACTGGAAAGCTAAATTGCGGCTTGTTTTCACTACAGGATCTCTATCAACTCACAGCAAATGGGGCAGCATGGTCTTGTCAGGTTGAAGCTTTGAAACAAAAACGCATACAAGAAAATGAACAACATATGCGGCCGGGCCTGAGAGCGGTTGGAGACTTTCTGAGAAATTCCGAACACGCAAGCCATTGAAACCCCAGCGGCCCAAGGTGCAACGCTTTGCACCTCTTTATAAGTACTTTGGTACAAAATAAAAAATAACATGAACATAGTGTTGAATTCTATTTCCTTTGGGCACTGGTCCCCCATCCCTACGCATTTGTGGGCTTTTTTTCTCTCCATCTATAATTCGGATATTGTTGTCCTCGAAGGAATGTCCCTTTTTCTTGCGATGCAAATGAACCGCCGATTCTGGACCTGAAGGAGCCGCCCGTCCACGCTGCGCCGTGCGTCTGTGCAGTGGTTTAGTCTTTCCAACGTAAAGGTCGTTGTACTCCTCACTGCATTGTGGAAAGAATGTTGCCGTGTTTTGTCCTTGGGGTGAACCAATTTTTTTCCGAGGGCTTTAGGGGGTATAATGTGCATTTGGATGCTATGTTTGGAGAAAATCCTTGTGACAAGCCAGCCACGTGACTACCACGTGATTCCGCCTCCTGTTCCAGTCTTCAGGCTCGGGTGCAGTGGCTCTTTTTTTCTTGGCGGATTTGACAAAAAGTATACCGACAGTTAGTCAGAGCGTTCCAGATGTGAGTCTGTCTTCCATTGTGTTGGTGATTTGCCTTTCCTTCGAGGACAACAACATCCACATTTTGCAGCTGGTTTGAATGAGGTGTAAAAGAAGCCATCTACAGGTCTCCACACTAACCTTTGCACTAATTGGATAATTGTGTTGCAGCAGGCAGCAAATCGTATCGCGGCGGGTCGTTTTTAAATCAAATGGAATTCACAACGATCGAGACGGCGGCACAACGTTCTCTCTCTGTCGTGCAGGCGGAAAGGCCACTTTCAACCATTAAAACATGCACTCACGCAAATGCCACAAGATGATGACTTTGGAAAAAAACCCGTCACATCTGGTCGCAGTTCAACCAGATAAGCCGTCTCGAGACAGAGGTTTGAGGCATCGCCTATAACCGTGTCCTGACATCTCGCTCTCCTTTTCAAGACGGCCTCATTCAAATGACCCTAACGAGCTGTTTTGCCACAAGATAAGTGAACGACTGATTGGTCGTTTCACTAAGCACACCGGGGAACAACAACAACACCCTATTGTTGATCACTGCATCAGTGGGAACAAACCCACTGATGCATAAATAGAGGGACACCGCACCTAAAATTTAGAACTTCACTTTGGATTAAAGGTGGAAAGTTCAACAAACAAGAACAGTCCAGTTGCCTTGATTCAACCTTTGCGGATTGCCATGGAAGACTGAGAATCTACAAATGGGACAGACGACGGGTAACGGCTAGCGGCCGTAGACCAATTCCCTCTCCCTAAGCTTTTCTGGCTAATTCCTGCTTAGTTTTGCATCCTACAAATTGATGCCAGATCCAGGTCTGGGAGGAGATTCCCCAGGAGTCCATCCATCATCTCATCAGATGCTCAGAAGCTGTAGGGAGGGCACACAGAAGACCGTATGGCTGTTGGATTAGCCCGTGATCTCATTTTGCCAGGTTTTGATTCTTAATACAGACTTCAATGTGTTAATGAATCAGAATCAATTCATTAATTATGGTGTTGTATTGAGATCTGGGACGTGTCATTTTCAGCATTGTAGAGCGACTACCCTAGACTTGCAGGTGCTCAGAACCAACAATCGTGTATGTAAATTTAAAAAAAAAAAAAAAAAAAGTGGGTTTTTTTTTGGTTTGTTTTTTAATTACTAACTGCTAAGAGGCATACAATACAGTGCAAACCATTCTTTGGCAAACATACAATACAAATGTCATGATAGGTACTAGTATAGCCACATTTAGCACTTGTAAAGGGACAGTGCTGGTAAGGCGTGTTCAGTCTTGCTAAGCAGTGCATTCCGTTGAATGATTTAAGAGGGGAAAAGGGGCAAGAACTACTAAAACATCTTTGCCCAGGTAACATCGACCTCACAGTGCTAGAACACCTCACCTTGGAACGGGCCAAATTGCATTGTACTCTTAATGAGCTAAGGACACACATATTCAAGATTATTGTCTAGGATCAGTCATCAGAACAATACAGTTCAGTCAGTCAGGTACACACAGTGGAGCACACGTTAGACTACATCATGGACTGCTTGCTGGCGCAGGCATGGAGAGAGCTGTAAACACGCAATCTAATGTAAAAACCCGTCTTGAATGGAACATTCCAGACAGTATTGTTTCGCTTTAGTGACAGATGCTCGCTCGGGACGTTACCGCGGAAAGGAAACAATGGAGGGGAACGCTGCGGCTGCTCCAACACAATACAGGAAGACCAAAAACATCAGTGAGCCAGTGCATTGAACGGCACTTGTCTATGCACATGATGTGTATGAGCAGCGGACTCAGTCTACTTGCATGTGAAAACACTATGCAGGAAATGTGCTTCGATTGTCCGTGTCCAAACGTTCCGTAGCCTTCCCACCTCTCATATGGCTTCCATTACAGTGGAATGAGGGTCAGAGGGTCAAAGGAACCTGCGCTCTGCAGCGTGCAGACGTAAATGACGTGACACCACCCTCAACCAAGTTTGGGAATGAAACGAGCACGGCAAATCTTTCGAAATGTGTCAGTACTAAAGAGGGGACCCTCAAAGATCAAATATTTCATGTCAATTTTTGTCAATGTCAAAAAAATGACGAATGCAGATGTCTGAGAACAGAATGTATGCAATCCAGTGCTGCAGGTCCATGGCAGGCAGAAAACAAGTCAACAGTAATTATTGCAGTCCTTCAATTGGGTGGAGTGTGTGTACTACATGACCACAAATTCTGTCGTGGCAGATAGAACGGCACCGCAAATGAAATGAAACCTCACTTGGAACAAGGTTTCATACAGATACATTCTAGATGTTACTCACTAACGTTCGGCTTTCCAGACTGAGGACAACATGATGATCTCACAGCATGACAGTCATCGGAAAAGGCTGTCACAGAAATCAGTAGACATCTCTCTCTCTCTTTTTTGCATCAAAATTTCCATAGGGCTTCACATTATGTTCATTTGAATTAAAAAAAAACAACAACAACAACGTTATAACATGACATGAAAGCACCTTAGGTTAAAAGACGATCTAACTATTTATAAAACCTCTTACCTTGCATAAAATGAACAATTGTGATTCAGCATAAAAAAAGGCAGATATCAAGTGGATATAGGTTGATTTGCATACAAATGACAATACTTTGAAGGTATTTAGTGATTAATTCATTCATAAGGGGTAAAATAGCACCAGTTTTCAGCATCTCTAACCTGAGAAAACACTGGCCGGGCTCCTCTCAATCTACTTCCCTTTCCTGCAGGCTGATGGCAACTGGCCCTGTGATTTGACGCCAAACACAGAGACCAAATTGTTGCACCGGGGAGGCCTCAGGGAGCAGAGATGAATCCGTTTAGTCCCAGAGGAGGCAACCATCCAAAAATAACAAAACATGACCCTCTCCCCTGATGGAAAAAAAAAAAAAAACGGAATACAAAAGAACAAAAGGGTTTATGTATCAAGGCAGCTGGTGGCCACAGACGCCTTCAAGAGTCTCCTCCTCGCGGCGGAAGTCTGAGCGTTTCAGACAAGAGGGTGTGATTGGCGGGAGGTCCTGAGGATTATTCATGGCTGCCGTCTGCTTTCTGCAACTTGGCTACATGCGGGCACACGGGGCAGCAGGCGCCTTTTAGCTTGACAGGCTGTTTGCACTGGGCTGGCGGACACGACTCCACAAAGCAGGTGACTCTGGCGTCCTGCGGGAACAAACGAGTCGGTTACTCCATTAGATTAGTTCCCTGTGGTTACAATTGGGAACTCGAGCCCACAGCAGAACAACAGGGCGACCGACCAAACGACGACGACGACAGACCCTCGGTGCTGCACTGCAAAAACGCAATCTTACCTTGTGAATTGATCTGATTTCCAGTTAAATCAGATCTTACTGTACTTATTTTAAGACGGTTTTGACTTCATTCTAAATTTGCAGTGAGATAAAAAGGCATGTTTTAAAAAGCTCTCATATTAAGAATAATATCAAGACAATTCATTCACGTTCCATTGGCAGATTTGTTCACTTCAAACAACACACTTTTTTTTTGTCCCCAAAATAAGCGGGGGGAAAAAAACCTGCCAATGGAACTAGTATGAATTGATTTGATAATATTCTTAAAATTAGATCTTGATTTCAATCAATTTCAAAAAATCTTGTTAATATGTACAGTAAGATGTTTTAACTAGAAATAAAATCGACATAGATAAGATTTGAGTTGTTTTTTTTGGCCCGCTGCAAACAGAGTGGTGCTGCAATTGGTGACTCTTTGCCGCACACCGAGCAATTGAGCATTGAGTGTCTGCAGATGGGTTGCAATAGAAAAACTGTATTGGCTTTTGAAGCAAATAAGGGCCTACTGTACTGTATGATTTTGTCATTGAACTACAAAAGCATGGCGCTATTGTCAGGAAAGAAGCAGATTGCCACAAAAAGAGGAAATGAGCAACAATAAAAGAGGATGTGAGGACATCAAGACATTTAAGACATGCCAATACATACCAAAGGCATGAAAAAGGTGACGAAAAAAAACCACATTGCAGCGGGGTCTTTTTTTTATTTCAACAAATTAAGCAATCTGGAAGACTGAAGAGTACAATAAGGAAACAAAATGATCTTCCTGCAGAAAAACTCATTTACACCGCTCAGTTACATGTTTATGTACTAATTTAAGATTCAAATGAAATTTGCCTCATTTCTTTGCTTTTTTTGTTTTGGCCTCCACCTGCTTCAAGCTGTGCCACATCAATAGCATCCTCCTCTTTAAGCACTCTCATTCTGGAAAAGAATCGACTAAAATCATTGTGTTTCAACTTCAAAGGCTAATCCCACCCTGGAGGAAAATATTAAGTACAACATTTTTCTGTTGTTATCGGCCATTTCTGAATTTGAAGTTAGGTCATTCTGTGTTGTGACATAATCCCTAACATCGCTCCGTCACTCAATACATTTAACAATGACATCCGTAAACTAATTAGATAATTGTAGGCGCGTTTCCTAATGAATACAAGATGTACTAGCGGATCGGCGGATCAGCACTTGTCACCGATGTTACGTGTGCTTCGCGGTTCCGCAACCGGGGCCATGACCCGCAGCGCCTCAACGCGAAAATACAAAAGACCGGTGCAACAAATACGACACGGGCTGATCTGATGAGCAAAAATGTTGCTTAAACGTACGAGTAGCAATAGAGGTGGGTAGAGTAGCCAAATATTGTACTTATTGTAAGTAAGAGTAATGTTACTTGACAATAAAGCCACTCAAGTAAAAAATAGTCAACTCCCAAAAGTTACTTAAGAGTAAAAAGTACACAGTCAAATAATGACTCAAGTCAACTCGTGTGACTCGCATATTCGTCTGCCGCGGTGCAAAATTCTGAAATTTTGTGTGTGTGTGTGCGGATGGTGGATACGTGGAATGGATCTAGCTGCCAGCGTTGGAGGAGTTGGAAACAGCCTACGACGCCACTGACGGCGAGCCAAAAAAAAAGGAAAAACTAATCGGATCTATACGATTCCCGTAAATGGACTATTTTGACTGACTTGCATGTATGTATGCATTTTGGTCGTGACCGATCGCCCCGTTCACCGACTAGCCTTTCCTTATGAATAGAAATAACACTTTTTATGTGCACTCTGTATCGAGATACATACATGTCGAAGAAAATGTGGAAGTTGATTATCTGGTGGTTTGCTCAGCATATGTTGAACCTACTTTGCATTCACACCGAGTGCACGGGTCCTGTTTCCACTGCTTTCCATTTGTCCGTTCACGCCCGTTACTGTCAGTGCAGTCAGTCTTGCTCAGATGGGCTTCCAGTCGTTGAATCTGAAAACATGCAAGGACAGAAAGGCTGTTGTTTCTATGGGCATAGACAGCATCATGTCTTCTCCTAACTTCCACATGTAAACATAAAGATGGATATTCTATTGATTCGGTCAGGTTGATTTTGATTGACTCTTCCCGAAGGTTAGATTTACTTCTTGTCTGAGTGTGATTTCAAGTGATCCTGTGTTCTGACATGTACAGAGCATAATGTTCAAAATGCATGCAACTAGAAGTACATGAATTTTAAAAAATGAAAGAAAAGGGAACGAATGCAGCCAAATAAAACCTTAGCATAAACAGGTCCGCTTCATAAAAGGGACCCAAAGTACAAAGATGCAATGATCAAATGCCATAAAACGACTGCTGTGACACTGAAAGTGTATAATGCCAACTAACACGACACGCAATCTCCAAATTGTGTAGGGATTCAGGAATTGACCTGTTTGCGTAAACTTGTGATTGTCTTCTGCATGTCTGAGACAAAGTCCTGGAATTCGCTAACTGGGGGATCAGTGCTTTTTCGGGAGGTCAGAGTAACATTCACAAAGCTTTTTCTGGCTTCATCCACGGGACTGCAAAAGACAAAGACAAACAAAAGCAAAACTAACAAACAGCACTGTATGCACATGGCGACTAAATGGCCCTCCAATGCTCCGTTCACGCAACAAATGATTTACATCGGCGTGTCACCTGGTTTCCTTGATGCTGTCGGCAGGTCTGCTGTCTTGGTAACTGTGATCAGCTGACCTGCGCCCTCTAAAGTGGTAGGACAGCGCACTGAACTGACCTTTGGTCCTGCAGTCTGGCAGTGTCAAAAACAACAAAACAATGTGGTTCACTTTGTGTGCACAGCAGCATGGCTTCAATGTTATTCTGCTTTTAAGTGAGCCTTTATGCAGTCGGTATGACTACAAATCCAACGAACAAACTATTTTTTCCAAGAAGGTGAAACTGTAAGGCTTTTTGCAGCTACTGTGAGAGGAATCAGTATTTGATCCCCTGCCTAATTTGTAAATTTGGGCTCACTAATGAAGGAATTGAGTGTCTCCAATTTTTTTATGGTTGATTATTGATTGGTCATTTACAGAATAGCAGTCAGAAATTCAGACGATATAAAAGTTATAAAATGATGTGCATTTTCCATATTTTCTATCCCACTTATCCTCATTAAGGTCGCAAAAATGGATAGACGGATTATCGGCCGGGTTGATCAGCGGATACAGCCGTTACCGTGGCGACGATAACGACAATGAATTGCGCCAATGTATTGGATTGCAAAAAAGAACAAAAATAGGAAAAAAATGTGGCGTCGTCACCAGTGTTCACCATTCAAGAAGAGCTTTAGGTATGTTCACAGACTTTTATTACGATACAGCTCGCAAGCAGGCAACAGAATATTAAGTACCCTAGCAAGCTAGTGCTGTAGCAGTAACGTTTGTACGAAAACATGCTCTAAAGCTTCGGTAAACACTGGTTCGCGCACGTGAATAAAGTTTGACAACGGCGCAAAAGGATTTTGATAATGGCAAGCAAGGGAGGCGACGCGCCAATCACAATCCTATTGGTCAACGTCGCTCTACCCAAATCTTTGGGTGTGGAATACGTCACACGACAAGCCGCTTTGTTGTTGCCGATTAAATATGTCGGGCCCGATGGCTAATCAGGCCAATATCGGGGCTAAAATCATGTTGTGTGATCTGGGCATTATCGGCCTCCTTGACTAATAATTGGTATTGGCCTTGAAAAAAACTTTGCGAGAGGCGGGGTACACCCTGCACAAGTCATTGGGTCAACTGGGGGCGAGTGAAATAAGTATGTCAGGGCAACTCAAGAGTGGCCTAATCAGTCTCCAGAGCTCACCCCAATAGAAAACCTGCGGAGGGAGCTGAAGCTTCAAGTTTCCAAATGGCAGCCAAACAAAAAGTTTTAAAAAGATTTAAAGTTTTCTATTTAAAAAAAAAAAAGACAGCCAAAATCCCTCCTGACCTGTATACAAACTATGTCTTACAGCTGTAATTGTCAACACGGGTCTCTAACTTGAGTTTTGCTTCAGTCAAATACTTACTTCACTCAATACAATGTGTAACATTTTACAACTTTTAGCGGTTTTTTGACAGATATTCTGTCCATTTGATCAATAAACGACCGTTTCTTTGTAAGTTAGCAAACTAATGTATTATTCCCCCCACTGTATGTCTCTGGGAATCTTTGGTAATATGCAACCACAATATGACGTACAGTAAATGTAAAATATAAAGTGCATACAACACAGGAAACCAAGATTACTACTACGATCACCATATCATTTTGTCTGCAGCATGAAACACAAACATCATGGTGCCACGCATCCTGTGCACATTCGACAAGTCATGAAGACCAACAATAGAGAGATTATAATAAACCTGAGGAAGGGAGTTCCATTATTTGTACAGTCCAGCCCTTTCATGTACCAAACAACATTTTGTATAACACTATCTAGAAAAACAAGACTTCCTGTCGTGTGCTGATGCCAAAATACATTTTAAGAAAGGGACACCACAGATACACTGTAGTTTTCTGCGTGACACTCAACAAACGAATGTTGTTTGTTGTTTGTTTTGAAAAGCTTATGGGGGTTTATCCCCGCTTATTTATTTATTTAAAAAAAAAAAATATATATATATATATATACATATATATATATATATATTATTTTTTTTCTTTTGGGTAGGTGTTTAAAAAAAAAATAATAATAAAATAAACATTTCGCCAGTGCAATTATAATGGACCTCAATTATCTGGGGATTTTTGGTATTTGTGGTCCAGCCCGGTCCCTATTCCCCTGTGAATAGAGGAGGTCCACTGCATAAGATTATGAGTGAAATAAGGTGTGATTTAGACTCGGGTTTCTTACCTTCACAGCAGTCTTGCCACATGCGCAGGTCGATCTGTGGGATGTTGTCGCAGTTGCTGTAGCCATGCGGCACCTCTGCCACCCTGAAGACATCACGCTGCACACGTGTGATGTTATCTCCGTTGTCGCACAGAACCCGAGCTAGAGAGGCCTGCTTCAGCTGAGTCAGCTGGGCAGGCGTGAAGACCCCGGGGTTTTCATACCAGAACCTGCACATTACAAGGATTTGCCAGATTCAGAAGTAACAAACTTAAGGGCTGTTTCTACCCAACAGAACCATTTAGTCCCGTCTCTACCAAGCAGTACGGTTCAGACCGCTTGGCATTTTGGATTTCCAATGTTTACGTGGTAAATGGCTCATATCTGACCCATATCGATCCAGACTTTCATCCTGGGTTGGTCACAATAGTATGCTATGGTAGCTTGTAGGCAGAGGCGCTGTATATGATTGATCATTAAGAATATGGTCAATACTGAGGAACTGATTGACTGACTCCTCTAGGCAGCATTAGTCTGCTTAATTTGACACTGGAAACTTTAATGGAATACAAACAGAATAGGAGAACGCTACCAGTTGTTTTTTTTTTTTTTTTAAATTGTAATGGTACTATTTTTTATTTTTCAAGGGTACCAAAATATGGTTTTTATAAATAAATAAATAAATAAATACATAAATAGAGGCTGTTTTGTTGCCTGTTATCAAATTGGAGGCCCTTCCGGGCCCTGAGAGTCTGCCGCCTGTTGCAGCAGGTCTGACACCCCATTTATTTCCCAGTTTCTGTCTATATTCCCCCCACCTCAATGAGTATTTACGTCAAAGATTTATTGTTGGAGAATAACAACGATGATAACCTACAAACACGAGGAGCTACCGCAATGCCTCTCTGACAAGCAGTTGGCCGGCGTCCCCTCGACAAAGAATTCATAAATCCTGGGGGGAAAAAATGGAGGGGATTGAGAGCTGGCGCTAAAGTGAAGTAAACCGAGAAAGAGCAATGACTGGGTCAGGAGATTTGAACTCTTTCATTCCATTGATCATTACGGACAAGGTGAGGTTACTCGTCAACAGACAAACTAACGGCTATTTGGCTCTCTTCAACCAAATGCGCGCACCGTTATGCACGCTGGGATCACAAAATTACAATTTCAGCAGGTTAGGGTTACACTCATACTGGTCAGGCGAGACCAGTCATGTTTCTCTCTCATTTAATAACTCACTGAACATGTAGACTGAGCAACGGTAGGGAATACAAATATGGAGCTCCTGTGAACAGAGCATGTGGCTCTTAATCTCTGACCCTAACCCTTCATACACCTCGGGACCAGCAACAGGACTGTGACACACTTGAGGCGCCGCGGGAGCGTTTCAATGGCAGAAACTGGTTGTTTTTTTTGTTCCCCCTCCAAGAGGTATAATTTATTTTTATGAATTGAGTATATATTCTAATTACTGATATTACAATTTTTTACCATTGCATTATGTTTTTTTTATAGCACTTTGTTTCAGCAGCGGTTGTTTTTCAAAGTGCTCTCTAAATAAGGTTGAGCCGAGTTATCAGTACCTGTCTCCATCCCGCAGGCGTTTGAACTGGGAAGCCAGCAGACACATAAGGGTGGGCCCTAGCCTACTGCCAGGAACCAGGTCTTCAGCCATCAGGGCAGGGAACAAGTCGATGCTCAGAGGAGTGCCATAAAGCCTACCACACAGAACACATTGTTTGGGTGACTTTGAAATCCACAATGTATTTGGTTCCTGAGAACAGCTTGAAAATCACCTCTGTAGCTTCTCTCGGACATTGGGATTCTTAATCTCGTTCCGCAAATCCTCGAAGGTCTGAGCAGATGTCAGGTTACAATAAGTCCTGTAATCATTATATGGCGGTATGCCGTGATCTCTTCCTCGCTGTATGTTCATGGCTGCCAGGTCCAAGGCCACAGCGTGGACCATAGAAAACAACCTCTCAGTCAGCTCTGTATTGAGTAGCTGCGAGGAGACCCGCATTTTACCCGCGACGCCAAAGAGCCCGCGGAGCAGTGGGTCAATGCCACCCTCGTTCACGATGCGAAAGGGCGAGAAGAAGGCCCGATGCAGGGAGATGTGACCCTGGGTGATGGGCTGGAAGTCCTCATCTAACCTGTAGAGTATCGGGTTAATGAGGGTGTGCCCGAAGCGGAATGCTGCAGTGGCGAAAGCATTGAGGATGCCCGCATTAATATTGGGGTCATAACCTGTGTACGGCCCCATCATCTTCATGCCTGCCTCGCCTAGAATCTAGAAGACAGAGCAAGTGATGATTATCTGTACCACTGGTACCACGTATTAGCTCCTTTCAGTTTTCCACTGACACAAGCCAAGCGACAAGTATACAATAGAACAGCGGAAGAAAGGAATCTTTACCTTTGGCAACCAGTGACTGTATGTGATGTGTTGCATCTGGGCTCCCACTATCTTCCTGGCCTCATGGTAGATGGTGTCCCCATCCCAGTGGGGGTTCAGCCTGAGTAACTCTGTGGCTACCCGGTTGTGTTCCCTGAACCACGCTGTGTGCATGGCAGTCAGTCCCAGCTGTTCGTTGGCACGGTGGTCTCCAGCCAAGAAGCAGGGAATCGGACTCTCATTCTCATCCCTCATACACTCAGTGGGCGGTCCTGTGGCGAAGGGCAGCAGTGGCTTCCCTGTACGCTGGATAATTCCCTGCCGGAGCAAACCCCGTTGGCTGGCCAAATCGCGGATCTCCTCAGATTCATGGCGTGAACTGCCATAGACGTTTGAGGCATCGATGTAAGCAGTGAGCTGGTTAATTTGCTCTCTCGGGTACACACTGTTCATGAGTAGCGAGGTCATCCCACTGCCACACACGGGGCTGGAACGCACAAAGAACATGCAGCGGGCACCGCTTCTCAGTTGCCGTGGATCGTTGGGAGGGAACTGGATGGGGAAGCATGGCGGGTCATTGGTGCAGACCTGAGTGCACAGCTGTCCGTCAGAGAACCGTGACTGGCTGAGGGCCGCTACGGTCGAGTCCAAGTCATGATCGAGAAACTGACCCCACTGCATCAGCATATGAGTGTAGTGATCATCCGGAGTGATGGACTCGGTTCCAATCATAAAGGTGGACACCAACCTCGGCAGAGGCAGCCTGTAGCTGTTGTGTGCCTGCTCAGTGGCTCCCCTTGGCAGATTGAAGCCATTATCGTAGACCGATTTCAGGAGTCGTTCGAATGGGGTAAGTGAGGCGCCCCACATAGCGTGCTGCAGGTTGTTGCAAGTGCCATCATGAGTGCGGTACTTCTGGTGGAAGCAAATGTCAGAACAGTTGTTGATGCGGCGGTGGGCTGTGCAGCCGGACAAGTTGGCGATCACTTCCAGGAAGTGTGGGGACACCAGGTCGTTGTAGCGAAACTCTGTAGGAACATAAAGGAAACGGGTACAGATTGGATTAAGGATTACAATTTAACCCAAACGATTGACAATTGTCAAAATTGACAGTTGTGATCATTTTTAACTAAATGTCTGCTCTAAGATGTTATGATTGGCAATAGAAAGTGTGCTTTTTTATTTCATGAAGAAACCATGGTCGTAGATGATCCGATGATGTGTCTGATAAAGCCTTAAAGTTCCAGTAATCGTGTTATTATATTTATAGTTCCAAACATCCCTCCATTTTTTTGTTTTACAGTGCTTAGCCTGTTCATAACAGCCTATTGCCTATTGCCTATTACCTGGACTGGGTACTACTCAACACTACAACTGCTTCATCTTTTTGGAATAAATGTTGCAGAATCAATCCATGAATATATAATGTTCATCCTTCGTGTGCACGTTTGTTTTTTACTTAAATGCCATACTCAAATTTGAATTCTGACAATGTCACTGTGTCCACTCTATTAATAGGATTCTCATACAGTAAATCAATCAGTATTTCATTAATCGGACTCGATTCGATGACAAAGCTCCAATATGCATCATAACAGGATCTTTGTGTGTGTCAGCTGTAAGTGATCTGGTGACACAGTGTGCGCTTGTGTCACCGTGTGTGTGTGTGGGCAAACTCAAGAAAGTCTGGGTGAGGCATCCATTTGTCAGTCTCTTTTTTTTTCCCCAAACACCCTCTTCATTATCTCTTTGAAATGGCTTTCTAGGAAAATGTATCTTGGACATGTACTATACATCCATTTGACCTTCACAAGATTTGTCTGCAGCACCTAACTCCACAGATGCTTTTGTATAAAAAAGACACCACACAAAATATGACAATATAAACAGCGACTGAAGATTGCGCACCCTGTGGTGGCTTATGAGGAGTACAAATTTTATAGGCCGCTCAATACCAAGTCTATCAGTACCGTAGTTCCCCTGGCCTTGGTTAGGAGAAGGCGGTGCACAGTTTCAAAGCTTATCCACAGGCAAATGCTGCTCTCATTAACATTGGCAGTAGCGTTTTTGATTGAATTACCGCACGATTTACTACAAGGGTACAGTGGGATGTGCGTGGAATGTTATAAATATTTCATAAGGAACCATTAGATTGGTCCAACCTTTGTTAATGACACAAGCCCCAATAGAAATACCTGAGCATACGGAATCAACAAGAATTGTCTTTCCAAGATTAATGGTAGTCCTGTAGATTTAAAAGAGTGGTTGTTTTGCTTGGAATATTTAGTTTCCCCAAATGAAGCCTGATCTTGTGCCTTTGTGTTGCTTGGCAATGATTCAGGAAAGAGTGCCGCTCTTTCACTGAATGTTTGTGGGCTCGTGTGTTTGGAGTTTGAATATGTGTGCTTGCATGTTTTTCTTGTGTTCACGTTAGCTTTCTCAAACTGCACTTTCTTCCCACGGTCCAAGAACATGCATGCTTAGGTAAACGGAAGACTCTAAATTGCCTTAGGGTTTAAATGCTAATGTGAAGGATTGTCTATTCATACAGTATGCGCATTAGTCCTCTCATCGATAGGTGGTCAAAATTCAGGGTGGAACCAGCCTGTCAGCCTGTCAGCCTAAGTCAGCTGGGATAGGCCCCGGCTTTCCAGTGACCTGAACCAGGATAAGCAGTAAAAAGTGATGGATGGGTCAATTATCAAAACTGTACCACAGATTTAGAATTGCCACAGTTTATTGATATACTAATTAGCCTCACCAGTGCCGTTGGTGTCGACCATGAGACCCTGGTTGACATGGTTCTGGATGAGAAGCAGAGTCTGCTCAAAGATCTCGCCAGCACGAGCCTGCTCCACTGTGTAAGGGTCACGTGGATAACGAAAAAGTGCAAGAAGCTCTCCAGGGGTGCGAGGCTGACTAGAGGCAGAGGAAGATGTTGGAGAGGCAGAAGGGAGGAGCGAATGAAGAAAAACGTAAACAACCAAATATTTCAGGGAAATTCAGTTCAGCTTTGGGAAAGACAATGACATGAGTTTAGAGTTGAACAACATACTGTAGATGCACACTAGATATACATGTGAAAGACTAAAAACATGATGATGTATATCCTGCAGCTAATGCATCAATTCCAGAGCTGCAATTGAGGGTGTGGCTCTCAGTGCCTGTGCCTGTTCAACCCTGCCTTACCGAGAGCAATATAGCAAACACAATTCCTCTTACTCAGTAAGCACAACGATGTTATACAATGGATTAAATCCAAATCCAACATGAATGACATGTTAAGTACTGAAACACACAGTTGGCAGGCACACATGAGAGTACAGTATATATTTTTATTTTTACCTTGTGATGCAGGAATAAATGTACAACATGCATGCACATCTACAATAACAAACAGTAATAATGAAATCAAGCCTCCATGGTGATTGATATGGTATTGAATCTTGAAGAAACGTGTTCAACATACATGTCGTTCAGTTGCTTCGATTCAACAAGCGAATTATCATCACCTGGATGACTGAGAATCTACACACAAGCTTACTACAATAAACTGAATTCAGTGTATAACTATTATTGTGTCACAGAACCTTTTGACATTCAGTCAGTTTTAAATGCAGCCAAAAATTACATTTACCATAATGTCCTGTGTATAATATGTTCCTCTCCCCCTAAAAAAAGGAATCATATTATACATGGGTATAAGGAAAATCTCCCCCCCCCCCCCCCACATTGTATAAACAATGTGAGACCCCGGGGTTGCGAAAAAGTAGTCATTTCATTCCAATATGATATGTAATGTGTAATATTACAAATTTATATAGATTATATGGTAAATATTTGCTCCTCACCCGAGAATCACGACGGCCTTGCGGGTGCTGCCACATCATATCATATCTGTCTGGATGGACTTCGAGGTCACAGATGAACGTCTGTGTGTGCTCCGTCGGCGCAAAGCCACTTGCTATCTATTGTTCCTATACACCTGGTAAATTACCACTTATTTTGCACCGCAAAGCAGGCTCCAGTTGGCTACCTTTAAGATGTTTCACTTGGAAATCACTCCTCCTTGGATCGCTACTCCACGTCGTCACGGAAGCTAGCTAGCTCCTGCTGCTGGCTCCTGATGCTAGCTCCCGCGCTCAGCTTCTGCAGTTGCTACCTGCTAGCATCTCCATACTTGCAGCACAACAGCAGCCAGTGAGAAAAAACAACCAGGTTGTTGATTGTGGCCTGTGGAATGCTGGTCCACTCCTCTTCAATGGGCGTGCGAAGTTGCTGGATATCGGCAGGAACTGGAACACGCTGTCGTATACGCCGATCCAGAGCATCCCAAACATGCTCGATGGGTGACATGTCCGGGGAGTATGCTGGCCATGCAAGAACTGGGATGTTTTCAGCTTCCGGGAATTATGTACAGATCATTGCAACATGGGGCCGTGCATTATCATGCTGCAACATGAGGTGATGGTCGTGGATGCGTGGCACAACGATGGGCCTCAGGATCTCGTCACGGTATCTCTGTGCATTCAAAATGCCACCAATAAAATGCACCCGCGTTCGTTGCCCATAACATACGCCTGCCCATACCATAACCCTGCCGCCCCCATGGGCCACTTGATCCACCACGTTGACATCAGCAAACCGCTCACTCACACGACTCTCTGAGACGGTTTCTGAAAGTTTGTGCAGGAATTCTTTGGTTGAGCAAACCAATTGTTACAGCAGCTGTCCGGGTGGCTGGTCTTAGACGATCTTGGAGGTGATCGTGCTGGATGTGGAGGTCCTGGGCCGGTGTGGTTACACGTGGTCTGCGGTTGGATGTACTGCCAAATTGTCCGAAATGCCTTTGGAGACGGCTTAGGGTAGAGAAATGAACATTCAAATCACGGGCAACACCTCGAGTGGATATTCCTGCTGTCAGCATGCCAATTGCACGCTCCTCAGAACTTGCGACACCTGTGGCATTGCGCTGTGTGATAAAACCGCACATTTTAGAGTGGCCTTTTATTGTGGCCAGCCGATGGCACACCTGTACAATAATCAGCATCTTGATATGCCACACCTGTGAGGTGGGATGGATTATCTCGACAAAGGAGAAATGCTCACTAACACAGATTTAGACAGATTTGTGAACAATATTTGAGGGAAATGGCCTTTTGTGTATGTAGAAAAGGTTTTAGAATGGGAGCAAAAACAAAAGTGTTCCGTTTATATTTTTGTTCAGTGTCTTTGGCAATAAGAAGCAACACATTCAGGGTACTTTGGTATCACAATAATTGCAGCGGCATTTTTGCTGGTACATTATTGTTTTGTTTTTTTCGTTCAACTGATCCTCTTAGCCAGCAAGCCTAGAATTGCCATTTAAGACTAAGGCTGGGAATCCCCATGTCGGATTTTGGGGTTAGCTGTTTGAGTTGTGTGTGTATTTCTGTTCTTTGTGTATGTGTTTGTTCATGTTCAATGCATCGTGCATGCACGTGTAGGCCAAGTGTAGCGCCGTGTGCATGCCAATATCAACGCAACCGCTTACCACATCTTTAAACAGCATGGAAACACTTATGAACTACACTGAACAAGATCACTACTTCTTTATCTTCTCCACAATGAATAACTCTGGCCAGATGAGAAAATAGGTAACCCTGATTAGGATCAAACTAACTAAATCTGTTAGGAAGTCTGTAGGAAGGTACTGCATGCCAGCATATTGCTGAACAAACTTAGGAGATGTACCGGTCATTCATTTACTGAGATGTTGCAAAACAACTATTAATTTTACCTTGGGCTACATGAGTATGAATTGTTGGAGTGTCAAAAAAGTTAGAAGACTCCTCAGTACAAAGAAATGCAGTACTATGTACAACCACAATATTCAACGTTGTAAAGTAACTTCCGTTAGAGTGATTGTGCTTGATCTTATTAAATGTGCAGGTGTACCAAGTGTTGGGGCCAGTCAAGTAGCCTCCATGTTGCATGAGTCTCTCACAACTTACCCATCAAACAGACGTCTCCTTGTAGATTCGATAGCGCTGTCCACATTACGGATTGCCTGCTCTATGGACGTGCTCACGAATGTGTCGCCCTCTCTGCTCACTGCTGGAACTGTTGTTGTAAAGGCAAGAAGAAATACAGTAGAATCTCGATAAAACGGAGCCCGATATAGCAGACTGTTGGGACTGAACAATATGTCCACAAATAGTTTGCATTTGTCACTTGCCGTTTTAGGCCACAATAAAAACCCCTACAAAACAATTTTGTGCTGAACAGTAATATCGGTGCATATGGCCTCCAAAAAGAAAAGTGCTTCGATGTAACGGACAATCGGCTATATCGGACGACCCCCCCGCCCCTATCAGTCCGTTCTATCGAGGTTCCACAGTATTGTGAATGATAATGCGTGGCTGTAGTTAATAGCATACTTAAATGCAACTAGGTCGATATTACACGCAACTTGACAAACACATAATTCAGTCCCCAATTGTACTGAAATTTCTAAAACATGCTATCTAACAGGTTCTTTCAGAATGATTGGATTGCTATTGGTGGCACGGTGGAGAACTGTTTAGCACATCTGCCTCACAGTTCTGAGGACTGGGGTTCAAATCCCGGCCTCGCCTGTGTGGAGTTTGCATGTTCTGCGTGGGTTTTCTCCGGGTGCTCCGGTTTCCTCCCACATCCCGAAGACATGCGTGCTAGGTTGATTGAAGACTCTAAATTGCCCGTAGGTGTGAATATGAGTACGAATGGTTGTTTGCGATTGGCTGGCGACCGGTTCAGGGTGTACCCCGCCTCTTGCCCGAAGATAGCTGGGATAGGCTCGGGCACGCCCGCCACCTCTGTGAGGATAAGCGGTCAAGAACATGGATGGATGGATAGATTGCTATCAGTTTTCTAACTTTTATTTAATATTTTTTATCTCTAGCTGCTTGATTTTAGTTGGATACTTTGTTTGGTAATGTATAAAGAGAAGAGACTTATGTAAAGTATGAATAAAGAACTGGCTCTGTGAGAGAGGAAACACTTTTTTTTCTCTCTCCAGTACAGTGCGGAATGCCATTTCTGAGTTGAATTTGATAAAATGAAATGATACTGCATTAGCAATGTTCTCCTGGAACATTCCCATTATTTGAATTGGCTGTTGCCTCAAATATTTTTTCAAGTACCGTATATCACAGATGGTTTCAGATCAGTTTCATCACTGGTTCAGCAAGAGATTTTATTTGCTAAGCCATGCTTTGGATGTAATCAGTTTCTTATCCTTAAGGGCTCATCACTTTTTAACTCAATCTTTCTCTCAGAATTTTTCATCTACAGTACTTTGGTTGTAATACTGAAAACGTGTTTTGATTTTTATTTATTTTTTTTAAATCTACTTGCAAAACAATTTTTCTGAGAGTATAGCAACTTTAACTCATATTCCAACATTTTCTCTCTAACTTCAAGTCTCTTTTCATAGCCGACCTACTGTATCACCATTTTTTCTTTTTCACTACGACCCAAAGGCTCCTTCACATATTAATCAGATGATAAAAATAATACCAACACTTATACTAGTACTACTACTACTACTACTACTAATAATAAATACTGTGTACAGCCATCTATTTTCTTCGGGCTATCCGAGGTCGGGTCGCGGGTGCAGTAGCTTTAGCAGGGAAGCCCAGACTTCCCTCTCCGCAGCCACTTCATCCAGCTCTTCCGGGGAGACCCCGAATTGTTTCCATGCCAGCCGGGGACATTTTCTCTCCACCGTGTCCTGGGTCGTCTCCTCCCGGTGGGCCATGCCCAGAACACCTCACCAGGGAGGCGTCCGGGAGGTATCCTAATCCGATGCCCAAGCCACCACATCTGCTTCCTATCAATGTGGAGGAGCAGCGGCTCTTCTCTGAGCCCCTCCCGGACGACTGAGCTCATCACCCTAAGTGTGAGCCCGGACACCCGACGGAGGAAACTCATTTCAGCCGCTTGTCACCGGGATCTTGTTCTTTCGGTCATGACCCACAGCTTCTGACCATACGTGAGGGTAGAAACGTAGGACGACCGGTAAATTGAGAGCTTCGCCTTTCGGGTTAGCTCCCTCACCACAACAGACCGATACAAAGTCCACATCACTGCAGACGCTGCACCGATCCGCCTGTCGATCTCCCGTTCCATTCTTCCTTCACTGGTGAACAATACCCCAAGATACTTGAACCCCTCCACTGGGGACAGGATCTCATCCCCGACCTGGAGAGGGTACGCCACCCTTTTCCGACTGAGTCTCAGATTTGGTCTCAGATTTGGAGGTGCGAATTTTCATCCCAACCGCTTCATACTCGCGTGTGAACCGCTCCAGTGAGAGTTGGAGATCACGGTTTGATGAAGCCAACACAACCACCACATCTGCAGAAAGCAAAGTTGCAATACTGAGGCCACCAAACCGGACCCCCTATACACCTCGGCTTCACCTGGAAATTCTGTCCAGAAAAGTTATGAACAAAGGGCAGCCTTGGCGGAGTCTAACCCTCACTAGAAACAAATCCCACTTACTGCCGGCAATGCGGATCAAACTCTGACACTAGTCACTAGTCGTACAGGGATTGAACAGCCCATAAAGGGGGTTTGGTACCCCATACTTCCCACAGGACTCCCCGAGGGACACGGCCGAATGCCTTCTCCAAGTCCACAAAACACATGTAGACTAGTTGGGTGAAGTCCCATGCACCCTTGAGGACCCTGCCGACGGTATAGAGCTGGTCGACTGTTCCACGGCCAGGATGAAAACCACACTACTCATCCTGAATCTGAGATTCGACTTCCCGACGGACCCTCCTCTCCAGCATCCCGGAATATACCTTACCAGGGAGGCGGAGGCGTGTGATCTCCCTATCGTTGGAACACACCCTCCAGTCACCACCCCAGTCTGCCAATTCAGAGGCACTGTCCCCGACGTCCACGGGGTATTGCAGAGGTGTGTCGACCAGGACAGCCCCACAACATCCATAGCCTTTAAGAACTCCGGACAAATCTCATCCACCCCCAGGGCCTTGCCACCGAGGAGCTTTTTAACCACCTCGGTGACCTCAACCCCAGACCTAGGAGAGCCCGCCTCAGAGATCCCAGACTCTGCTTCCTCATGGGAAAGCGTGTACTCCGAACTGCTGTTTGGTGCATAGGCACAAACGACAGGCTACCCTCTCATCCACTGTGCTGGCTCCACAGGCGCTGAGCCGGTGGGCAGTAAGTATACCTACACCTGCTCAGCGCCTCTCACCGTGGGCAACTCCAGAGTGGAAGAGAGTCCAACCCCTCACCGGTACCAGAGCCCAAACTGTGTGTCTAGTTGGAACTTCTCAACCTCACACACCAGCTCGGGCTCCTCACTTGCCAGAGAGGTGACGTTCCACGTCCCTCGAGCCAGCTTCTGTAGCTGGGGATCGGACCGCCAAGGTCCCTGCCTTCGGCCGCAGCCCAGCTCACACAGCACCCGACCCCTGTGGCCCCTCCCACAGGTGGTGAGCACATGGGAAGGGGGACCCACGGTACCCTTTCGGGTTGCGCCCGGCCGGGCCCCATGGGTCCAGACCCAGCCACCAGGCGCTCGAATTCCAGGCCCACCTCCAGGCCTGGCTCCAGAGGGTGAGCCGCGCGTCCAGGCAGGGGAAAATGTGATTCCATCAATTTCCTCATCATAGGGGATGTTTTAGCCATGCTTTGTCTGGTCCCGCACCGAGGACCTGTTTTCCATGGGTGACCCTGCCAGGGGCATAAAGCCCCAGACAACTTTGCTCCTAGGATCACCGGCACACACAAAACCCTCCACCACAATAAGGTGACGGCTCAAGGAGGGGTAGTAAATATAGAAATATATATATATTTTTTGTCTTCGTAACAAACAATTATCATCTAAAGTGTTATAAAAAGTAGATAATAATAATAAAAAGTAGAATGCTTTCCAAAAATAAAAAAATCTCTAGTGGCGGAATGCCATCATCGTGCAAATCACAAACTCAAAGATGCTTTGTGGATAAGGGCATAATAGATTCCAACAAAAGCAGAAGACTTTTAAACAGTTTAGGATATTGTACATCAGCGTCGTGCTGACAGATCCCGGCAGAAAGAGAAGGGCTGACAGCAATCCGATATCACAGCATTACAGTGTGACTCAAACAGTCACACTTGGGCGTCTCACTCTATAGATGTTAAAATAACACGATAGTCATAAGCACCACCTCACAGAAGAAAAAATAAACTTTCCTGCTTCAGTTTGAATTGCAGGGACTGACTTTCTCAATTCACCACTATCAATCAATCAAAGTATAAAGCTGATTAAAAATAACATTTACATTTTGTTTCATTTTCATTCTAATTGGATGTGATTTAAAAAAAATGTGTTCTCTTACCCGTGACAGTTAGCACCATGCTAGCGACCTCATAGCCGATGGGATTGCGGGCTACACACTCGTAGCGGCCAGCATCAGCGGTGCCCACATCCATTACCTCTAAATAGCCATCAGGGCTGATGTGGAATTTACCACTCTCTGTCACCTGCACACCATCCTGAGAGATAGAAGGTGCAGTTGGGGAGATCACACAAGGGGCCACCATGTAGAAGTCATTTCAATACTACATTACGGAAGAAGGACTTTTTATTGTTTGTAGACAAATAGATTCGCTCGTGTCACCCGATTGCTCGTGTCAAGTAGGAAATTTATTTATTTTCGGGTAATATGCCTATTTCTGAAAATGTGTCTGCGCAAAACATTTGGCACTGCTGGGGATATGGTGAAATTAGCCAGTAGTGGTTTTGCTCAAGAAAAATTCATTTGCAGTCTGAACACGGACACGTGAAACACTACATTAAAGCTGGCCACATTGGTTTGGCATGTGTCCGCTGCACAATGCACCACATAAAGCTTTGCAAAGCAATTGACAAATGTACTTTGGCCCCGTGTGTGTGTGTGTGTGTAGCGCTGTGAAAAAGATTGTCAAACAAATGTAAATATCAAACAAATATAACCGAAGTGAACTTAAAATGTTGTTTTCAAACAGTGATTTCATTTGTTTTCAAATGGTGATTTCCTTTATTATGGAAAAAAACCAAAACATTATTCAGTTACCCAGCTCTGTGTGAAAAAGTACCTCCCCCTTGTTAAATGATGAATTAATTGTGGGTAATTAAGACCCATTCAGTTAAGAAATCACTTCAACAGAATATGTCCTGACAAAAGATCTACAAAAGCTGCAACAAAATGACACGATCAAAAAAAAGTCCAGAACAGTGGAGAAATTAAGTAATTGACATCTATCAGTCTGAAAAGAGTTACAAAAGCAAAAGCTTTGGGATTCTAGCGAACCACAGCGAGAGCCATTATCTCCACATGGAGAAAACATGGAACAGTGGTGAATCTTCCCAGGAGCGGACGGCCTACAAAGATCCTTCCAAGAGAACACCAATGACTAACCTCGGAGGCCACAAAGGAACTGAGGACAACATCTAAAGAACTGTAGGCCTCCCTTGCCTCATTTAAGGTCAGTGTTCATGACACAACAATAAGGAAGAGACTAGGCAAAAAATGACATACACTACATGGCAGAGTTCCACTCTTGACCAAGAAGAACAAAGGCTGCTTGTCTTACGTTTCCAAAAAAACCAAAAACATCTTAATGATTCCCAAGACCTTTGGGAGAATATTA
Organism: Phyllopteryx taeniolatus; assembly: GCF_024500385.1. NCBI lineage: Eukaryota > Metazoa > Chordata > Actinopteri > Syngnathiformes > Syngnathidae > Phyllopteryx > Phyllopteryx taeniolatus. Next base: position 12,865,726 of record NC_084514.1, read on the forward strand.
TATGAACTGACAAGATGAAAGTTGAGCTTTTTGGAAGGTGTGTGTTTCGTTAGATCTGGTGTAAATGTAGCACACCATTTCAGAAAAAGAACATCATGCCAGCAGTCAAACATGGTGGGGGTAGCATGATGGTCTTGAGCTGCTTGGCTCCTTCAGCAACTTGCTGTGATTGACGGAACCATGAATGCTGCTCATTAACCGAAAATCCTGATCACAAAATCATCAGCGATCAGTTTGTGACCTCAACCTGAAGCACACGTGGGTTCTACAGCAGGATAAAGATCCAAAACACACCAGCAAGTCAACTTCTGAATGGCTTACAAAAACAAAATGAAGGTTTTGGAGTGGCCTAGTCAAAGTCCAGACTTGAATCAGATTGAAATGCAGTGGCGTGACCTAAAGAAGGCTGTTCACGCTAAAAAAAACAAACTTTATTGTTGCAGAATTCAAACAATTCTTCAAGGAAAAGTGGGTCAAAATGTCTCCACAGAGATGTGAAAGATTCATTGGCAGTTCTAGAAAATGCTTGATTGGCGAGGATGGCCCAACCAGTAATTCGGTTTAGGGGGCCATTAGTTTTTCACACAGGGCCAGGTACCTTTTAACATATTTTTCCTGAATAAATGAAATCACCATATTAAGTTCACTTGGGTTATATTTGTTTGATATTGACATTTTTTTGGTGACATTTTTATTTTACAATAAAGTGGGGGAAAACGATGTAAGAATTTTAGAAGGGGGTCAATACTTTTTCAGGGCACTGTACACACGCGTCGTCACTTTTTTAGATGTGAGGTTCCAAGTGCAGCTGCACCTAGCTCCCCCCTTTGTTGTCATGGCAACACAAATCCATACTTATTTGTCCAGCAGTATGAGGCTGGAAGAGGGCTGGCTTGCATGCTGTCTTCAAGAAAATAGGGTGCAAAAGTGTAAAGTCATTTTTGATTCTTGGGGTATGCGGTTTGCGTAAGGGTTTCTTTCACATAGAGTATATAGGTTACGCTGTTACGCCGTTTCCTTTCTGTGTGGAGTGCGCATGTTCTCCCAGTGCTTTTGTGGGTTTTATCCAGCACTCCAGTTCGCTCCCACATTCCAAAAGGTGCAAATGTGTGTGTGTGAATGGTTGTCTGTTTCTGTGTAGCCTGTACTGACTAGTAATCAGTCAAGGGGGTGTAGTACCCCTGGCTCTCACCCAAAGTCAGCTGAGATAGGCTCCAGCTCACTCAAAGCGGTAAAAAATAATAATAATAATAATGAAAAGGTGAATAAAAATAGTTATAGATCGATTCTTTTGAACATTTCCACTGCATGTTATTGGCAGATCTGATTTCGCTTGACTTGGTTACCCGTATATTTTGAAAAATGCTCATTATTATTGTTAACTGAAACTGAATAAGTCACGCCAACTTGCCTTTTACATGTAACTTGTGGAATAAAACTGACCAACGCAGCATTTGACCCAAGCTAAATTGAAGAACTAAAATCAGAAATCCTTGATGAACATAGTTTTCACCTTGTGCCCCTGTGGAGACAAGGTTAATCAGCAAAAATGCAGTCTTAGCATCTAACCTTGTTCCAGGTAAGGACAGGGTGTGGCTGGCCCTGAGCGCTGCAGGGAATCTGGACGTCCTGGCCAGACTCCACCGTCACGTCCCTTGGAGCATTTGTGAAAACAGGCGTTACTGAATGAGTTAAAACATACACACACACATGCGCACGTGTTAATTATTATACAGTGCAGGTAAAGTGCATTTTGAAATCAATCATTGCAGACAAGAAACTCAAAAAGTCGGCTCTCCTGCTTATGCTCACAGAACACCCGAAGCAATATTTCCCTCCTCTTTCAAAAGGAACAAAAAAAACCATATACATTGGTCAGTGTTTAGTTAACGTCTCAGTCTTTTACCAAAGATTACATAAGAACTACTGCACCAATTTTGACAACATATTGTGCAGGGCTGAGCCAGGGTTTGAGGAAGAAACAATAACATTTTGGTGGGGCTCTGGATAAATCCTTATTTTTTATTTTGTGTGGTGAAAATTGTTGACATAAATCGTGTGTAGTCCTGTTCCGGCACAAAGGCACCCACAGATTTGGAAAAAAAACCGTCCACAATAATGGTACCTTTCTTACCTGCAGTACTGTTCATAGTTTAATACAAAATATGCAAAAATACATTTGTAGAATGGTGCCGTGTGGGCCAATAAAAAAAGTTCAGAATAAGGATAAAGGTCTGGATGCAGGAATTTCTTTATACTCGGCAGATCGTTACAGCGTTCCCAAAGCAACAAATCTAGTTATGGCCTAAAACGTTTAGCACAGTAGTGGAGTCGTGTAACACTTAATAGAAAAGAAGCAGGAAACAGCCAAGCAAGGGTTTGTCAATATTTAGAAATATATAAATAAGCCGATCCTTCTAATAAATCTGCTCCAGTCTTTCTCATCAGTGTTTTCACAATACTAATGCAAAAATTCCATACGTTTGGTATTAGAGTTGCAACAAATTGCTTTCCTTTAAAAAAAAAAAAAAAAAAAAAACAAAAACATTGTTTTAGCCTTTGTGCTTAGCAAAAATAAACAGAAAAAATGTGGTTTTTTGGGGGTTAAACCTTTATAACAGTTGAGGTTGAAACAGCTATGGGAGCAACAAATACAGTGGAACCCCAATTTACAAAAGCCTCAATGTTCCAATGACTCAATTTCCGAACCACAGACCAAATGAAAATATTGCCCGATGCTTGAACCTTGCTGCAATGTCCACACGTTTGATTCGACCCTTTTGTGCGGGGCGGTGCGGCCATTGTGGGGAAGCAGATCACTCTCAACTGCTCCAGTGTGGCGGTCGGCCGCCACTTTGCTTAGTGAGTCATCGTGGTCCTTTTTGGTGTTTTCTGCCTTTATTTTCGCATTTTGCTAGTTCAATATCGGTCCTAGAAAAGCGTGGCGAGAGGGGAGGACTCACTGTGGACTTAAAAAAAAGGAGTATATCAATGGCGCATGCATTGTAAAGTGCGCTTGCAAGTAGCCGACAGAAGAGTATCGAAGAAACCCGTCCACAATTGTGGAAAAATAATCCCGCTGTTTTTGCTGCTGAGATGGCCAAGGGAGTGAAGTATGTTTGAAAGGACCAAAGCAAACTTGTGGACCAAGAAAAAACAACTAGCGGGCGGTGGCATTTCCGAAACTATCACTGGCGAGAAGGCGAGGCACTTGCATGTTGACTTGTCGTCGAGAGAAAAAGAAGCTGCAAGCAAAGAAGTCAAGGGAAAGTGGCTTTCATTTTATCCTCTTCATAATTGTAATTTGTCATTTCTGACTGGCTATGAACGCACCAGAGGGACTCGTGACACAGTTGGGTTGCGTGTTGGCTGGGCAGGGACAGTTCCGCTTGTTATTGTTCTTAACTTGCGTCATGAAGAGATTTTTGATACATCATCCCTTTTAATGTTTGATATACAGTACTGTATAGCTTTATATTCTGTTCAAAGTGTACCATTTTTACTAAAATAGGTACGTTTGTCGAGGTTGGAACCCATCAGTCATGTTCATTATTTGTTTTGCGAAAATTGCGTTGAATATAAACTGCAATTTACAAACACCGTTGAAGAACAAATTCAATTCGTAAATTGAGGTTCCACTGTATGCAGTAGACACACATGGTCGCAAGCAAGCGAACATTCAGTAAAACAGCTGTTTTCATTTTTGTATTGAGTTGATCATCAAACACCGAGTGCCCCTGGACTCCATCTCTGCCATGCACACAAATGAACTTCGGAGCATTGTTCCAGAATGAGTCATCGTGTTGTGCAGTCTTGGAGCTGAGATGACACTGAGAAAGCTGAGGTGTTTTTGTGCGAGACTGCGACTGTTTGCCCTCCACACACTGCATTCATCCCATGCTGCAAACCGAGCCACCTGGCCATCGGGAAACCCGGTTAACCTCTCACAAATACTTTGTGGTCTTGACTAACAACTGCCTATAAATCAGAGCTGAATTTTCTCAAAAACCCATGGAAATTGCTGTGAACAGCACTCGACAGGCCCCTCACTGGAGGACGAATGCATCGTGGCATGTTTCCAGATATGCACTAGCATAATCGATATGCAGTCGTTTTTGCAAATACAGTTATTTACTTTACTAAGTCGCTCAAAAAACAGTCACACCCTTTTAATTCCTGCTTTAACGTCTGAGGTGTCGCATTACAACGCATACGTCAGTCATGCCACACTACCACCATGATTGTAACCTTGTGCACAATTTTAAGAGTGGAGCCATTCAACATATATTTTGAGCCTTGTTAAAAGCCATTACTACATGGAAAAACATGGAGTCATCTCAGGATTATAGACTGACATGCTTCCCTACTTAATACCATGCCTGTAATTTCAACACTCTTCATCCCCCCAACAAATGCCACGACACACAAACATACTCAATTTCTCTTTCAAACACACAACACCAGAATGAATGAAAGGGAGCGGAAACAACAGCAACAGCGTGATATTTTCTTCAGCGTGTAAATGCTTTGTGACAGCGTAATAGCAACACGCAACACACACAAACCTGTACACGCACACACGACTTAATTGGCTCCGAAGAATACGTCAGTTTGACCGTGTTGACATTTTGCCAACTCCTCTCAGTGTTTGCCACAAAAACAGCCCGTATAAGACTAATAACATGGTTCGGAGTGTAGCAGTAAACATGACTCTGGCATCTCACGTTAGTAAAAAAATCGAAGCAATTTATTCATATGGCTTTTGTAGTCAAGCCTTCGGTGGATTTTCCACCCATCTCAAAGTTCTATCCCGTACACTCACCTCTCTGCTGGATGCTGAGCTGCACTGCGGTGCGAACGGTCCCTACTGGGTTGACGGCCTGGCACTCATACTGCCCCTCGTCGTGGGCCGCCACCCGGGTGATTCGAAGCGTGCCGGAAGACAGGACTGAGTGTCGGCGGTCCAGAGGTAACGGGCTGCCCCCGCGAGTCCAGGCGATAACTGGCTGGGGGTAACCTGTCGCCTCGCACGGGAAGTCCACAGTGTGGCCGTCAAGGACGGACTCATCCTGTGGTGTGACTGTGAAGTGGGGGATTGCTGGGGGCCCAAGATAAATGCAATAATGTTAATGTGCATGAAAGACTCAAATGAGAAAATATGACTTATCGGGTAGCTTTAACCTAGAGAGCACGATAATTCACAAAAAGGATAGAATCATCAATTTGTCTTCTTAATCTTTTGTTTGAAGATCAATCATTTATCTATCATCATAGATCAGTTGAAGGATCGCTACGAGGGATGGAAATAATCATCGATGAATGAATCCCTTGGAATTCTGTTGATTTTGAGCTATGAGATGTTACACAACAACCACGAAGACCTTTATGGCAAAAGCCTTTTGGACAGCATTAATCTGCTACACTGCTATTGAAACAGGAGTTCAGAATTCATTCATTCATTCATTCATTAGACATAATATCATAACACAATAATAGACTTTACACATTTAGTAGTCCCGAGACGAGTGAGGATGATCATAAGTGGAACCTTTCTCCATTGGAGGAACAAGAAATGAAAAGCACCGAAGGTCTTTCTTAATGCGAACAGAGCTGGAGATTATATTGCCAACCTACCTTGGACAATGATATAAGCCGTGGCGTGAATTGTATCAACATTATTGGAGGCAAAACAGGTATATTGTCCCCCATCAGCCTGGACCACGTTCTGAATATAAAGCCCTCCAGAGGGAGTGATGTTGATGCGAGAATCGTTGGGCAGTGGCGTCCGGTCTCCCTTCGTCCAAGAGATTCGAGGTTGTGGCTGACCTGTGGCGCTGCACTCCAAAGTCACACTCTCGCCCACCAGTACCTCCGTGTTTTGGGGCTGGATTACGAAACTTGGCCGCGCTGGATTGTTCAGGGGGAGACACAGATGAAATGTTATCAGACAGTTGACCAGAATAATAATCATTTGGCCAGACTCTGTTACGGTCCTGAAGAAAATTTGATTGACATTGTGTCACACAGACTAAAGGTCAGTAATGTGACATTTAAAGACATTTTTTCCTCATACAGTACATTATCCCTGGACCTGGGAAGTACTATTAGATGATTGCTGATAGACTGACAGGTCATGCACAAAGATCACCTCTCTGTCTGCCATGTTGGTGATGGCGAACACAACTTCCCATCTGTATCACAAATTGCGGTCCTTGTCTATACTTGGCCAGTCATACCGTAGCGACCGTGCAAAATTACAGCCATATATATATATATATATATAAGTAAGGGATTCCCCCCCCCTCATGCTCTTCTTGTCTCTCAACTCAGTGGGATATCCAAGTTATTTGACCTGCCGAAATGTGGCAGTAACCTCATTGTTTCACACTGTGTGGGCCACCTTGCACTCTGACTTTGTAGGATGTGATCAATTCTCCAGCCAGTCTTTGAAAGTGGTAAATTTGTCTCGGGTGAATACGTCAGGGGACATTGTTTCTTGAAGTTCATATGGATTTTCCTGGCCAACTGTAACCCTTTGGTCTTGCTCATATATTTTGGGGATTTAGTTTTTTCATCTACATGAACTGCTTATGACTTTGGAAGTACTTCATGTGGTATTATCATTTCATATGTATAGTGATCAACCACACAATCAGATTCCTATAACAGAACAGTTTTTGAATCAATGATGAACAAGTAAAAAAATGGAGAACAGTATATTGAACCATCTTTAACCCATGCTGAGAACTCTCACAATATTAGTCAATATACAATACAACTATGAAATTGTTTTCTTTTCTGTAGTATCTTGCTGTGTGCTGTGTACTGCCTTACATTGTTGATGCAGCAGCTGACTTTAAGAAAACAATTTTTGAGTCCTGACCATGTTTGTTTATCGAGTTAGTGCCAACATACACATACTTTGTATATAAATAGTACAAAGTTGACCCTACTCTAATTGACCTCACGTACGAACTAATCAGCAGTGGTCATAAGAAAGAGGACAGCAACTAACGTGACCATAAAACTATGGAAAAATGTACATAATGCACTGAAACCGAGGATGCTATTTAGTGAGCGTGGCAAGCATGTTGTAAGACAATTCGAACTCACAAACGCACGATTTCATGCTCAGGTTATTAAACACGAGCGCTTGTCAAAAAGCTTAGACACACTGTAGCTAATTCTAACCTTCAAAATATTGTCACGGTAATGTTTTCAGTAACATTTTAATTGTCAGTTTATTTTTCGGTTCTAATATCGTGATGACAGTTTTCCCCCCTTTGCTTCTCATAATTGAAAAGCATATTATGCATTTACTGTTCACGGTATTTTCCCCTCAAAGTCTGAGTGTAATTCCAAGTCACACATTTGCTCAAATACAAGATGAAACATTCGGTAGACACTTTTAAAACTTCACTTACAAGGGGCTCCGAAGTATCGCAGTGTGACCTCTGAGGTCTTAACCTCTCCGGCCACATTTTTGGCCATGCACTGGTAGACTCCCTGGTCGGTCTCTCTCGTGTTCTGAATCATCAGCGTGCCATCCTCCAGCAGGTTCAGACGACTGTCATCCCGCATGTTAAGAGCATTGCTGTCAGGATGAGAGAGATCATAAAGAAGACAAATATAACTAAGCCCTGGACTATCTTCATTGCTGTGCATCTAAGCAGTTGACTCAGACTTAAAAGGCTTACTTGTTGCGAAGCCAGATGATCTGTGGTTTAGGGTTTCCCTCAGCCCTGCAGGTGAAGTAGACTGTGTTCCCTGATGTAACGTCTACATCCTGGGGCTCTGAGGTGATCCTGGGTATCTCTGGAAAGAGTGTTATAACGGAAGGTTAGAGTATAAGAGGTATGAAGGAATGTCTGTACATATGCATGTTCCTTAACGCGACACCCATCACTCAGCCTGAGCCTCGAGAAGCTCAGGTTTTCCAGTCCACAATTCTCCTTTTGGATTGGTTTTTTGGGGTCATTGTTCTCTTGCCAGAATGCAAACTCAAAAACTCAACACACACAATTATGGGGCTCTGAAGAACGATAGCCTGGAAATCCGGTTTGTAGGAGCCTGGTCTTTATCATATTTAAATAAAAAAGCCAATGGTACAGTCAAGGTGGCATTTTATTGCTGAAACTCGGGCCCGATATTGTGAGAGCTGGTCGGATGGCTGTGCATTGTCAAGTCTTCACAGGGCTATGGAAGGGCATTCGAATAAGAGGGAGGGGTGTGCGGAACGACTTCCATTGAAGAAAACCTGTTCTCGTGGTTCCTTGCTATGCACCCAAAGGAAGAAGGTGGTCACAAACGGAATCAAAATGAGGGCACAAACGAGGTCCTGCGATTTCAAGTGTTTAGTTGTGGTCAGTTACGGGCAAGTTGACTGTCTGCCGTGCTCCAAAAGACATACTGACAGAATCAATCATTGATTTATTGAAATCTTAACTTGCTTCAACCTAAGCTTGAGTCGACCACTTGTGTTTGGATTGCAAGTGGAAACATAGTCACCTATTGCTACTATAAATACATACAGCCCATAAAATAATCAATAAAACGTAGCTAAAAACCACAATACAGTTAAATATCAAGCAACAAAATGTTATATTCAATACATAATATTAATAGTAATTCTAATAATAAAATACTGTCTACTGATGGTGATAACTAATTGTATCTACAAGCGATAAAACAATTTCGAGACGATGGGTATAACTGAAAGTCTAAATTATCTGGCAAAAACATAGTCAACTGTATGAACTATTGAAGGGCTCCTGGTGGTCTGACAGATATGTTGCCCTGACTACGGACACAGCAGCTGGGTGCTTGACTAACTCAGACACAAAAAGGGGCATGCACCTGTCATGAGTAAGACCAGGTGACTTGGCATGGCTGCCATCTGCAGGAAGGAGGCCTGGAGGGCATTCGGTGTATATACTGTAGTCTGCTTAATCATGATTTCTACAATCCACTTAGTTCAACGGAGTTACAGTGCCGTGAGAAAGTACTGGCCCCCTTCTCAAATTCTTCTTTTCTTTTCTTTTTTGCATAGTTTCACCACGCGGCACGGTGGACGACTGGTTAGAGCGGCTGCCTCACAGTTCTGAGGAGCGGGGTTCAATGCCCGGCCCCGCCTGTGTTTGGAGTTTGCATGTTCTCCCCGTGCTTGCGTGGGTTTTCTCCAGGCACTCCGGTTTCCTCCCACGTGCCAAAAACATGCACGGTAGGTTCATTGGCGACTCTAGATTGCCCGTAGGTGTGAATGTGAATGTGAGTGAGTGAATGGTTGTTTGTTTGTATGTGCCCTGCGATTGGCTGGCAAAACCAGCTATCACCTGCCCGGCAGGTTAGCTGGGTTAGGCTCCAGCACGCCCGCGACCTTAGTGAGGAGAAGCGGCTCAGAAAATAGTTTCACCACTTGAATGTTGAAGACCTTTCAACAAAAGCAAATGCAGTACTTTTTCACAAAGGGCTGGCTGGGTAGCTTTGAATCGTTTTTTCCCCCCTCCTTATGAAATAATATTTGGGTTACGTTTGTCTAATATTTACATTTGTTTTGATTATCTTAAAATCCCAAGTATAAGCATTTCAGAAGGGGGCCAATACTTTTCACAGCACTGCACAACGGATGTAAGTACATGCTTTTTTATTGTCATTGTAGATTGAGAGTATAAAAGCTAAATGCTTTGCCTTTGTGTCTGGTGAGTGTATGTTCTAACTGTATGCAAATGTCTAGACCAGGGGCGACTAACAGCCGGCTTCCGAGGACGACATGATTAGATCGCAGCTGTTCTAAATACAGCTCACCAGTCGTGGGACATTGCGATTGCGATAGCATAGGAACGCTGTGGAAGTGATGGTTTGAAAATGTAAGCTCTTGCAGGGATTTAGAGAAATAAAGTGTCATTGTCGAGTATGACTGTGATAACTCATCAGCACGATCAGTGCTTTCACATACACTACCAGTTATAAGCTCGGCTACACTTTGAGAAATGCGTCTAAACTGTCTAAACTTTTGATCGGTCGTGTAGAATAGCTGATAAATCAAGGTTACTTGAGAAAATGTCTTTCAGAAGTGTGTATCAAACTGCTAGCCCTTTGCATGAATCAGTACCCAAGAAGTTGCTTTTCGTTTCAATAAAGGTGGGGAACGCCTCGTCTAGACTCTATGCGAACAGTGTGGTTTTGTGTACGTGCCTACAGAGAATCAATCAATGGCATTCCTGAAATCGCATGCACAGTTGAAGCTTCCCCCTCCGTACCGCAGCTGAGCTCCTCGGCTGTTAGCGTAGCCACCGATCTTCCCTGCAGGCGGCTCGGGTAGTCGCACGTGGCAGCAGCTTGGGCGTTTCCCGACTCTGCGTACTGTTTCAGAAGGTCCGCCAGCCACAGCAACTCACAGTCACAGTTCAAAGAATTCGAATCCAGTCGCCTTTTAACACAATGTGCACAGACACTCGGGTACAAAAGCAGTAGTTACATTCATTGCAGTCGAATTCCTCTCGAAAGCTTCTATAAAGTGACCAATCAGCAGGAATACAGATTCAGAACGAAATTTCCAATTGACCTCGCGTACAACCTAATCAGACTAAAATCAGAAATAAAGATGTCATTGTTTTTGTTATGGGTTCTCACCTACAGTTCTTTAGTTTTTAGGTTACTTTCAAACTTCCAAATAACACAATCAGTTACATTTCATATTATTGCCTTTATCATTAGTCATTTGCTAATATTTAATCGCCAGCCAGAGCAGAACATACAATATCTAACAAACCTCAGCCTGCCTACAACTAAATTGAACTGAAAACAGTTAAACCAATCAGTTTAAATGATAAACGCAAAACACAACGTTCGTTTTAGTGCCTAGCGCAGTTTTTAGAAGCGCTACATACTGTGAGACACTTACAGTCGTTTCATGGCCTGCAGATTAGAGAAGGTTCCCGGCACCAGTTGGGTGATTCTGTTGTTGTGCAAAAACCTGGAGGAGAGAGAAAAGCAAATTCACGAGGCGAACTAAATGCTCAAGACTGGCGGATCACGCACAGCATACCCCGTACTTTAAAAACATTACTCATGATCTTTGAAGATACTGTAGTTATGAGATTTTTCAACACAATCTAGACTTTTTAGACATGACGCACAGACTGTACCACAGAAGCGTTTGCCTTATAATGGGATCATATTTTGTCGCTATTGCTGTTCTGAGTGTGATTATAGCTGGCAGCAACCAGCACATACAGTATATCGGGATAGTGAAAGGCATTTAACACAACTCAAACATCTGGTAATACATCCGAAAAAGGAAAAGGTGAGAACATATCTGCACTCAGCTTGACTCATTGGTCAATTCATTAGGTAAACCTGCAGAAATTCATTGGAAATTCCAATATGCTATATTTACTCTATTGTACAAGTTTCAAATCAGACTTTTAAAAAAAAACAATAATATACGACGGCACTGGTGGCATCACACTGTAATATTGTGGTGACCTTTAACCAACATTAAAAAAAGACGACAATAAACATGCACCTGGTGAGAAATGTTTTAAATTCATTCAAATTGCGGAGTTGTACTTAATGAAAGAACCTTGTCAAATGGATTTTGAGTTTGATAAGGAACAGTTTGCTTCAAGTTGTGGTTTGTTCAGTTAAGTGTTGGAGCCAGAATGTCAGTTAAGTGTGTGTGTTCCCAGTCATCAGCCTAATCCTGCATGTTGTAACCTCTTCCTCTTCCGCTACTCTCGTTTTTCCCAGGCTGATTGTACCAAAGAGAATATTTTTGGAAGCAGCAAAATAATTGGCCGCGAAATATTTCCTGACAGCTGTTGAACAAACATAAGGCGGAGTGGAAAAACACTCGCATCATCTCACAGCTTTGACAAGACAAATCCAACTTGATGAGATTCAATATTAGCCGTGACTCAACTCCTACAATCGTCTCTCATCGCTGCTTGTATTTGCTAACCCTTGAAGAGCAGATAAACCACAGTCCTGAATTCACGCTGAGCCTCAGAGTACACTAAAGGCAGCCGACTGCTCCGATTTATTGCTGCATTCTGCAGCCCATTCCAGCATAGCGTTTAGCAAAAGAAAGGCTTCATACATATTTTTCAAGGTCAAATTCAAGATTTGTTCAAGACAATTAACACACATTGTAACAGACAACTACATTGTACACGTATACCTAGAAACGTCACGTGCAGTCATTGTTTATGAAATATGTACAGCACAATAACAGAGCCATCAGGTTTAATCCAAAAGGTTATGTATTATTGATGTTATAACCTGCATAAATATCTGGTATGATTATTATTCGAAACAAAAACTCACTTCTGTTGATTTTGGTTATTAGAGATTGATGATGATCATTATTATTAATGATATGACTAGCATACCACGTATGTATCATTTTTCATCAGTTGCTTTGTGCGCTTTATCCAAAATTCCAAACCAAGTCATACATGCTACGAGCTATTGGTTCCTGGCTTCTGGGGACCTGCCAAATGCAGCAATTTTGCTAATGATCTGCTGAATAAAATGAGAATAGGAGGATATGCTAAATATTTGAAAGACGTCAACGGCCAAAGGTAGACTTACAGTCGTTCAAGCTTTGGTAGGTGACTGAATGATTCTGGTTCCAATGAGTCGATGTTGTTGAAGTGAAGGTACCTGAAGAACACCAAATTATAGACAAACCATTAGTTAAGACTGAAGTGCATTTCTTTCATTGCTGGCAATTCATAATTAAGGGCACATTAGTGAGGTTTAGGTGAATTCAAGGAAGAACAGATGGCTTTACATCATTTATCTTCAAGTTAATATGCGCTTTACATGGCAAAGGAGATTAGAAGGTATAAAGCGACAAATAGACAAATATACCCAGGACTGCAAACAACACGAAGTCCGCCCACTACAACTGATCTGTAAATAAATAAATAAACAAATAAATAAAGATAGAATTCAACTGATGGTTAAAAAAAATGTTTTTTTTTCATGTAAAAGGTCAATTGGGTATATGCTCTTTTATGGCCTTATTCTCCTGTGTGCATAAATCAGGCGCGCACTCTCCCGTCAATCCAAAATGTGGGTATTCTCTGAATTTTGGTATGATGTTCTTTTTCCTGAAATGCTGTGCTACATTTATGCTAGCTGTAACGAGACGCCCATCTTCCAAAAAGCTCATCTTTCATCTCGTCAGTCCATATAATATTCTCCTGAAAGTCTTGGGAATGATTCAGAATGATTTTTTTATTTATTTTTATTTTTTTTTTTAAAGTAAGACAGGCCTTCATGTTCTTTTTGGTCAGCAGTGGTTTTGACCTTGGAACTCTGTTATGGATACCAATGTTGCCCAGTCTCTTCCTTATTGAAGACTGACCTTAACTGAGGCAAGGGAAGCCTGCAGTTCTTTAGAAGTTGTCCTGAGTTCCTTTGCGGCCTCCTGGATAAGTCATTGCTGTTCTCTTTGACTAATCTTTGTAGGCCACTGTTCCCTGTTTTCTCCATGTGAGGATAATGGCTCTCCATATGATTCGTTGGAACCCTAAAGGTTTTGTATCCCTTTCCAGAATGATAGATGTCAGTTACGTTATTCCTCAACTGTTCTGGAATTTTCTTTGGATCGTGTCATTTTGTTGCATTTTTTTGTCCGACTTATTTTGTAGGGCCAGTCTCTGTTTAAGCGATTTGCTGATTGAACAGGTCTGGAGGTAATCAGGCTCGGGTGTTTAGTGAAAATTAACCAAAACTTGTATTTAGCCACAATTAATTCATGATTTAACAAGGGGGGTAATTATTTTCTCACACAGGGCCAGGTAACTTTGTATAGTTCTTTTTCCTTAATAAATGAAATCCCCATTTAAAAACAGCATTTTACGTTCACGTGGGTTAAATTTGTCTGATATTTACATTTGTTTGATGATCTTAAACATTCAAGTGGGGAAACTATGTAAAAATAAGTATCTGAGAAGGGGGCTTTTACACGGCACTGTATAGTATTAATTGCTGAAAAATATTGGCACCAGTGGACTATTTTTTTTTCACCTGCAAGTAGCTTTTCCGCTTCAAATATGCTGCTGGAGGAGTGAATTCTTTGGAAAGTGCAGGTCTTCCATTACAGTCATCGTAGGGGCGCAATGGTGAGTTAAGAGTTTTATTCATTTGTTTTTATTTGATCAATGTCGGGCATGAAATACGTTAAAGTGGCTCGCCTGCTGTCTGTGGCGCGAGCTGGTTGCAGGGCCCTATTCATTTAATATCGCTGGCAAACTCACGGCATGTTCGCTTTTCTATTGATGGACCTCCAAGCGTGTTCGGTCCTAAGCACAGTACTCGGGTTGGGGAAAAGAGGTCGGGGCGGGTGTGGGGGGGTGCTGGGGGAAAAAAAAAAATCATTCCGCTAAGTCGACCACAAAAATTGGTCGATGCAAAAATTTCTGCCCCTGCATATTTGTGCCACCTGGAACCATGTTTGGTCACTGTCCATGTTTACCGCACGGACATTGGTTGCCAACGCAGGCGCTCCGTATAGACTACACTCTGTAGTGAATTCACTTTTTTAAATAACTGTTTGTGTAGCCTGTCTTCTGCCCTCAAAAGTGAACAACCTAAAGCCTCGTCACATCGATCAATGATCAATGAGTGTGACTGTATACAGACGTGATTATTTTGCCTGAAATGTGTACAAAAAATAAAAAATAAAGAGCGGACGAGCACGACGGTCGCAAGTGGATTTATTTATCTATTTTTAAATATGTCCTCTTCACGGCCACTTCAGCGAGCCATTGGAGCAGCTGGCTGCGAGGGGCATGAGAGCGCGACGTCAGACCCTGCTTGATATGAAAATATTTACTTTACAGTGAGTATAGGGTTAGTAATTTAGTTTACTTCATCTTTAGCAAGTTTAAGTGTTAATAAATGGTTTCAAATAAAAATGTATTATTGATTATTCAAGATCAAGATTCTATATTGTCATTGTTCAAGACGAAATTCAGTTGCACTGAAAAATGAGACTAAACGTAAGTCGTAAAAAAACATTTGGGTGGTGATTTCTCAATGAAATAGTCGATAGGATAATCGATTCTAAAAATATACGATGGTGACAGCCCTAAACAGTACTCTGATTAAAGTACTTTTATTGGCTTTATTTCAAATAGAAATTAAAAAAATACTCAAAAAACATGCGCCTTAAAATTTTTGAGTTAGACGAGCGTTCCGCATGGGTCACTTGCAACGAGACATCCACAACGGAAGTTCATTTCACATTTGAAAATGTGTTGTATTTTCCAAATGAATTTCTACGGTATTCACAAGTCTCCGGAAAACTCCATGCTCCTTGATTTACAGCCACCCTCAGACTTCAGTGAG
The DNA here is from genome assembly GCF_024500385.1 of Phyllopteryx taeniolatus. Classification (NCBI taxonomy): domain Eukaryota; kingdom Metazoa; phylum Chordata; class Actinopteri; order Syngnathiformes; family Syngnathidae; genus Phyllopteryx; species Phyllopteryx taeniolatus. The sequence goes on from NC_084514.1 coordinate 12,881,089, forward strand.
TCACACTTCTTAGGCGGTTTGTGCACACAATTCCTGGTTATGCATGGTGGGTTGGCCAGAAGTCTGGACGGGAAAATACGTGTACCCGGAAGGTGCGCAAGACAGCCGCGTCGAAAAATGTCTTAAACAGGAAAGTAAGAGCAGCTCTGGAAGCCAACGAAAACAGATTATGTGCAAAATAATGCAAACTTTCATTAAATGACAAACCTATAAAATGATGCCTTTTATGGTGCCTAAAATATGTTTCAAAGGGAAAATAACCTCACTTTACTGGCAGTTTGCTAAATTACATCCCATTATTAGGGCAAACAGCCAAGCTAGTGACACTACATTGGATTAAAATGTCTTAACACCAGTGTTGCTTTTGCAAGGGTAATTTTTAATGCCACGGTCTACTTTGTATTTCAATTTCTGGTCAATATTTTTCCCCCATTTCAGATGCGGGGTCAGGATTAGCTCAAATAAAATCAATGCTGGGTGGGTCATGTAGGAATGCGAGTACATGTGCCTTCGGATCAACTATAGTATGTCCCCAAAGAAGCATGTGAGGTCAGGCTTCGGCATACGTATGTTGCCTTGTAGGATATCGTATATATATATATGTAATCTGTTTCAGAACTTGTTGCTGCTTCCTTATATAGCCCTATGTTATTGTGAACTTCAAGGGATCTGCTGGGCAGCGAGCCTGGTGTTGGAATTGGATTTACTGAATTAGCCATTTGTTCTGCATTAATGCAACTAAGTGAAGTCACCGATTACAGTGGGTCTCATTTGCTGAGGAAATTGTTTATATCAACCACATTCATAATCGGTGATGGTTAAAGACATTTGTTTATCACTATTATCACAGTATACACAATTCAACAATTAAAATGATCAAAGCACTGATGAGCGTTATTTCTTTATTTGTACAGGACACAGATCTTATGTTTTGTTTCTTGATCGGCAGGCAGATTTGAACAGACAAAAAATATGTTCTAACAAACTAGTGGATTCTCAGAAATGTGCACAGTCAACGACAGCAAAAGCTCGAGTAGCAAGACAAACACTCCAGCTCGACATTATGATGCCACTATCAGCAGGGCAAACATCATGCTACAAGCGTGGGGGTTGGGGCCATGTAACTGCAAATCTGTCGTCCAGGCTAAAAGACATGCGAGTCATGCAAAAAGGGTCAGCGCGGCACACAAGGGTGTGTGGGCAAACGGCATGCATGGTGGAGGAGGGAAGATGAATAGCAGCGCGCATAGGGAGGAATAACTGCACTGACAGACAACTGAGCAATGCTATCATGATACTTTGTGAAAGGCCTGCATAGTCATGCCATGAAATAACTCACGACCATGGAGAACTTTCGATTCTTAGTTACTTGTTGGAAGCAGCTGATTTGCGGGTAGCGGGGACGGAGAGACAGTAGGCGGGAGGAGCAACAGTACGTAGGAGAATGGAAAAGGTGACGGAAAAGTTGGTCACTTACAGTTGCTCAAGAGAGACAAGCCCCTTAAATGCTTGTCTGTCAATTGATTGGATTTCATTCTTGTACAAATAGCTGAAAGGAAAAATAGCCAGTAACATTAGTAACACACTCAGATCTGCATCAACATCTAAATATCGCCTGGTAGTTAAGACTGGCCTTGTGCAGTACGGTAGACGAGGGCAGCGAAGACTGTTTGCAATTCACACACACATGTACCGTACCACAGAGCAATTAGATACTGTGCCCACTGCACTGAATAATCACTATGCTTTCTAGGTGTTTATGGTCACGATACAAATGTAACAAACATTACAACTGCACACAACAGCTCTTTATAACACAAGGAATCACATTTGGTAACCACACACCTCACTAAGAGGCAGTAGAATTGGATACAATGAAGGGAAAACATTTGTTATTTAGCTGATATGCCATTATTATAAATATAAAATATAATGATAGAGCTAAACCTTTTTGGAAAATCCATCTATGCATTTTCCGTACCACTAATGCTAACTTATTAGTTTAAAACGTCTTACATAGTAATATACTCCAATTGTTATTTTCTGTGTTAAATTTTGAAACTCCAAGTATTTCAGTAAGCGTCCTTTCAATGGTTCAAAACCATAACGACAAGGATGTTTTTCATGTCATAGGTTCCTTGGACTCCATCTCAGCCTCGTTCTGTGACAGAAGCCCCTTGACGTAACAAATGTTTCCTCCTCCATTTTACGCGCCAAAAGAAATGTGATACAAGGAACGCAATGGCTTGCAGCTGTCTTTCATGTCCTGTCTATTTTGCACTTTCCATCATCGCACCCGTGGCAACAGATATGGCGCTTCCTTGCTGCACATGTGATGCAGTGCATGGAAAAATAAACACCCTTTAATCATCGCATTCTTGCTTCTTTGCTAAAGCGAGTCTGTGTCGGCACTATCAGGTTTCAAATGGGAGATAATATGTGAAATTAAGATACCGTAGTAGTCACAACCACAATAGTCACATTCAGGTGAATGGAACATGTTAGTTCCATTAATGCTTAGTGGATAATTTCACAAATAGGTGCACTGTATTTTCAGCGGATTCCTATGAATAATAGTATTTACACAACTGATCATTACACCTCCAGGAATTGAGAATATCCAAGTATAAATAGGGCCCCGAGCGATACGGAATTTTTTTTAGGCCTGATGTTTGGCAGGGGAAAAAAAACGATAACAGATGAATCGGCCGATTTATTCCAAATATTTATATTTAATAACTTCTTTTGGAGTTGCTAAACGCTTACAACAACAACATTAACGGAAGATCACATTTCCTCGACTCCCATTATTTTCTTTGCCATGAAGTCATGTCTCCTATGAACCTATGACCGTGGTCATGCATGAAGAGAAAAGGACGGACCTTCTCCAAACTGTTCCTAGAAAGTTTGAAGCATGGAATTGTCAAAACGTCCTGGCGTGCTAAAAAGATTGAAGGGTTACGATGAGTTGTGTTGCATTAATAAATTATGTATTTGATGAACTTAATAATGACAAATGTGTGGACATAATTGACAATGTATTTTGATGCACAAGATTTAGATGACTTGTACACTATGACTTCAAAATGTTCAAATACACAGTTAAAGGTTGCCAAATTCACACTACGTCTCCTCGATTTGACCTGTTCATGAAGGTGGTGCAGTGTGGATGTGGTTTAGATTAGGTTCGGCGGACATTCAAGTTGAAGGGGAGACTGGATTCAAAGAAGTGACGAGGTGGGGCTGAAGGTACAGAGTAAGGTACAGTAACAGCCCTCAGCCGCAGACCGAAACATGAACTGTAGGTAGGGGTCGATATTGAAGAAACACTACACTAACCACATTGGTCAGTACAATGGTTCAATAAACTCTGCTTTAATGAGAGACAACAGCTGTCATTTAAACCGATTGTAAATAGCCACAGAATTGTAATTGAAAGGGCGAAGAGTGGGGACGTACTGGATGATAGGACAGAACAAGTTGAGCTGAGAAGAGACAGATTGGGGAAAACCTCCGTGAAACCCCTAACCCACTTAAGTCTACTGATCCAATACATTAGCTGGAGGGTGACATCTTTCCTACATCTTTCACAGGCCAGTAGTTTCTGCTTACGGTTTAACTTTAAGAAGCATCAGTTTATATATTACAAAACCAGCTAAATATTTGACCAATATACAAAGGTAATATTTGAGGTGGGAGACAAATCGATTTCTTAGACGCATCGTGATGCAGATGGACAGGATTCTGAATACATTTCAACAATTGTTTTTTTCAATAATCTAATGCTGGCAGAACAAAAGAAGGGGAACATAGAAACATGGAAGGCATAGTGGGGCATAAGCAATACTTTCAGATCATACCATCCGTGATAATACCTTTCAAAAGTTTGAATTGTAGTGTATATAGATCATACAACAGAGTGTTTTCATGACAACCATCAACTGTCCGAGTGACCTCAAACTTTTAAACGGCAGTGTATAGGTTTTTTTCTTTTTTGATACACAATGCCGAAATGTAAATGTTGCGATATTGATATCATACTAAATGTGATCGTGTGCGCACACGATCACATTTGAGTCAAGTCACAACGTGTCTGCGATCCAACCAGCAGAATATCAGCCTCTGCTGCTCCAATGTCAATCATTCAGTACTGAAAATGGGATTGACTGTTAGGTCTCCAGACTCTATGGGGTCTGCAAAATACTTTGCAAACCACTCAGCCAACATAACTAGCCATTTGCGTGTATAACCCTCACTTATATTAAACATTATTATTATTATTAACCCAAAAAAATTAAAAAGCCTGACAAATATGGGACAAGTCATGAAAATGATTGGCGCATGTCTTGGCACGCAGCCAGGCAGGGCTACGTGCAGCTCCTCCACGTAGCTCCTCTAGCTAGCACAATTCATTTGTATTTAAATCCATGAAAGCCAAACCAGCTAAATTTGAAAACATGACGACATTCATCTCGTGTTTGGGCTGCATGTCTGTGGTTCTGAGGAAGGCGACCACCTTACAGGTCAGCCACATAATATCACGGAGCAGGCGCCGCAGCTTTCTGCAGTGTGAACAAAGACATATGAGAGTGCAAAATGCCTTTGTTATTGATGTGTAAACTGATTCATCAAATAATCATTAATATTACTTACTAACACTTAATAATTTCAATAATTTTAAAGCATACAAATGAAACTGCTGCTCTGCGTGGCATTTTGCAACGCTAAGAAACATCTTTTTTTAATGTTTTGATCAAATGGTGATCCAAGTAAATATGCCTGTAATTTATTCTACCCATGGAAATATGAGTGATTAGAAATACTGTGGAAAAGCAGTAGGGTGAGAAGAAACGTTTAGAAAACAACATGCATCGATTCAGTCCATACGGTAACTGAATTGAGTTGTAACTATGAATCGTAATCAAATTGAATCTTGAGCTGGCTAAACACCCCCCACCAATCACTAAAACACTATTTGGGTATCATCAGAAAGAACAGTGCTGGCTATGTTAGGTGCAGTGATTGACAAAGGGAGAGTTTTGTTTTTCATGTTTTTGCTCACTAAGCAGTCTGGCAGTCATTTATCTTCTCTTAAATTGCAAGTTGGGGATGTTATTTTGGCCAGCCAACACTCATTATATGACCTGGAAAGCAAAACAAGACTGACATCAGCACAACTTACAGATATTTGAGGTTTTCAAGATCTTCAAATGCTCCCCTGGGGATTCTTCGTATATGATTGTTGTTGAGGAGGCTGCAAAGAGATGTTATTTTTAGGTTACATGTCGTATGTTCTGCACCAACTGTAGGGGGCATGCAGTATGATGTCTTAGATTAAGAAATAGTAAGAATTTAATTTTACTTCTAATTTCACCACAAAGTGCACAGGTCATATTTTGCTGGCTGTGTCCATTACAAAGCGTGACACACCATTACATGATTACAATGTAACTCCCCAGTACAGTCAAACAAGAGGAACATGACATAATGAAAAAGGGTTAAAAAAAAAAAAAAAAAAAAAAAAAAAAAAAAAGTCGGCTGTAGATTACTAGACAAGACATGTTTTGAGGCCTTCCCATTTTACCTTGTGGAGATTTTTGTTTTTTTAAAACCACAGTGTGTATAGCCATTAATAACTGTACGACTGTTGTTGGTAACCAATTGACTGCCTGACCGGCAGACAGATTGACAGACAGACAGACAGCCATCAAATTGCTGAAAATTTGGGCATAGTTATCTTGGCAATGTCCATTTTACTAAGGGGTCACCAACATGCTGCACACAGGTACTTGGTTGTCCCCAAGGAACTGGGGCCTGATCCCTAATATGTCGATTTTTTTTTTTTTTTTTACCAATTAATTGTTGATTTTGATTTTTTTACCCCCCACGTCCCCTTTTTTCAAAAGCAAGACAGTATTTTAAATAGACAGTGCAGGAAATGCAAATGCCTTGACTGTGTTTCAGTTACTGGTTTGATTCATAAAATGGGCAAAAATGTTGATCGTTGTTTTCAGTAAAAGTGGATGTCTGCAAATGTCTTATTTAGACTAAACAAAGATAACCAGTCTGCATTCATGGAGGACTACAGAAATATACGAACATTTATCATTGAGAGGCTGAAATTTATTTGGACAATTTGAAGTTAAACAATGTCTCGAAACGATGACTCGATTACCAAAATAGTTTGTAGTCGATTAATTTGATAATTCATTCTCGATTAATCGAATCATTTTTGCATCTCTACACGGGACATTGGGATTTCCCTGGAATGTTGTAGAATTGATCAGTCAAAAATGTTAACATTAGCAGAGATTTATAGAAAAAGTGTTGCATATTATTATTTCCTACCTTGTTGAATTATTGTTGATCAATATTGTGAGAAATCATTAACATGATCAGTGTACATAGATAAACATCATTATTTATTAATAACAAATAATTAAACATAATTTACACAAATTAGTTATTTCAGAAGTGTGTATCAAACTAGTAACCCTTCGCATTAATCAGTACCCAAAAAGTAGCTCTTAGTTTCAAAAGGGTTGGTGAACCCTCAATGGAGCGTATGTTTAATAAATTTCAGTGTGTAAGTGGAAAATATAAATTCATCTACCATTACAAAGGTGACCTACATGTGTGAAAATAGTTGCAGAACAAACTAAGAATTTATGTGGTTGTGATTTTCTCTGAAAGTGACAATTATCCTGAAGGAACGTCTGAAGAAAACACATTTCTGACTGGCAGTATTTCTCGAAGCTTCATTACTTCCTTACAGCCAAGAATTATACCCTTTCAGGGTTAATAGTTTTTGTTTTGTAAACATACTAAATGACTGCAAGCAAAATAAACACAGGAACTTACAGTGTGTTGAGGTTCTTTAATCGGCTAAATGATCCCGTTTGTAAATCCTTGATCTTGTTGAATCTTAGGTCCCTGCAAAACAAAAGACAGTATCAATTATACTCACAAAATGATATGAAAGGAAATATTAACAAAGAAATCATTATTCAGTAAGAAAGCCATCCATCCATCCATCCAGCCATTTTCAACACCGCTTATCCTGGTTAAGGTCGCGGGACGCTGGAGCCTATCCCAGCTGACTTCGGGCGAAAGGCGGACTACACCCTGAACTGGTCGCCAGTCAGTCGCAGGGCACATAGAGACACGGACAACCATTCGCACTCACATTCACACAGTCACTGAGTGGGAACTGAACCCACGGTGCCTGCACCAAAGTCAGGCGAGCTTACCACTACACCATCAGTGACTTTCAGTAAGAAAGCATCCTTGTAAAAGTACACAAAACTGGCAGGAGATGATGCTCACAAATGACCGGTTATGATCATCATATCAAAGGACATCGAGCACATTACTCATCGAACAAGAATATGTTTGTCAAGCTCCTAATCATGAGGGTAGCCCCTATCTATTTAACATTTGCCTGAAAGACAATAACCGCAAGGCTCATCAAAGTGGTTAGTGAATTGCAGCATCCCTCTTGGTGGACTCTAATTTAAAAAGGGTGCGTACCGTAATTTCTCTTGTATAATGCAGATTATTTTTCCCCCCAAAAAGTGTCAAAAATCAATGGTGCGCATTATACATAGGTATAGGGGAAATTGAAAAAGACTTTCCCATTTTATAAATGTATGCAGCCATCTAGAGGTTATGAAAAAGAAGTACACTTTAATTCTAATATGTGAGCGCTACCTAGAGGCCATGAAAAAGGTGTAGCCTACGCTTTCATTCCAATATGACGGGGCTACGTATGACTGCATAATATGTACAGTTGTGCTCATAAGTTTACATACCCTGGCAGAATTTGTGAAGAATTTTTTTTCTTTTTTTTAATAAATACGACAGATGACTGAACAACAACCATCATGAATTTCTTTATGGTTATGTTTTGTTTGATGATCATGCTTTTCTGAAATGCTTAACACTTTAATTTGAATCTCATTAAAATAAAACTAAAATGTGTTTCACCTGGCCTTTCATGTTGTTTTTGAAGAATTGTACCTAGCTTACAAATTCTGCCTAGGTAATCAAACATATGACCACAACTGTGTGTTTTCTCATTCACTAAATAAAAGTAGGGCTGTGAATTTCAAAATAAGAGCAAGTAAATAAAATGAAAGTTACACATTCAAATAAAGTGCTTAGCTTCAGAATAATGATTTGAAAAAAAAGAACAAAATAAAGATACTACTTCATGTTTTGATCGTAAGGGTAGAAGCAAAATCATGCATTGTAAAAACGCATTATACATAGGTAGAAGGGTTTTCCAGAATTTTGAGGTCAACTTTGCGTATTATACATGGCTGCGCATTATACACGAGAAATTACGGTAATGCCAACAGCAGAGACTGAAATGACACTAATCAATGCAGCTCGGATAACAAATTAAAAATGATGTGCTGAAGTCCATCATACTGCCTTTCTCCCTCTATTATTTCTTTTAAACCCACAAAAAAGGCTCATTTGCCATCAAAGTTAGAAAATACAAACCATACGTCACCTGACCTTCACCTTAGCAGTTTGAAAAAAGCAGAGAGGAAGCAGCCATGAAGGGCTCTATAAAAAAAAAAACACTCACCGAACATCTGATTAGGCATACCTGCACAGCGTAATGCTACAAGAGCTTTATCCACAGTTCTTATGCATAAACATAATAATGTTCGGTTTTGATTGACACCGTCAGAGGTACTGTACTACATTAACAATTTGGAACGTTTATTATTGCACTTGTAGTTCGCAGTGATGTAGAACTGCACCCTATTAAAATTTAACTCATTTCCATTAGTGAATGAAACAAATCCCAGGCATGCAAATTAAATCTATTTGCTATCATTAACCAGCATCCTGGCATGTACGTGCCATTTCACTCGACAAACAAAACGAAAATCTAAATAAATCTGTTGCTGGGGTTTTGCTCTAAATTTCTGTAATAAAATGGGCCCAATAACAAAATCAAAACAAATGTTTATAGGTCACTCTCTCTGTACAAGCCCAGCCCCTACACATATGGATTCAATCAGAGTGGCCCAACTTTTTCGTGCGCTGACTTGTTTCATTTAGAGCAAGTGTAGTGGTCCAGGGTGGCTGTCATAATTCATTTGGAACCTTCATTGGCCGTAGGGGGTATATTGTAGGTGTTGTTTCTTGAGAGAATACATTTCAAAAGGTGTCAATCCCTGTAGTAAGAACGATTGAACATTTTAAAGCAAAGCCACAACCATGTGTTGCATCTTCAGGTGGATTAGAGCATATAATAAAACGTCAATCTGTCAAAGGTGTTAAAAGTGGTGGTGAGGGTCCTCCTCTGTGGAAAAAGCAGGGAACACTCGCAGGGTGAAGAACACCACCACCCTCAGGAATACAAGGCCACAGGCCCAAGAAGCAGAGTGCACTTCCCGGGCATGCTGAGACAGCTGTTTCACCTACCAGCTAAAGGCATGCAGGGAACTACATGCAGGTTCAAGCAGCGCCGATTTAACACACACGTCTTGAAGGCCATAAGGTGTCATATATGCTGCTGGAAGGTTTGAGCACAGATATATTTTCACTTATGCGTCACCAAATCTCAACAAATTGTATCTTTACCATATTGACCAGAATTTAGGACCATGCTTATTTATAACCAGTTCTTTAAGACATATTTGAAAATGAGAAACGCCGTGATCAAAAAAATGTGAATAAAAATAAACGGGTTTACATTTTTTTTTTTACATGTCTGTCCATTTTTACGTGTGAAGAGGAAGTCGTTTTTGTCCAGAGATGTATAAAAATGGGCGTACGCCAGCATGTAGATTTTACATTTGAGTCAGGCTGAATCACCAGTACCTCTGCTGGTTACAGTCAAGTAGTGCATTTTTTTTTTCAACTTCTCTAAGATTATTCACAGACTAAATCTACATAAGAGACAGAATTCTGAACGAACAATGAATCGATTAATCAATTCTGCCCATCGAGCCTTAGCCCCACATGACCACATGTCAAGTGTGTGTCCTGGCTTTCTTATATGCTACACAAGTAGATGATGCGGGGCTGCCATGGTAACGTCTGTGACAAACCAATACAGCATTCACCTAATTCTGAAGCTATAATTTGAAGGAAAAAAAGAATCCATGCTGTTCCTTTAATGGAATAGATTCAGCTATGATATGCGACAGGATGTCAATTAAATGTTGGAACAATCTGTAAAAATGTTCTTGATATTGAATGTTGTGTGCATGAATTTTCATTGTTGCAATAGCTGTGTTTTTCTGTAGACAACGCCGAATCTGTTACAGCTGCATGTTGTCGACAGCTGCATGGAGTTTGAAGGTATCAGTTGTCGGTGGGATGGGAGCGACTAATTTGGCAGGCGTGAACTAGAAGTATTGTTGCTGATGATATTGGAACCAGTATATCCCATGAGTCCACACATGCTTGCAGGGAGTGAAACGTATCCTCCAATAATGTTGGCACATTCTAGTACATTGTTCATCACTTTATAAGAAAAGCTTGTGGCGTCTGCCAACATCTGGCCAGCAACCTTGACTCCTCAAAGCACGCATCCGTTTAAATCGATTGAGCCAACATAGAATCAGAAGTGATGCCCTTCAAGCTTTTAATAAGCATTAAAAAAAACTAAGAATTGTGGAAGTTGGTCTGTTAAGCTAGTTTGTGATTGTTTATTTTAGCTGAATAAAGAAAACATGAAATTCATTTAGTAAGACTAAGTTTAGTAAATAATGATTTTTGTGAGTTCCGAGTGGCCAAAAAATACTAGGTTGCTATCACTGGGTTAAAATTCGCTGCAAGATCTATTAATGAAGTTACCAGCGCTGTACCAAAGTGAACTCTGACAGACAATTGTGGGTTCACCTCAAACAAAAAGACTGAAAATGAACAGCTTTCCTGCCTCAGTAATGAGGGAAACTTGGCAATTAGGCAACAAAAGCACAAGAACTATCTAGAGAAAACAAACAGATGCAATGTAAAGTTTTAGCCACAGGACTTACTATTTGTACTCGCACTGCTGCAGCTCCACAATACTATCACGTGGAAATATAATATCAAAAGAATGACCTCTCTAGATCGAGCAACACTGACAATCTCCTTGGAGTGTTTTGGGAACACTGTGTCTCTATGAGACGAGGATAGTGGTCTAGTGAGTGCATTGAGGTGATTTCGGGACAGTTGAGTCGACTTGCATACAGGAAAATTGGAGTACTTAATGGTCAATGTGTTTAACATGGCAGCAAAGACACACAGGGGTGTTGTTAAAGACTGAAAGCAACACAAAGACACATGCAGGAATTTATAGAAACAACCTTCACTGGGTTAAGTCTGAATGCTATCTAATCAATATACAGTATGATAACAAAACACAAATAAGCCAAGGGTCGAGTAATGTGACCGAATGATGTAATGTGTGTAGGTGTATGCACCGTAACTTGCACACAGGGCGAATCAGAACAGGGTGACTCTTTGATTCTGTATGCTGCCTATGGTTCGTTCATTCAGTCATCCATTCATCCATGCCGCTTATCTCGTTTAGGGTCATGGTGAGCTGGATCCTATCCCAGCACAACCATTCACACACACTCGCAAAGATTGGGGTGTACGTGTGATGTCATTTCTTGATCCTTGAGGTATTTTGACAATGCAGTGTTCCCTCAGTGTTTTTCATTTACGGTTTCAGTTTCACGTTTCTGTTTTTTTCTCTGACGTTTGGCACAAACCTCTCGGGTGGGTGGGCTTTATGAGGAATGCGTCCTCATTGGATAATTTGTTTTGAGTGACAGCAAATGCCCCCGGATGTGATTTCCCCCCCCCCCCCCCGCGTCACACTGAGCAGCAGAGCCAACGTTAATGACGCAAGATTCAATTTTCCATCACCTTAATAAGGAAGTGTAAGTATCGTATACATTGTCAATGCTGTATGAGGAAGAAGTGATGTTGTAATATTATGCTAGTAACATGTTAGAAGTGCACAGCCACTTTATCAACAAACAACTTTATCATTAGCAGCTAAATACTGTTAGCTATATTGCTAACGTTAGCTACCATACTGACTCGTCCGTACTATAGACTATCCCAGCTATCTTCGGGCGAGAGGCGGGGTACACCCTGGACTGGTTGCCAGCCAATCGCAGGGCACATATAAACAAACAACCATTTGGACCTAGGGGCAATTTAGCCTTCAATCCACCTACCACTCATGTTTTTGGGATGTGGGAGGAAACCGGAGTACCTGGTGAAAACTCAGGCAGGCACGGGGAAAACATGCAAACTCCCCACAGGCGGGGCCGGGAATTAAACCCCGGTCCTTGGAACTTTGAGGCAGATGTGCTAACCAGTCGGCCACAGTACCTGTTTTGGCAGACAGTGCCAGACAAATACTACAATACATGAAAGTAGAGTAGCGCGCCGTTGCCTTCATGGTAACGACGACCTTCCCAAAATGGTGGCCACATAGTCACGACAATCAGCCGGGCTGGCTTATCTAGTGTTAATACCTATGCCCGGGAAGCCCAATAGAAGACATATGAGGTCATGCAACTTTCTTGTGTCGTTTGATTGGTGAACTAGACTTAAATGTCACTCATGCTTAAATTGGATTGGCGCAAACAGCGCCCAGTACGGAAGTCAAAGTCATAGTCTCATGCACGAAATAGTAGCAATAATAGATCAAATTAGCGAGCGATATTTAGACCATTGTAACAGAGTAAAAGTACTGTTACTTCTTAACAGCAGATACAGCGGAGGTTTTTTTTTCTGGTCTGGTCAACTCCTGTGGCTTATCCAAAGCAGGTCCCGAGCGCGCAGGCGGAACCTCATGCCAATATGCTCGCATATTAGTCCGCCGCGGAGTAATATTCACAATTACATCTGTGTGTGGATGTAATTGTGACAGCCTATGACGACAGTGACAGCAACCACGACCCCCTCCGCGGAAAACGTATCGGATCTATATGATTCACGTAAATGGCCTATTTTGAGTTCAAAACCGCGAGTTTCGCATGTATGTCTGTATGCAAGTCTGTCTGTTCCAAAATTGCACCTAAAGAGTTGGTGTTCTGCTTCAAATAATGTTCGTTATGTACTGTATTGACATCAAAGCAAAATGGTTCTAGTCTCCAGCAAAAATAAAGAATTGGCCTCACTGTTCCAATGCTTGTCAGGGAGTGTATCTGTATCAAAAAACGTAATGTTCCGTTCAGTTCTGCAAATTCCATTTCACATATGGATATATTATATGGAGTTCAACTACATGCGGATGAGAAGCATTACAAAAGAGGTTTCTTTAAGTACTTGCCTAGACCCAAACAATGAACCAATCTGGATGCTGCCCAGTCCTACATCTGAAAACCATGTGTGACTCTCTGCTCCTTTTCTGTTCGTGGTCAAGAAAGTGGTTCAGCTCTGTGACACATGCCCAAGTACACTTTACCACAGACTGTGTGGGTCCAGGACTGTGTGACTCATTAATAGTTAAACAAGAACATAAAAGAATGGAAGAAAACTGCTCAACCCAAATGAGTTGGAAAATAAATACGCCTAAAAAAATGAAAGACAGAAAGGCATCTTATAGAAAGCAAACCAACAACTAACTGTTGAGTGTTGACCTTCGGACCTTCCAAATAGGTCATGTAAGTTCTCTTTAACCACTACATAATGTTGCTCTGAAATATCGCATCTCTGGCCGCTCAGTGACTGCACATACTGTACGCAGATTTACAGTGACGTGAGAGTTTTATCAGTGCTAGTGCTCAGGTCTGGCTTCGTTAAAGAAAAAGACATTTTAAAAAATCGATATCGAATCAATCACTGCTGATACGATCATATAGATTAGCAGTAAATGTTTTAATTGATTTGTGGTGAGTGCTATTGGTTACATGATCTGAAATGTTTCTTTGCAGCTCTTACGTGCCTGTGCAGTGTGAAGGGATGCTACACTAGGGCTGGAGCATTATGGAAAAAAGAATCCTGATTATCTTGATTGTTAGTGAAATCATGACAAATAAACATGATTCTTCATTGATTTCAAAACTTAGCTTCAGTTATCACCTTGAGGCTAACCCGAATTTGTGCACGTTTATCCAGTCAGGCGGTGCTGGTCGCAGTTTCGGTGAGAAAAGAAGTTCAGACCGACACTGCAAATGAAGCTTTGGGACATGTTTCGGCGGGCAAAAATCTTCAGTGACTTAAACATTTGCGCTGGCCCAAGCAGGCCAGTCTCTATATGCAGGTGGTGGCCCGACGCAGCGGTGTTAGTGGCCCCGGGCCACGGTTAATGTCAGACCCTGGGACAGTTCATTTAAATGATAAAAAGCTAGAGAAGAAAGTCGTGCGCCATACCACAGCGTTTTTTTTCCTTCGATCATTTTTTTTATTTGAGGAGCATTTTTTTGCAAGTTAATCGCACAAGGACCTGAAGGAAGGGGTTTATTAAACAATAAAAATACAATATAACTGGGAAGTTGAATGTAGGGTCTCAGCTAACGTATATTTTAGTACTCGAGTATGCTGCTGAAAATTCTATCAAACAATCGATTATTTGGATAAAATATATTTTTGCTTTGTTAAATAACAATTACAAGTAAAAAAGAGAAAAGAAGACTTTTCAATTAACGTACAACTACTTGTTTCCTTTATGTAATAAAAAGTTTCCTTCACTTAAGCATGGAGCGGCACAGTGGACGACTGGTTGGCACATCTGCCTCACAGTTCTAAGGACCGGGGTTCAAATCCCGGCCCCGCCTGTGTGGAGTTTGCATGTCCTCCCCGTGCCTGCGTGGGTTTCCTCAGGGTGCTCCGGTTTCCTCCCACGTCCCAAAAACATGAGTGGTAGGTGGATTGAAGACTAAATTGCCCATAGGTCCAAATGGTTGTTTGTTTATATGTGCCCTGCGATTGGCTGGCGACCAGTTCAGGGTGTGGCCCGCCTCTCGCCCGAAGATAGCTGGGATGGGCTCCAGCACGCCCACAAGCCTAGTGAGGATAAGCGGTACAGAAAATGGCTGTGCATATCTGAGCTTAGACCAGCTGACTAGGAATAAGACAACTATTCTTCATCCATCCATGACCCATTTTACCCTTATTCCTCTCCGGCCATATTTGCCACGTTTTTCCGCCCGCTTGACTCCACGTTTTGCCACTTCCAGACAATCAGATATGTCACACAGTGACTAGACTGAGCAAAAGCACCGGTAAGTAACGCTATGGATGCGCACTGGACTTGTCAGCTTTGTAAAAAAACAAAGTCACACATTTGACAGTCCTCATAATTAACAGAAACACTCCGCAGGGTGAATGTTATGTTAGTAAGGCGGTAAATCTCGCTGATTTGCGCTATGTTATTTTCACTTTTGACTCTCGGGTCCCATGATGCGGCATCTGCGGCGGAGAGAAAGGTCCGGGTGCTTGCCTTGCATTTCACTATGAAATGCTTCCACAATTCACCATTGTATCTTTATGGCACAGGAAATTGTTTTGAAAATAACCAAAAAATCTTCAAGATTTATTTTCTGAATCAAATTCAAAAGAAGGCAGCCCGGTGGGTGACTGGCTAATACATCTGTCTCACAGTTCTGAGGACCGGGGTTCAAATCCAGCCTCGCCTGTGTGGAGTTTGCATGTTCTCCACGTATCTGCGTGGGTTTTCTCCAGGTACACCGGTTTCCTCCCACGTCCCAAAAAAACGAACATGGGAGGTTAACTGGAGACTCTAAATTGCCTGTACGTGTGAATGTGAGTGTGAATCAAATGAATTTGTTTATATGTCCCCTGCGATGGGCTGGCAACCAATTCAGGGCGTACGCCGCCTCTCGCTTGCGGTTAGCTGGGATAGGCTCCAGCGTACCTGCAACCCTAGTGAGGATAAGCGATGTAGAAAATGGATGGATGGAAATTCCAAAGTAGTTTGTAACAATATTCCCCTAGCTGTATGATTGCCGGATGGGGCAGTGGAGTTCTTTCAACAACTAACTAACTATCTTGGGCCCAATCTTGCTGTGCAAATGAGTAAAGCTTTGGGGATTTCTGGCTTTGCATTCCATAATGTTGCAGAGAATGAGTGCCTCACAAAGCCTGACTGCAGCAAGTTCCAAACAATGGAACTTCATTTCCCCCCCCCCCCCCCCCCCCCGAATCATTGACACTCAGTCAGAGGAGTCCACTGTTTTGGGCCAGAGAGGGACATTAAGACACTTCATTCAACAGGCAATTTAAGGCAGTGCACACTTCTGCAAATGTTTCAAATGAATGGCATTTTCCGTTGGAATTCACGGAATGGTACTGATAAGCATATCCAAAGTATGTATTCCCATTGGTTAAGATGCAAAACCTAGTTTACGTCCATTGTCTTCAGTATCGCAAGGCTATTGAAAGTCATGACTGTGAATTTGTTTGATCGCTTTTCCTAGCCACGATCGGTTGGCGAAGCCTCAGCGAGCAACTACAGACGGCCCGTACCGGTCCCGCACGTACTCTGAGGGCCAGAGCTCGGCCCGCCACCAGTTCAACCGGCAGGAAAGTTATGAGCGCATCCCAAACGGGACAACTCAAAATGTCATAAAGTGTAGCAACCTTCAGATCACGAGACTGATAAAAGGTTTCTCGTCATTTCTCCTAAAGTTTATACTTATAAAAAGTGACGCGGTGCCCTTTCCGAGACATTCGTTTGAGTTGAACAATTAAACTTAAAATTACGGCAAACCGGAAGTCACGCAAGCGTCGCTTCCGGCTTAAACTCATCCAGTTTGAGAGTTGAACTTCTCTTTTAAGACCGTATCACATCGGAGATCAATCAGTTCCATCTGCAGCTTTCGTGGCGCTGAATCTTGGATGGTAGTTTGTCAGATAAAGGTGTTTTGCTGAGCCTGCAAGCTTGATTTTAACCGCTGAGCCGTAGCCAGAAATTCCTGCGTTGATTGGCTGCTAGCATAATCAGCATGTTTGGTAGAAAAGTGACGGGTGAGGTTATAGTCCTCGAAATGTCTTAACAAATCAGACATACAACCTTTAAGTAGAGTAAAAACAGAACAGCCAAAGTCAAGTCAATGTACCACTGTACCTACTGCGCTACCTGGTGAAACCACTCGGCATTACAGGACAAGGTCAAATGAATGTAGTCATGACTTTGATATGATTTGGGCGATTGTTCACCCCTGGTCTAGACTGTGGTCGCATTGGATACATATCCGATTTATATCAACATACAAAAAGAGGCCTGGGTCGGATTAGAAAACAAAAATCAGAATCATACTGTTCACATTGACATTTAAAAAATAGATATATTTCACACATTGGCCACAAAAAAAAAAAAAAAAAATAGAATTGCCCTGAAGTGTGAACGTAGCCTATGTATCCATCTATCATTTTGGATTCAGCAAAATTTGTTAAAATGTGTTAAAGATTCATGCATATATGAATGGTGCGATAAACTTAAGTATATTGGCTTTATAATAAGCAAAGTACTCAGGGTGTGAGCACGGAGCTGTTTGCCCCCGGTTCCACTCAGACTCAAAAGTAGAGATCCCGTGAAAATTGCCGAGAAAAGTTGGACTTCTGCGCTCGTCACGGCTTGTCCATAACGAACGCCATGTTCGAGCATAAGGGTGTCCATACGTGCACTTGGCACCGGGACACCCTAGGTCGCAGTTCGATGATCGACTTTGTGGTCGTGTCATCGGACCTCGGGCCGCATGTCCTGGACAGAGAGGGGCGGAGCTGTCAACTGATCACCACCTGGTGGTGAGTTGGCACCGATGGTGGGGGAAGACGCCGGTCCGACCTGGCAGGCCCAAACGTATCGTGAGGGTCTGCTGGGAACGTCTGGCAGAACCCTCTGTCAGAAGGAGTTTCAACGACACCCGCGTCCTGGGGGAGGCGGGGGATATATCGGACTGCACTTTATCATCTGTTAATAAGCTTATTAAGTTGTCGACTCTAAATCAACAAATGCATGGTTGTAGATGACCTCAATACAAATTCCAATTGTTTCTTATAGTTGATATGTTCACAGTATCATAAAATTGGTTCAACAAAACAATCATGTTACAATAAATAGCTAAGGTCATGTCAAATTTTTATAACATTGAAAAAAATGGGATAATGTCATCAAACTACTATTATAGACCATGTTGGGCTCTACTGTAGTCAAAAGTGTGACTTTTGTTCTCGGCACCAAAAAAGCAAGGTGGAATCCAATGAATCCCAGGGCTTCCCCTGGTGCAATACCATGATGCGCAATGAAACCAATACAAAGCCCCCCCAAAAGATCATCATGCTATGCTATTGCAACTTACTAATTATTTTAAAATACTCTCTCAAACTCACTCAAAAGGTAATTTCACCAGTAGCCCAGCACAAACGTAAAAACAGCCAATACAATGTTAGAAGAAGACATCACTTCTCCAAATCCTTGAGAAACTAGACAGATGTGTCATTATTGTGAGAGAATATAATTTACTATCATGCCTAGAGTCCCAAGAGAAAACAGCTGAAAAACACATAGCGCCCCCCCCCCCCCCCCCCCCAAAAAAAAGTCTGGGGGAAAAAAAAAAAAAAAAAAAAAAAAAAGAAATCTGCATTTCCTGCTCCAACTGTCTTGTAGAAAAGCTTTTGCCACAAAGCCTGAGTGTGATAGTGCCAAGAATTTTGGTTTTTTTTGACAAATAGTAAATTCAAGATATTGTCACATACCTTCCTAATTTGGACTACTCAGTAGAGCCATTCATTAGAATGATGTGGTCAATATAAACTTGCATCAACTACCAAAATACACTAGCTGCTGAGAAAACGCTTCAGCAGCTGAAACCATCAGCGAGCTGTCTTGACTCAATCCCATCTGACTTGTTCAAAACTATCGCGAAATCCGTGCTCGCTGATTTGCAGCAAATAATCAACTGCTCACTTCAGTCTGGCGAGTTTCCTAAACCTCTGAAAGTAGCTGTCATTAAGCCACCTTCAAAAACGAACACTGGACGCTTCCACGCTATCAAACGATAGACCCATCTCAAACCTCCTCTCCATTGCCAAGATTGCCGAGAAAGTGGTTTTTAATCAACGCAGCGATTTCTTGAACACAAATAAACTTGACAATCCGGTTTCCGACCTCATCACTGTATAGAATCAACAGTTATCAAAGTGCTAAATGATATAAGCTTGAACATATAAGCTTCTCTAATTTAACTTCAGAATTCATGAAAAAAATGATGAATATTATTGAATGTTGTCAGTCTCTGTGTTTAGCAAGCTTTCCGGTGATATGAACCCTTTGAAAATAGGATAAAGATGATGTGAAGATGGGAAAGAGGGGTGCAGTTAAAAGAGGGGTGCAGCGCCGCTAGCGCGACTCCGTCATTTACAACGAATTCTGATTCATTAAAATAAGCACAGTGGTGTGAAGAACATTGGCCAGTGTACACATCACGAATCTTGTGAACAGACTAAGAACATTTCTACACATTTATTAGTGAATAAAACACAATGTCTTTCAATTTGACTAATTTAAAAAAAAAAAAAAAGAATTGAATACCTTCTCCCAATTTAGAATAAAAAAAATAACAACAGTCCATTTCAAATGAAAACCATGACAGTTGCACGATTACCGAAATGTTCCTACATTCTATTTGAAAGGGGAGCGCTTGAGCACATACATTCAGTACATTTGAATTGAATACACCCCGACGCAGAGGCAACAGACTCTTTGAGACGCCTCCCCTGCATCGGGTCAGCCGTGTGTCTGTTCTGACCCGACGACAGACGGGAGGAGAAGCGGCGAGTGGCTACGACTTCAAAGGCAAGCTTACGAGCTCCAAAGCATTCGGGAAATGACAGCGTGCGCTTGTGTTCTATCAGATTCAGACATCCTGCTTGAACACCTAAACAATACATTCATTGCTGTGGCAAAGGATGGGAGGGGTGAGCTGAGCTGTGTGTCTGGGCCGGGCCGGGCCGGGCCGGGCCATGAGTTCACTGCGAGGCTGTCATGGGGTGACCCCAGATGTTAGAGGATAAGGCCATTTTCTGCACGATGGCTGCCGTGGTTCAAGCTGACTAAGATGCCTCTTTGTCCTCCCGTTTCCCGGCAGAATGTTAACTATTAATAGGTCAGTGCATTGACAACTCGATCGCAGTGCCAATTCCACACAAAGGCGGCAATGTATTTGAGGAGTCGGCTTGATCGGCCGGCGTATTGAAAAGGGGAGCTATTCGGCTGGGCCCAAAGCACATTCGCTCACAAAGGGGTTCAGTCGGAGTCCATTTCTGTTTCGCAAACGACAATCTACGCACATTGACATATTACTGAGCTTCATTTTCAAGGATCACAAATGTTCAAGGTATGTTACCCAGTATAGTAAGGATAAGGAATGTCAAGGCTACACAAGCAGTTCCTTTGAGAATACCATTACAATTCATACATGTCATTAGCAGGAGATGTCTGAAAAAGTGGTTCATTATGAGCCCTCTCTCCAAGTTCACATCATCTACATCTACTAAGTACTTGAATTTTGCAGGGCCTAAAGCGTTCAGGCACATTCCCAAGCTGATATTTTCTCTACTAATGGACCCTGTCGGGGTAGTCCGACTATATTCACGCTAACTGTTTGTGGACAGGATTGTTCTCAGGATTTCAAAAGTCGAGTGTCAAGGGTGACAAAATGAATATGGTTTAGGACTCAAACGTTGCCCAGCGAAGGATAGTTATGCCAGTCACGAATAGAGCTACAATTCATTCCTCTCCATCACGGCACTATCAGCGGTCTGCACTAGGTTTCCCTAAACAATACCATTTGCGATCAGGCAAAAAGACTCAAACCTATGTTCCCATTTTGTCTCAAAAGCAGTTCCTTTAAAAGTTACACTCCAGCGACAAAAAGCGACTGAAAGTACAATACTAGACATTGGTGTGTTTAATGCTCTGGACATCCAGGAGACATTCCCAAGTAGCCTACAGTATTCCTTCCCTCAAGCATAGAGAACATACAACAGAAGCAACAATTGTAAAAGAGGGAGGGAAGAAACCCCCAACCAAAGCGAACTGCTCCATCGCAATATCTCAATGAGACGGTGGCCACTGGCCAGGCGGGTCTTCAAAACGTCCAAATTCACCTCGACTTGACAGACTGACCCTCACACTCCACGTTATTGTTCTTCGCCAGCTGCGTGACCCCAAAAACGCTGAGCATTAACCTCTCCAGCCAGCAGGTGTTGTTGAAAACTTCTTGGCACGCCGCGTGCGAGACACCAGCGCTTTCCGATGCATTTCGACGTCAAAGCAGCGGCCGATGAAGTTTGTTCTGACGCTACAACTTCAACGACAAAGAGCCCGGGAACAATTGGAGGCGACCACGAGGCTTCGAATGCGGTTGCGTTAGCATGGACAAGCTTCCCGTTTGCGCTCTCGTTGCCGTTTCGAGTTTCAAGTGAAGGGAAAAGCAAAATGGAACGGGCGCTACTTACAGAATGGTGGTCTGGGGAGAGACAGCCGGTACCGTTTCCAGATTGAGGTGCATGCATCGCACAGTGCTTCGGAAACATAAACACCGACTCGGGCAAGAGACGACCGACTGGGGTCCGCTAGCGAGCAACAGGCACGCCGCGGTGAGTAGTAGACGCGGAGAGAGGAGCTGGGCAGCCCGCTGCGCCATTGCTAGCTGTGAGCCGAACACAACAGCCAGCCAGCGAGCGAGCGAGCGAGCTAGCGAGGACGGCACGGCGCGGCGCGGCACGCGTGCACGCGCACACGCGAGACGGGCAAAGCGGCGCAAGTGTTTGCCAGTGTTTGTTTTACGAGCGTCCTTGAAGCCCACAGCAGCTGCTCTCAAAACTCTTCGGACCAAGTCGTCAAAAAAAAAAACAACAAAAAAAAAGACTTGGCTCGCCGAGGACCATCACGACGGCCTAAGTACTCATCGAAAACAAGGCAGCAATTTTATTCCTAAAAGCAAAACAAATGACATTTTATATTCTCCGAAGCCACTGTAACATTGCGAACAGTTTGAACATGAACTCTGAGCTTGAATGTAGGAACATAAAAAATTGTGAACAGTGACTGGTTAGCACACTCGTGGTGGCCTGTCAAACTCAAGGCCCGGGGGCCAGATGCGGTCCGCCACATCATTTTATGCGGCCCTCGAATCATCATGCTCGTCAACTTCTGTGATTTTTGCTCAAACATGTACCCAAATTCAAAATTGTCCTAATAATAAACAATAATGTTGAGATATCGCATGCTTCTGTTACCAAACCCTTCTTCTACAGTAACGTCAACAATACTTGAACAAACTATTATCCTTGTCTTCTGATTTCAAAACTAGTTATCCCTCAATTTGTTGTGTAATGGTAATAATACGATTTGGTGGTTGAACATTTCAATGTTCCAATGGCCCTCTGAGGAAATCCTAACTACAATGCGGCCCGAGACAAAACTGCGTTAGCACATCTGCCTCGCAGTTCTGAGGACCGGGGTTCATATCCTGTGTGGAGTTTGCATGTTCTCCCCGCGTCTGCGTGGGTTCCATTTCAAAATGTTTCTAGAAATTTAGTGTTGCATATTGATATTTTTCTGTTTTCAACCTTTTAAATCATTTTTTATAATTATTGTGAGAAATCATGAACATGATCACTGTCTTGAGATCGATTCATATCATTAATTACCAATAGCATATATTTAAAGAAAACATTTGGTATTTCAGAAGTGCGTATGAAGCTGGTAGCGCTTTGCCGCAATCGGTACCCAAGAAGTAGCAGAGATGTCGGTGAGCCCCGCGCTTGAGGGAGCCTGCTTCACCACCTGCGGTGCAATACCACACTTGGGAGTCACTGATCCGTGGGCGTGAGCGTGACTGCAACTATAATCAATACGTGCCCTCCGATTCGCTTCCTACCAGTCCGGGGTGTGCCCAGCCTCTCAGCCAAACCCAGCTGGGATGCGCTCCAGCTTAATGAGCATAAGTGCTGCTGAAGATGGATGGATAATGAATAAAGAAAGGCCTAAGGCACGGGTTGTCACATTTCGAACATTGCCCGCTTCCATATGAAGTCAAGAAGCAATGCTATTCTGAACCACCGTGGCAACATAACTGTAGGACTTGGCGCCACAGACATGCCGGCGCTCTTACTGTACGCATGACTGCAGTAATGGCCAAGTCGCGGATCCTAGCTACAGATACCAATGGGTGTTAAATATCAACGGTCACTTCAACGCTACAGTGCTGCATCTTGCGGAGTCAGGGCACTTCGACGTGGACTGGACCATTCATATGGTTGATAAATATTTAAACTCGGCACAAACGAGGAATCTTTCACAACCCTTTTCTGGGTTGAATGTTGCACCTTCAATTTCCTAATGTTTATGTTAAGGTGGCAGAGCAAAATGATGTCTGTACAAAAATTGGAGCCAGCAATGGTGCTCCAATACAGTGTTATAGTGTGCAGTGCATGTTAGGGCATCTAGTACAAGCAAGAAATCATTTCACATGACTATCTCAAGTGCAAAACCCGTGTGGCACACACCAACAGTAATGCCATTTGCATTGTTTGCCTGTCATCCTGTTTTGAAATGTGTTCGGGGGGCACGACGGCGCTGATCTCAATGAAGCACAGGAAACATCTGCGAATGTACTCATCTAATTGCTTTTATTGCAACGCAGATTGAATAAACGTGTTTGTAGCCCTTTGTTACACTTTGTGGAAGTCAGAGGGATTGAAGTGTCGCTGTACAAAACAAAGCATTTCCATTTGGCCAAACTGGGGTGTAAATGCTCAGTGTACTGTGATCCAACATTTGGAATCTATTAGGCTCCTCTTAACAAATTGAATTATTGATGTAAAGTTTTATATTTCTTTTGTATGAATTGTATTTCTGATTGAATTGCATTGATTTCCTCTCCTTGAGCTGTCCCCTTATCGTGGCGGAGGGGTTTGTGTGTCCCAATGATCCTAGGAGCTAAGTTGTCTGGGGCTTCACGCCCCTGCTTGTCTGCATTCAGGTTGCAAGTTGGACCCAGATGCAGAGGGGACAGCGAGGTGAGCTTGTGAAGAACGGTTTATTGCAGCTTGGCAGCGAACAAAGGAACTCCGAGAACTAAATCCGGGATCGGCAGGGTTCCGACGAGGACCGGTCTGGCAGGGTAGGAGTCCGTGTTGTCGGTGGGCCGCGAGAGGTGAGCGCTGGCTTGCAGGGAGCGAGGGCAGATGGCAGACTGAGGTAACTCAAGAGGTCTTCAGGAAGCAAAAGGTGGCCAGGCTACGAACTCCACGTAGAGCGCTGATAGTCTGGCGACCAGTTGGAGTCCCACAGCGTCTTAAGAGCGGTCAGGTGTAATTAGGATGACAAGGTGCGGCTGCTAGACCCTGCAAAGCGCTCATGACGCACACACACACACACACGGTCTGGACTCAGGGTGCTGAAACAGCAGCCCTGAAACTGGTAGGGTCACCCATGGCAAACAGGTCTTAGAGGAG
Source organism: Phyllopteryx taeniolatus (assembly GCF_024500385.1). Classification (NCBI taxonomy): domain Eukaryota; kingdom Metazoa; phylum Chordata; class Actinopteri; order Syngnathiformes; family Syngnathidae; genus Phyllopteryx; species Phyllopteryx taeniolatus. The sequence continues at coordinate 12,905,554 of NC_084514.1, forward strand.
GGACCAGACAAAGCACGGCTCCAAAAACCCCTATGAAGAATAAATCAAATGGATCTAGGGTTCCCTTGCCCGGACGCGGGTCACTGGGGCCCCCCTCTGGAGGCGGGGCTCAAAGGCGAGCGCCTGGTGGCCGGGCACAGCCCGAAAGGGTGACGTGGGTCCCCCTGTGGGAGGGGCCATCGTTCTGCTGGGCGGCACAGTGGGTGGTGTGTCTGTGTCACACTTGTGAGGTTCAGGGTTTGAAATGTTTAAGGGCTGATGTGGGTTTTCGCCAAGTATCTCTGCTTCCTCTCAATGACCAAAAATATGCTCAGTAGGTTTATTAAAGACTTGATTTGCCCTTGTTGTTGAAAATTGCAAACTCCACCGTAAATTATGGGCTAAATTATATCAAATTCCAGGGGCATCTTTTATTTTACAGTTGGTTTAGCATCGTATTCAATAATCTGTGATGTGTTAAATGTGCATTTTTTTTTCCATTTAATTTAGTCTGAGCGACTCCATAAAACCGAAAGAAATGCTTTTCATGAATCATTTCAATTCCCTATTATTCATCAGGTTGCTACGATAAACTGCTCGTTGCACATCAAGAGGCCTCCTCGTCTTGGACAGTTGGCATTTTCTGACATCTGCTGGTGAATTGATTGCACTGTATTGTGCTACATGCACGCACGCACGGACGGACGGACGCGCGCATTTATTTCCTCTCGTGATGAAGAGCAATTCCTGGGGAAATGAGCAGTGTCCTCGTAGGTAGGACGTCTGCCTCGGCGTTCCGAGGTTGAGGGTTCGAGTCTTAGCTGTGGCCTTCGTGTGAGGTGTTCGCATGTTCTCCCCATCCTTGTGTCTACAATGTGGAAGATCGCATCCCAACATTTACAGCTATTCTCAAATGCCACGCAATACGGACACTGCGTGAATCTCAACTGGACCAGGAGGCCACGGCATCACTTGCACACCATAGCTTTTCTTTTCTGTCCAGAATGGAAGGAGAATAGAAATGAATGGAATGATCTGATGAAGTTAAACTATGGTGATTAAACATGACGCTATTGTTCGCCGCTGCTCCAATAAGCAAAGAATAAATTGTCGACGCCAATTAACAGTCGGTACTCTTCCAATTCTAGACTTTATGGGGAATTATGACAAGAAAAACAAAAAGAACATGAGGCATTTTACAGGCCTCTGGCAACACATTTTTCTTTATTCGAGTAAGATGTGTCAACATCCAGCATGACAAAAAATTGTACAAAGTTCACAATTTATAAAGGAAATATCACAGCAACTTGTGATCCCACACATTTATAGCAAAATTAAAATGTCAACAAATCCATGCTGTGTCGTACAAAAATAAATCAAACTTCAGTTCCACAGAGAGCACACAATAGTTTATACAAAATCCAGTCTTTGTTCATGGTCAGTGAAAGCCATCGTAAAATGAAATGGTGCAAATAAAGTAGACTCAACTCTGATGATATGACGTTTGATTTGAAAAATGAAAAGTCATCATTCTTTAAATATATGGCGAGCTTTTTGTGTTGCCTATGGATCGTCACGGAAAACTCTTCAGATTAGTTATTTACGTACCAACGTCAGACGAGCAGTTTGTGCTTTAGGAATCCCTTTTTCCGTTTTGAGCGACAACGACAACTCATCCCAAAAACCTGTACGAGCAATGAGTCTAGTGAAGCATCGCGATATTGGCAAAAGCCGCAGACGCAATGCCGCGGAAAAAGGCAAATGCAGTTGCGGTTGCAGTTGCGATGCGCAGGAGAGGGTCCCGGCAGTGGGACGGCGGCAAAGTTCGTTCGATGAGATTCCGCTGCATTCGCTCAGGACAAGGCAAAATCGGATGACCGCTAACAACGAGAACGACAGAATGGAGGCGCGCCGGGTGTGTGATGCCGGATTGGAATCCCTCTCAAAAGGTCTTGTTTCGCCAGGCCTTTCTTGTCTTCTGCGTCTTTTTGAAAACCTTGAATGGATTCATTTCTTAACTCCTTTGTACAGTGATTAGATATAAAGTGCTGCTGGGGGATAACGTCATCTTCCTAAAACATAGCAAAAATGAACATTGATCATGTTTTTACAATAGCCTACAGTACAACTGCTATGGTTATAGTCATCCTCTTCCCTGTTCTTCCTTTTTCAGTGGTACTTAATCCACACAGTGGCTCCAAGCTCTTCGTTGCTCCAATTGTGTGCCAAAGAGGTCACCTGGAAAATTGCACGTCGCCATACGTAAGGAAGGGTAATATCTTCAAGGACAAGTGCAAATAGTCTACTGGCACGTATGTGGGGACAGTGACCCTGTAAGTCCTCCTGTCTATAAATACTCTTTACAAAACCCTCTTTTTCCTCTCGCGGGTACTGCTTTTAGTTCTGTGAGAACATCAAAACATGGAAACGAAGGTGTCCCTGTGCAAAATATTACAGAAAAAAGTCGTGGACCGAACGTTTCACTTGGACAACTCAACAATCAGATTCCTCCTACATTTTAAAAAACTTTTTGGTATTCAAAGATTTGTAGAAAACAAAAACAAAAACAAAAACTAACTATTTTACTACTTTACAAGGCTATATTAGAAAGATTAGTGTTGCCCCACTTTGTTTACAAAGAAGAAATTGCATATACCCTATATTTTGTTCCTTTGCAGATTGTATCTCCTAACTACAATAAAGAAATGATTGACTTTTTATATTGCTGAAATATTTCCGATTCTATCCACACAGTTTGGATTTAATAGGAGGATATGAGTGATATCTCGAGGTCGTTGTCCATACGTTTGGAATTGAGATTATATGATGAGATGCACGTGATCGTACAATGCACATGCACTGTTCCCCCGGGAAGTCATAATTTGCTCTCCTAAACAATGGGATCTCCACCATCGGGTTTCCGTGTAATGATGTTTACAATATAACTGCTCATACATACATTCATACATACATACTGTACGTCCGGTCAGTTGCCCCCCCCCCCCCCCCCCCCCCCCAGATTCATTGACAGCACCGATTACAAATCCCCCCCCCTGTTCAGCTACACCTTTTTTTTTTTTAAATGATAAAACAAAACACACACAATTGTTTCAAGCATTGTAAAAAATAAAGATATTTGCAAGCCAGCTCTTGCCCTTGAACACTCCACAAGCCAGACAGAAGAAGAAAGAAAAACCAAATTGAAAACCACCCGTCGAGGCAAAAACATTGTTGTTTCCTCTTCATGAGCTTTTGCTCTTTGATAGCACTGTCGAGCTCAGCTTTTGTTTGTCACTGAAAATGCTCTGCGCTCAAGCAATAAAAAGAACTGTTCCCTTAGTATCAGCTTACTGTTCAGTCGTACACACTAAAATGTGCATATGTGAGCAGCTCGAAACATCACATGACACTGTCAGCTCATATGAAAACGTACAAAATGTCCTCAAAAACTATTTTGCTGTTTATGCTTTTGTGGCCCTCCTCGAAGCAAGACCCCCGAAAAGAAAAGAGAAGAGAAGAAATGACTCTTAACGTCTCTCGCGAAGCATAATACCTCCCTTTTTCTTAAAGTATTCCGAATATATAACACTGTACATCCTAAGTAACCGCTCTGCGCCAAGGAGATGGAACCTTCAGCCACATCTTGCAGGGGTGAGCGTGAGGCTGCCTTTGCCGGACGGTTACACTTGGATCCCTTGGACCGCCTGCTTGATGTTGTCCAACAGGGCTTTGTTTTCCGGACTGCGGTACTGCTCCTGGGTTGCGTACATGTCCGTTAAGGAAGTGACGTAGGCATCAAAGTTTTGTTCGATTGGCTCCTGGAGGGCCAGAAACACAACATGAAGCAATTCCAGGAACCGATTCAACCTGACATGGTCAATATTCGGGGTGGCCTTCCACCTAATACCCGTTTAGAAGTAGGGTTTGGGTCATTACCTAGACCTCCCAACACCTGATCGTAATTACACGCTTCACTCATTGGCCGCCCTTCCTCCCAGTGACAAAGCACATTTGGCGTCATCGGCTTAAACAAAACGCCCAGATCGAAAACGTGAAACAACTGGAAGCGTACTTTTGTCTTACCCTTTGTTGATTACGGCGACTTACACGTGTCAATCTGAGGATCTTACACAGTAGTTGAATAAATAAAAGGAATGAATAAAGCATATGCATTTGGTTCTTATGGTGGGCATCACAGTGTGATATCGGTCAGCGAGTCTGCCTCACAGTACTGAGGTAGACGAAAGAAAATGCACGGGTCTTCAGTCGAGTAACAGAAATCGACATCATTTTCACAGGGAAAAGGAAACTAAATAAAGCTGAACCTCATTTCCAGTCAGACAGGAACACACACGCACACGTGCACATTTTCAATTACTGCTAAGTATTCTTAGGTCCCTCGAAAGATGCTAGATCATGTCGTGCAATTCGTATCTTCTTCTTCATGAATCAGTTAGCAGCGAATTCAATGCTTCTACGTTAGGAGAAATGCAGTACAGATATCGAATGGACGCAGGTTTTGCGACACAGCACAGTAATCAAGTAACTGGTTACATTTGAGGAGTAAGGCCAATAAATGCACTGTTCCAGGAGTTTGGTGTGGAAGAACTCACCCCATCAATCATGTTTGTAATGAAATAGAACAGACAATATGATCCGAGATCTGTCCGTATTTGGTGTCAAAAAAAACCAACGAAATGCCCATAGACGTATTAGCGGATGTGCTTTACACACACAGTGCTGATGGATTGTTTCACATGGTCTCGTTTGCCACGCTTTTCATGGTTCATCTTGTGCCCTTTTGGGTGTATTTGTTACTTCTCTTGTTTCGGTGCAGTTTTTGTTTGTATCTATAAAACAAAAACAACTGAGGCTTACTTGCTGGTGGAGCTGTAAGCAGCCGTTAGTCCGAAGAAGAGGTTCTTTGTGTGCCAGCGGTTTCTGCGGAAATAAGGAACATGCAGGCTCTTGACGTGATTTGAACATGCTTTTATATGAATCCAAAAAGCTTTCGATAACGATACTTAACTGTATGTATGCCATTTGTAACAAAGACACATATATGCGACACTTAGCTTGAAAGGTGTATAATTGGCAAAAGTAAAAGCAAACTTTGCAAAATTGCCTCAATGAGACGACAAATAGTTTTGGCAGGTCAACCACTTTTGTTAACAGCTGTTGAACAGCGTTCATCTCTCTTTGGAGGCACACACAACATCTCGCTCACGCTTGTATAGACTTTCTGATCATCTAATGGAGCTGCGTTGAATGCCTAAAGACTTCACTGGGGGAACCTAAGAACTACAAAATGCAACTCTCGAGCGACTAAAAATTGCACGCAAATGCTGAAAGCTCAATATAACAAAGAAAGAAATGAAGTGTTGTTGATCGATCGATCGATAGATAAAATGCAGAATGTCCCCTAGAATTGCTGTGAGCTATATAGGGACGACGCCAGAGTCATCTGATGGGATGAATAGATGTTAAATTAGTGAAGTGGTATTGCAAAAGAAGCAAAGAATGGAAAAAATGATTTGGATTTTTAAAAACACAGCAAAGCATGAACGCGAATAGATAATCGAGGCTCTCCGCAATGACTATGAACTGCAGCTGTCTGGCTTGGCGCTCCTTGGGGGAGCTGGGCATTAGCTAAAGTGTTAACCAGTGACTGGCTGAGGTTTGGCCAGCTCATGCAGGAGAGAGTCATTTTGCTGTTCAATCACCTTGTTTTCCTCCTCCATGGACTTCAAGTTGGACTCCATAGTGGTGATCTGAGGAGAGAAGATTGTAGATTTCCGTCGGTCAGCAGTCACGTGGGATAAATGCAAACGCTTCAAAGTGTTACCTGAGTTCTGAGTTTGATCATGTCTGCTTCCACTTGTGAATTTGAGTCACTTAAGTCTTTGATTTCTTCGTCCAGATGCTTGAGCTCCTCTTCGTGATGCAACCCTGCGGAGCGGCAAGTCCCGCGTTAGGACAAGGCCCCGCAAACAGCAGACTTCACATTTGATAGGGGGCATTAAAATGACATATTCCGTCATGAATTATGAAGGACATTATGAGACACAGTCTTCACCGCTATGAAATATTTGACATGGATCATTTTAGTCAATTAAAGGAAGAAAGAATCTCAGACAACTTGGGATTCTGATCTTCTCCCATCATTTATGAGCATCTAAAATTCAGTGTCAGCGCGACGTAGCTCAGTTAATCAATGCTAGATTTATGCGCGGGCTACTTCTGGATTGGATAACGTCACTGCCGTCGTTATTAACAACCTGCCCTAAAAAAAGGATCGTCAGGATCCATGTTGTGAATGTAAAACCCACGGCGCTAGGTAGGTACCGTTGCTGCTGCGCTGCGGCTTCATTGTGAGCATGTCCACTCCGGAGAGCCTGGCTTTCCTCATGGCGGAGGTGGCACGCGGGCAGCCCGACAGGCTGGAAAGGCAATTACATAGAAAACGTTTCCTTGTGGTACATATTCGGCAACACGCGCGCACACGCACACGCACACACCACATGCACATACTGTACAGCGGGCAAATATGATGAGGAGGTTGTACACTTCGGAAGTTGACCAAAATCTTCTGGGAAAAAATCAATCAATGAAAAGAATTCTCAGTTCTTATTGGGTTGCAAATTGTCAGAGGAAAATGCATCAAGCGGGCACAAGTTTCCTTGACTTAATGATGCTGCATTTGGCCGCTCTGTTCAGTGGATGTGGGTGTAATGTCGAACGCTAATCTAATCTAATGTAACATCATCCAATGTCAGGTAATATTATGTAATGTAATGTAATGTAATGTATTCTAATCTAATCCCATCATTAAAATCGATCATTATCATTTCAATGATACATGTATTATTACGATTGTGTAATGTACAGTATGTAACTGTTATGGAAATACATTCGATTTTTTTTTTTTTTCCCCCAATAATTGTCAATTCCTACTTTGGGTCCTTGAAAGACAAAGCGACTTTTCCCACTTCCACACCCTCCATTGATCCATGAGAGGATCTGAAACCCATCCGTCCACTTGTGGTCGAGCCCGGGGCCTGTCCCAGCTGACATTGACGGGACGGAGGGGAGACCGGACCGATCGCTCGTCATTCGCAGGGCACGTGGTCAAACAGTCACAAAATTTGGATTCATCAAACTAAACTCAAATTCATTTTGGTGGCGGTGAGCTGAGCCGAGGGGAGGGGTCTGCCACGAGATCAGACGTGTATCCTATCCATCCGTGGCGGAGCTCAAACGTACACCCCGGACTGGCCACCAGCCAATCACAGGGCACCTATAGATGACAACATTTTCACACTCACTTTACACCTCTATGGAGATTCTTCATTGAACTTAACACGCGTGTTACTGGAATGTGGGAGGCAACCGGAATAGCCGCAAAAGAAGTACAATGAAATATAGAGAATGTAGACTTCCAATGAGATTCATTCATGAGGCAAAAGCATGAAGAAAATGTCATGTTTGCAATAGTGCAAAACAGCATCGCTTAATAATAAGAGATGTCTCTATTATCATAGACGCAGATGCACCTCATCAATTAAGCCAATCAGTACCTCCGGTGCGTCAGGAAGCTGCCGCTGACGTGACCCGAGCCGTCGCAGCCCGGCGTGGGGCAGGACATCCCCTCCGTCTTGCCGGACTTCCACGTGAACTGGATGCCGTTTAGGTAGCCATCTTTTTGTCGCTTGGCTGCTATGGGACATCCTGATGCACTTCTGTGGGATGCATACTTTCCTGTCACATGACCCTGACCATCACAACCAGGAACAGGACACCTGCCGGGTCAAGAGTCAAACATGCACAGAGGACACACGCTAATAGTTGTATTGATCGGCATTGTTCCATCACATTTCTATTCATTGCAGTGGACCTCGATGGTCATTTGCCTCTACACACAATAGCGGCGATGACTCTCTGTCGTTCTCCAACTGTTGGACTATTTTCTCATGCAGTTGTTCACAGAGTGGCGAACCTCAGCCCGTCCTTGCTCGTGAACAACTCAGCCTTTCGGGGATGTTCCTTTCGGATGCAATTATGAAACGCACTTGTTTCCGATGAACGTGTTCCCCTGTGGAATGTTCCGAACAGATGTTTTGGAGCATTCCTCAACTTTCCCAGTCTTTTGTTGTCCCTGTCTCAGCTTTTTTTTTGGAACATGTTGGAGGCACCAATTTCAAAATGAGGGAAAAAAATGTGCAAAAAAAACCAAAACCCCAACAACCCCAAAGCAATAACGTTCATCAGTTTGAATACGAAATATCTTGTCTTTGAATATAGGTTGAAAAAGATTTGCAAATGACTGTATTCTATTTGTTTTACACAATGTCCCAACTTACTTACTTAAATGTCAATTCGGCTATCCGTTTTCTAGCCCGGTAACGCTTGACCTCATTGGGGTCGCAGGTGAGCTTGAGCCCATCCTATCTTGGGGTGAGAGATGGGGTGCACTCGGCTTGCCAGCCAATTGCTCGGCACGTATGCGCAATTTGGTCTTTTATTAAAGTAACATGCACGTTTTGGGAACGTGGAAGGAAGGAAGGAAGGAAGGAAGCCGAAGTAGCGAGAGAAAAGCCACGCGAGCACGAGGAGAACACGCATTCAAACCGGAGCCGGAATTCCACCCCCTAACCTCAGAAGTGTGAGGGAGCCGCGCTAACTACGAGTCCACCATGCTGCCACAATTGAATATCACGTTCTTAAATATTTGATGGCGACGATGTACATATGATATTTCAATGGCGGTCAATCATTGCAGCAGTAATACCTCCCCAAATCATGCTGAGATGAAAGAAGAAGAACAGTTTGAGAATAGCCCATGTCTGATGTTTGTGTTCTGCACCACGAGAGAAATCAAGTTGGCTGCTGCAGGAGCGAGACCCGGAGAAGCCCACCGAGGGATTTAGGTGCCGTCCAATCAATGTCTCCTGTGGCTCTGCGGGATCTTCCCCTCGCCAAATGACAAGATTCTAAAGTCTCACCTTCAACCTTCGACTCGTCAGGTGAAATTTGTCATTGCGTACATCCGCGCATATTGCACCATATTGGTTTTTGTCATTCACAGTGCTACCTGGTCTCATTTTGTTTCTCACAGGCTACCTGATAGGCTCTTGGTCTTCCTTGTTCTCTTTACTGTGGATGATCTTAATGCCACTTTTCCTGGCCCGTGGACACCCTGAGAGGCTGCAGATAAAGTATTGCAAATGGCACAAAGATACTCCAATATAAATATGACACCTTTTGTGAAAGGGAACAGTCAACGGATCAAGCGGAGACAGCGTGGCGTACCTTCTGTGAGAGGCGTAGTTGCCAGTGATATGTCCCGAACCGTCGCACCCTGGTGTCGGGCACCTGGGGCAGAAAACACAAAAAGGGCTCAGGGCCTAACAACAAAAGGAGGATACAGTCCCCTCCAAGAGTATTGGAACCAAATTGTTGAACGTCATTTGCAAACTTTTCTCTCATGGTCATCTTTTGTCTTCAGGAGACAACAAAAACAAAGGAATTGACCTTGCCGTCCCAATACGTTTGGATTGGACTGGATCTCGTTACATTTGACTGCACAGTCACAACATTTAGGATCCATCCATCTGGTTTATCATTCAAATGAAAGAAAAGATCCAAGTAAAACAAACATTTCAACGAGTGTCCTACGAAAGCTTCGATTCAATATAATGACATCAGATGTATTGTCGGGATATTTTAGTTGATGATTTATCTGGAAGAGATGATGCAATTGTGTTTCAAAGAAAGGTGTACGGGCTCGACTTTGATCACCCGCTTCCTTGCTCGTTAACTCATCTATATTCAGAAACAAAACAAAAGAAACGAATGTAGTTGTGACCTATAAATGCAAGCGTCTCCAAGTATATCCTACAGCGCTGTGCAGCAATTCTCTGCTGGGACTTCAAGGAAACAGTTCAAAGTTATTCCCAGTTGCTTTGGTACATTTTACGAATCACTTTTGAAATTTGCCAAAACACTAAGTCAAATCTCAAAACAAGTTGTACAAATAGCAAAACCGTGGATTGCCTGAAAAAGTCCGAAAGTCTTGTTCGAAAGACTTTGTTCACCTCCCAAAAGTGAACATGTCCGCCGTCCGTGCTAGCAGAATGACAAGTCTTTGTGTCAAATTGCTTCGTCGTGTTGTCAATGCAACGATGTAACATCCGGAGGGATGTTCGGAGGAGAACTTTGGCCCAAGTTGGGATGACAATTATTTCAAATTATAAGTTGCACCTTAGTGTTTGTAGAAAATTGATTGCAAGATTCACATTTTGCCTGTGCTGTAATTTGCTGACTTAGCGTACGTACCCCATTGATGCAGACAGGAAAAGACAGCGCTGCATGGACGCACCAAAGCATTTGCAACCTGTTCAGAAAAATGAGAAGCTGCCTTTTTGCTGTGCACAACTGACACAAGGATGCGAGGATTGAGAACGAAAAGTCTGATCTGAGAAATGTACCAAAGCGACTGAGGAAAAACTCTACTATGTTGGTTATAGCAGTTATGGACAGGGAGATTCCTGAAATCTCCTTTCATTATGATGAAGTGAATTAAGAGTGACTTTGTGATCCCTTTGTTTTAATTTGAAACAAGACTAAAGGCAGTTGTGTAAACCAAACAAGTCATCTAACGCCTTACTTGAGCTCTTGCGCGTTGTTGGCCAGCATGCTCCGAATACTTTTATCAGCTAATGGGCAACCTGAGAGACTGAGAAATACACCCCGACATTAGCAACAAAACATTGGTGAGGAATCCAAAACTCACACAAACAATGCAAAACAATCATGACATGTTGAGGGGTTGTTGTTCGGTGCTCTACTGCATGCGCTCCTCACAATGCACCCAATTTACCTTTCAAATAGTACACTTGTGTGCATACGTTTGAAAGTGACACGGGAGTTCCGCACTGCTATAATGGAAGCGTCAACCATTGAGCACGCGACACTCAGACTGAAGCTGTCGTCCTCTGACCGGTGAAAGCTGCGGTGCAAAAAGGGTTTATTCGTAATTGACTGAATTCAGCCTTGAACCTGCTGTTCGACGTATTTGAGGCTGTTCCTTCGCCAGATGTCAAAGGACTACTGACGCCATAGTGGAGGTAAGCTGAAAACAATAAATCGTAGGAAGTCACACCTTCGATGTGAGGCGAAATCGCTCGTCAAGTGACCACTTCCGTCACACCCCGGTGTGGGACGTCTGACAGATTTACAAGGCCAAAGGGAAGGAGAAGAAAATGTGAAAAGGGTGTCGATTCAGATTTTTGTTAGCTTTCATTGTTTCCAGTTTAGCTTTCACTGTCTGTGATTCATTTCCTGGTTGGAACACTGGATCCTGACATGATTTGGATTGGAGTTGTGGAAGACGGAGAGGTCCAAAGAGAGAAAGTACAAGGGAGCTTCATTGTTCACCCAGTCTGCTTTTTTTGGGGAGTGAAAATAGGAGTGATATACCAGCTACCTATTCCTTGTGAGTTTTAAACTTGGGGGGGGGGAGGATTACTGTGTTTCAATGTGGACTAATGGATATAAATAAAATAAAATAGCAAGCACAAAGAACAGGATGGGAAAGCGCAAGATAAGCGGTGCTCTGCAAATAATAATTGAATGGAGCTTCGACGGGGGGCGCACGTAAGATGGAGTCGTCGTCGGCTGACTCTTACGTTATCAGGTCCTTCTTAGTCTCCTTGCACTGGGCGTACTTGGCCTTGGGACTGGCCATGTTAACATCTGTGGCGTAGGAGCGATCCTCCAGCAGGTCTTGGAAGGGGTCCAGGTCATCCTGTTGGCGACAAATGATAGAAATGATACAAACACCACTTTTTTTCCTCACAAGCACATTTGAGACAACTTTAACCCATAGCCAAGACTGTCCAATATCCCCTTAACATGTTCAGAGTAGGGAGAAGCCGGTGCCGATAGCAGCGGCTGCCTTGTCTCATCGCCATCAATCACAGGGTTGACAAAGGGACAAACAGCAATGTACACCTACTCTATGGGACAATTTGCTCTTCAGTTAACCTACAATACTGTACGCTTTTAGACAGGAAACCAGAGTACCTGGAAAAAAAACCCAGACACACAAGCACACTCCACATGGGCCGACAGATCTGTGTTGAAATTGATGTGATCCAGCTGTGTTTAGATCATAAGCCGAGTCGAGTTCACGTGCCCCAAAATAATGCAAAGCCAGAACGCATTTAACAGCGATTAAAAACAGCGGTTCAGTCAGCCACGGCAGCGCCTCATCGTTCTGAGGTCTCAGCTCGGTGACGTCCCCATGTTCTCCCGCGCCTGCGGGAGTTTTCTCCGGCTACTCCGGCGTCCTCCCACAGTATATTAGGTTCATAAATGCGAATGTGAGTGGGAATGGTTGTTGGCGACCAGTCCAGGGTGCACCCCACCTCTCGCCCAAAGTCAGCAGCTCTAGCTCACCCGAGATCCTAACTGAGGGCAAGCGGATTGCAAAATGGATGGATGGAGGTTCAGTGTGGATGTCGATGTGGATTGTGGATTGTGGATTGTCACTGAGCCCGCACGTTGCTCTCAGAATGTGTGCAGTTCTACAGCTTTTTCTTACTTTACGATCGAGGGGGTTGGCTGATCTTGTAATGCACAATTCAACCGCTAGATGGGAATGCCGTGTCGCATCACCGAAAAAGGACCGCGCTTTGTCTGCAGTGTGTGCATTGTGGAACCGCCAAGCGCACAACAGCAGTTGATGCGATTCCCTCTGCTATTTTTTCCTTCCGTGCCCGCAGTGTAAGTACAGTATGGCTTATGAACAGACAGGTCTAGAAATTGCTCCCAATGATTCCGGTATACATGAGCTGAGGCTGGGTCATGCAGGCTTCTCCAATTAAAGCAAGACAGGAAGCATGCTGGCACGCATAGCAAAAAGTAGACTAGCTTTGGATCTCTCTCACACAGAAAGGCAGAGAGAGACAGAGACAGAGAGAGAGACTGCACATCGACAGATGCGCCCAGCAGTGGTGCATTGATTTCCAGCAGTTCTTTGATGAGATGAGCTGTTCTGCCTCCCTCCCAAGGTGCTACTTTGCATAATTCATCTCAGAGAAGATCAAAATGTGTGTGGGGGGGGGGGGGGGAACATGACACAAACAGGAAATACCTCAATGCATTGTCTCACTTGTAGATTCGTTAGGACTGCCTCCGAAATGTTTCAGTGTTACTTTTTGAGCGGTTCCAAATAAAACAGTAAGTCAACACAGGAGGCGAGAGACCCGGAAGACAATCAAACAGCAATGCAAATGGAGACACCGTGTGGAATCTGATTATGGAAGGTTTAAGCTCAGACATGGAGCAGACAGTTTGAAGTGAAGAATCTGCATGATTAGTCTGTGCAGTCTAAAAGCACCTCCATACCAGCAAAATGCTACAATTGACTCGCTCATGACTCTCCTTTCCAGCTACTTCAGCCTCATGGTGTTCATTGCGACTCGTTTGGAAGAAATGCATCCGCACAAGAGGGAAGAACACATGGAAATACACAACATGACTGACATATTATCGGGACACGTTCAGGATGTTCAAGTTAACACTCTTAGGGTAATGCGCCACCGCCCCCCCATCACCCATCACCCAAGACTTGTTTGTCTTTGTTTTTTTTGTGAGGTCTGATGTGTGCTTGAGGTCAGGAAGTCAGGTTCTTCCAGACCAAAGTCATCCAAACGTGATTTGATGGACTTTGTTTTGTCACGCAGTTGATTCATTCATCCATTAGGACTTGTGAATATGTTCAGTTTCATGCATACGGAAAAGACAAAGCGTTCCCTATATATTTTTGACATGTGATTGAAATAGTGGTACCAGCAGTTCCAGTTCCAAGTCGCGTGTGCGACTGTCGATGCTGCGGAGACAGACTAGTGCGCACACGCTGAACTGACAAAGAAGTGGTCAGACATTAAGGACAGCTGCCCACCGCCAAAGCCCTTCTCTCCCCCGTTCGAGGAGAGAATGGCTGCGATCGCGGGAGGACACGTGGCTCACCATGATCACCCCACAAGGTTAATATCATGTCTTTTTTACAACTCCTAACAAATGTGTTCATACAGTAACCTACACTCAGTCCTGTGAGATAAAGGTTCATGCGTAAATGTTCTATGTGTGGTATTTGTAATCAATCTTTTGAATTCAAATAGAAGCACATCAGCATATCAAAAACTTGGACTCCTTTTTGATGACTCCATTTATTATTTTGATACACAGGAGAGAGGACACGCACACTGACAAAAACAAATCAAGAGGGGTAAATGATGTCAATTTAAACACATTTGAATCATGCGCAACCGATGCACATGATTCAAATGAAGTCAATTCAAAGGACTCTTTTTTTCAGCGCATGTGCTGGAGTCACGAAGCAACAGGCGGCGTAAATCATTTAATATCAGTGGTTGATTCAATACACGGGTTAACGAATGCCTCAATGGCATTGTTGAAATCAAATGCAGGAATTGTTCATCGGTGCTAATTATTCGTGTCTCTGGTGGTGTGCAGATTTCTGAGAACAGTTTCCCAGCATCACCTCGAAGTGTCGCCAAAGCACCCGAAGCTGCAGAGACGTGCGTACGCCAGCCGCGCAGTTGGCATTTCCACGGTCAGGTCACGCTGTCTCACATCTGAACTTTGCCGTGAAAAAGAACGGACGCCACGTTTTTGTATACGAGGCCCCTGGATATTTTTGTGCGTACGACGTTTTCTGGTTTTGAGCGTACGGCATGTTTTAGTAGGAAATCTTTGAGGCCCAGCAGAAAGTTTTTTGTACCCTTCCCCAAATTTCTCAGAGGTCTACAGACGATTTGTTTGACTTCATCCTTGGTTTGTTTTCTGAGGTGCACTGTCACCAGTTGGACCTTATATAGAAAGGGGTGTGCCTTTCCAAATCATTTTCCAATCAAGTGAATTTACCACAGGTGGACTCCAGTGAAGCCGTAGGAACCTCTCAAGGGTGCTCGGTGGAAACATGATGCGCCTGAGCTCCATTTTGAGCTTCGTGGCAAAGGCTGTATATACTTACGTACATGGGATTTTGGAGCTTTTTATTTGGAATAATTTTGCATCAATAAATCAAGAAAATAAACGTCATTATGGGCTGTTGTGTGTCGAATTTTGAGGGAAGCCAATGAATTTATTGCATTTTGGAATGAGGCTGGAACATAAGAAAATGGGGGGGAAAAAAAGTGAAAAAAGTGAAGCGCTGTGAATGCATAGACACACACACACACACACATACATATATACATATATATATACACGGTATTACTTCTTTTACCTCTTTGTCGTCCTCATCTATGTGTTTGATCTTGGTGTAGTCTACAGGGAGGTCCCAACAGTCGGCAGCGTCCCCCATGCCGTAGCAGCGGGAACCCAGAAGGGCCGCTTGCCTCTGGGGGGACATGGGCTCTAGCGGGGTGAGCACAGAGTCCCCTCCGCCACCGCACAGACGCTTGCTCATGCTCAGGTCCAGTGTCCCGTTTTCGTCAACATCCAGGCCGGGACTCTGGGGGTTTTTGTGAGTCATTTGCGTGTGTTTGGGTTTTCCGTCCAATCAATGGTCATGGTTGAAGGGAAAAATGATACATCAGGATGGAAAATAGAAAGAGAGAAAAGAGACAGAGTTTAGGATTAAATAGCAGTCAAACATACGGCACTCATTTCAACCACATTTCAAGAGAAATACAGGGGAAGGCTGACAATGGCGAAATAACAGCCTTTTTGAATTGAATTCAGTTATCTCCAACACTACTACGGTAACAATCCCAACGGATGCCCTTTGCAATGAGCCAAGCGCGGACGAGGTCATCGATGCTCAAGGACGAGCGAGCACCTCTTTTTTTTTTCTGGGTCTCGCTCTTTCCTCCCAGCCTGCTGTAGAGCGTGTCCGATGTCCTGCACAGTCACGAGCGGGTGTGCTTGCACGACCGCGTGACTCTAATGTGAGCGGACGTCATGGGATGGGGCTGAGGGGCTGAGGGGTTGGCTTGGAGAGCTGTGACGAGGAGCAATGCCTGGAACTAGACCGCTGCAAACCCAAAAATAGAGACACAAAGTGGGCCACTGCTCACTATTCTATATTTTCTTTACTGCTTGCTTGTTCTTCTCTCTCGATGCAGTCATATAGAAATGATTTTTTTGCACAAAGAAAAAAGACATCATTAGGTAAAGCTGTACAATTTAAAAAGTGACAATACAAGATGCATCCGTGTCTTTCCAAATATAGAAATGCTCAGTTCTGATTGCCATTCATGTTTAGAACTGAAATTGTAGTTTGCAGTGGACGGTTTCTAATAGCTCCGAACTGCGCGAGCATTGTCTTCGCCTCTCGTTCCATTTTGCAGTCGTACCTGATGTTCGAAGAAGTTGTTTCCTACCTAATCTGTGTGACTCTCCTCTTTGTCCCTTAATTCTGACTCTATCTGACATGGTGCCAAGGGGTGGGTTCTCTTGGTGCTGCAAGGCGAAACCTCTGTGACGCTTTATTACATTGGGTGAGAAGATTTGAAGGTGTTCCAAAAACATGACATCATGTTGCAGTCGAATAACATGAAAAAAGTTTGACTCGTTCTTTTTTCCAGGGGGAAGAATGACATTGACTAGCAAGAAAATGTCTGAATATACTCGAACAGAGTGCAAGTAGTGGTCATTCAGATCCCTTCGCCTTGCACAGACAAGCTTCCTTTTTGTTTCCTTTTTTTGTGCCATATCCAAATGTGCTTCGCAGTTGGTTTACTTGGATTGACTTTCCTCCAAAATGCCTTCGACGCACTCTTGTTTGACATTCTAACAAACAACTTGCCTTTTCATTCGTAGCGAATGCCATTCTGCACACTGAAAAAAGAACAAATCAAAAATGAGCTATATTCAACTCAAGTTTAACATTAGGCCGACTTCATTTTTACACATCGAGTCAAATTTGAGATCATTTGAGCAAGAATTGGCTATGTTATTAGACGATGAGCTGATGCCCATCTTGGGGGGGGGGGGACATCGTAAGTGAATGAAATCAAGTATTTTCCAACTCCTTTTTTCTCCTCTGAATCTTAACTCTTCACCTTACTCAGACAATTGTGTGCTTCCAATTGTTTGGGGACATTTTAATATTCTAACATGACCGTCTTCAGAGAACAAAGCAAAGTCCAATGAGGCATGGTTGGATGAGTTTGGTGCAGAAGAACTTGAGAAACTCGACCTCAACCTTGTCAAACAAGAATGTTTCGAACAGAGTTTGTGAGCCACAACATTAGAAACCTCCGACGGAACAAATGCGATGAATTAGTATGGAGTGGGTTTTCTACTTCCTTGTCAGTGAATGCATCGCGTACGAGCGATCCAATGGCATGACTCAACCCTTCATCGTGTAATAATGATAACACGAGAGGATGTGCCTCTTCTCCCTCATTGAACCGTTGTGTAGTTCGACCTCCGAGCGTTCAACATTTTAGAGCTGCTTGTTTCTGACTGCAGAGGACTGACCAAGGATGTCATTTCATCTGTTTGGGAATAAACCGTCTCCAAAGCTGTGGGCTTCAAACTTTGTGCATGTTGGCCAACTGTCACAAATATTTCTCAGCAGTTTTAAAAGTACTGCAAAAACAACGAGCGCCTACAAACTCAGTTGCGTGAGTCGTGCTTGCACACTGCATTTTCAAAGTTGCGATGTATTTTTGTCATAATCTAAACTCTTGAGCCTATTCCTGCTCACAATGATGTGAGAGAAGCGTGCAGTCGGAGCTGGCCTGTCTGCAGCATCATCAATTTCGTGCAAAAGCCAGTTGCAATTTGCAAAAAGAAAAAAAACCCAAGAAAATCAACGTTTCCCTAGACGTACACCAGTAAAATAAATTCTCTCAGGAAATGGAAATACTGTACATCCATTTGAATGAAGGCGATTCATTCAAGGTATAAGTCAATTGAACGGGAGGGCTGAGCTGTAAACAATAATGATTTAAAACAAGAAGGAGGCTAGATTAGTGTGTGAGTGTGAAAGTGCACTGATAGTCAAGAGAGGAGAAGTGTTTGGCACGACCTGAGGTGCTGAGATGAAAGAGGATGAGGAGTAGAGGAGAAAAAAAAAAAAAGCCCTGTGAAGTCTCCTGTCTTCCCATCCTGCCCCGGGAGCATCCTGCCATCCTGCCTGCCTGCCTGCCTGCCTGTCTCACCCGAACGTAGGACAGACAATGAAATGATTTAGGACCACAGGAAGTCCTGACTGCTTCGGGCATTTGTTCCCGCCAACGTTATTCCTTTGGAAGTGTGCGGCTTTTGGCTTCTCTTACACTTCCCTCCTATTTCCACTGCACCGATACTGTTCTACTGTATATCACCTTCCCTGCTGCACTGTGACATTTCGAAACCGGCCACAGAAAAACCTCCATTGCTCCCTTTCTTCATTATCAATTCGATCACCGTCTGCGCTGTCAACATTAGCATTAAGCAAGCATTAGCTCTCTTTCTCGCTCTCCCCGTCTCGCCCTTTCTCCTGCCACCATTTTCCCGCTCAGCATCTCGGTGTAGATAATACGAAACAGCGTCACCTTATCTTCTCAGAAATGACACGCTGGGCTCACGCCGTGTCGAACGACGCTTGGTCCCGCTCCTATCTGATCCTCAGGAGGGGAAAAAAAACTGCCCCGCTGACTCCCGAGTGTAAGACGCAGCCGTGGAGCTTGGTGAGTCTGTCTATTTAGCGCATACGAGGGAAGTCTCCGTATCTTTGTCAGGTTGCTCAGCCGGCACTTGTCTAATGGAAGAAGCCGAGAGATAATCTATGGCTGGACATGTCTGTGACTGCTACGGAAGATGGAGCCACATGAGGCTGCAGGATCGTATCGGGGGAAATTTCCAACTTTGAGGACCTAGCAAGGGGCAAACTAGAACTAGCAGCTTCTTCCCTCTTGCCATCAACTTCTGGAACAGCTAACCTACAATTCCATTGCAACATGCTGCCAATTTCTTTTGGACTCGAGTCACATTGTCACATTTCTGTGCACTGACCGTAGTCGTCTCGCCACGCTGCACTATTTGCATATCTGTTGTTGACCGATACTGGCCACTCGTGCCAGAGTAGCATCTGCTCCATTTGCACACCGACTGAGGAGTTTCTGCAACATTTGCACAATCGACATTGTCCCATATTATCGCGCGACTCGTCACTTTAAACCGCATCCGCTCCTTGAAGCCTCGGCGGTCATTGCGCCGGACTATTGCTATATTAGTCGTTCCAACTGCTCTAAGTGCTAAAGGACTCTGCATCTTTTGCACAATTGTCCCAAAAAATAAATAATGTACCGGCATGAACCCTTTATTGCTCAGTGACTGTTTTTCCTCTTTCTGTCTCCAAAGCGTTCTCTGTCAATTGACCGTCTGTTGTCGTACTCGAGCGGCTCCAAATTCCTTGTGTGTTTTTTGGACGTACTTGGCAAATAAAGAGGATTCGGATTCGGATTCGGATTTTGATGGGCAACTCCGCACGGGGGCATCGAGGGAAGAGTTAAAATACAGTTGGATGCATTTTATATTGAATCAAAGTGAATGGCTCTTTTGCCTAATTACTATGTGCATCGTGCAAAAACCCAAAGTGCCTAATGTCACACGAGACACCTGACTAGTAGTAGTAAAATTGTTTCAAAATATGAACAGAAGTCAACCAGCATTCTGGAATGAATTGTGCTCTCTGTCCCGAGGTCAGCGATTCTCATCCGGGGTGCCGAGAGAGAGAGCATGTGGGAAGTTATTATGAGTAGTATATCTTTGTTCATCAATGTAGGAACCGACAGAAATATGAACTGAATAGAATTCTGAATATTGAATGATATTCCATGAGATGGCAGAAGGTATGACAAACCTGCGTATCCACCTCTAGTCATTCATACAACAGAATAATGTTTGTGTTACATAAAACAGGGCCATATTTCACACATTTGTGACTCAATTAAGATGAGATGCTCATTATTTTAGCAGCGGTACTTTTTGTGCCCTCTGGCTGTCACATCTTCTCGTCTCCTACCTGCGAGCACAGATCCTGGGACTTCCCCCCCATTCCATGGGGCATCTCCCGACAGCGTGTGGACAGGTTGAGGATGGCCGTGGCGGCCATGTGCGCGGCCTCCATGTCGTGGCTGTAGTCGAAGCTGCTCTTGCTGCAGGTGCTGCTGGCGCTGCTGCCTCCGCCTCCTCCTCCGACACCCCCTCCTCCACCTCCGCAGCTCAGGCTGCTGCTGCTGCTGCTGGGAGCGTAGGTGCTGCTGGTGCTGCTGGCTGAGCTGGAGTTCTTGCAGTAGCGCTTGGCTGCAGGAGACATTGCAGAAATGACCAATCAAAAATCCAACTTATGCACCAATGTTTTCAAATACATCAGGTAGGACACCTGACTATTATACATCCAGGAAGTTAAAATCCAAGAGTATAGGAAGTTAGTTAACGCTTCCATTATTCTGGGAAAACTTTCGAAAATATTTTGGTTTCCGCCTGTAGGACTTTTTTTTTCATTCGACGACAAAGTAAATATAGAAATGAATAAATAAACTATTCGTCTTAAAGGTGTTGACAATGTTCCTAATGCTGGGGCAGTCAAATGATTTCAAATTATTCCACAACAAACTCGTACAACTATTTCATTATCCAAAATGCATCGGTATGCTGAAGAATTTGAATTCCTGGGAAACTAGCCCAGCTTTGAATAGTCAACTGTTTAAAAGTTTGTTTCGTCCAGTGGCGTCGCTAGGCTTGCTTTCGGGGTTTAGTGTCTTAGCCCAACCTAAAACCAACCTTAAGCCCCACCCCAGAAAAAAAACAACCTACCGGCCACACGATATGCGATGAAGTGTACCGTTCACCCTTTTTCACGGATGGAAAATCGACGATTCCATTTTGGGATGAAAAACTTACATAAACACCCCTTATCTTCATTTTGGCAACGGTGTGATCAGCACCCCCCAAGCGATCAAACCTAATGACGTCCTATATTTTAGGTAATCGTGTATTTTCTGATGCATGGTATCTTAATGCATACAAGAACCTGCATCACTAATGCACACATACAATATTAAATTAAACTGCAAAACATGTTTGCTTCTCGTGACAGGAAATGTTTTCAAATGTTTTTTGTTTTTGTTTTAGGTGTTGTGTCACTGTCTAAAACAGATAAATACCTGGATGAGCCAAAATCTTCTTCAATTAAACCACAACAAAACCGAGATAATGGTTTTTGGCAATAAAGAGGATTGCTGTTTGTAAACACATGGAGTCACATGGAGTCTTTAAAAACCAAAGACCAAGTCCGAAACCTTGGTGTTCTGATAGATTCCGACCTGACTTTCAACAGTCATATCAAATCAATGACCAAAATTGCCTTTTACCATCTGAAGAACATATCCAGAGTGAAGGCTTGCATGTGTCAAGCAGACCGGGAGAAGCTCATCCATGCTTTTATCTCAAATAGACTTGACTATTGTAATGGTCTTCTGACTGGACTCCCTAAAAAGAGCCTTAAACAGCTGCGGCTCGAGTTCTGACCAGAACAAAGAGGTCGGAGCATATTACTCCAATTACTCCAAGTCTTTACACTGGCTTCCAGTCAGCTTTAGAATAGATTTTAAAGTTCTGCTACTGGTCTATAAATCACTAAACACTTTAGGTCCTGAATCCATGAAAGAAATGCTCACGGAATATAAAGCCAGTAGGGCTCCGAGATCGACAAACTCAGGTCAAATAGTGGCGCACAGAGTCCAAAGCAAACATGGTGAAGCAGCATTTAGCTATTATGCTGCACACAAATGGAAGAAGTTGCCAACAGAAGTCACGTCAGCCCCAAGTGTGCACGGTTGCAGGTTTTCCCCGTGCGTTTTAGAGCATTGCCACTTTGAAATGATATTTCTTGCAATGTACACTATTTTAATTGTTTTTTTCTTTGTTTTAAGTGTTTATAAGCTGTTTTTTCCCCCTTTGATTTAAATGCTTTGAATCATGTAAAGCACATTGAGTAACCTTGTGTATGAAATGCGCTATATAAATACATTTGCTTTGCTTAGCTTTTCAAAATAATTAAAACAACACAAAGGAGTCTTTTCAAAAACATGTGGACACACTTTGACCAATTCATATTTTCTATAATATAAAGAGTCATGGGTTTCAACCACTTTTATGCCATTCCAATTAAAAGAGGTTTATGCAAAAGAAGCAGGATCCAGGAAACTGATATTGGTTGTTCACGGTGCAAAATTAGAACGAGGCGGTTTGCCAGGTTGTCACCCTCACCGAGCAGACAAATGTGATATCTGAAGAAAGACGAGACGATAGTAACGTAGCCTCGGTTGGATCACATTATGGGCCTCTCTCTCGGCTTTCTTCTGGCTTTGATACAAATAATTCTGTTCTCTGGTGAATTTCCAAAATGTTTCTGATTTTGTTTTGCATAGAAGACTTCTCAACAGTCACTTGAATATTTTAGCATTATATACAGTATACGTCCGTCCAGTTTCGGTTCGATTCACCACGGAACGGTTCGGAGATACAGCGTAGCTCATAATCAGGCTTTCATCTTTTTTGTTTTGTTTTTAGCTGACAGTAGCGTAGCAGAG
This sequence comes from Phyllopteryx taeniolatus, assembly GCF_024500385.1. Lineage (NCBI taxonomy): Eukaryota > Metazoa > Chordata > Actinopteri > Syngnathiformes > Syngnathidae > Phyllopteryx > Phyllopteryx taeniolatus. The sequence goes on from NC_084514.1 coordinate 12,928,155, forward strand.
ATAAGAGTATAGCATGTAACACAGCAATGAATTCTAAGAAGATAAACGCGACGCAAATCCGAGCCGCATTCTGAAATTGTCTATAAAGCGGGCCACATACAGTAGACTGTAATGAAGTCATGAATGTATCAGAAAAACGTTGGCAACCTGTCAAAACAAATCAAGAAGATGACATTTCTGTCATCTGTGGACTCCTAATGCTAATGCTAAAAACAAGAACAAAGCAACATGCTTCCCTTCTTGATCTGTGGTGAAAACCTATTGAAGCCATATTGACGCGGTCATAGCGCTGCATCGATCACATGCACTCCATTTTTGTTCTGTTCTCATTCGCTCTTATTTATTTGTGAGCATTGTCTGTTGACCAAGCAACATGATGCAGAGTGTCTAGCTCCAACCTACAACAAGCATGCTGAATAGTGGGAATCTTAAAAGATAGATATCTATATCTATATCTGAATACTACAAAATGTTGAAAATATGCTGACTGAACTGTACTGTAACGTGATCCCCGATGCAAACGAGGCTGTATGCTGTTCAGTCAAATCTACAATTGGATGTCTACTTCAGGAACGTTACAGCTAAGCTGCATTATTTGGTTATTTGAAATGGCTACAACATGACAAGTCAATGAAATCTGCCATAAATGATTACCGTCATATCCTTTAGGGGAGGTATCCCTGTGCCCGTGAACCTTGGGTGCAATGGCCCGTTTCCCGTACACTTGGTGGTTGTTGGTGGCCTCAAAGGCGCTGTAGTCAAAGCTGGTCTTGGAGTACTTCTCCAGCTCCTTGGCCAGGTTGGATCGGGGCGTGCTGGTGGAAACATTGTTCTTGTCACCACACTGAGGATAGTCCAGTTGTTTGACAAAGCACATAGGCCTGGAAAATAAATGACGAGGGGGTGGAAGTTGGACCGAGCCACCGAGAAGTGCCCAAGGGAGGGGGGAGGAAATTTGGCTTAAGGTGGGCCGACTCAAAGGAACGCGCAGACTGTTGGCAAGACTCCAGGATTGAAATATGGAGGATGAGGCTGTTTGAGACAGGATATTCCCTCCCCTCCCTTTGCAATTGCATGTGGAAGCTTCTCATTCTCCACTGCCAGTAAAAAAATAGAGTGTCCTTCATTCTTTTTATGACACTTTCTTGCGATTGTTGTGAATGGTTTCATCATTCAATCTGGTACATAAACAGTACAGTACCATAACAAGGAAGAGATCAAGTGTGATACGTTCAGTCCTATCTAAATATGAAAATTGCAATTACTTGTAACATCAGAGTATCTGTATGACTTTAAAAGTCTCTAATACAAAAACAAAACAACAACAACTAGGATAAATGTGAGCGATTGCATTAAGGGAATAAAGAGATTGGTCTTCAATAGCAAGGAGACAAATGAACACACAGTCTTTTGGAAGTAGTGGCTGAAGGATAGAACTTCAAATCTGAACAGCTTTAAGAAATGCACGCTGGAAAGGAACTCAACATTTCAGTGTGACAGAAATTATGTATCCAACATTTCATGGGAATTGATCAATTGGCAGAACAAGCGGTAGTTGGATCTTTTTATCTTCCACTGTGAAGTTGCAAAACGTGGAGACAGCTTACTGTTGTTTGAAGCCCACCTGATGAGGAGAAGGTGAAAACCTACCTTAAGACTCGATCAGAAGCCGGGTTGGGCTTGGAGCCGTCGCAGCTCTGGTGTTTTTCCTGGGCCTTGGCCAGCTTCTCGGCTGCGGCGATGGGGCATCCAGACAGACTGAAATACAAAAACAACGTCACCATCGGCGCAGTACGAAATCCGAAACACAATTTCGGAAGGTGAAATTCTGAGCTCAATGTTAGAAAACATGATGATCGTTAATGTGCTGATCTGACAAAATCATTCTCAAGTCTCCTTCAGAGTCTCTGAAATAATCAGATGTATCCATCCGTCCATTTTCTCTACCGCTTTATATCCTCACTCGGGTCGCGGGCGTGCCGGAGCCTATCCCAGCTATCTTCAATCACAGGGCACATATAAACACAAGCCACCATTCGTGCGCACATTCACGCCTGAGGGCAATTTTAGAGTCTTCAATCAACCTACCACGCCACGCATGGGTTTAGGATGCGGGAGGAAAGCGGAGTGCCCGGAGAAAACCTACGCGGGCACGGGGACAACGTGCAAACTCCACACAGGCGGGGTCGGGATTTGAACTGTGAGGCAGATGTGCTGACCAGGCGGTCACCGTGCTGCTTCATTTCATTTCATTACAGTAGCCTCTATGTTTCTGGTTAAAAGCTTACAATATTTGCACACGTAGCTTTTGCAGCAGGGATAAATGCAAACTCATTTCCCTGAAATATTCCTCCATCTATCCATTTTCCATACCGCTTGTCCTCATTAGGGTCGCGGGTGAGCCGGAGCCTACCCGAGAGGCTGAGTACGCCCCGTATTGGTCGCCACTCGATCTCAGGGCATATAAACAAACAATCAGACTCACGTTCACACCTATGGACAATTTGGATTCTTCGACTAACCCGGCATGCATGTTTTCGGAATGTGGGAGAAAACTCACACGATCATGGGGAGAACATGCAACTCTACACAGAAAGGCAGTGATTCAGAACTGTGAGGGATCAATAGCAACCACTTGGCCACCGCGCTGCCTTGATATAAAACCTAGAAAAGCACTATACGAGGGCTGGACAAAATCAGAATCGTGCTTATTTTGATCAATATTGTAACATGATTATTAGTCATAATTCTTCTTCGTTTTAAGAACAAATCTTTATTTTGAATTGCACTACTTTTCAACAAACAATATGTATGTTTTCAGTGCAAAATGAAGCTTTAAATAAGAATAAATGACAGATAATAATCTAAATTAATGTATCCCCCAAATTTTACTTTACCAAGGGCGAACTGAATAAATGTGGTATTATAAAGTGCAATCCTGAATTGCAACTTAATGTCAGCAAATATAGTTCAAGGCGATAACATCGGCTGCAAGAATCGACTTTTCATTTGAAAATCCCCAGTGAAAATCATACAGTGAATTGTCAATTGATTGGTCAGTCAAAAACTGCATTTTTTTTTACTGCGGTCAGGTGCCGGAGCCCATCCCAGCTATCATCGGGCAAGAGGCTGGGTACACCCTCAACCGGTTGCCAGCCAATCGCAGGGCACGTACGAACAAACAACCATTCGCACCCACGTCCACACCTACGGGCAATTTAGAGTGTTTCAACGAACCTAGCACGCATGTTTTTGGGATGTGGGAGGAAGAAAACCCGCGCAGGCACGGGGACGACGTGCAAACTCCACACAGGCGGGGCCGGGGATCGAACCCCGGTCCTCACAACTGTGAGGCGGACGCTCTAACCGCCCTGAGGGGGGCCAATTTCCATATATCAAAGCTCCATATAGAACTACATTGGACAGCAATCCCATTTGAAGCTTTCACTTTGAAGTTGGCCGCGGAGCCCGGTGCCAGCCCTTAATGAAGCTTTAACCACACATTTGCTCCCTGGTGACTGGCCTGACTATGTTGCGGGCACTGCTGCAAATGAAGCACTTTTCACAAGCAACAGTTTCTATGCCCGCATTTTAAATGTTGACGATCAGGGCCGTTTAATCGTGACACACTTGCAACTTTTTGGTGTGTGGAAGTAAGAGCCCTTGTCGAGCCCTTCAATGAAGGCCCGTTACACACTTCAGGACAATCGGGCTGTTTTGTCCCGAGCAAACACCAGACTCTCTTATGTTTTTTAATAAGATTACCCTGCAAGATTATCATTAGGTCTGAGGTTTGTCAAGAGCGGATTTGTCCAGATGATATGCTCCGAAACGAGTCGGCACCGACAATCTTAAATACGGAACCTAAAATGACAACGGTGACAAGAGTGCAAGAGTGAAACCTCCATTTTCCTGTCCAATGTAATGCCTGGCAAAATGCCCTTCGCCCGAATGGAGCTGCACTCGTGAGCGCCTGTCACTGGATGCCCACAAACGTGTGCCTGTGAGCAGAATGTGTATCGTTCCTTGAATAGCAAAAGTTTCGGACTCGTGTGGACGCACGTGCCTATTTGGCGCCCGAGCCGTGTCACCGAGCACAGCGTGGGGGCACGGTGGTCCTCCCGGGTCTGCACCTTTGCTGTCACCCCGGCTGAGTGGCAGAAAGGTGCTAATAGCTGCTGTTATGCCTGAGCTGAGCTCCCTGAGCATCTGCCGCGGGTGACTCCTTTTTCACTGTAACCTCACCCCATCTGACAGCGCGGCTATTTTTGTTTGCACCTGATAGATGCAAGTTGGGAGGTTTTGTTTCTACCAGGGGCTGTGGAATGATTGATACTTTAGTATGCGTGAGCCGATGCATCGTAATCAGTCCCATTTGAAATATGGGATCGTAAACTAGCGGAACAACTTGAAGCCCTCTGCGAGGGAAGACTTTTATGGTATTAGTCAGCTACAAATTCAAAAAGAATTTCTGGATCCAAGAGAAGACAATGAAATACTCTTCTACATACGCACAACGAATGACAACCGCATCTGCCGAGATGGACATGTTGAATTTCAAAACGTTGCCCGTTCTGGCTAAGATTCGGTGCTATTTCTTTTGAGTGTTTCTGATTTTCAGCTGAGTGCCAGCTCGACGTTTTCGGTGTGCTCTTTCTCTCAATATTCGTCTTCCCGGTTACCATTTACAGCAAGTCCCGCCAACCATCTGGTGTGACTCATATACTGTATGTTTAGCCACTCAGCTTCTTACCTACCCTTGTGTCCTGCTCAGTTGTCCCTTGTATTGTGACGAATCTAAGGCGAGATGTACACTGCAATTCTCAGGCCCTAATTTGGATTATTATTATTCCCCCCCCCCCCCCATTTAAATGTGACCAATATCTGATATCTCACTGTTAACGGTTTTTATGCTGCAGGTATCTGATTTTAATCCACCTTGGGGAAAGACTCGAGCCGTCCTAATCCTGTGTTTGAGAGTGCTGTCGAACATTTCGAGTTTTCCTGCCAGGTGTTGTGCATTTTGCGTGGGACGTCCGCGTCCGACCTGCCTGAGCCTGTCACCTCGATTACAATCGATGACACTGACCCTGCTTACCCCAAGCAAATCATGTTCAAATCCGCATAAGAAACAAGTCAAAAATATGGACTTCTAAAGATAATGATATATCGTTGTATCGTTTTAATCAATACGTGGAGTCCTCGCTATATTTTATTGGGAACACAAGGACACATTGTAGAACAGTCCCGGTGGATGTATGCCAAACTAGAGAAAATGTTCGAGACAAAAAGAAACATTTCAAGAAAGAAACCAGCGGACAACGAAAACAACACAACATCCCAGATGGCGGTAACGAACCCCGTCAAGCCAAGTTTAATCAACACACAAAATGAAATGATGACAAAGTAAAAACAAGATCTCACGTCCATCTGAACTGAAATAAGATCCCACAGAAAAAAAGAGACATGGAGCGAGCCTGTTTCTTATGGGCAGGCTGTCACTTACCTTCTGTGGGAGTTTCTGTTGCTATTGACATGGCCGCGTCCAGTGCAGCCAGGCGTAGGACACTTAAGAACGTTCTCATACATAGCCACAACTTCATAGCGACAGGAGACAGGAGTGAGAAACACTGAAGGTTAGGAGCCCCTCGAAACCACGCATGAGTTCTATTAGTGTGTGAGCTTGGCATTATAAACATCATTAAGAAATGAGCCTGCGTGAACCCAAATGACCTCTTCTTCATTTTAATGACTGCTAGTTTGAAAGGGCAGGCAAGGTTTCCCACCATATTGCTTCCACTTATCCGAGCCGTTCAAATTAATATTCATGCAATAGGCACGGTCATGAATAAAAAGGAGCCATTCAGGTTCAGCGAGACACAGAAATGGAGGAGGGGGGGGGGGGGGACGGGTGGATTCGGGGCCATGCCTAAAGCAGATTCAACCAACAGCAGACAATCATGCAAAACACATGTCTTGAAATCAATAGAAGATCCCTTGCCTCTGTTATTTGCGCTTCGGTATCACGGGCACGTTGTTAGCATAGACAGCGTGGTCCTCAATACCATTTACCGTTAAAACGGTCCATAACTGTCTCACACCCCGTGGCAACCGGCCAATTAGATTAATGATCTACGGATGTCTGAGAGGAGCTGTCGGAACACCGCAAGCAGGGGCGCGCGCGAGGGTCGTCTCGACACCGTGGCACGCAGGGCGGGGCCAAACCCCATCGGCATCGGCTTCATCATTATCACCCCCTTAAACTTTCACCCCTCATCATCCTCTTTCCCTTACATACTAATTGGTGTTCGGTGCAGGTAATTGGAAAAAGCCCGCCACAAGCCGATACATTATGCATATCCGAGATTTGTCCTGCCCTCTGCAAAGAGACGGGAAATGGAAACGCCACAAAATAGTCTTAATCAAATTGCAAGATGGGAAGGAAAAGGGAAGGAATACAAGGATGCAATCTGAGCATTGTGTTACTTTCAAAAGTAACAATATTGTAGAGCGAAAAAGAAGGCTAAAATGAGCAAAGGTGAAGGGAATTGATGACTTTCACATAGAATTGAATTTCCCAAGGAGCCTTCCCAATTAAATGAAAGCACTGCATTCAAAAACATCATCTATCCAGCACAGCAAATGCACGAACAGCGAAGGAGAATGGCCTGTCGCTGAGTTTGCCCTCCAGGTCGTCGGTCGCGCGTGTGGCGTGTTGTCATCTTTACCTTGAAACTAGTCAAGCAAGTCTGTTTGTGTGTGACTATTGAGCACACATTGACAGGAAGATAGCGATTGGCTGACGATGCAGGTCACCTTTCAAAATGTCACAAGGCCGAACTGTCGGAATGTGTTCGACGCCGAACCCTTGAGCACCAAACCAAAGTCAAGGTCACGTACGCTCATCAACCACAACATTAGGTACACTCTCGCAATGTAATGACATTCACTTCAAGACCTGATCTACACAGTCAGAAAGGCAATCATTTGCCCATGTAAAATTCATATGCGTGGGAGAAATAGTTGATTCTGAGATGCCCTGCAATTCAGATTTCAACTATTCTGAATTGAATAATCATGTAAGACTGCGTTTGTTCAAATGTACATACCTTACATACATACAGTACGTGTTCAGTCAAGCCACAAACTCAGTGCAGCAGCATGTCAGCCTCTGAAATACAACCACGACATTGACTAGCTTGTGATGTGCGCACAGCTCTTCGTAACTCTCGCTGGCATCACCAATACATATTTAACCCCACCGACTACATCGTGTTCTGCAAAACCAATGCCAATATGACGTTTATCGTGAGATTGGTCCGTCCGTGACCACCTCACGCATTTGCGACGTCACATCGCAGAGTGAGACTGATTGTGCCATGCCTTTGTAATTGATGGGAGTTATTTGTGTACGATAAGACTATCGCAAATATTCATTTCACGAAGCTTCATGAAAACACTGATTGGATGTTTTTGCCAACAATTTGAAAAAAACATGATCAAACCACTACCGCTACGTTCTAATTTATACATACCTTACATTCAGTTTTATTTTGGAGATAATGGACGATTTATTTTCCTAAATCCTAAATATGGGTCGTAACTAAATACCATCTTAAAAGTAACAAGTGGTCACAGAATACCCCCCCCCCAAAAAAATGGACGGCAATGGTAAGGCAAGCAGACAAATGTGAGAATGAATATACGCATGGTGAAGTATTTTTGTCCAGTGTGTGTGAAAGTGTTTCAGTGCCAAGTGTTGGTTCTTAAGCACTGTTGCTACTTCCTGCGTTGTTCACATTCCCGTTGGCGAGATCGGACTCTGTCTCCCGCAGTACTAAAGCTTCCTTCAGCTAGCCGCCAGGGAGCTAACTATCAGGCTTGTGAGGAAAAACAAAAGACCTATGTTCTAGTGTTTTACTTTACATTTCAGTCACTGATGGGATTTTAGTTTACCGGCCTGACTCCTGTGCAGGTAGCATGGGTTCAATTCCCACTCAGTGATGGTGTGAATCGCTGTCTGTCTTTACGTGTCCCCTGTAATTGACTGGCGTCTAGTCCGCCTTTTGGCTGAGGTCAGCTGGGATAGATCTATAGTTCCAGCTCTCCGCAACCTTGAACACCATAAGCTTTAAGCGATAGAAAATAGATGCACAGAATGCATGACATCACATTAGGTGTTGATTTCATTTGAAAATTGTTCAAAAAAGTTGATAAACAATGCTATTTTTAAATCAACACCGGACATGACTATGCTCTTGTTCTGTATCACATTCAAATGTGTACTATGGCCCCACATGCTGAATAGACGGTGAATTTTGCTTGTACTATAAACGTACAAAAGGAGGCCCAATCACCACGAGAAAATTCCAATCCCAAAGACCGTAGTACCTTTGGAGGCTCTTGATCAGTGTTATGGTCAAGTGCTCCGAATTGTGTGTGTGTGTGTGTGTGTGTGTTTTTTGTTTTTTTTTGGTGCCAATTATAGACGCTGCGCTCCACAGAACAAGTGTCATCTGTGGCGCCGCTGGTCTTTACAAGCCTTTTTGTCATGGTAACTAATTTCTTTGCCATTATTAAAACCCTCTTTTATTTTGATTGCACTCTCTGTCATGCGTATGATATCTCGATTTTCACTGAGTCCATTAATAAAACACATAAACTGCCTTTTATGGAGATGTTTGCACGAGGTAAGCAAGGCTAAATAGCCAGGGTGAAATCTCCCCATTCATTCTAATGTTTATTGCCACTTGACTAGAAATGCAATTGGAGATACGGCGCAATCCTTTCTATCCAACGCATCCTAATTGAGCAAATAATGTAAATCAAACCATAGGTTTTGAGACACGGACGGCTGAGGAAGGGCTAAGTGTTATCAAGGTCCGTGCTCTGAATGAAATGTTTTGACTTGATGTGTACCAATAAATAAACAAGAGCAGCCAGTTAATTGTAGACCGTTGCGGTAGGTTACTTCCTTAATAGAGAATACGCAACAATGTACGACGGTTAAGTCATGCGTTTCCTTTTTGTATTCCAAAAATGTGAAATATTTCCCACCAAATTTGAGTTCCGGATGAGTATGTGCCACTAAAGTCGAGCTGTAATGCACATCATGAACAAATCAAAACCTCTACCCGGGGTGACAATCCTAAATGTGTGATTGGAAAATGCATAAATATCGACTGTACCTACGGACCTCTCCGTACCGTCTGTATGCGACAGCTGTGTGGGTGCCAACTACAACTCACGGCTCAATTTGGTGGATCGAGTGGTTCATTGCCTCCGATGCAAGCAGACCGTATCGCCACTAAAATTCAACAGGTCCTTACTGTTGTGTGACCGTTCTAACAAACCTATGAACCAAACGCACAATATCTTCTAAATTCAGCGTCGCGCTTTATCAACACAAAGAAGAACTCCGTGATCTGCTATCTGAGATCTGCTATGATTTTCGTGCAAATGAATTCTATCGCTATTCGTTTATGCAAACATACTGCTCATAAACCAAGAGGCATGACTATGAATCTTGCAGTCGTACATGCTGTGACAAACAATGAATCTGACGTGATCAGTGTCTAGAAAGCGGGCCGATGAGTCTCATGCAAAAACATTCACCGACCTCTGCGTTTCACAGATCAAGTCCTCGTTTTATACCTCATCACCACGGCACACTAAGCAGGCGATCGGCGAACAAAACTACGACCGCATGCAAAAGGTCACGAGAGACGTGCCGCCGGAGGCCTTCGCTATCAAACAGTCCGGCAAACACACAAAGACACAGAGCGAGTCCGACTCAGCAGTGATCACAGGGAGGCATGCGGAGTGACATGGAAGGTGAAGGCCACGGATTGGGTAGATAGTGCTGGTGCCGGTGTGAGACCAGATGGCTTACTTTCCGGGGGCACTCTGTCTTTGTGCGGACAGCCCGACAGGCTTCGATGGTGGGGGTACAAGCCGGTCACGTGACCCGTGCCGTCACAGCCCGGTGTCGGACAGCGGCTCTCCTTCTTGTCTGCGCGGGAAGCATCTGTGGGAAGGAGAGAACACAGTACTTATTAATACAGCGCAACTCGAGATGGCCAAACTAAAGTGGCAGAGAGTAGAAGGTCAAATGAACACATTTTCCTTTCAAGTGCTCTGTCAGTCGCTTTCGCCCGGATTCTCATCTTTTCGGATGTCACTGTGTTGAGTTTAAAAAACAAGATTGGATACGGGGAGTAGCTGAGGTCGAATGCCCGCTTGCTAGTTACGCATTCTTGGCAACATCCTAACCGTGCTATCGTCACTACATAGTCTGCTAAATTTCAAAAAATGACTTCTCTTTGTAGAAATATCTGATCTTAACCTTGTGCATCCATTGAAATAGTGAACAATTCAACATTTCAACCCTTGACAGTTACTGGAGTATTTAACAATACTTTATTTGAATTGACATTTTGAATGACGTGAGTTCTCGTTACTGTTCGGCTGGGGCTAATCATGCCAATCTACGGTGTCATCGTTGTTCTTTGCCCTGGGTGTTAAAGCTATAGTGCGTAGGTTTTGACGCCCACCCCGCACCCCGCCACCTCCAATTCAGCATTACAACAAAAGAACAGAGCCATTGCTTCGACATGACACAGGCAATACATGTTAGGCCCCTTATATGAGATTCTACAACATTTTTACCATGTTTAGAAAGAGATGTGCCATTTCCGTGTCGTCATTTGCAGTGCAGAAAACGAATAGGGCATTCACTCAATATAAACAATGAGGTACTGGCAAATACAGGAACTGAATAGCTAAATGAGCATTGTGTCATCGCCTCTAGTAGGAGGTTAGGTGAAAATAAAATAAAATACAAAAATCCAAACAATTATGGGTTATAGCTTTAGAGGTCCTTTAAAATCGGTCTGTTCGGGGTGGGTGTAAAATACATGTTCCTCTCATACTTCCCAGTTGATTAACTTAAAAAAGTTGATTTGAACCATCATATTACAAAACTGACCACACACAATATTGATCTGTAGTCGTTAAAATTCAAAATAATATCATAAGGGCTGATTAATTATAAAGCCAATCAAATATTGAATGATCAATCTGCATTCTACATAAGGATACGGAATGTTTATATATATATATATATATATATATATATATATATGGAAATCTTTTGGTGTGCGTTTGAAGTAAATATGTATTGCTTTTCTGTCTACGACAAAAAAACCAGGGGATGAATCCACGATTGCATTGTCAGCAGATGCCCAAGTTGACATATTTGTTTACTGAAATGAGGGTCATTTCCAAACCTTCACAACAGAAATTTCAGTGACCTGCAACAAAGGTCTTGTCTCTTCCAATTGTGTCCTATTCAACACCTGATTATATGACACATGGCACAAAGGCATTACTATTTCCTCCAAACTCCGATGATAAACGGAAACCGTCACACAAAAGTAATATCCATCTCTCCATATATTTAAGACTTTCTCACTGAAAAATGAAGTCAAGGATTCTGAATTGGCTTCGGTTTTTAAATACAGCTACAGTAGGCTTCCTGACTGCAAGACCTGCTAACCTTCGTAATGTAAGCTTTTTATCAGCTTATACACCCCAAATCCAATGCAATGTTCATCAGGCACTAACATGAGATTAATATGAGGGAGTGGGTGGTAGTGGTGATGTTATCGCATGCTACAGGCAGACTGATTAAAGGTTTGAAAGTCTGCAGCTCCTAAGGCACCAAGTGACAACCCCACAAAAACCCCAGAGGGTCTGAAGTAAGAACAAAGGAGAAGAGAATCAAGAAGAGGTGACACAGCGCACACCCACTCATTCACCCAAATAAAATCTACGGCCGGTGTGTGGAGGGTGCTGCATGTTGTTATTCTGTTTTTTTTTCCCGATTCTGTCTTGTTTGGAGGTAAAAGAGTATTTCCATCATTTGAATTCTTTTGAGGCGCTGGCTGTGAGCATGCGCTAAAATCCAAATCCAACATTTCTAACTGCATGCAGTGTTCGACATACATTTGGTTGCTAGCCTTTTCTGAGTGGGAGGCATATTAGAAGGAAGGGATATTGATTGTGGCTTGCAAATGGCAGCCATTACCATACCATCTCTGGATAATTAATGTGCAGTCAGTGAGCCTGTTGTTCCTCATCGTTCATTCTGATACTCCTCCATTCTCATCTTAACCTCATGCTTCTTTTGCCGAACTGCGTTCATCCCTGACCCCCTTACCCCTCCCCCGGAATCTCGTCACCACGTTGTGTTTTATATACCGCGCACAGGAAGCCCGCTGAGCGAGTGTCTGCTACTGCCGATCTGTTATCTAGATGATGATGATCAGCCTTCCACTCTTTATTCCGAGTCTGCGGAAGACTCTCAAAATGAACATTTGTATGGCCTTTATGTTGCGATATATACCTGCTGAGAATCCTGTAATATTATCTTATTTGTGTCTCTTATCTAAATATGCGGTGTGGGGAGAACTCATTTTCCCAATTAGGAAAAATATGACTGCAGTAAAAAGACTGGACTGAAAGAGGAGAACTTGCATTCAAAGCACCCGAAATGAGTGTAGCGCTCTCCGGTTCTTAGCTGTTTGTCTTTCTGTGGGCTCACTGAAAATCTGAATCTAACAGTAGGGCGTACGCATAGCAAAGGAATGGATGAATTAATTCTCTGCAAAGGATGCAAGCCTTCCTCGTCCACAAGTCCTTAAAAGTCGGTTTAAAAATAGGAGGCTTTACCCCAAGCTGCATCCCAGCGATGAAATGTACGGCCCTTAACAGGCCGTGCAGATTGCCATTACTTATGCCTGACAAGCCTACCCTCTGATGTTTCCATGCTGGCCTATTTTAACAACATAAGCTGCTGCTACTGCTCCTGCTGCTACCAAGATTCCAATTTTCAAATTGCCAGCAAAAAGCTTGTCCGAGGGTTTCATTGGGGAACCCGGAATGCATGCGGGCTACCGACTGTCTGCAGTCAAGGGTGGACAATAGAGAACGGTCCGAGATCATATATATATATTTGAGATGATACATAAACCCACACGATCTGATAAGATCATCATAAAAGTGCTGTATACAAAATGTCGTTGAATCGAGCATTCAATAAGTTGCTGCGTAGAAAAAACATTTGTTTCCATTGACTTCCTGGAAAATGCTATCATGGGCAGCACACAGCACATCTGCCTCAAAGTTCAAATTGTGGCTGTGTGGGCTTTGCCTGTTTTTGTTGGTTTTGTTTTTTATGCATTCCAAAAACATGCATGTTAGGTTAATTCAACAATCTAAATCGAACAAAGGAGTAAATGTGCGTGTGATTGGTTGTTTGCCTACATACGCCCTGCAATTGACGCCCTGGTGAGTCGTCCAGGGGGTGCCCCGCCCAAAGTCAGCCAGGATAGGCTCTACATCACCCACGACCCTAATAGGATATGTGGTTTAGAAAATGGATGGATGGAATTTTGTAATGTGGTCTTATGGTCTTAATTACCTGTATTGTACCGGTAATCATTTCAGCTCATCCTCTTCCGTTTCACAGTAAATGCAATGTTTTGCTCGCTTAATCTGATAAATATTCATCCTGGCTTTTGTAGATTACAGTACTGTGGTCTGGAACAGAACTACATCATATTATTGAGAGGTTTTTCTCATATTTTAAACCATATTGTTAAATGATTCCCTGTCTGACAGTGTTAATCAAAAGTCAAGATTACCTTCTTTACAAGGAAGGTAGCATTTGTTTGAACACATCTTGTATTGGATTGTGCCTAACGAAAGTGTTTAGTGGTGATGTCTGTTAAGTACTCACCTTTATGATAGAAAATCTTCTTCATTCCATCATGGAGTCGTCCTTTACGCTCAACGCCGTAGGCATGCCGTGAGCCGTGGTCGTCATGGCCGTACCTCGCTCCGTCTCTCCGAGCTGCTTCCGCCTCCATTTTATCACGCAGCGCCTTCGCACGTTGGGACTCCAACGCAATGGCCTTTTCCAACAGGGACAGGTTGCCCTTTGTCATGTCAAACACTTCCTCTGACCTGTCGGACGTCACAGATGCCGTGTCTTCGTCGAAGTCCCGGTGGTGAAACCGGTCGCCCTGTACGCAACTAGCGAAGGCCTTGGACCGCGGGCTCAGCTGCTCCTCAAGCTTCAAGAGATTGTCCATGTCTGAATAGTTCCTGTCGAGCGCTCGTCTGTCATCCTGGCTATGCTGGAACTCCCCGTAGCCGTGATGCTGGGGCTGCTGGTTCATGTCCCCGCATAGATAATGATTCTGCTGGAATGACCCGTTGCGGTCTGTGGGCTTCGTTTCACTGAGTTTCCGAGCGAGATCGAAGCATTGATTCCGTAGGCACTCCAGACTGCTTAGACAAACTTCCTCATCACTGTTTTCTAATTGTCCATTACCGGTGGTCTTCCCTAGTCCATTACCAGCGTTGTGCAGACCGATGCCGTTGTGGGAACAGTCTCCATTTACAGCAATGCCTTCCTCATAGTCCTGCCCCTCTAAATTGTCTGACAAGACAGCACCGTGTCCTTGTGCCAGGAGTTTGAGCGAGTCCACAGTCTCTCTAACCACGTCGCTATGAACGTCCAAACTCAGATCATGTTGATGATCTGTTGGTGTATCCTCGCTCTCTTCCTCTTCTTCTTCTTCTTCTTCTTCTTCCTCGTCCTCCTCCTCCTCCTCTTCCTCCTCTTCTTCTTCTTCTTCCTCCTCCTCTTCCTCATCTTCTTCCTCCTCCTCTTCATCCTCCTCCTCCTCCTCCTCTTCTTCTTCCTCAGCACTGTGAGAGGAGTTGCTGTTCATCTCTGACTCTGTCATTGCCCGGTTGGCGGCATCTTCTGCGATCTTGCCCAGATTAAGCAGCGATTTGGCCACAAGCTCGTCATAGTTTTCATACTCGTCGTTGTTGTTGTCATCCTTCTCCGCTGTGGAACCTGACCTGGCATTCCCGCCACTGCCATCTCCAGCACCGCCCTCACCACCGCTCATCGGATGATCCTCCTCTGTTTAGAAAGAAAGAACAAGCATCTTTTAATTTCATTTACAGTCAGTCCGTCATCCCGTTTAACCCGATTTCTGGGCTTGGTCCCTCTAAATTGGATAAGGAACTATTTAATTCCACTAATAATTTACTTTGAGAGCCTTAACAGCAGTTTGTGTTCTGATTTTTGAATCAATAAAGGAAGTTAGATTGCAGTTTGAGATTGTTCGAGGAATAAATGTTCTTGGAAATGTCGTGAAGCTGCTTTGTTTGCCCCTAATGAAATTTGGAATTCCAATCACAAGCGCTATGACTGAAGCCACTTCACATTTAGAAATGAATCATTAATGCAATGTTGAATTCAGTCCAAGTCAGAAGACTGTGAGAAGGCAAATTCTCGATTTTTTTTTTACACCAAAAATCTAGAAGTCACTGGTGTACTGTAATCATAATCATCTTTAAGCCAACAAGATGAACAGTGATGCCACTTACAGGACAATCCTGCAGAGTATACAAGTGGTAAATACACACATACATACAGAAATCAAATCAAACACAACAAAAGGAACACCGAGATGTTGTTGAAAGTGATGTGGGGAAAAAATTGCAATATTTATGCTAAAATTGAATTGATTCTTCCTTGTCCCTTTACCCACAACGTCTGACCATAACATACATCTATTCTGTCCAATTGATACCTAGCTAAGTCCCGAGAAATATTTTAGCCTAAATAAATCCACTGCCCCAGTTGCAGTGCATGAACTTTGACATTGCGAGAGAAACAGGCCACCATCCTCAACTTTTTGCCTTGTATCATTTTAACAGACAATTCCAATGCTAGGCAGTCTCAAATTGATGAGCCACTGGGCAGTACAATGACCCTACTGCCAGAAACTCTCGATTCTGTTGCACCACTCAAACTAAAAAAAGAGAAACCCATGTTACAATTTCCAAACTTTTTCTTTTTGACAAAAGAATTTTCACTATTCGTGACAAAATCAACCACCTCCTTCCATCAATTGCAACAGACCATCAGCCAAATGCAGTGGCCGTAGATGAAGTGGCAATGACTAAAAAGGCTACTTGGACAGTTTCTGTCCCATTAGTTTTTCTTTTTGGCCTGTACAATTTGATTCTACTAACTCATCAAAATGTCTATTAAGAGCTAACCCCTACTTGTTTGCTTAAAATACTCTTGCCACTGGTTGCCACTGCTGTACTCAACATGATTAGTAGGTGTTTATTAACAGGCTATGTAACACAGTAATTTCAAGTGCCTGGAATCAAATATCTTCTTAAAAAAAGCTCATGTTGAGTCAGATATTGGAGCTAATTACAGACCAATGTCCAACCCTCCCTTTCTGTCCAAGATTCTCAAGAAGCAGTTGCGCAACAGTTACTTGGCTTTCTCATCTCGACCTCCTCATTGCTTCAAATATCTTCTTTTTGTACTTGTCCTGTTTGATTTGAATGCAGCATTTGACTCATTTGACCATCACAGTCTAATACAGGGATTAGAAAATGTTCTTGCTATCAAAATAACTTGCTAAAATTGGTTTCAATCACATTCGTCGGTTAGTTTACAGTTTGCGCTCTACTTCGCAACAGTCTCGTTTTTATGATCATTATGGGATTACTAATACAAAACAGATGTACACTGGCCTAAGATTTGTGCACGGTACTTACATAATCTATGTAATGTGTGTGTGATGTATGTAGTACGTAGTACATGTAGTACGATGTCCCAGACAATCGTACTACTCGCTTGAAGTCTCGACGCCCTTTGCACAACGGTCATCGCACCGGACTATTGCAATATTAGTCATTCCAACTGCTCTAAGTGCTCGAGGACTCTGCACAATTGTCCAAAAAAAATGTACCGGCTTTACCAGATAACTAGCAACCCTTTATCGCTCAGTGATAACTGTTTTTTTTCTCAATGTCTTTATGTCCCAAAAGTGTTCTCTGTCAATTGACTGCCTGTTGTCGTACTAGAACGGCTCCAATTACCGGAGATACATTCCTTGTGTTATTTTGGATAGACTTGGCAAATAAAGATGATTCCGATTCTTGACCTGCTCAATGTGGAAAGTGCCTTGATGTACAGTAACTTCTGTTGTGAATTGCTGCCATGTAAATAAAACTGACTTGATAACAATTTTGTGACAAACAAACATGCAAACTAGGACAACCCAAAATTGCCTTTCAAAAAATTATACTTAGACTTCCTTCATTCAGGACAATACTTTATGCATTTTATTATACTACATTTTTCTAAGGTCTCTGATGTTATAATGGTTCAATCGCCTAACCTCCGAGGAGGGACCGTGTGTTCAGTTTCCCATTCGGTGACGGTGTGAATTATGATTGTGAATGGTTGTCTGTCTCTCTATGTGCCCAGTGATTGTCAGTCCAGGGTGTAGTCTGGGTTTCAGGAACAGGATCAGCGGTTTAGAAAATGGATAGATGGTTGGATTTTGTTACGAAAAAAAATTAGGATTCTTCCTTGTCACATGACTTTGTTTGCGGCTACTTGTGCAATTTAGAAGGGGCCCGGACAAAATTTCAGTGGTTTCTTCCTAGTCCCATTCCCTACTCTACCTGTAAATGTTGTATATATATATATATAGATATATATAGATATATATATATATCCATCCATCCATTTTCTGAGCCGCTTCTCCTCACTAGGGTGGCGGGCGTGCTGGAGCCTATCCCAGCTATCATTGGGCAGGAGGCGGGGTACACCCTGGACCGGTTGCCAGCCAATCGCAGGGCACATACAAACAAACAAACAATCGTTCGCACTCACATTCACACCTACGGGCAATTTAGAGTCTCCAATGAATGCATGTTTTTGGGATGTGGGAGGAAAGCGGATTGCCCGGGGAAAAGCCACGCAGGCACGGGGAGAACATGCAAACTCCACACAGGCGGGGCCGGGCATTGAACCCCGGTCCTCAGAACTGCGAGGCTGACGCTCTAACCAGTCTCCACCGTGCTGCACATATATATATATATATATATATATATGTGTGTGTGTGTGTGTGCGTGTGTGTGAATGCATTCAGAAATACTGAAAATTGACATAAAGTCAAAAGTTCAAAACAATTGACTTTGACTGTGATTTGAGTCCTTTTTGGTTGTTCAGCCAGCTTAGTGCATCTTGCAATGACAGCTGTGTCCCCTGTGCTGGAAAAGAAACAAATATTTTGATGCTTTCTTTGTGAAAGTTGCTGCATTTACTAGTGTACATTAATCAACACATCAATAATAAATAAATGGCCATTTTTTACGTCCTAAATATTGTTTCCTCATCAATACAGTTCAAAGGTTGGTAACTGGGTGTTTTATTTGACAGTATCTACACTGGTTGTACAGTTGTGCACTCATTGACTGGATGCAATCAGAAGATTGGAAACATCTGCTGTTATTAAAGAGCTACTTTAAAAAATATGTTGTTGTTTTTCTTTTTTTTTTTTTTTACAGATTTTATGTTTTCTACAATTTTGAAAGTATGAACAGATGATGGTGATGCTATACACACAGCGGAGTTGGGCAACTGGAGTACGGGCTTTTCTTACTGAGCACAATCACATGAATTGGAATCATCTCTTTTGAAACTGCCCAAATAGATCAAATAAAAGCATTTCAACACAATATGGCTGACTTGCGCTGTAGTTTCAGGCATTCCGATTCTTGAACCAATTCTATGTGTCATGATAATTGCGTCTACTGAAATGTGTTTTGGTGAAACTGGTGTCTGGCACAGACACATGCATGCATGCACGCACACACACATGCGACAGACATGCGACACTCTCAGAGCTATATTGCTGTTCCACAGCTAAGGAGGAAAAAGTCACAAATGACCAGGCACATATTTTGACAGTACAAGCCTTCTAACAGAAGCCTCCTGCACCGGTGGGGTTTAATTTTCGATAGTACGACACGTGGCACAGGGAAGCAATTAGAGGAGCAATCACAGTACACAAAAGGAATGTGGAAGTGAAACAGATTAAGAGAGGAAACGGGCCATGATTGGCTTTGGATTAGCTACAGAGATGTACATGCCACAGAGGAACACAGCAGAAGCTCCAGGATGTCACCTCTATTACGTTTATGTGATTGGAATCTACAATCCAGAACCGCTGTCGTGGGTCGAATGTGGAGCATAATAATGATGCATATGGAAAGATTTCCTTTGCACTGCCATGGGAAAATACTGCCAATTTAAATCCTGTAAGGTATTAAATCACAATCAGCCAAATTAGATTTTTATTACAGAGCTCAGTGATTAGAAGGAGCTCGAATGACTCCTGAAATGTATTGGGGTTTGTATATTCAAGATTTGCTGGTGAAATACATGGGAGGCGAGGAGCCAGTCTCAGTGCTGTTGGATGGAATGAATCAGTCTGCGATGGTGTTTTCACGTCTGCAAGAAAATAAGAGCACGGCTGCTCAGGCGCCACATCGACACTTTGGGCGGGGAGAGCTGAGCGTCAAGCGGGGTTAACACACACTCCCCCCCCCCCCCCCCCCTCAGCGCCTCACTCTTAATTGGACTTGAAGGCACTGTCGGGTCCAATCGCGATGCGGGGGTGCAAAGCAGAGTCTGCTGGAGAGAAACCTGCCAAATCTGTTGTTAGGCACGTCATAGAAGACGGGGGGTTGAGGGGTTGGCACAGGGCAACATATGGGCCAGAAGTCTCCCAAATCCCAGTCTCAAAACTAGCTATTTTGATCATTTGAGGGTGCTGGTTACAACAGCAAAGTGGGATCGCGGTTAGGAGGTCTGGGTTTGAATCCACACAACACTTATGTGAGTTTCTCGGGTACTCTGGCTTTCTTCCGTATTCCACACAAATGCACGTTAGCGTGAACGAATACTCTAAAATCTAAGTTGTCGATAAGTGAGAACAGTAATTTGTCTATATATGCCCCGACCGGTCCAGGGTGGACCCCACCCAAAAACAGCAGGTTACTTGTGACCCTCGGAGGACAAGCAGTGTAGAAAATGGATGGATTGATTTATTACAGCACTGTTTTGTATGTCAACAGCTGTAATATCTTCACAATACGATAATGGTGAAGGGAACTAATTGAGATCCAATTCTTAATATTTATTTGAATATTCCTTCTCCTTTATGTGTGTGTAGGTTCTCAGTCGTACAGGTCATGGTAATCTGCAAAGGTTGAATCAAAAGGCAATTGGACTTTTCTCGTTGAAGACGTTTGATGTTTAATCCAAAAGGCTTCTTCAGTTCAAACTTTTAGATGTGGAGTCCCTCTATTTTGTGTTCCCTGGGGGTGATCAACAAGAGGGTGTACCCTCCCAAATTCAGAGAAGCAAGCGCACTGCAGCGCACTGAGGATTGTGATGACCTCTGCACTGGAGAGACTAAGCAGCCGCTGCACGGTGGTTCGTTCGCTGTTGCATCTCAAGAGGAAGGGACATTCCTCATTGCTACAATATGTCCAAATTCTGCATAGGGGGGGGCCGCCGGTTTGATAGAGGTCTCAGAGAAGCCATTTTCTAAATGGAGGAGGATGCCGGAGACATTGCCTATCGTCTGTATGTAACAACGTCCTGACATCTCTCCCTCCGAAGATCGCCTCATTCAACAACAGGAAGAGCTGGTAGTCTGCTATGAAGGACGGTCGTTTCACTATTAACCACACCGGGCAACAACAAAAACACTATTGTTGACCACCCCCAGGGAACACATGCACCAAGGCATAAATAGAGGAGGGGTTCCACTCCCAAAATTCTGAACTGATGAAGCCTTTTGGATTCAAGGTGAAACGTCACTTGCCTTGATTCAACCTTTGCGGATTCCTCTCCTTGAGCAGCCCCTAGAACGGTTGAAACGTGAAGATTAGCCATTCGATTCAGGAATATTTGCCAAAGAGGTCCCTGCTGCCTTTAAGATGAATTATCTGTAATGGAAGGAAACTAGTCAATGTTCCAAAAAATGCTTCCTTTGCATCCAAAGAGTGGAATAAAAGCTTTGAAATTGTGAGAAAATAGTGTCAATGAATTGATGAATGAATCGTATACAAAGAAAAAACTCAAAGCAATGAGCGATCACAGACATGCTGTTCTTCCGGAATGTTGCTACTGATCTCATTCCTCATTCGAACGCAAAACAATGTTTCGACATCCTGCCGACCAGCCCCGAATACTTCACGCAGCCCATCAAATATGGAAATACAACCATGAATATACAAATGATGCACACGAGAAAAAGTTTTTTGAAAATCCGGATTTTTTTTACTCACCTTGCCCTTGCTCTCCTTCCTCCTCTTCCCCCTCTTCATAGTCCTCCACAGCCACTGTCTCCTCCTCCTCTTCCTCCTCCACCCTCTCTTCCTCTTCTTCAGCTTCTTCGTCCTCCACATCTACCTCTTCCTCACCCTCCCCTCTTCCCATCTCGCCTTCCTCATGCTCCATTTGCTCTTCGTTGTAGTCCATATAGCCTTCAACCTCCTCCACCTCACCGTCCTCGTCCTCCTCGAGCGCTCCATCCTCTTCCTCCTCTCTGTCGCCCATCTCCTCTGTTCCGTCTGTCTCGTAGCACTCCTCCATTGTGGAGTTGTCCATGTCATCTAGGTAGGTGCTTCTCTTGGGCGAGGTCTCCAAGGTCTGTCTGTCTAGACTCTTTCTCTTCTTGGCCATAGGGCATCCATACACACTGCAAGTGAGAGATAAGAGAGCGCCGCCATTAGCTGTTAGCCTCACCTGGACACAAATGGTCACTTTGTGTGCAGGGGGTCTCGTTGCTCAGGCGCTATGCTCTATATTAAACACAGGGTATCACAACAAGAAAAAGATGAAAAAGGAAATCTTTCACTACTTTACTGAATGATGGTAAACAGTTACACGCGATGAGCTCTCTGTTTTAATCGAAACCGCGCGGTTTAGCTCAGTTTGTGGCAGGTTAAACCAATTTGTTCTTTATGCAAACCAAAATCACTCGGTATCCTCTGCAAACACATTGTAGCAGATTGATACGTGTTTGTTGTGACATCAACACACATCAACCGCTTGTCTGAAATGATGATCAAAAGGGAAAAAGACAACATGAAATAGGATTCATGGAATCTTTTCCAAGGCATGTATAGTTTGAATGTATTTCTCTGGGCCCCTTTTTGCAGCAGGAATCCAAATCCTAATAAGATATTGTGGCTGTCGACCACACGGACTGAAATGATTGCACTTCCCCGAGCTCCAAACGGCTACCTGACCAAAATACATGTGAGTTCGGAATGTGTTTTCCCAGATGTACTTCAACTCAGAGTGTACACGCGTGCACAAATCTGGCACATTTGAACAAAAGCAACCCACACACTCCGAATTAGGATGAGCCCTGAGTTTTTTGGCCATCCAATAAAGCCCATTCCCGAGCTCGGAGCTAAACACGTTTTGGGCACGTTCACTCGGCTGTGAAATATCCCTGGGCTGCTATTTTACAAACACTTCCCCTGGCCCGATTGTACTTTTACACAAAAAATGTCGGAACTGAATCAAAGGCACACGCTTGTTGACTGTACTCTATGGAAGTAAACCGATTTTCAACCTTTCATTCATTTCACCACATTTCAGTTTGCCACAGTACAGTGATCATCAGGCTTGCATTTCTTTGTTAAAAAGCAACGTTTTTGAAAGACCATTGTCAACAAAAATGTTGTTACCGTTAAGTCCCATGCCATCAAAATACATTTCTTATTCCACTGTTTCATGCATAACATAGGTACCAAATAAGTCTGTGACCAGGTTGAAATTTGACATCCATGCGCTTTGTCGACAAACACAAATTCCCGTGACGCTGCGTCGCAACAGCCAACCGGCTTTGAGAATATATACAACGTCCTGGAGTTCTTCAACATAGCAATGGAGGATCAAATGATCGTCGCTGTTTGAGGGCATCCAGAACTTTTCGATAACTCCTGCTATCAATTACCGGGACCGTACGAAAAAAAGAGCAAACCTGGAGACTGGGGAGCGTATCTGGTCAGTACTTTGTTTACAGCGGACGGTTGTACTTTATTGTGAACCAAGCTAGCGATCGCATTAGCCACACACACGCACACGCACACGCACACACACTCTATTAAGCAATACAATCGATGATAGATGGTGAGATATAGCCTACCAGCAATTCGAGCAAAGCTGTTTTATATATTGAAATGAAGGAGAACAGCGATCCAATCAAAGTTTATGTACCTACTGAATATTAATGGCAAATCCATATTATCTTGCAAACCCGCGTATATGTATATATATATATATATATATAAAGTGGAACCTCGATATAATAATAATAATGGACTAATACAGGCGGGGGTTCGTCCGATATAGCTACATAGAAATAGTCACATTGATGCACTTTTTTTTGGGACGCTATAGGCACCCACACTAGTTAGTGTACAGTACAAAATTATCATTTTTGTATTTTTTTCCGTGGGCTAAAATGCCCGTACAGTACAAATTTATTGTAAATCTATAACAAAAAAAAAGCTTGAAAATATTTGTGTCATGATTCATGCCCTGCAGTTCCTCTTTTGGAGCTCGGGTGGCGCCCTGCGCCTTGCGCCTTGTCTCTCCCTCTCCCCCTCTGGTTCCCCAGCAATCAGCATCACATGTGCAGCGCATCTGTCTTCAAGCAGCACTGATTACCGCCTGCATTTAAGCCTGCCAAGTCCAGCAAACCTTCGCCAGAGTATTAACACTGTGACTCACTGGCTGACGCTCGTACTTCCAGGTTTTGTGGTATACAAGTCACAGACGACCCGCCGTCTCCAGTGTTCCTCCCGTGCCTTCCCCACCTCGCTGTCTGCTCCGGCCACGGCGCCAAGCTTCATCACCTGCGCATGTTCTTGCTTCCTGCTCACTCCTTTTCCTGACGGTTCACCACCTCACCTTGGAGATCCTTCCCAGAGCCAATCCGCAATAAACCATTCAAAAATCTACTCCCGCTGCCTCAGTCTGCTCTCGGGTCCAATCCAATTCACATACGACTTCGAAACGTGACAGTTTGAAAGTTTCACACTGGATCCAAACTTACCCTGCCAGGGTGCTTGGTCATGGTGACATTGTTGACGTACAGTACTCATCGTACGTGAGTCGCTTTCTTGAGCCGCGGGGAATTCATGTGCTTCCTAGTTCCAAATGCACTGCCAAAGGCGAATGGCGTGACAAAAAACTGTTACTGTACCAAAAATAACATGTTCCAGACTCCAACACTGCAACCATGCCACTTTCTCTCTCTGCGCTGCGCTCTGCTAATAATGGACAATAGATAGAATCATCATCACGTCAATGTGCCACATTCATCAAGGCTGTCACTTAGGCACAAGAGCCACCTCTTTTGGAATTCGACCTAGTCATGTTGTTTATCTGTGACCCAGACATACGTCAGTCCTATTCTCTGCCTGCATTACGCCACAGCGCCATTAAACAACAGCGGCCAATTGTGGAACTAACAGACTTTGTCAACGGCAGTTT
The DNA here is from genome assembly GCF_024500385.1 of Phyllopteryx taeniolatus. Taxonomy (NCBI): domain Eukaryota; kingdom Metazoa; phylum Chordata; class Actinopteri; order Syngnathiformes; family Syngnathidae; genus Phyllopteryx; species Phyllopteryx taeniolatus. The sequence continues at coordinate 12,952,642 of NC_084514.1, forward strand.
AAGTGACAAATGAAAACAATTTTCGGACACATTGTTCAGTCCTGACGGTCCATTTTATCCGCTATCCGTTATATTGGGGTGGGGGGGGGGGGGGGGGGGGGGGGGTATATACAGAGAGAGAGAGAGAGAGAAAGAGAAAAGACGTCAATTTTCCTAGTGGCTAATGTCTGATTTCACAGAGCTGACTCTTCCCTTTGGGCACCACTGTAAAGCAGTGTTTTGCATGCGTGCCTCACAGTTGAGACATAATGGGTTCGCCTGGGCTTTTGTGGGTTTTCTGTGGGTATTCTGGCTTCCTCCCACATTCCCCCAGAAAACATACAACATGTTAGGTGAATTAAAGACTCTAAAGTGTCCATAGGTCTGAATGTGCGTATACTCGCCTCTTGCCCAGTGTCTGCTGGGATACGCTTCAAGCTCACTGGCGAGCCTTAGGTCAAGCAGTAAAAAAAAATATAGATGGATGGACTTTTCACTCATTGCTGAACGATCATTCAGATGTTCCCCCCCCCCCCCCCCCCCCCCCCCTCCCCTTGTTACCTGTTGTTATAAAAGTCCCATGACTTAGTTGAGTGTTCCATCCTCGACCTTCCCTCTCTCCAGTTCTTTGGATGTCCATCAGTCTATTCCGCTGGCAGGCTCAATCTCACCCTGCCCAGGGATTCCTTAATGGTCTGACCCTCTGGCTCCCTCTGCAACCAGGGGCCCTATTTCATTAATCCAAAACCACATGGAAACTCATTCCCTGCCTGACAGCCAGGCCTATGCCCCAGGGCTGCATGAGGGTCAGTGGGACAACGTGTGTTTGTGCGTGCGCATGTGTGTGAGCAGGCTGCAGCACTGCAATCAATAGTGTTTTTGGCCAAACACCTCAAAATCGCATTCAAATGCCACTCATTGCGGCTCCTCTGTTCCCGGACCCTCAAGAGCAATCAAGGGCAGCACCCAGTAGGTTAGCTGCTGCCAAGGCAAGAGAGAACAGGTAAGGGGGCTCGAGTAGAGGAATCTGAATGTAGACGTGTAAAGCTTTTATATTACGTAACGACATGCATGTTTCACCCAAATTAAATTAAATACATCAAAACATCATCACCAATCACAAAACCTAACAACCTCATTGATGCAGATGACAATAAGGCCAAGCCTATATTTGCGGTTGACTGAACTTACGCTGAAAAACATAAAACATTGAATTGCTTTATTTGCCTCAGCTAGTGGGTAGCAAATCATGAACCCAGAGCTCAGCTGTTCATTGTATCTCTAAAAGGAGTCAAGTAGACTTCACTGTTTGGGGTCACCATTGTGCAAAATCAAAATAAGCTTTTCACTGACAGAACATGAAGTGAACATGCAGTAAAAACCTGCCTGTCCCTAATATTCCACTTACAACAACTCCCCAGTGTTCACATATGCAGTATTTGGCTCTTATAGTTCAGATGATCACGCTCCATTTGAAGCTACTACAGAAAATCTTACATAAATGACTTTGAATCCCGCTGCGTTGCCTACAGGACATTTCATGTCTCAGGTGTCCTTATGTGTCCCTGAGCTGTCAGCTTGTTATGAAAGTGGGAAAGAAATGTTTGCCCGAATACTCCCAAACCCCACCGATGACTAACCAACAGGAAGCCTCCACAGCTCCATCCCACATTCACCGGTGCTGTCACTGTGTGACCTTGGATGCAACATTCTACATCACAGCCACATCTCAGCCCACTCACGCTACTCGGCGTTAACATTGTTTAGTCGCGATAACAAATACAGTGTCAAAAAATCCATTGAAAAGTATTCATTGGAAATACGATTTTAGATAGGCACAACACGATAACATAGGCATGTTTTTCCACAATGGCTATGATGGCTGAAGAAATTGGGGAGTAACTAATTACACGTCATGAGATGACATCATTGAATTACAAAATGTATGTAATTGTAATCTATTACATGACTGGGAGAAAATGTGTATTAAATTACAGTTGCTTTTCCAACTACCTTTGCAAAGTCTTCCCAACGTTGACTACACGGGCCTCTACTGCTTCAAGCTGTTGCAACTACACAAATGAACAAACAATTTGATGGGAAAGTTCGATTGATCAAATTGACACCCTTCTTAATGATTCCAAATCATAAATTGAACCAACGTGCCTCGCTCCCTGGCTCGAAGTGTCCCTCCCTTAAAATTGTGGCCCCTGGGAACTCAACCCTCAAGGAGGAGGGTGCAGGAAAGGTAGTAATCAAAGAAGAAGAAAAAAGACCACTTCAAATTTGATGGAGTGGCTACCCTCAACATTATGGGATGGAACAAATTCTATTACACTGTGAGAAAGTGGTCCTTACATGCAGGTATAACACTTGTGGGGAGGAAAGCCCATTTGTGGGAGAGGCAGGAGATGGAGGGCTCCCGTTTGGCTAATTTTGGGTGACTGCTCGAATAGCACAGCGTTGCATGGCACCTTTATTAGCGCCTCTTCTCAGCAGGGGCAAAAGCTTTAGCCAGTCATTAGCATCACATGCTATTTGTCTCCGTGACACAAGGATGAGGGTGCGTCTTCCCCCTTCTCCTCTTCTCACTGCAGATTTTTCCTCCCTCCCAACTTTCTCACACATATTTCGACTTACGTACCGAAACATCGAGATAACAAAATACCCACTTAATATCTATAACTAATCGAATACAATGCTACCATTTCCACCTTATCAAGAACACTGTATACACATATATATATATATATATATATATATATATATATATATATATATATATATATATATATATATATGTATATGTATATATATCACCCAAATTTGATATCTTCTGCAACTCTAGCTCAATTTTGTTCTCCACAGACAAGAGAAGCAGGGAATGCACCAACTCTGGTTGTAGCCTCTATCCAGCAGTAGGATCTATAGATACGTGTGGGAGAGCACCGTTTCCATGGTGATAGCCTCCACAAATCCACGAGGGATCGGCTGATTGTAAAGCCAGCCAATCCCTTGGAAACAAAATGAGAGCCGTAGTCAGACAAGAAAGTATAGGGCCAGAAAATGTTTCTTTCTTCGTTTGTTTGGGTGGCTAATTTGGTTAGGTCAATAGACAAAAATCAAATAGGCAGTAATTTGCTGTAATTGTCACGCACAGACAGGTTTGCATACCACACATTGCTTAACACTGCATGCCATTTGAACACGTCCTGTAAATTCAGTGGCGTTCAATCTTAGTTACAGTGGTACATCGATGGCATATTTTGAGGTTTTTATGATTTTTTTTTTAGCTGTAGGGCACGTTTGGAATTTGTCAGCTTTGTCAAGTGTGGCCAGAGAGAAAGACAGAGGATGCAGCAATAGCCCACCAGCCCCCAGCGTGGACTGCTACCACGGCTGTGGCCTCCTGGAGCACGACACCACTACCCTAAACGGTTTGTTCACGACTGTGAAGGGTTAAATGCACAGGACAAATTAGGTGAGTGTTCATACCATTCCTGACAATAAAGATCTTTTCTTGTAGTTTCACTGGGGCCCTCTGGAACTCTTTTCCAAAGTGGAGGAATTTGTTGTTTTGTTTTTTTTTTTCCTGTCAGTTGGTGTTTCCCAGCACCGTCACGCTGGCCAGTGGGGACTTCAGTTTGGCTCTTCTCTTATCTACGAACAGCTTCACACTACATGTTAGACTGCGAAACAAGAGGGAATAAAACTCTGGGCCTCCCGTATGCCAATGTGAGGGGAGCGATTCTTCGCCACGAGGCGTACACCTTGAGGCCACCGACAGACCGATTGCTTGCGGAATAGCAGGCGGCCAACGTAGGACGCTAACAGTTTGGGAAGACACAGGAGTTTGTTTTTAAAGAAATGTATTTTAATTAGAAAATATTTTGATTATTGTTTAAAGTTGAATACTATGTACAGCTGTGTTTTTTTTCCCCCAATAAAGTTGAGTTGAACTTTGTTTCTATTTCTCCTCACTCGGTAGTAGAGATTTGTTTCGTCTTTTTCATTACTTATTTTTCCGACTTGTAAATAGCACTTTGTCTTTTCTTGAGTGCGTTATGTATGACTATTTTTCCTTCTCATTAGTAGCACTCTGCTACCATTGTGTTATTTTGAACTTGATTGTCATAAAGATATTTAATGCAGTGTGTCTGCTTTGGGGTTTGACCAGTCACGTCACTACAGTTAACATGAACTCATAAAAGAACAGAATTTGGGAAAAGGAACTTAAAGATATTGATGATATTCTTTTTTCCATTTTCTTTTCTCAAATCATAACATTTGCAGCATATGTATATCATATGTGTAAACTAATAGAAGCTCTCAAAAGCCGCATACCTGTACGAATACCCACTTGCCTTGATCACTTGTGTTTAATGTATCAGTAGTTTTCCTAGAATGACTTTGTTGAATGCATGTATGATATAAGGCTTTTCATTGGAAAAGACAGATTAAAAATCTAGTTTCTATTTGCTTCCATATCATTTCAGAAATCTTTGTGTGTGTGTGTGTGTGTGTGTGTGTGAAAAAGACTCAAATAAAGAAATGCCCGTATTCAGGTGGGGTACACCCTGAACCGGTCGCCAGACAATCGCAGGGCACGTATCGACAAACAACCAGTCGCACTCACATTCACACCTACGGGCAATTTAGAGTCATCAATTAACTCAGCGTGCATGTTTTTGGGATGGGAGGAACCCGGAGTGCCCGGAGCAAACCCACGCAGGTACGGGGAGAACATGGAAGCTCCACACAGGCGGGGCCGGATCCACAATACTGTGAGGCGCATGTGCTACATTTGCTTGTAACGTACTCAAAGTGAGCTGTACATTGTATTGCAAATCCAACGATTAGGATGCATGTTCTGCGTCCTGTTTCTGCTGAGAATCTCAGGCAAATGAAGTTGTGTTGTTTTATTTTTACATTTGGGGTAAATCACCTCGAAAATGATGAAAATCCATGTGACGAAGTGTCGGAACCGCGACTTTGTGTGAGTGTGACAGAGAGAGGGAAAGAGAGAGAGAGAGAGAGAGAGCAGAGCAGATCATTTCAGAGCTGCTGTCAGGCTTCTTCCGCAAGCAGGGGAGAACAAAAGACAGTCTTGGTGCAGGAGGCTCAGCACATGGCAGACGACTGCAGTTTGAGGCGTTCTCTGGCGGCTCGGGCTCCAGCTCACATCTCAGCCGCCGTGGCTCATTCTTGCGCGCACAACAGCCCGGATGTCACCTCCTACTAGAATTTGTCGAAATAATCCCTCATCAATGCAATTTAATAGACGTATGTAAGCTCTCCCCACACGGGTCTTAACAATAAACTGTAAGTGTTGTTTAATTCTAGTCTCCTCATGTTTGGAAAGACAACCAAATGCTTTTATATAGATAGATAGATAGATAGATATATATGTTGAGCAGAGTGTGCGATGTACGTAGCTGAGAGGAATCAGTACCCAGCAGCAGGCTGTTCAGCTCAGTGGTTCGATAAGCCTGTTGTTCCCATTCAATAGCACATCTCCAACACGCGGAGCCTGCAGCTAATGAGCCCCGTCTCAGCTTTAGCTAAACGCTCTTCTTCCCGTGCTCTTTTTATCCATGTCAACTGCAAGTGTCCTTTTGCATAGCGGCTGCCTCCTCTGAGCCTCGAAGTCACAACACGAGCGACGGTATACAGTACAGCGGCGAGCAACGACTCAAGATGGGCAAGTCGCTCAATCCGTGCAGGCAGCTTCCTACCTTTCATTCTTTCTCCCTGCACCACCCAGCAAGCTCAACCTCTTTCCTTTATTTACTTGTTTTTGACCCTCCTCAAAGGCTGTTTATGCACCTTGCTGATACTATTCCCATCAAGGCACTGCAGTTTAGTGGATGGGCGCTATAGCGACTGGTGAGGCTTGGTGTTGCGATGAAGCAGAGGTCATAAAAGAAATTCAGGGCTGCTCCACTGGTGCATTCTTTGATTTTTGGAGCAGCACTAAAGTAGGACAACTAAAGATTGCAGGATATCATTTGAAGCATGGGGAAATTCTGTAAAGTCAAGCCAATACAATCCAATGAACACAACTGGACAAATCAAAATGTGCACTGCGGACCTTTTTGTTGACATTTGCCAGTACATCATTTTAAACGAATGAGCCAAAGTCAGCAACAAATATATCGGTAATTAGAAGTTTTGATGACTGACTGTTAGTCTATTTATGAATATGAAATACTGGAATCCCTCATTTATCGCAGGGGTGAGGTTCCAGACCACTCCCCTCAATAGGTGAAATCCAAAACATTCTGGGGATTACTTATCCATATTTCAAAGCTGCATGAACCTCCCTAAACATATCACATATCACGTTATCTTACAAACACTTTCTATACTCCTAAAGACCTTGTCAACTCTTAACACAGCACAGTAGTACTGTACACTATGTACATTTTAGGCATGGTAATACTGTATGTGTTTTAATGATTCTTTCCTTGGTATTTTCATTTTACAGTTTCAATGTTTTAGGATAGAAAGCGTTTATTTTAGCACCCAAGAAATTCTAACATAGACTCAAAACCCCCAATATCTGACACCCGTCGTTTAGTGTGTTAAAGGAGCACAACCCTGAAGTCCTGCATACTGTAGGAAAGGTTGCAGTAGATCTGAAGAATATTCAGTGCACTTCACCTTTCCACAACTACCTACATAAGGTCCCACAGTTGACCAAACATGACGTCAAAGGTATTGCCTGTAGACCCCCAAGGCAGGACGCCTGAGTGTGATTGGAGGTGAAGAGCCTGAGCCAGAGTGGTAACTAAGAAGCTGATGGTCACCCTGCCACATTGGCTACAAATAGTTGGGTCTCTGGAGTGCCTTCCCACCCATCACCAATGGCGTCCGGATGGGGGGGAGAGCAGTGAAACACCTCCTGCTTTGGATTGACTCTCTGACTTTGCATGTCAGTCTCCATGAACACAAAAAAAAAAGGGGCACGCTTAAAAACAAAGGCGCTGAGAGGGGTCCAAAAAGTCGGCAAATATCGCAACCAAATTCTCGCGATATTTGGTAACATTGAGCAGCCGGCCGGTTGCTCCGCCCCGGTCGTTGTGGTAACGCAAGCCCTCTGCAGCTTTTGCGCATTACAGAACTGTCCCCTAAAGCGAAATGATTATAACCAGAGTGTGACGTGGATAGAAAGCGGCCTGCAATTTTGTCGCAATTTGTGTATTTTGATGGATGAATGTCAGAGACGTTTTATTAAGACCACTGGGAACTGAGGATACAATATGTCAGGATAGAAGAAATGGCAGGTGTGGGTCCTAACCAAGATGCTGAGATGAATTAAGATATAGAATTATAATATGCAAGGGTATCGACAGTACTGCAATCAAATATTTGTATGGTACCTGTGTGTCACTCACACACACACACACACACACACAGCCTTTTGCATAATTTGGTAGCAGAGTCTGAGTTCTCGAGCACGAGTAAAGCTCATTGGGCAGCCGACTGGTGTGGAGTGTAATTCAGCTATCTGTCATCCCGCAGCTTCGCTCCTGGATTAGCCACGTAAAGGAGTCTCTCTACCACTGTAATGACTTCAATCAATCATGCAACTCACACACACACACAAGGCCGCGAGTTAGCCGCTAGCCCAAAAGCCATTTTCAAGACTTCCATTCGCTAAACAAGGCAAAGAGGATCCTGTCAAAGCAGTTGTTTACCTGTACAAGCTAACAGAGGGAAGCGCACAAGAATAAGTTAAGATCATTTAATATTCAATGATGAGACTGGGCACAAATGCAATTTGACCCCCAATCTTTTTTTATGTTATGCAAGCATCCACTTGCATATGCAAATGAACAGTCCTGTCTAGCCTATGAAACTCAACTAAATGGTGACTTCCTTTAGCAGAACTTCGTTCCAATTTCGGAAGTTCAATTTGAGTATTTCTTCTTTGTCTTTAAATTGTCGATAGGCAAAATGGATCACTGGGTTATATGACACAATGATATGTTTATTTTGAATACGCAACATGCTCATGTGATGTGAGTGAATTGTAGCAACAGCAGAACTGGAGCATAAAAACTGAAAGGTGGTGTTTCTTTCGAAAATGAGTGTCCAAAAGCTTTGAAACCAATTCCTTTGACTTATTTCGGGCTTATTTGCACACCGTTTTGCTTTCAAAAAAAAAGATATGAATCGAATCATTTCCTGACTATTGACTCATTTAATGACAGCAAATAACACGTTAAGGTGGGCGTTTAAGGTTTGGCGAGCAAGAGGTCCCTCTCTGCGTTCTTATCACAATGTACCATTTGAATAATTCTTTACAAAGTATTAAACCAAAGAATAATTGTGTACCAAAAGTTTAGAAACCTGGCCGAAGTTCAATGATTGCTATCCTTCCTCAATCCAGGCATATTTTTTGTAATGTTGTAAATGTATTCAAATAAGGAGGGTCGTTTAGCGATCGTCGATGTGTTCTGTTTCCGAGGTGTCATCTCCCCAGCAGAGGAGCGCGGCTGCAATTTAGTTGGCGGCGGCATGAGGGCAGGTCTGGGGGCAGGGGGTTTTGGGAGGTCCGGAAAAGCCTTGAGCATGCTCTAAGCAGCCGCCCGCCCCTTCGCCCGCCTGGCTCCGAACCCCGTCCCACCCCCATACCCCCTTTGTGCCCGCACCCCCCTGGCACGCTCCACACTTTCAGCACATGATCCGTTATTCCCTCTGATGCCTCTCCTCGGGGAGGTGCTTCGAAAAAAATAGAAGGTGATGGAAAAAAAACAAAACCAAAAAAAACACCACCTGTTTATCTGACGGCGGTTAGCTGCGGAAAGGTGGGCTTGTCATAATACGCAGAGGAGGCGAACAGAGTATGTTGTGGCCCTATTTTGGAATAGTTTCCAAAGTATATTGGTTCATTGTAAAAGAGGCGTGTACGGGAAGCGCAGCATAAGAAAGATCATCTCGATGCAGGTCTAAAATATAGTCACCGCTGTGCTATTATGAGTGATCACATCCATCAAAGAGAGAACCCAATCACTTCTCCGCTCCGTCACATTGTTGACATGGTAACAATAGTAGTGTATTGCAAACAAGATGGATGAACCCCAAGGTAATCACAGAAGTGACACATCCAACCTAAAAAGGATCTAGAAAGCTTTCCCATTAAATATGGAAATGTACATTTGGGTGACAGATACCACACAGAGGGGGCTGATGGCACAGACGTGCATTTTTGGCAGCGGAAGTGGCACATTTTGATTAATGCCACCTTATCTAGTTCTGCACATGGAGACAGAGGGGCGCTTGATGGGGGCGGATGGTTTCCTCTTCCCCTCTTTTCCATCCTCTGTTAGGAAGGGATTCAGTCACGCGCTCTGCCTTCGTTGATTAACTAGATCAACATACAGACTGGCCACAACATTATGATCACATTTGCAATGACATAAGATCCCAAATAAAATCTGTATCAGAAACTCTGCCTGTACTAAGATCCAAATACTCACTCGCTCGCTCGCTCACTCACTCACTCACTCATCTCAGTAAAGGTATAATTATGGCTATGAAAACACAGAGTAAATCTTTGTTTTTGTGCAAACCTATATGCCAAGGGACAAATGTTAACCATTTAGTAGACCAGAGGCAGCACAATCACTTTGAGAATCCCAAGAAATACAACTGAATGTATTTGTAATGTCTGTGTCTTTCTCCTCAAGCCAGGTCATATATATTGTAAACACATGAACAGGCAGTTATCATCTGCGTCGTGATACTGGTAGCCTCCCCGACTCTCGCCCGCAGGAAATTCAGCTTGGATATAGGCTCGAGCTCACGTGCGACCCTCATGAGGACAAGCACGACAGATCACGTGTGGATGGAGAATAACATTTCAGTCCAAAGTAGCCGTTGTGTTCAAGAGAGTCAATGTGGAAAATGCTTCAGAAATTCACTCTTTGAGGGGTGAAAGTCGTTGAAATGTATAGTAAGACGTTCCAGTTCGGATATTGTGATATCGTAATTTCAAGTTATTTGACAGAGAGTCACCAGTACGAAATTATGAAAGTAACTCACCGAAGACTGTTTAACTAAACTTTGGATAATTCTGTCTGATTTGGTTTCTCAGCCCAGCCAACTCTTTATATTTTTATATACAGTACCTCCTGCTTCTTCTTCCTCCCACCATGAAATGTACTTTACTTATTTTTTTTCAAACGTTAATGTCACTATCTTTTTTATTTTCAAATAATCCTTTACACGGCTACGATCCATCCTCCTCCGCTGAGCCAGAAAGAGAGCTTTATACTGCCGCCGTCGCGTGGCCGACAACACCCGCATTGCATCACGTGACTGACGCACCTCTGCGTAGCTTGCCGCGCACCCGACAAAAATAGCCATCTACCTCGCCGCCTTCTCCATCGATTTTGCAGCATAATTCAACGTATCATCTGGTCATCTCGGTCCATTTGTTCTGTCGCGGTCGCCGTTGTTGTTGCTTTGTTCCTTGTTACTGAAAGGAAAGTAAAAACGGCTACCGGAAATGGCAAAAAAGAAAATGCAAACTCCACCCTGTGGCGTCCTAGCCAATATCCGCCGTAGCGACACCCCCGACTTGGAGGAGAACTGCAGCACACTTTCAAGACAGCGCGCGTGGGTTGCGCTCCAGCATAAAGGCAAACTACGCGACGGACAGCCGCAGTGACGTCAGCGCGAGTATAAAGAAGCCTTAACGGCGTCTCGCCCCTGTCGCATCGCCACCACCTGGCCCACTTCCAATGCTTTTAGTGAGAGCTATCTGTCAAGCCATGAATAATACAAGCCCAAGGCTGGCACTAGTGGTCTAGCTAGCTATGTGGAATCCAAATGAGGCCCACGGCGGGAAGGGAACACTTGACTTTTAGCTCGCATCAGCGCTGTCCCTATGAAGACAGGCAATTACTCAGCCCACAGCCTCTGCTGCAGATGTGGTGACCGCAAAGCACCTGAATACAAGCGCACGCACGCACGCACAAGTGGACATGCATACACAACACAGATTCTGATCCAAAATTGTGCATGCGTTGAGTGGGAGCAAAATGTGCTGTAGAGGATTGTGAAGCAAAACCCATTCAAGAATGTGGTTTGAATTTCAACAAGAGCTGAGTGAGCTTGGAATAGGCGCATCGAGAGCCACTGTACATAGACGATTCAAGAAATGTGAGAAAGAGTGCCTCGCCACTCCTGAATACGAGACAATGGCAGAAGCGTCTTACCTGGCCTCAGGACAAAAACAACAAGACTATTGCTCAGTGGTCTACAGTGACGCCAGTAATCCGTTACGCCAAAATGAGTAACGAGCAAAGTAACGCGCTACTTTGCCGAGGAGAGTCATTAGACAACAGTTACTTCTTCAAAACACCAATAGTTACTTTTAGTAACTTGAGTTATTTTAAAAGTCCACTATGACACAATAAAACTGTTCCGGCATAAAAGGGATACAGATACAGGAAAAAAAAAATCAAATCAAATCCTTTTTGCTGTTTGTCACCTACAACTGTGAGTAGCGATTCTGCTTCAAATGTGTTGAAACAGCTGCAAAGTCAATGCAGCTGTTTACCATGATCTCCCCCCCCCCCCCCTTCTGCTCACAACCTTTATGGAGATGCAGGTTTCATGCATCAGCAGGACCTGCCCCCACTGCCAAAGCTACCAAAAGCTGGTTAAAGAACCGGGATTTGACCGTGCTTGATTGGCGAGCAAACTCACCACACCTGCTAGCAAAGCAACCTGGTCTCTCCTGCCAACTTCAGCAACATACTGTGTCATACAGCTTTAAACACATGACCTTTGCCAATAAAGTTCATTGAAGCAAATTGTCATTTGGTCATTCTGTGATTCTGTACTTAAGAAACCTTAGAGCTGCAGTATGTGGCTCTATTCATCAGGAGTAGAGTTACTTCATCATCTTTTATCTGTTGATTAACAGCACGCACGCACGCACGCACGCACGGCGTGCACCTTTATCGCACTTGTCCCACAGCTACGGCAGAACGCTGTGAGGGCCATCATATGTATCAGCTGTATGACACATGTATGCCCGCGTAATTAGCTTTGCGCCGAAGCATCCTTCAGTGACCGCGTTAACCCATCCATCATCGCTTCTAATCATTCACTGGAAGAGTGTGGGATGTAATTACACATTGCCTGGCAACAGCAGGCTTCACAGGTAAAAATAGTCATGTAAGATAAAGAAACACCTGCATATGTTTTACATGGAAGGTGTGTGCGTGCGTGCATGTGTGTACGCATTCCAGCGCGTATTGTGGTAATGAGATCGACTTAGAGATTCTCAAGAGTGTCTTATTAACAAATAATAACAGCACTCCTTTCTTTTGGGGTTTTTTTCCTACCTCCTCTCCCATGTATTATGCACACCGCACAGTTTTACTCATGATTCATTTATAGCAGCATCTTGTTGAATCTACAGTACACGACTCGTATCTCGTATAAAACAGTACATTTACATGCACTCCCAAAAAATCATATTCAACCCATCGAAACCAGACTTTTCAAATGCATGTGAACACCTTAATCTGACTGTTTGACTTTTTTAAAAAGAGCTTGTCAGCTCGGAGAGAGGCCCTCAACTGGGACTGCTGTTCTACATGTGAAACAGGCTGTGTGCATGTGCAAGCTTACAGTGTGTGTGTGTGTGTGTGTGTTGTATGTTTCCAGTCAGTGCGCTGCCCTTTGCCTCTCTAACCCTCTCTGCCTCCAGGCGGAGAGCCTGTTCTGAAGGCCCTGCTCCAGTCGAGGGCTCTCCAAGCCAGGATGGCAGCACTTTAGCCTGATAGCGGTAGACCTACAGTGCACCGTGCTCGGTGGCAAACACTCTGTCGACCGTTAGACAGTGGCCACAAGTGATTTTGCTCCAGCAAGCAGCCTCACGCTACACAAAATATACTGTAGACATCCAGACTCATAGTATTACTGTATGTACAGTATGTTTGCTATATTCACATTGAAATCAAGGAAGATTATGCATATTACTTACGAGACAAATACTTTGTAGCTTGGCTGCCACTGCGACTGTAAATGAAATCAGCCAGTATGTTTTGTAGTCTACATAATGCATTCATGTTTACTATGCTGGAAGTGGATATGGAAGAAAATGTCAACATTTTTCCAGGTTCTGGGAATGAATTGGACATGTGCATGATTGCAAGGTATTCTATAACAGGAAACATACATGCTTTGTGTTTCTTCAAAAGATACCTCATTTTAGGAACATTCTATTGAATTTCTATTCCACAGTGTACAACACTCAACCCTTCTGTGACCATATAGTTACCATAGGGCTGTCAAGGCCACTCCACCTGAATGCAGTGGAATATGTTTATCCCCTACTTACTATAAGCCCACGTTCAAACATTTGTTGATGTTAACCTGAAAAGAGACCTTCATTTTGTGGGCATGATAGGCCTGGGGAACTACAATACTGGGAAGACCTCTCCCTAGTATTTTTTTTGTCTTTTTCTTTTGTGTGTGTGTGTGTGTGTGTGTGTACTGTATACGTAGCACTTTCATTTAGGGTCAATTATCAAATGAAATCCAATTGAGCAGCCGTTGCCATCTACAAGACGTACTGTACTGTATGTGTATTTTTCTCCGAAAATTGAACAAAAAACATCTCCTTACTGAGTGTTTTCATCCTGAGGTTTTATCAGCATCAAATCAGAGCCCAAATGTAGTTCTTTTCTCAGGTGCATCCACATAAGATGGAGTCATCAGCTCTTTTGCCTCACCGTCCGTCACTCATCTTGCCCACCTCCTGCTGCCGTTGAGCTCTTATGCTGTGCGTAGCCTGAGATCATGAAAGCTCAGCCACTCTGCTGGTTGCTTGTTGCTCGCAATATCAGTCTGAGTGCTTTCAGAGCAGGAGTGAGTAGAGATGACTGTATGTGTGTGTCTGTGTGTGTGAGAGAGGGTGGTGGAGTAAATAGCATCCCAACTGTGGAAACAGCATTTCAGAAGCTCTTCCTTTGCACTCCAATTGTACCACAGACCCATTTTCTCTCCGTATTTGTCAATATATATATATATATATGTTTGTGGGCGTGTGTGTGTGTGCGTCTCTGTGCTCTAGCTGATGTGACTCACCCTCTGCCTCTCTGTTCTCATCATTTTCTCATTCATCATGCTTCCTGTCCTTTTGGCAGAGGTCTTTGCAAATGTGTAATTTAGCTCCTGCTGTTCTCTAATTTTTGCCTTAGTCAGGAGGGGGCGGTCCCCTTGACACCATGGATACAATCTGTCAATCATTTCCCCAGCCAGGAAATTCCGTTCAAAGTGAGTGTAATTATTCAGTCTGCACTGTGTGGGTTGAACTTAACGCCCTCTTTGTTGGGCACAGAAAGAAATACGAATTCACTGGCAAGGCGACTTGGATTTGGGAGGCTTGTATTATTGCAAAGAACAAGGTGATCACTCGCCTTGTCTCACCTTTGGTCTCATTTCATCTCCTTGCATTGCATTCAGTTGTTTGACTGCCCCTCAAATAGTGTGTACGTCAGGCACAACACCTGAGTGGAAACAGAGGAATTCCACTGACTTACAGGAAAGTGCCTGACTATACTTAGAAGAAGTAAGCAAACATTGGGACAGGAGAGGTGGGTTCTTTTGGTGGGGGAGTGTTTTTCGAGAGAAAATTTGTAAAACAAAAGCCAGTTTAAGCACAAGACAGTAGCTGTGCAACAGGCTATGAGTGTTCTTTCAAAAACTTCATTCAGTGTGGGAAGGTGGGCATGGCCTATCTGTGCAGTAGGAATGTATCCAAAAGGATACATTGTGTGATGGAGGCAGGTGGAGGAAAAGTGGCCATGAGCTCAAATAAAAGCACACAAACATCTCCATCAGCAACATAATATAGAAGACATAAGACGTATTCTGGAGCCATTTTCAAAATGTGAGAGACTCCACATATGACAAGTCAACGATGTTTCCATGTCTTTCCCCCCCCAAAAAATGTCTGTTGTAGTAAGTACCAATACTGACCTGTGAGAGGCAGCATGACACCACAGGGTATACAGACAGCAGTACAAACAGTAAGAGTCGTGGTGCTTATTATGAATCCCACTTCTTGGCAGGACATGCCCCACTGCTGCATCCAGGTAGGACACGCCTTACTGGATACATGCTATCGTATATCAAGCTAACCCTGATGCTGCGCTCCCACTGGATGTGAAGTGAACCTTCATCTTGGGTCACTCGTGGAAGTTTGATCGTGGGACTTGTGTGCACACTGAACGGGAATTTGCTTCATTTGCGCCACACTAAATTGCAACCAACAGCTGTAAACAAGTGACATGAATATATACGGATACGGCAACTTCCTGGCTCACCGTTCTCCAGGCCTGGGATATTTTTGTATGGTCCCGGTACCGGGAGTAGGCATTTTGAAAAAATACAACTCAGTATATTCTCGACGGAAATTGGCCCTCACACAAATTCGTGGCTTGAGTTGGAATTTTGGGAATTTGAGGTTGGGGTGTATCGAAATACATTTGGCAACGGCGGGGGTCGGTGGGGGTGGGGAGTTTTTAAATGCACACCTAAACCCGTTTAGATGCCCGGGGCCACAACCGCCTCTGCTCCCCCCCCGCCAAGCCCCACCTCCCGACTACACACACACACGCCACTATGCACAATAACCCGAAACAACTTCATTGTTGTTATTCTGTAGAAAGGTCATACATATTTGGAATGATCATCTTATTTCGTCTGCGAGCCTACGTGTTTTTCTACCTGGATGCGGCAGCCAATCATATTGCGGCGGCGTGTGTCCTGACTAGAACTATAGTGGAATTCATAATAATGCGTCGAAGTAGACAAAATCGAAGTAAATTGTCAGCTGTAAGTTTATCTAGTAGCTACATGGAGGTTCCAAACTCTTCTCCTTGTCATTTCTGCTTGTGGGATACGTCACGCAAACACTCAACACAACCAGTTGCTCCTCTATTTAGGGAGGCGAGATTAGGTTGCTTCCTAATTGTCCATGGCTTGACTGTCCCAAGTGTTGACCACGCACACACAAATCCTTAGATTTTCATCCATCAATATTGGGCAGGTTTAACATTTCTGATGGAACAGATCGGGGAGAAAACCTCACAGTTAATACACCTCACACCACAAGATAATTGGTCATACTACAACTCCTACTCCTACTACTACTATTGTTTAGGTCCTACCTGGAGGAAAGGAGTTAGTTCGTAACCATTGGAAGTGTTCAATCTCATCGAATGGCAATGACCTATGGGGTCCCTCAAGGGTCAGTTCTTGGACCCCTCCTGTTCAACCTGTATGTGCTACCCTTGGGTTAAATTCTTCAGAACTTTAATTTTGACTATCATAGCTATGCAGATGATGCACGGTTATATCTAACAGTGTCTCCAGATGGCTGTAGTTCAATTGAGGTGTTGTGTCACTGTTTAAAACAAAGAACTGGATGAGCCAAAATGTTCTTCAATTACACCACAACAAAAATGAAATAATGATTTTTTGCAATAAAAAAAAGAGGATTGACTGGAGTGACTCTCTTTAAAAACCAAAGACCAAGTCCGAAACCTTGGTGTTCTGATCCATTCCGACCTGACTTTCAACAGTCACATCAAATCAATTACTAAAACAGCCTTCTACCATCTGAAGAACATATCCAGAACGAAGGCTTGCGTGTGTAAAGCAGACCGGGAGAAGCTCATCCATGCTTTTATCTCAAGTAGACTTGACTATTGTAATGGGCTTCTGACTGGACTCCCCAAAAAGAGCATTAAACAGCTACAACTCATTCAGAATGCTGCAGCTCGGGTTCCGACCCCAACAAAGAGGTCAGAGCATATTACTTCAATTCTAAAGTCTTTACACTGGCTTCCAGTCCGCTTTAGAATAGATCTTGAACTCCTGCTACTGGTCTATAAATGACAAAATGCTTTAGGTCCTGAATACATGAAAGAAATGCTCATGGAATAAAAAAGCCAGTCGGGCCCCGAGATCTACAGACTCAGGTCAAATAGTGGAGCACAAGAGTCCAAAAGCAAACATGGTGAAGCAGCATTTAGCTATTATGCCGCACACAAATGGAAGAAGTTGCCAGCAGAAGGGACAACAGCCCCAAGTGTGAATGTTTTTAAGTCCTCTTCTTTTCTCTCATGCTTTTTAGAGCGTTTGTACGCTGTTTCAATTGTACTTTTATTTGTTTTCTCTCACATTGTTTGAAATGTTTATACGCTGTTTTTTTCCGTTGTTTTTAAATGCGTTTAATCATGTAAAGCAGATTGAGTTACCTTGTGTATGAAATGAGCTATACGAATACATTTGCTTTGCTTTGCTTACTACTAATAATAGGTACAGCATAATAAATATTCTCGTTACTTATATACTTATTGACTTATATAGCACTTTTCAAAGGACCTAAGGATGCTTTAAGCACCACAGTTGAACCACAAAAATAGTTTGATCAAGGACAGCAATTCCCTGGATGTGCAGCACCAACATTTCGAAGATACCTTGCCATTTCAGCCGCTTGCTGAAAGGAGCCCACTCAATCGATCAGTTATATGCACTAATCTGCAATGCAACGCCAGCCGAGCCCCGTTAGAACAGGCAGACACCTTGAATGACCTGCTATAGTTTGTTCAATGGGCAGATAAGTCCGAAACAACAAATACATCTCAGGGTGGTCATAAAATATGCATCAAGCTCAAAAGTCCAGTTGGTTTAGTGTTGCATTACAATTTTTGGCACCCAGTGAAAGCGAAAGGGTAGAACTAGTCAGACTGCAGTCCATTGATTGGTTGAAAAAAACCCCCAAAAAAAACATTACTTCTGTGCTCAAACAAGTACAATGGGAAGAACAAAATAGCTCCATGCCAAAAGACATTTTAGCATTTTGTGAATTCTCTATTGTGCATAAGATAAAGTGAGTGTGCTGGTAGAGGATACGGGTTGGTGCGCCCACGTCTAAAACAGGAGAACATGGAGAAGGCTAATTAACATATTAACGACCCCCACCTTCCTACAGCTTCTGTCGGCTCGTCCGAACACATTGATAAGTATGCAAATGAGAACCGCGCCATCTGAAGAGGGAATTAGCAGTACTGCAGACAACCGACGGAGATGTGAGAGGGTACTGAGAAGGAAGGAAGGAAGGAAGGAAGGAAGGAACGAAATCTAAAACAGCAATAATAGAAAGCTGAGGATTTGAGGACACAGAAAGAGTCTCAGGGGCCGTAATCAGCTGATCATTGTGTTTGTTTTATATGTGCGCTGTGGGCCACCATGTGCGCGTGTGAGCATATGATATATATGAGTTGAAAAACCAACGAGGGACAATGCAAAGAAAAACCTTCACTCTTAAATTCTGCTGCTCCTGCTTGGATCGATACACCAGCAAGCCCTGCGGTGATGTGCAGAATGGCCGCAGGGGCTCAGGGCAGTGGGCATGCAAGCGGAGGTGGGTGGCATTGAGCGGCGACCCACAGCGGACAAGTACAAGTAATTATAGCTCAGACTGATCTCTCTCCTGTTGTGTGCCTAATACAGATGAGGAAAAGCAGGTGTTACCAATGGTGAAACAAAGGAGAATGAGACAGAGGGTATTTGGAATGTGTGTGTGTGTGTGTGCGGGCATGTGTGTGTTGAGGGGACGCCTTGTGCTAACAGCCAGACCAGGGATTCACTGACACGTTTATCACGTTCCACAATTATGTTGAATAATTAAAATGTTTCATTAACTTGATTATTTCCTGTTGGAGCGCGTTTCAGCCCCGACACCAGCAATTAAACCTCGGCTGAGATCTACACGACTCCTTCGCCCAGTCGCCTTTTTTTGCGGCTGAGGACAACTGTGTGTCTTTTGTGTGGAAGCGCAAATCTGACAGGGGAAAATGAGGGCTTTGCCTCTTATCCTCCACACTTAGCTGCTCTCACATAGTACACACCAGGACTGACAAAGAAGTCAGGCTAAGGACCACTGCAAACTGTACCATAAATAATACTCTACTACTAAAACCACATCATCAACTTATTGTTATTCATACTTTTTCAAGGAAGGATTTTGAATACATCTCTTGTATTGAATTTCATTTAATCACAAGTGGTCTTGAAGCTGTGTGGTTTCGAGTCAAAATATTGTTTCAAAGCAGACGTTTGTGATAGATCCTTTGCTTTGTAAGGATGTGATAGTAGAGAGTTGTCGTCGCTCAAACAGCCAACATCTAACAACATGAAAAATATCTTCGCAAATCTTGGTCTCAGTACCAAATCAGGGGAATTCTTCTCCGTGCATTAACACTATAATTAGCAAAAGCTGTCCTAGTTACATAAGATGGTTCTTTTTGTCTTCTGAAATTGGATTAGCAAAGGAGAAACCATTTCTTTTCAAAGAGGGGTGTGTGTGTGTGTGTGTGTGTGTTGGGTGGCAGGGGTCGCGTGGAATTATCTTCCTAGTGCATCTAATAGAGGCTGGTACGAATGTCCTTCGCGTTTGAGCTCATGCGCAGTCCTTATATCCCCCAATAAACGTGATTAGCATGGCAAACTGTAAATATGCAAATGAGGGGAATATGTGTTCTGTGATATCAGTAGAGCACCCCCCCCCCCCTCCATCTCGGTGCACCCTGAGTGTGAAAGCCATCGTGGGGTTTATTCAGATGGGGTCTCTGTTGAAAGGATCTTATTTTTTTTCTTTCATAAAAGAGATTCAACCATGTAATTGGAAGTCTGAATGGAAGAGATGCTTTCACATCCAGTCTTTGCTGCCTTTTGTCATCTGCCACCATCCACGGACAGTCTTATAAACAACCTCACATTCCGCTGTTCTTCTTTGAGCAACTTGCTGCCGACAGAATATTGTCCACTTGGCCTTCAAAGCATTTATCATGAGTACTTGGTAGGATAGCGGAAAAAAATAACACACCATGAATCCAAGGTAACATTATCTCAGGGCTGTTTGAACATTTTTACGGATTTGATAAAATAACACATATGCCCACATCTAATTCTTTAACAGCATCGTAATAATGGCCCTATTGTTTGCGATTCAAACTGCCCAGTCGGCATGACTGGCAAAAGCCATTTTTCTCGTTGGCTCACGGGGCAGTATTGAATGAAATGTATTGAATCACAAATGATACAATTGACAATTTAGAGTATTAGCTTGTCAGAGAAATGATAAAAAGTAAATCTGAACATGATTGGACAGGAAACACCACTGTAGTATGTCCTGCCTTCTTTTGTTCTGGTTGGTTCCCAATTTTTCCCCCATACAATTGAACCTGTGGCCAAACAAGCTGCTGTATTTGTAGTATTTATGCTCGTCTCTGTTATATTACTGTATATTTATACTTATGTTATCTCTTTTGGCTTTGAAAATCAACAACAGTGGTACCTTGACTTACGCGTTTAATTCGTTCCATGACCAATCCTTTAACTAAACTTACTCGTATATGAAAAATCACTCACACTGAAGGATTTGTGTGTTGTGGATCTATAGGGAGACACTCAGGGGTTGCTTTCAGACCACTGACGAGAAGAGTGTATTGCATGGCTTGTGCCGTTAGGACTTGAAAGGAGCTACACATTGCCTGACAGAAGAAGAAGAATCACCTGTATTGTTATGAACATTCATCGATGCACATGACATTTCTTCTCTGCATTTTACCCATCACAGTGAACACACACACACACTTGTTAGTGGAACACACTGGAGCAGGGTGCAGCTGAAGCGCCCGGGGGAAGCTGTTTTATTTCTTTATTTGTTTTTTTAAATGGACACTGGTAGTCCCAGTCAGGACAGTGTGCTGCTTTCTAATAACAAGCCATTAGTAACCAGTGAAGTGAAGGACACCCTAAATCACAAAAAGAGGGCCTTCAGAAGAAGAAAGACAAGGAACAGATTAGGTGTTTCCAGAAAACCTTGAAACTCTGTCTGAGGAGGTGAAGGAGTTGTCTTGGCTGAGAAGAAGTTGAGCCAGGAGAAGACGCGAGAGGTCTGGGATTGTTTGACAACCGTTACAGGCTGCAGGAAGACACATCGCACGTTTACGGATGCTAACAATGAAATGGCCAACGACCTCAACAGTTTCTTCTACTCCCCGCCTCCCGACTGACCTCTATCCCACCTGCCCCCCCCCCCCCCCCCCCCCCCTCCCTATTACTGCTTATCACATCAGGAGAGAGGTGGCCCTGACAGTGTCCCCGGCTACTGAAGGTCTGTGCTACTGAGCTGGGGGAAACCTTTATGGCTGGGACAGGTGGCAAAAAAGACTGAGAAAGTTGAGGAACAGGTGAACAGGCTCATTGGGAACAGGTGGGTGCTATGATTGGGTATAAAAAGAGCTTCCCTGAATTGCTCAGTCATTCACAAGCAAAGATGAGGCGAGGTTCACCTCTTTGTGAACAAGTCCGTGAGAAAATAGTCAAACAGTTTAAGGACAACGTTCTTCAATGCACAATTGCAAGGAATTGAGGGATTTCATCATCTACGGTCCATAATATCATCAAAAGGTTCAGAGAATCTGGAGAAATCACTGCACGTAAGCGGCAAGGCCGAAAACCAACATTGAATGCCCGTGACCTTCGATCCCTCAGGTGGCACGGCATCAAAAACCGACATCAATGTGTAAAGGATATCGCCACATGGGCTCAGGAACACTTCAAAAAAACCAATGGCAGTCAATATAGTTCGGCGCTACATCCGTAAGTGCAACTTGAAATTCTACTATGCAAAGCAAAAGCCATTTATCAACAACACCCAGAAACGTCGCCGGCCTCTCTGGGCCCGAGCTCATCTAAGATGGACCGACGCAAAGTGGAAAAAGTGTTCTGTGGTCCGACGAGTCCACATTTCAAATTGTTTTTGAAAATTGTGGACGTTGTGTTCTCCGAGCCAAAGAGGAAAAGAACCATCCGGACTGTTATGGACGCAAAGTTCAAAAGCCAGCATCTGTGATGGTATGGGGCTGTGTTAGTGCCAATGGCATGGGTAACTTACAGATCAGTGACGGCACCATTAATGCTGAAAGGTACATACAGGTTTTGGAGAAACATATGCTGCCATCCAAGCGACATCTTTTTCATGGATGCCCCTGCTTATTTCAGCAAGACAATGTCAAACCACATTCTGCACGTGTTACAACAGCGTGGCTTCGTAGTAAAAGAGTGCGGGTACTAGACTGGCCTGCCTGCAGTCCAGACCCGTGTCCCATTGAAAATGTGTGGCGCATTATGAAAAGTAAAATACGACAACGGAGACCCCAGACCCCCAGCTGTACATCAAGCAAGAATGGGAAAGAACTCCACCTACAAAGCTTCAACAATTGGTGTCCTCAGTTCCCAAACGTATATTGAATGTTGTTCAAAGAAAAGGTGATGGAACACAGTGGTAAACATGAGCCTGTCCCAGCTTTTTTGGAACGTGTTGCAGCCATCAAATTCTAAGTTAATGATTATTAACTAAAAACAATAAAGTTGATCAGTTTGAACATTATATATCTTGTCTTTGTAGTGTATTCAATGAAATATGGCTCGAACATGATTTGCAAATCATTGTATTCTGTTTTGATTGTTGTTTAACACAACGTTCCAACTTCATTGGAATTGGGGTTGTACATTATTAGTATATCTTTTATGTAGAGGGACAACAACTTTCTCTGATCCATTTAAAGATGGTGCAGTCTAAAATGTCCCAATTTCTCCAGCAACTATCAGTGATTTTACAATCATTTAAAGAAAGGCACAGGGCGTTGTGTGTTTGTGAGAAGAAAAACAATGCAGTCAATTTGAACTCACTCGATCATCTGTCTTAGTCGTATGTAGTCTCAGTTCTGTTTGTGTATGCAAAATAGGAACACTGTCTCTCCAGTCCAGGTACAACAGTCTCTGTGACCCAACGCAGGATGTTCTAAAGAAAGTCAAACGTATTCATGCTAGGAACGATCAGCTCTCTGGGGAGAGTGGGGCCATCGAGCCACATTATCGACATTATAGACGCCTCAGCGTGGAGATAGGCCTCACATCGATCCCATGATTAATTACTATCTGCAGGCGGCAGGAGAGTGAGCGAGGGGTAAGTGAGGGAGGAGCGAATGTCTTAAAATGGGGAAAGGATGGATTGTATAGGGGATGAAGCACTGGCAAGAGAGAGGAGGGAGGGTATAGCTACACTATCTATGGATATCAGCTAAAAGCAACACAGTAGTAATCTTCCAGGTGCAATATTATTTATTGATATAAATAGGCGGAAACCCTTATCTTTGCTGCAGCCTCCTAACACATAGCCAAGGACAAATGAAATCTACACATTGTTGGGGTGGATACAACTCCCAAAGACAAGTAGAGGACACCGAAACAGACTCTTTGGAGCTCTGTAGCACATTTTTCTTGGCACTACATAATGAACACTGCAAATGAGAACACAATGGAGAACACATAGCATGTCTATATGTGTAAATAAGACATACCGCAGGTTTATTCTGCCCTCTTTGACGAACATTTCACTCTGCAGCATCGGGGACGATGTGGATTTGCAGGCTGAGTGACGACCATTAATGAACTGTAGGCATCTTTTGGGCTACATGCCTCATTCTCCCAAGGGAAAGATGAGCAAATAAACTGCGACAAGCACTCAGTTAAGCCCTTTAAGTGACAGGTGCAGTACATTTAAATGGAAAGTATTGAGGATATGGTATTGTGTAGGATTCCGTTTCTGGAGACTAGGGCTGGGCATCGAGAATCGAGAACCGACTGGAACAGGGACTAAAGTTCCAGTTCTCCCGGAATCGTTCAAATTTAAAAATGTTGGTTTCCAGTTTCGATGCCTAGTCCGCCGACCTGGAAGAAGAGTGTGGTGAAAAGCAAAGAAGAAGAACGCGCATGAAGACGTGCTTGTACCCAACGGCGGCGGCGAACAGTTAACTATGTTAAAATTGATGACCAGTTGCCTCAGTGCAACACTTGGAATAAGATTAGATTGTGCAAAGGAGGCTTTCACGATGTGTAGCGTCTGTCGCGCTCCGAGCCTCAGCCTACACCGGACGGAGCTTCAGTGACGTAAACGCTCAGTCAATTGGGTGAGTGAAACAATAAAATACATCTTTGCCAACATTGAGACAGCGAACAAGGTAAACGGTTGGCTGCACTTTTACACTGATGGTTTTTAGCCTTAATTGTTGTCTCCAAACCAATATAAGAGCCGACGACAGAAAAAAATAAGCTTACAATTGAGCTAAAACATTGGGACAAAATTCACATAAACGTCTTACAGTATCACAAACACTAACCTTGTGTCTCATCCGTGGGTAGGGAAAGCAAGCAACGTTTTATAGCATTTGGTTCCATTCATAAAAATAAAAGAATAATAAAAATCACCAGTGTTACTCTTCGTGCCAAAATGCTGAGTTCCGGTGCCTACCCTTCAAAATTTAAGAAAGGAAGTTAAGTTAAAACTTGCACATACAAACCATTTGATGTGCTAAAACAGTCCCAAATAACGCTTTGAACAATGCTATATTTATCTTTTAGCTGAAACATTAACGAATATTAAGTCAATTGGGTTAGTCACGCACACATTGCCTTTTAGTTCATAGGTTTGATATTGATACTAGACTTTAGACCAATGTCATCGGCGTGATCGGTATCGGCCGATAATTAGCATATTATGCTGATCGGCTGATCGGCTTCAATGTCATAATTCACCGATCCGATAAATGACGTCATTGATCGGCTCCGCAAAAGACAATTATTCCATGTCAAAATCGTGTACGGTATATTTGAATTCAAAAGCTAGTTTCTTTTTAGCCTTGCCACGTGTCTTTGACTTAGTACTGTAAATATCTGACCGCCAATAAACGTATTTTACAAAAAAACATGTCGGCGGTTTGGGACAGACAGCACGTCTGAGACAGGAAACACGTAATGCCTGGATCAGACTACAAGACAAATTTGCTCTTTCACGATTGCACTCTGTCAAACTACTGCAATAAAATCTTGTATTCCGATACCATCGCATCCCGTCTTTTACGATCACTGGGCTTGGATCGCGTCGTGTGTATCATAAGAACAAAATGGGGAAAAAGGTGTGCTGGTGGTCACCGGTGGACTTGAATTCAAGGATTGCTTGAGGTATGTTCACGTACTTTGAATACGGTACGACTCGCAAGCAGGCAGCAAAACGTTATGTAGCCTAGCAAGCTAGTGCTAGCACTAACGGTTGTACGTAAATATGCCGGTGTTATGTCGAATCATGCTCTAAAGTTTTGGTGTGTTTGAAGTAATTGAATTGCAATAAAGTAATTTAATTCCAGTAAGTTTGCACCCATTATTTCTGTCATGTTGTAATGCTGGTTTGACCTGACTGATTAGAATACATGAGCTGACAAGAGAATATTTTGGAAGATATTTAGTATACAGTACACAAGAATGTGCAGTAAATGAACAAGTCATTTAAAGGATGCTACATTGTTTGAAGACTCCAAATTGTCCACAGGTGTGAATGTGATGTGAGTGTGAATGGCTGTTAGTGGACATGCGCCCTGCCTTTGGCTGGCGACCAGTTCAGAGCGGACCCTGCCTCTCGCCCAAAGACAGCTGGGATAGGCTCCGGCACACCCACAACTCTAGTGTGGATAAGTGGTACAGGGAATGGATGGATGGATATTATAGGGCGGCACGGTGAATGACTGCTTAGCACATCTGCCTCACAGTTCTGAGGACTGGGGTTAAGATCCCAGGCTCGCCTGTGTGGAGTTTGCATGTTCTCCCTGTGCATGCGTGCATGCGTTCATCCCAAAAACATGCAATGCTAGGTCGAATGAAGACTCTAAATTGGCCGTCGGTGTGAATATGAGTGCGAATGATTATTTGTTTCTATGTGCCCTGCGAATGGCCGGCGACCACTTCAGGGTGTACCCCGCCTCTCGCCCGAAGATAGCTAGGATAGGCGCCGGCATGCCCGCGACCCTAGTGAGGAGAAGCGGATTAGAGCAACCCTCCATCCATGGAGAAAACGTCATCAGCTGCCACTGATAAATGGGAAATTAGTAAGAGCTGTAATTTGCTTTTCGGGTCTGTTGTTTGTCTTAGTTAAGATAGTTAAGATGCCCGAGGTGCAAGACGCAGTCGGAATGATGATCAGCAGCAGAACTACAGATTTCAATGTATGTTGCTTGCTGATAAAACAATTCATGATGAAAAGTGAAATAAATGCCTCAGTGCTGAGGTGGTTTCTACCTCAGCACGAACATGAGGCTGCGTTTGTGTGATGTGTTGATATGAGAGCAGGTGTCGAAGGGTGTGGTTGCTCCCCGTCGTGTGTGATTGTCAGTTTGGAGTAGAGAATACTTTTTAAATTCCACTGACCTGAAAAGCTGTGTTAATGCAGGATCCACAGGTACTGAGGGGGTAAAAGAGAAATATCGGTTAGGAAAAAACAAAAGAGCCTTTTTTGTATAAAACATACAAAAAGAACTGCCGAATATTATATCAATGGGACTTTTGCTCTGACTAACTTGACAATGAAATTAATATTTGAACAGGTGTACTATTAACTGCTAAAAAAAAACAACGTTTTTACATTTTTTTCACTATAGTTGAAATCATTTCTACAGTACACACAGATTAGATTATTTTAATTGTGTCAACTTGGCATCTTCAACATATTGCATATTTGCAAGATTTTTTTTAATATCACTGTAAATCAAAAAAACTTCCATTTTATGACTGAGAGCATAACATCTACTGTATGTCTGTCAACTCAAATGGACAAACTGTATGTATGAGCTTACATAATTAATAATTCAAAAACACTGCTCACCACATATCCAGCTAATATTGATACAGTGGCTCTTCAATTGCTTTTACATAAATGCAGTGTTTATTTATGATGGCTGCCATCATGCCTAACAATATAGGTTGAAGTTGTTGTCTGTCAAAATGCTAATTTTTACAATTCTCCGCTCGCATTTCGAAAAAGTGAGGAAAATACCAGTGTTTATACAGGCATGCCATACTGTCAGCCTTATAGTATTGTAAAATAACAGGACCGCTGTATTGTAATGAACTAATGGACATTTTATTGTCGAGGGACGTCGTTCTGGACATGCAGACGGTCTCTGAGATTGTTGCCTCCTTTGACTGATAAGATGAGGAGACACATAGCTTCATCGAACAAAAATCATGATGTGCCCACCACTGCTGCCAACAAAGGTCAGCCCTCCATTTCTTGTTCTGTCAAGGATGTTTGATAATTTATCCAGTCAAGTATAAACCAAATGAGTCCTCTCATTAACATGGCCTCTCCTCTTATCCATAGCTTTTAACCTACAGTAGGTTACTGTAGGTAACTCTGATTGAAGAGAACCAAGGGAAATCCCAGTAATTCCAGATATTGGTATGTTCAAGTTTTGTTAAGGTTTTCAACATTTCTAATTGTTTTACTCAATTGTCGTAATCAATATACATCATAAAATGAGTGAGTAGCGCCGTATAGGCTACTCCTTATCGTGTTCTATAATTTATTTTATTGTGTTGTACACAATTTCATTTGGAATAGAGATGGACATCTGTTTTTGTAAGCTATATAAAAAAGAGGTATAGACAGGGTATGCACTGACACGGGAAACTGAAGTGTGACAGTCTGTGAGATGTGCAGTGGTGTGTACAATATATATGTGCGAGTGCGTTTGGTTGTTGAGGGAGTGAAGGTCACCCTGAATGGCTGTGTGTATCAGTGAGGATACCTTTGGAGCGTGTGCGGTGGTGCTTATCGTCCGCATCCACCTCCATCTGCAGAGAAGGCACAAACAAGCTGTTAAGCGCTGGCTGCAGACAGCGTCACTAAATTATCTTTCATTTAGATACACGCACTTTCGGGTGCCCGCCACTATCGTCCACTTGTCAAACATGCCCTGTATCTGACGTTGGCAGAGAAATGGGCAGGGGGGGGGGGGTATGTGGATGTCTAACTGACTTATTGAGAGCATACGTGGGGGGGAGGACACATTTTTTCATGGTAAAACATCGATATTGTCATCCTTAATCACCGCTACCCAGCCAGTAGCAGTGCTGGCTTGAAAGGCGCTCTGTGCGTCGCCCCCCCCCCCCCAGGTCTATCTGCATGGGGGTGCTGATGGTAAATGTTTGCAGAAAACAACAGGTGGTACATCTTTACTGTTGGCCAGTGGTCCGAGGTCCTCTTTTCCGATGAAAATAAAGTGTGCCTTTCATTCAGGAACCAATGTCCAATAGTTTGGGGGAAGACTGGTGAAGAACAGAACCCAAGCTGCTTGAGGTCCAGTGTGAAATATCCACAGTCAGTCATGATTTACGGTGCAATGTCCAGTGCAGGTGTTAGTCAACTCTACTTTCTTAAATCCAAGGTCACCGCAACAGTGTACCAGAATTTTTTAGAGGACTTCATGATTCCTTCTGCTGAGGATTTGCATGGAGATACAGATTTCATCTTCCAGCACCAAAGACCTGGTTTGATGCCCATGCCATCACAGTGCTTGACTGGCAAGCCAACTCGCCGGATCTAAACCCCATTGAGAATCGATGGGGTGTTACCAAGAGGAAAATGAGGGCCACCAAACCGCCCCGCCCCACCACCCCCCAAAAAAAGAATTGACAGCAAGCATCAAGGAAATCTGGGCTTCCATACCTCCCAGGCAATGCCACAGGCTGGTTGCCTCAATGCCACGGGGCATCTAGGCAGTGATGAAAGCAAAGGGATTCCTAACCCCAAGTACTGAAGATTAACATATTGTTTTGAAAGTACCATATTTTGATTGATTTAATGTGAACCTAATTTCCTTTTTTTTTTTTTCTACAAAAACTGAGAAGTAAATGGTGATTTCTTCACAGTATTCTTCATTCATTCATTCATTCATCTTGCGTTCCACTTATCCTCACTAGGGTTGGGGGCGTGCTGGAGCCTATCCCAGCTATCTTCGGGCGAGAGGCGGGGGCCAGCCGGCACTCCCGCGACCCTTGTGAGGATAAGCGGCTCAGAAAATGGATGGATGAAATAAACCTTTTTTTGGAAAGTCCATGCAAGTCAGCATATGATCACATTCAAGCACTTGTCCAAGCATGTTAGGGTTAAGTTAGATCTACTGTATGTCACAGTATGAATGATTCTCTCCTTCCCTAGAACATGTCGCTTGTTCAAGAGCCTGAAAACCTCGGAACTAAAAAAGGCTGGGATTAGACGATCTCGGGCCATGACCCTGTTTTGACATCTCTTTTTATGAAACATGATTTATTAATACTACATTTAGGCCACCGTCCGTCGAGCCCTTCAGTCTTAATGGTGTGTTTCTGTATGAATGCCCATAAATGTTTCAACAGGAAGAAAATAAAATGATGAAAGGCTGAGATACCTTGTAAATATTAACAGGTAAGCTTGGATGAAATGACCTTAAGTCTTTGGGAGGCAGGATGAGAGCATAAATATGTCTGTGGACAAATGACAGACGATGATGAGCAACTGCCGAGCTAGCAAATTATTCCATACCGAACAGCCTACATGTTTTAAAGTTATGATGTGCGACCTTGGCACCCCTCTTTGCAGGTGGGCTGCTGCTCTATGGCCTTGTCGAAGTTTGAATATTATAGAGCACAACTTTGAGCTAACGTGATAACAATGAAGTGGTCACATGCAAGTCTGCCAGTGTGTTACCAGCAAATAAAAATAATTAAAACAAATGTATGACTTTTCCCAAATACAATGTGGAGGGATAGGAATGGGACAATAAACAAATCAACATCGTGTCGATCCCAATAGTAGATGCACAACTTTATACAACATGGCTGATATTACAGAAAACGTTTCTGTCTTGATGGAGGTCAAAACTCTGATTAGACTTTTTGTTATGCCTGGAACAGACTACAAGACAAATTTGGTCTTTCGTGATTGCACGATGTCAGACTACTACTACTACTACGACTACTACTACTGTCTTGCCGTATCTCCGGCAGACAGTGGCAAAACTACACGACATGTATTGCGATACCACCGTATCACAGGGCTTTATCTTGTCAAATCAAACAGCGACCGGATGCACTCGTTCCCGTGGCGACGCCGACAACGCGCCGCGCCAATGTATTGTGTCGGGGGGAAAAAAGATCAAAATGAGGAAAAACGTATGGCGGTCATAACCAGTGCTCGGGAGAGGGCGTTCATTCAAGGGGTCTTTGAAGTATCTTCACGTAATTTTAATAGAATACGGCTTGCAAGCAGGCAACAAAACGTTATGTAGCCTAGCAAGCTAGTGCTAGCACTAACGGTGGTAAGTAAACATGCCGGCGTTCTGTCGAATCATGCTCTAAACCTTTGGTAAACATTGGTTTGTGCGCATAAATAAATGTTGACAACGGCGACCAAGTATGTTGACAATGGCAATCCCGGGTGGGCCAAGTGCCGGTCACAATACGCATTCCCATTAGTCGACGTCAAGGTAGAGTTGTCGTTAATATGTCAAACAAGGGTAAAACAAACGATGACCAGAAATATCCATCCATCCATTTTCTGAGCCGCTTCTCCTCACGCGGGTCATCCCAGCTGTCATCGGGCAGGAGGCGGGGTACACCCTGAACCGGTTGCCAGCCAATCGCAGGGCACATACAAATAAACAAACAACCATTCGCACTCACATTCACACCTACATCCAATTTAGAGTCATCAATTAACCTACCATGCATGTTTTTGGGACGTGGGAGGAAACCGGAGTGCCCGGAGAAAAGCCACGCAGGCACGGGGAGAACATGCAAACTCCACACAGGCGGGGCCGGGGATTGAAACCGGGTCCTCAGAACTGTGAGGCTGACGCTCTAACCAGTCGGTCACCGTGCCGCCTGACCAGAAATAGTGCGGTAAAATTCCATATTTCAACCCAATACATGTATTTGTTTATTTATTATTTTTTATTTTTTTTTTGCATTGAGTAGTAGTTTACTTACATAGTAGTATATAATCCTTTTTAAACTCAATGTTTCACTATTCTTATTCATGCTTTTATACCATTGTGGTAACAATGCATTGCATTTTCTGCATTAGCGTTATTTTTCTATGATGATCGATTGGTAGAAATCCTGCTTTGTCATACAGAGGCATGTTGTAAACATCTACTTAAGTCACATGCAAGCCTGATTGACTAACGGTCTGCGCATGCAAAAAGGAGTGCAAACTTGATTGTTCACGCAAACAAATGTGGAAGCTAATCTACTTACCACGCGCACCCAAGACTACGTCTGCCAAACAAGCTAAATTGGCAGCTTGTTCATTTTGGGCGCTCTGGGAGGACTACATGCAAATTCATTAATTTAGTACGCACAATGTGACTGATCAAACCTGAGACAAATTGCAATGACTGGTTGTGCGTCTATAAGTACAGCATTGCAAAGGCAGGTGCAAACAGCATCTCTCTTCACAAGACGAGGAGGGGTAGGCAAAATGAGAGGTGACGGGGAGAGCGGCTCTTTTCATTTTTCAAATACCGTAAACAAAAATTATCATTTCAACAATGCAATTTTGGAGCTTCTGAATGATCGAAGGGCTGGCTGATTTGGAACTAGACACTGATAACCAAACTCCTTTCAACCATGCATTACCTGGCATCTGGGTCATTTCAGTGCACTGTGACATTTGCTTGGTGCTGCCCTGTGCCAGAGCACTTTTTGGGATTTACCATCACTAGTTTTAAATGCAATGCTATGCAGAATGGGCACTCGGGAAGTGCTGAATCAAACAAATCATGGCTTATATGCGGTTTCTGGCTTTACAAAAAATGAATATATATATTTCTGTAACTCAGAAATATGATGGTTATTTTTCCACTAACACTTCCAATTCCATCATTTCAAACTTCATTTTGGGCTTGCGGTGCTCTCTCAAACGCTCCATGGTAAAAAACAGTTGTACAACCTTCATCCATCCATTTTCTGAGCCGCTTCTCCTCACGCGGGTCGCGGGCGTGCTGGAGCCTCTCCCAGCTATCATCGGGCAGGAGGCGGGGTACACCCTGAACTGGTTGCCAGCCAATCGCAGGGCACATACAAATAAACAAACAACCATTCGCATTCACAGTCACACCTGCGGGCAATTTAGAGTCTCCAATGAATGCATGTTTTTGGGATGTGGGAGGAAAGCGGAGTGCCCGGAGAAAACCCACGCAGGCACAGGGAGAACATGCAAACTCCACACAGGCGTGACTGGGGATTGAACCCCGCTCCTCAGAACTGTGAGGCTGACGCTCTAACCAGTTGGTCACCGTGCCTGAGGCGGAAAAAAACGAAACTTTTGAATGTGACGGTCTCCACCACTTCGACCTGTCGCCAACAGCGCACGCAAACTGTGAGAGCGAGTTAACGCACAATTTAGCACCTGCTATTTTCGATCTTAGTAAATCAGGCTCCAGGTGTTCATTGTAGTTCAACAAAAAGGTGGTTGATGTTGTGTAACCTCTGTGCTTTTATATATAAAACAAGGCATCTGCAATATGACTAATATTGCTTTAAAAATTGGGTATCTTTTGAAAGGTTCGATAAATCAATCATGATATTATTCTTGGAGGGCTCCATGGTGGCACGTAAGGCTACCACATCTACGTCAGTTTGCATGTTCTCCCCAAGTTTGAGTGGGATTTCTTTAAGTACCTTGGCTCCTCTGACATTAAAAAAATCCTCCGTGTTAGAGTTAATTAAAGACTAATTGTCCATGAGTGTGAATGGGAATATTGTTTGTCGATTGACTGGCAACCAGTTCAGGGTGTATGCATACCGCCTCTCACCAAAAGTCAGCCGGTGTAGGCTCCAGCTCACCGGTGACACTGAACAGGATGAGTCAAAGAAAACGCATGTATGGATGGATTAATACTGTCCTGAAGTTAAAAGACCTCTGTATTTTACACATACTTTATATTGAGGACTGACAATAAAACGCTACCATACCATATGTTCATGTTCGCTGGAAATGTGTGTGTGAAGAAACATGCACACTATCTGAAGCTTTTAGAATCTCTGGGGGTGCGGTGCAAAACGAGGCTTGCACCAACAATCAATGCAGCAAACAGTGAGCAAATGAATTAGGTTTCTTCATCTAGCTTTATTAAAACTGCAGTAACAACTATGTCAGCAGCAGTGTGCTTTGCCTCCCTCAAGGTTCCTCGTGTGTGTTGGAACTTGGAAGGATGCTTGCCGCTCTGGCGCATGCTGGACAACCTTCTATATTTCTCTCTGCATTCTTGAGGAAAATGAAGGTTGGTCTGTGTTTTCGCGGCACGGTGGGCGACTGGTTAGCGCGTCAGCCTCACAGTTCTGAGGACTGGGGTTCAAAACCCGGCCCCGCCTGTGTGGAGTTTGCATGTTCTCCCCGTGCCTGCGTGGCTTTTCTCCGGGCACTCCGCTTTCCTCCCACATCCCAAAAACATGGACGGTAGGTTAATTGACAACGCTAAATTGCCCGTTGGTGTGAATGTGAGTGCGAATGGTTGTTTGTTTATTTGTATGTGCCCTGCGATTGGGTGGCAACCAGTTCAGGGTGTACCCCGCCTCCTGCCCGAAGATAGCTGGGATAGGCTCCAGCATGCCCGCGACCCGCGTGAGGAGAAGCGGCTCAGAATATGGATGGATGGATGGATGGATGGATGGATGGATGGATGGTCTGTGTTTTCAGGATGAGGAGGAAGCACACTCCATGTTTTCGAGGGCCAATTGGACCGGGAATAAAAGGCAGCAATAAAAAAATTAATCAATAAATCAAAGAAAATCAAGGTAACATTCAATGACATTTTTTAACAGTTAATCTGATATTACTTATTCACTATCAACAGTTGAATACTATATTGATTTGCATTTGCTCATCTAATTCAGAATCAGGTTGCATTTCAAACTTCTACTAACAATACGTGAACGATTCAGACTTGTCAATCAAATGTATTTTTAAAAAAGGGGTAAAAAAATGTGCTTTTGATCAACAAAATTAATAACATTACCATGTTAAGAAAAACAGACTCCAAAATAGGACGGTGTGTGCTTAGAAATTTGTTAATGGAGAGGGATGAAAAGACGTGTCAATACATCCCACACAGTAATCAGTTTCTCTTTGTTTCACCTTCAAGTTTTGAAAGAATGTGTTATACACATAGCAACCAATCCCACTCTGAGCCAAAGACATATTCACACATGCACGAGAACACACGATGATTCACACCCGCACATTGGTATTCCATCCAGTGCAGCGCTAAAGAACCACCAAACCTCCAGAAGACATGATCAAATTGCTAAGTGCATCCGAATTAGCGTGAAAGCCTGTGGAGATGTACACGTCTGAGTGGGAATTGAGTGAGAACGAGACTGGGTGAGTGAATGACCAAGGAAGATGGAGACAGAAATCCGGTGTGGATTTTGTAACTAGTGCAGAAAAATGGCTGGGTGGTTTAAGCATGAAGAGTTCTCATCAGAACACCATCACAACAGCTTATTGTCAGAGCTGCTGTTTCAGCACCCTGATTCCAGACCGTGTGTGTGTGTGTGTGTGTGCGTGTGCGTCATGAGCGCTTTGCAGGGTCTAGCAGCCGCACCTTGTCATCCT
Organism: Phyllopteryx taeniolatus; assembly: GCF_024500385.1. NCBI lineage: Eukaryota > Metazoa > Chordata > Actinopteri > Syngnathiformes > Syngnathidae > Phyllopteryx > Phyllopteryx taeniolatus. Next base: position 12,987,218 of record NC_084514.1, read on the forward strand.
AATTACACCTGACCGCTCTTAAGACGCTGTGGGACTCCAACTGGTCGCCAGACTATCAGCGCTCTACGTGGAGTTCGTAGCCTGGCCACCTTTTGCTTCCTGAAGACCTCTTGAGTTACCTCAGTCTGCCATCTGCCCTCGCTCCCTGCAAGCCAGCGCTCACCTCTCGCGGCCCACCGACAACACGGACTCCTACCCTGCCAGACCGGTCCTCGTCGGAACCCTGCCGATCCCGGAGTTAGTTCTCGGAGTTCCTTTGTTCGCTGCCAAGCTGCAATAAACCGTTCTTCACAAACTCACCTCCCTGTCCCCTCTGCATCTGGGTCCAACTTGCAATCTGAATGCAGACACGTGTTCGCTGATAATGACAGAAAATCTGTGTTTGTGGCATTTTAGAATGCAATCAGAGCTTGAAAATACTGCATCTGGAACCTCTCATGTTGTGCAGTGTTAATTTTGAAGGTGCCTTTTTAAGTTACACAAAAACTCCGTCATGTATGATGTCATGCTTATCCTGTGAAGCTAATTTTAAGGAATAAACTAGCATCTCTTTCATAAATACTCTGTATAATATGAGTAAAGAGACAGTCAGTTAACGAGAATAGTATAAGAAGAAAAAGGAACATGAGAAACTTCTCACCTGCAAAGCACCAGCAGTAATTTCTTTCTTAAATCATCGAGAATAGGATGAGTACAAACGATGATTGAATGATGAGTAAGAGTTTTTTTGATGGTGATAATTTGACCGAGAAATAACTTCAATCAATCGTTTGAATTATTACTATCATGTTTTCTAAATTTAAACAAGACAGAGGTGAATCCCAAAATCTGACGTGAATTTCCACTGGAAAAATGCACCTTTATCCCCCCCCCCCCCCCTCATAAAAAAAAATCGAAATCTATTCAACTTCACTGTTTAGTTTATGATGTTTTATCCTAAGTCTGCTTTTCCTCTGAATAGATAGATAGATAGATTCAGCATACAACAATCATCAACTAATTACAGCACATTTCACATGGTTTATTTGATTACTTGTTTGCGTAGTTACCTACTTTCTGTAGTTCTTGATAGGTAAACTTGGAATTGATTACAATGGGTAGTTAGTGTATTCTTCCAAGGTTAAATGGGTGTGATAATCGGCATATTGATGACGTCCTCAAGACTGAGCTACAGTGGTTAACAAAATGTATTGAGATGTATTTGTCTTTGTGTTTGCAGCAGCATCACATTTACGATTGTTTTCCAAACAGATTGGGATAATGTTTTCGGAGATATCGGTTAATAAGCCCTTCGGTGATTTTGACGGCAAGAATGTTGTTCTGAACAGATGAAAAAGGCTCAAATTTGCCCCGATTGCCGGTGTGTGCGTGTAACCCACTTTATTATTGGAATGTGTTGCACTCTACCTGCAATGGTTTGGTGTCGAGACGGTTCTTCCAGACCTTCTGCTTCCACTCTAACCCACTGGCATTCACTTGGAGAGGAAATGCTCACCACATCTCCTCCAGACTCATTTTCTACATTGAAGAAAGAAGAGGGAGAACATACATCATTAAAATCATTTTCACAACAATCACATTCACACGAGGCATCCGATATTTCCTCCTCTCCTTTGACTCCGGCTCATGAATAATCATATAGCATGCAGATTTCTGCCACAGAGACGACCGCTTGTCATGTGCGATAGGCTTCGGCAACATGGGGTAATTAGCTAGATCTATCATCCTCCGCAGGAAGTGGGGGACAAATATAGCTAATGATCCGTGCCTGCCTCCGTGATTCCTCGGCTCGACTCTCCGTCCTTTGCAAAGTTATAGAAGGAGAGCAACTGGAGAGGGAGGGTGATGAAAAGAGGTCCCTCTTGTCGAAAAAGGTCAAACGTGATACCGGGAACTGAAGACGGAGAGCGTGTCCACAAGGCTGTAGAGGTGTTGCTCGCAAACCGCCTGCCTGTCTCGTTGCCGCCAATGCTGCTAATTGTGCAAATGTATTGAGGGAAAGCAGCCACGTTGCAAAACTGCAGACGGACCAATACACGCACACAAACACATACATGGTCACTCACAACTCCTTTCAAGCCAGATCCAAAGAAAACATTCATTGGGCCCTTAGGATAAACATGCAGTGAGTCTGAGTGTGAGTGAGTGCCCGTTGTATTATTATTATGATTAGTATCATATAACAAGAGTGTTGGCAGTTACATCATAAAACAGACTTTACTTTGGGCCAGCAAGGCATTTCTGCTTTTCATTACACAAAAGCGCACGCAAACCCAACTCAAAAGGAAGGACCTGAACCTGTTTGGGGTGAACGAGAGTAGATATTGTGATCCAGGCCCACTTGTCCAACATAGATGACCTCGAATTTCACAAATGTTTGTGTGTTTTTTCTCTTTTATTTTCACACATTTTAGATCGGTTTGCATGGTGAAAGGACACACGCATGCTCTTTCCTCTTGTCCCTGTGTTTGCTGTTCAGGAATTTTTTTTCACTCCTTCCTGATCTCGGGGGTGGGGGGGGGGAAACCTCCTGGGGAGTAGTGGTGGTGTGATGGTGACCCGCCTGGGTCCCCCGCTTTGGCTGTCGGCGGGGGCGGTGGGGGCCCCCCTGTCGTTCCTCGGGTCTGCTTCTTCCTCTTCTCTCCGTTCCCTGCGCCGCTGCTGTCGCCTCTTCCTCTTCGGGCGGTCCCCTGCGGGAGGGGTGGGTGGCTGCAGGTCTGGGAGTGATGTCCCTCTTCGTCGGTGGTTGTCCGGCCTAATGGGGCCGACCCGCAGGAGCCGTGCCTCTTAATCACTCACTTAGCACGCACTCACACTATTCATTGTATATATTTTTCTTGCTAAACACATTTGGGCTCATACACATAGCAAAGGGTTCCTGGGGGAATGGTATGGGATCGGGAGGTTGTGGGTGTCGGATCGGGTTTCAGCACGTCTGTGCTGTGTCCCGGCCCGTGCGCCCTGCCCCTCCGGCCTACCTGCCCCCATCCATCCGTCCATTTTCTACCGCTCATCCGAGGTCGGGTCGCGGGGGCAATAGCTTTGGCAGGGATGCCCAGACTTCCCTCTCCCCAGCCACTTCATCCAGCTCTTCCGGGGAGATCGCAAGGCGTTCCCAGGCCAGCCGAAATACATAGTCTTTCCTGGGCCCGTCCTGGGTCGTCCCCGGGGTCTACTCCTGGTGGGATGTGCCCGGAACACCTCACCAGGGAGGCATCCGAATCAGATGTCCCAGCCACCTCATCTGGCTCCTCTCGATGTGGAGGAGCAGCGGGGTTAGGGGTCGCTACAGCATGTCATCCTTTTCCATGTAAGCCTATCTCCTGCGTCCTCATCTCGAGCACCACCTGCCCTCATTTCTTCCTTCACGACATCCATCAACCTTCTCTTTGGTCTTCCTCTCGCTCTCTTGCCTGGCAGCTCCATCCTCATCATCCTTCTACCAATATAATCACTGTCTCTTCTTTGGACGTGTCCAAACCATCAAAGTCTGCTCTCTCTAATTTTGTCTCCAAAACATCTAACCTCGGCTGTCCCTCTGATGAGCTCTTTTCTAATTTTATCCAACCTGCTCACTCCGAGAGCGAACCTCAACATCTTCATTTCCGCCACCTCCAGCTCTGCTTCCTGTTGTCTCTTCAGTGCCACTGTCTCTAATCCGTCCATCATGGCTGGCCTCACCACTGATTAAAAAAACTTTGCCCTTCATCCCAGCAGAGACTCTTCTGTCACATAACACACCTGACACCTTCCTCCACCTGTTCCAACCTGCTTGGAACAGTTTCTTCACTTCCTGACCACACTCACCATTGCTCTGGGCTGTTGACCCTCCACCCTTGCTATCTCTTCTCATGTGTATACACACACACACACACACAGAATGAGCTGACGATAACCACTGTTGACTTAAATATGTCCGTGGACCTCAATTATATATCACCCACCCCCGATTATTAAGCCAGCATTTGTGTCCCGCTGCAGATGCGGCGTCTACGAAAATAGAGCCCCTGGTGTCTATACTACTTTGGTCCACACTGTGCACAACTACGGCTTATTACACGTGTTTCTACAACCCCCCCGCCTGCCCCCTCCCTTTCTTACTCTCACACAACACAGGCATCCTTGCGTCTTGGTCATTATAATCAGGGTGTAAGTGTTGGCTCTGTCCTCTGATGAAGGTCTTCATGTGGGGGCTGATGACAAATCACAACTCTCTGACTCTTAATCAGGACACATCCCACATTCCCCTGGTGTTTTTGTGTGCATGAATAGCAAACAAATACAAAAGAGTGTGAGGGCTTTTGACTAAGGAAGAGCGATTGACTGAAAGACAAATGGAAATGGATACAATACAACCTGCTACAGCCTTATTCTGGTCATAAGGTGAGGCGCCTGTGTGCTAGTTTCAGTAACAAGGACAGCGACGGGCGTAGCACAGAGAGGGAATAATAGACCTCCAACAGCAATGGGGGCACACCCACAGAGAAGACACACGCGCACGCAAGAACACATACATGCACACACACGCAATTTTGTTGTGTGTGTCAATCACACACAAAGGTACAGACAACTGGAGACACACGCGCACAAAGCTATTCACATCCTCTCTTTTTGTTGCAAAGAAAGGCAGGAGCGTGCAAGAGTGTGTGAATGTGTGTTTCTGGAAGAATGAGGAGCACCATGTCTGCCCTTCACTGGCCTCCTATATCTGTCAGAGCCAGGAAACACACCACAAATAGCCGGGAAAGACTGGCTGCGCCGTCATCCAACAATGAAAAGCCTTTTGTACAGGTAGGTTTGCCTGTGAATTCTGCTGTCACATGTCTGGTGACACATATTGTACATGACAGGAGTTTAAAACACCCCCAGCACACAAACTCACAGAAATCATACCCATTATTTAAATAAAACGCACATACGACACTTGAGGACAATGGGGCACGCAGGAACGCTTTATTCATGTGACGTGCATCTGCACGCACACACACACACACGCACGTACAGACGAAACCTCGTCTCCCGGGCTCTGATAGAGACTGTAGCTGCCTGACCTACATTCTAGCAGATATGTATACAGGCAGAGAGGAGATGAAATCTCTCTCTCTCTCTCTCTCTCTCTGTTCTATATCCTGTGTTCTTCTTTGTGCACCACACACAGAAATGTTTTCTTCGCCTGAATGTCATCATGTTCCATATGAAGCTGGCAATTTTCAGAGCACTTCCATGTGTTTGATGGATTTCCGGCCAAGTTGAGGGTCAGCCTGGTGGACTGAATCTCTGTGTTGTATATCAACGATCTGCTGAGTTGTGTGCATGTCATTTCATTTTCACACCAAAAAGCACTCCGAAACAAAGACCAAAGAAGATGTGTTTTAGCTAGGCCTGTCACGATCATTTTTCCGAGACCATATATTTTCCCAAAAACTATTACGATAAACAATAATTATTATTATTGTTATTTTTTTAATACCACTGAAACCATGAAAAATAAGGCCCGCGCTTTTTATTTTTTATTTATTGCATTTTATTTTTTGCTTTTAATTCAGTATTGTTTACTATTATTGCTGTTGTTATTCTTATAATTTTCTGTCTTGTTTCTCTATTAAATCAACAATTTAATCTCCCTGTGTCTGAAGTAAAGAATAAAGAGCTGGAAGACCAGCCTGCTTTACTCGGAGCCTTCTACTCCGATACTAATCGGTTTAGAAGCCCAAATCAAATGAAAATGCTCCAGATAAATACCTCGCTCAGAATAAACAGGCCGAATCCGAATTGAATTTCGTTCGGTTTCACGGGGGCGGAATATTCCTTTTGCCAAACCGAATCCGAAGTAAATTTCCACCATGTATACCGTCGTTCAGAATAGAGCTGGGAAAAGCTCTGTCTGCGCATGCTTTGTTGCGACGTAAATGCGAGGTGACGTCATCGCTTGCACACGGCGGAAATATGGCACCTCCCGACGCAACCCGTGTGCAACGGAGATCTTGTTTTTAACTACTTTTGCCAAGCGTTTTTTTTTTAAAATAAACATAAAAAAGCAATCCCAACTACTGTGCTGAATAGACAACGCACCTCCATCTTGATAAATGACGTGATGTTCACGACGAAGTGCGCATGTCACACGGCCGTTCTGATCAAATGTAGTGCGCGTCATGTATACACCCGATTTGAATACATCACGTTACATGTAAACGGTTGACCAGAGATCTTCAATAGGAATGACAAAACATTCTCTGTGTAAACCCGGCTACTGCACGCTTGGTCCGCTGAAGACGAGCCCTTCACCTGTCAATCAAATATAGGTTAACGTTCGCTGTAGTCAGCTACTTGGTGCATAACGTGTGCCACTGAGGTTACACTTAATCAACAGCTAACGTTCCCGTGTTTGTTTTCAGTAATAATTCATCGCAGGCTAGCTTGTTAGTTCGCAGCCGGGCTAGCGAACATCACAAACAGTTAACTTTTCCTTAAGTGTCTCTGTTGTGTGAATTTACAGTATGCGCTGCAAGCTGTGAAGTATTGGACGGTGCCAACAGCGGCAAGACTGTACCGGGCCACATGAGGCCACTAGCGGCTAATGACACATGATCATATTATTTGTTATCATATTTGTATTTAAAAAATAAGGGGCAAAAGTAAAGCGTTGCCAGAAAAATAAATACTCACGTAGGGTACAGATACCTGCAAAACCTACTTCTTAGTACAAGAAGGACAGCCGTACGATGCAGTGCATTAGCACACTAAACCCCAAGCGAATAGATATCGGACCCTTCCCAAGATAAAGTGAGAATATTTAACTTGCTTCATTTCATGTCGTCACAATGTTTCATGTCATCCCTTAATCCTTTGATTTTCCTTTTCTGGGCCACACATTTTTATAATAATGAGCTGGAGCTGTAGAAAGATAGTCCAGCTTGGGTTCATTGAGAGGATAGCAGAGCATGTGTTATTCCTCCCCAAGGTCTAGATTATCTATATCTATCCATCTATCTTAAATTCAAGCCAGCCCTCCAGTGAACTGATAAAAAGATCTAAAAGCACTTTTTGAATCAGCCAATCGCATAAAGTAACTGAGAGGGTATTCTTTGTCGCCACAGAATCTGCCTGCATAAAATACATTCGGGTGGCTGTATGCTCGACGACCCAGAGGTGAAAGAAGCTGTCAGGTACTGAAGTGGACTGCCTCTTTATGACCTTCCGGCTCCTTTCAATAAGGAAGAGTGATCCAAGGTAAAAGCCACTTTCTGACCCGCTCTTCTATTAAAAGGAAGTGAGCGCAGCAACTGACGAGGTATGCTTGACCTGCTGGACTGCACTGCTGTGACACGTAAACATCACGTACTTGTCTGCCACTTGACACACTAAAACTGAACTGAACTCATCTGTAATGCAAACTGTACTGCTGCGGGCCTAATTCAAGTGTATCGCTTGGCGGCAGTAATGCACACATATACGTAAATAGAATGAAAGTGACGGAGGGAAGCGTGGCTGCCATAACCACAGCGGTCGCCAGCACAATGCGCTGCGAGTCGGCCGCTGGCGAGACATTGTGGAATACCCGGGTGAGCAGAGAAGCCAGACAGCAATCAGACCACCATGAGGAGAACGAGAGTGAGAGGTAGAAAGTGAGAGAGCGCAAAGGACCGTTTCCAAGGGACAGCTAGGGCCTTAATTACTTGATGTCTCTCTCGCTCAGTCACAATCCTAATCTGACTTCCCCGCTACTCTGTGTGTATACGTGAGGCTGATTATGAGACTGGGAAACCTCCATTTGCTTCACAAGCGAACAACATAGCAAATATGCATGTTTGTGTGTGAGTGTGCGTGTGTTTATGAATCAGAGAGAGAGAGAGAGAGAGAGAGAGTGAACGGTGATTTATCCCCAGCAGCCTCAGAACAGCAAGGTTACCGAGCCTTGACTCGGAAAAGCCACCGGACAACACGACATATAGAAGACCACACTACACTGCACATCAGGGATACTCAACTACAAATCCTAAAGGGCCTCAAATAATGTTTTCAAGAAGTCAAAGGTTCATTTATTAAGGTTAATAATCAGATCAGGAAGGGGTTAGAAAGAAGGAAAAATATCTTGGGGCTTGACAGTTTGAGTGTGTGCCAGTGTGTTTGTGTTTCTAAGAGAGAGATTGCTAAGTGAACCACAAATGATGAAGATTACTTTTACTAAGTTAGCAACATTTACACAGTTAACTTACTTTAGCGGTTTCTGTATTTTGATCCTATTCTGAAAGACAAAGCATACCACTTCCTGGAGCGGACGGTGATTATTTAGCAATAGATACACCTAACTTTCACTAATTTACATTTTGTAAAACATTCTAAAAACGTAGTAGTAGTAATAGTAGTAGTAGTGCAGCACAGTGAACGACTGGTTAGGACATCCGCCTCACGGTTCTGAGGACCCGGGTTCAATCCCCGGCCCCGCCTGTGTGGAGTTTGCAAGTTCTCCCCGTGCCTGCGTGGCTTTTCTCCGGGCCCTCCGCTTTCCTCCCACGTCCCAAAAAACATGCATGATAGGTTAATTGATGACTCTAAATTGCCCGTAGGCGTTCAGGGTGTACCCCGCCTCCTGCCCGACGATAGCGGGGATAGGCTTCAGCATGCCCGCGACCCGCGTGAGGAGAAGCGGCTAAGAATATGGATGGATAGTAGTATTTTAACATTTCATGCATACGCTTCACCACCAATCAATAAAGTACACTATATGCATGTGAAGTGCAGGTATTACTTTTGTCCACTGCGGCTCACATCCACAAATTCTACACGATAGTAACTGTGACCGTGAGTATGTGTGTGCCTTTAAAAGGCAGTTCGAGTCTGTTGAACATATGTGGAGGTGCTGTGAGAGAGCTATTTCCTGGCTATAGTATTAGCCACTGTGGGCTACAGTGATGGTGTGAGTTGAGGCTACTGGCAGGCGTGCTAAGAATGTGCTTTTGATTACTGAATTTTGTTACCGTTTGTTTAATAAAGCAGTTTCCATCCTCTCTCTATCCATGCCACCTGTTATGGATTACAATTAATTCTAACTCGCGGTGGCAGGCTATATTCAATTAGCTAACGAGGTTCACTTTACTGGAGATGTGCAGTGAGTTACTGTACTGTACTGAACTGTACAATAAAAAAAGAATTGTGGTGCACTGCACCGGTAATAAGTGAACCGCGATATAGCGAGGGATGCCTGTTAGCAAATGATCACACAACTACTAAATGCTTAAGACACCTAAATTATAGATAAATATACAAATGAACACAAAACTAACAAATGCTTGAAATACCCAAATGATAGCGATGAACATATTTTCCCTCCCAATTGATGATTTTGGAGCGGGCTTCTACAGGCTGTCCTTGTATCGTTTGCATGGACTCAAGTCAAGGTTGCTGACACAACCAAAACACATAATGAAGGAAAGCATTTTTCACCTTGTGTGCGCAAGCCTAACATGCAGTACACAATGAATGGGCTGCTAGACTGCACGCTGAGCTGCGCGAAGCCAAGTGAAGTGTGGCTTGCGGCCAGTCTTCTATTAGGCTGCCCAATCTCGTCTCTTCTTGGAAAAGGCCAGAACAGTTTGTAGCCCGACCGACACACTGGCCGCCTTTGAGTCCTCCTATTGTGGATGGTATACTGCACATTATTATACACAGAAAAATTATTTTAATTAACATACAGTACAATAAAGTAATACAGGAGCAGTCGAGGTTTTTTTCCATATTTCTACTTGAAGAGCTAGCATTATGTGAGGTAAGAATTCTCTATATTGTGGGCAGCGTGCAAAAAGACAGCTGACCTCCAAATATCTATGAATGAGAGCCCATTTGATTGGTCCTTCCAGAGAAGTGAATTCAATAAAGGCACCACCTGAATTATTGTGCATGAACATTTTTATTATTCCATAAAAGAAAAAAGATATTTCTTCCTTGATTAGTGAACACATTTTTTAATGACAGTATATGATTTTAAATGACAGCTCCAAAAATGTTTTAAAAAAAGCTTGTTTAAGAAGGTTATAGATGCACATACATGAATACATTAATAAATCAACATACATCAATCTATTAATGCATTAATATGAGACAATTATCTTGTCAATTAAACAAAAATAACCCTCTTAGATGAAAGAAAGATGATAAACGAACCGCTGACACAGCGAAGATCAATCCACTAAATGATCAAGCTTCTTTTTATACAGCGGACCGTGTGTCTTGCTAAGTTGGAAAGGAAAACCTTTGGTCCAGTCCATCTGCTTAAACTGCAAGCTACGACGGAACTATGCTATGCCACTTTGGTACATTCAATGAGTCGAGCAAGTTGCAATGATTACAAGTTAACTATGTAGTTTGTTCTTGTGTGTCCATCTGCCTTTCAAAGTTATGGGAAAATGGGATGCTCATATATGAGTAACAGCATTTTAATGTACACTGTTATTAATTTGAATTACAATATGTTGCAATAAGGATGTCATTGAGGGTTGAACTTTACTATTCCACACCGAACTAAAATGCTTTGAAGTCGACTCATTGCTAATCACACGTTTTCTCTGTCTAATCTTCCAATCGGACAAACTGCAGAGGACTTTCGACTCACCCATTTCCTGCTGTTGCCAGACTATAATGCTCACTGGAGCAGCAAAATGTCTTCGTTTGTCTGTGCGGCTCATAAGTAAGCAGATTGTCGAAAAGCATAGTGCGTAGTTTCAGTAGCTTCAGCTATTCAAAGACTCATACCGATGGTACCTTAGGACTCGAAGTGAGAAACGAGTGCAATGGCGCAGAGAACTTTATCTTCATCGCCAAAATGTTGTGTCTAACAATGTACAGACAACAACTGTGAGCTAATGACAACTTGGTTCATCATAGAAATTGTAAGATACAACACACACCAGTGTCATGACACAACACTGAAAGCGACACCTTAGGACACTGACGTCGGTGTAGATGGCCATATGGATGCTGTTCTGTATGTGTGTGGAAATATTTGACCCAAAGTGAGACACCCAAAAAGTCTGTCCTCAATTAAAATAACAGCTCAAGTAAAAGAGAAACAGTGCCTACAAACGGAGAAATGCGAATTTTTGTTTAGCCTGCCTACAACGTCCTGTGTCACAACATGCTACGCTGTGGAGCACAAGATGAGGCCGGCCGCTTTGGTGAAGAGAAACATGTGCAAGACTTCTACTAATTACAACAACTACAATTAGCCTAATGCTAAGTTCTACTTTTTAATTATTTGTTTGTATTTGTTTTCTATGCCGGTCAGTTGAAATATGTCTTTACATATTTCAAAAGACATATTTGTGCATAAAAAGGTTTAGGACGGCTGTATTATGCTGAAAAAATATCAATGTCATCACTGAGGTCCTGGTGCATGATGTCCTGCGGGATATGATTGGCAGATTTGTTCTTGTCTGTCTGGACGAGATTTAGATTTTTTTCAGTTCTAGCCTCAGTTCTCACGAAATACATGTACGGCAGGTGATCTAGAGACTTCTTAAGAACAAGCTGCTTGTGAAGGCGTAAAAAATCGGAGTTCCATATTTCTAAGACAGCCTTTCTGGGTTATGTCATTGCTGAGGGGCAGCTTCAGATAGAACCAACAAAGATAACTTCAGTCCCTGATTGGCCTAAACCTTCCTTGAAAGCAGCTGTAAGGGTTCCTTGGTTTTGCCAATTTTTACAGATGTTTTTTTTAGGAATTCCAGCCATGTTGCAGTCCCTCTTGCCGCCCTAACGTCAACCTCTACACCTTTCCTTTGGTCGGGAGAGGCTGATATGGCATTCAGCGAGCTTCAAAATGGTTTACCTCAGCTACTGTCATTGCTCACCCAGACCTGAATACATAATTTATTATTGAAGTGGATGCATGAGGAGTGGGAGTTTGCGGAGAGCTGTCCCTGCGATCTGTGGAGGATGGTAAGCTGCATCCAGCAGAGCAAAATCTTTGGATTGGTGACAGAGAGCTTTGGTGGTGAAGATGGCGCTGGAGGAATGGTGGAGTTTTTCGGGGGGAAGGAGCAGAACACCCATTCATTGTGTGGACCGATCATAAAAACCTCGTTAGTAAAGTAAACCTTTTTTATTTGACCATTTCACATTCACTTTATCTTACTGTCGCAAGCCCCAAAATGCCAAGCCTGATGCCCTGTCCCGCCAGTTTGCTGCAGAGGGCATTAAAACAGACTCAGAACCCATTAATTTGAAGATAGGCACACTGGTGAAGAAGCCGCAGAATGGGCAATCTGATCCTGATGGGCTCCACTGACAGTGTTTGTTTGTCCCTGACAGCGGGCCCACTCCTCACAGCTTACCTGTCACACTGGAATCCACAGAATACTGGCTTTCCCCCTTTCCCCCATCCACATTTCTGGTAGCCCACCACGTGGAAAGACATACGTTTCGGCATACACAGTAGGTACTCAAAATAAAACTTGAACTCTGGTCTGCTTCGTCCACTTCCCACCCACCCCCAGGCATTCGGGGTCACACATCACCCTGGACTTTGTTCCCGGACTTCCCTCGTTCAAAGGTAACGCGTTCATTCTCACATTGGTTGACAGATTTTCAAAGGTGGCTCACTTTCTAGTTCTTCCCAAACTCTCATCTGCCATGGAGAGCGATGACGTATTGGTCCAGCTCCGTCTGCAAGAGCATTCCATCTGACAGATGAACAGATGAATTGAAAGGTGCATACAGGTTTTGGAGCAACATACAGATCTAGATTATCGTTACTCTCGTCTTGTCGGTCATCACATTTTTCCATAAACTTCAACTGGTCCACAACTCAGCTGCCCGCATCCTTACCAGGACAACCTTTGGACCTATCACCCAATATTCAAAAACCATAATCCTACTATAATCTGGAACCCCCTTACATCTCTGTCTTGACCCATCCCTATGTTACATCCATCATATAAAGTTCATGAATTTTTTTCAAGTGATTACGACAGTAATTGTCATTATTTGCTCTGAAAGCACCTGCAAATGAAAGTATTGTTATTACTATTGCAAATGCTGAAACAAAAAGAGAAACCGACACAATTGCAGAGATGCAAAATAGAAGCAGAGAATGCTACAAATAGCCACAACACAAACGCATTCTGAACAAAAAGCCAAGTGTCAAGTGTGTTAGAATATCTGTTACATTTCCAAATTACATTCTTATAATATATTTACATATTGATATTTTACGTGTAGGAGTGGTTATTTTAGTGACAGAGGAACAGAGTCCCAATTTTGCTTAGGCTGTATCATGATCCTACAGCATGAAGATTTTTTTCATCTTCAAGACTAAAATGATCTTTGAAGAAATGAAATGAAAACAAATTGTTATAGGCCACGCGGGATTGGTCACAATTTTCAGTCGAACATCCAAAATGTGTCAGCTAAAAGGATGATGTTTTATTTCATGTCTGTCACACCATCAATACAGCTACGCATTTGAACAAAATGTGGTAAAGCATTTGAATCTTTTTACCTGACGGAATGAGAGTAAGCGAAAGCTGCTGCTTGCAGAGGACCAGTCACCGGTGAGACTGACTAGCCAGCTGGCAGCCTTTCAGAAGCCACATGTTCAAAGACACGCTGCGATGTTGGTGCATGTAGCAGGGAGACAGTATGTAGGAGCTAGACTCATTTTTGCCCAATATGATGGATGGAATGTATAGAACTGAGGGAGACTATATGTACCTATGACACGCGAATTGCCTCTGACTCAGTTGACCATGAATATCCTGATTACTGATGTAGTAGTGTGTATATTCATGTATTTGTGAATCCATGAACTTGTCTGTTTGTGTGCCTGCTCTAACAGCACCCACGTCGAAATGTACTGAGCTCTATTGTTCTGCTGTCCTTGGGTTTCTCCCATCCCAAAATTCGACTCTTTCTCTCAGTCCTATGTACTTGCTCATTCTCGTTGACTTCAGAAACGGTGGTGGTGGGTGGTTAAGATAGTGTGAATAATAAAGTTGTGTTCCTGAGGAAGCTGAATACACATTCAGAAAATGGAAAGGTTCACATTGCTTTAGGTAACATGAAGATGACTATATAAATCTAGGACAAATTCAATATTGTCAATATTGGCATTCTATGTCTGGCCAGCAGAAGTACAGTTTGTTCAAATTACGTTGTCTGTACATTGTGCGGCATCATAGCTCGCAAGCAACAAGAAGCAGCAGCAGTTTGAATGAATGCGTTCCTGGTTTTGTGTAATCTTTTTAGAAAGCACATCTTCATCTGAATAAATATATAAGCCTACCGGTTTTGCGCCCATTTATTTTCCTCCTCTTCTTTTTCTTGTCCCCCACCCACATCGCTGCCAGTGACGACCCAGAATACCAATGATGCAGTTTGCAGATAGATAGGGAGGGCTGCCTGTCACATGACCCTATTTGTCCTGAGGCTTTACCCAGGGATGACAACAGAGGCAGGCACGCGTACACACACACACGAAGGTACCCACAACTTGCAATACTGTATGTCAGCATAGGCAATGTAGCAGACACAGAAGCATGCAAACCCACAGCATCATATTCATTAACATGCAGAGCCACACACAAAGATTCAGGTGCACACACACACACACACACACACACACACACACACTCACAGATCACTACAGGGGGGAGAGCCAGAAAGGATGAGAGACAGAAAAAGAGAGAACACCCAGCCACTGTACACACATGCCATCTCTCTTTTTCTCTGACACACACACACACATGCTCTAAAGAGAAGGTAGGAAAACACTGAGCACCCTCCAAATTGTATCCATCTCCAATGCAGGCATAGGCACACACTCATACACACACAAATGTCGTCCTGTATGGAGGCACCCCACCCCTGTTGATCACACACACACATCAGTCAATGGCAAGGCTCTACACAGTCACTGGGTATCCTGTGGCACCCAAAATAACAGCATAATAGAATAGCTAGCGATGCCCCCTCACTTTGCTCAAATTCAAGAGTCGGAGTCCAAGGAATTGGCCATCGTAAGACTGAGTGCGTTTCAATTTGGGGGAATCACACTGATAATTCAAATTAGCTCCTTGAATAGCATTTGCTCCCAGAGAGCATTTTTAGATTCATTCACATGGGCAGACTATAATTATGTGGGAAAAGAGGAAGTTTTGCTGTTCATTTGGCATGCTCTTCGGAATTTTCAACTCCTCATAGAGGTCCTCCCCATATACATACACACATACTATATATGATGTAACAATTCATTCATTGTGTCGATGTATCAGTTTATATTCCTACGATCCAACTGGATCGATTTATGCTCAGCAAATTAGCATATATATATATATATATATATATATATATATATATATATATCGATTTCAAGCGTTTAAAAGGAAATACCGCACTCGATTTAAGCACGGACTTTATGTGGAGCTGTATATGTGTTGTATTTCCAAGAAAAACGCTCGTAATTCCTTTGATTTGTACTTGATTTTTCAGTTAGCAAACGGCAGTTAGCACTGTCAAGGCTACTTTGTTCTTCGTCTCTTTTCTTCTTCGCTTCCCTTTTTATGCCCCATTTCGAGTGACTCCTTTCCATAGCGTCCCAAGTGATTAGATGAGACCCCACAGTATGTGTATGTGTGTTGTTTTAAAGTAAAAAGTAGCACTTTTTTAAAAAGACAACTGTCTGTCTGGTGTATGGCAGATGAGAAGGAATCTAGCAAGAAATGATCGTTTAGGATGTATGCGTCTGTGTGTGTGTGTGTGTGTGTGTGTGTGAGACGTGGCAAATCGCCTTGCACTTTGAAACCTTTCAAGCTGCTTAGTTTCGCTTGCTAGCCGCTAGCAATGATAGCAGAGTAAATTTTGACGGAAAACGAGGAGAAGCAGCGACAATGTCAACTACTGGACGCTAGTTCAGGCTCACGTTTGCGCTTCCATAGAGCAGGTTTGTTCATTGATGTATTATCAATAGTCTTCCGAAAATATTTTCTTCATGAAAATCTCACAGTGCTTAGTTTCTAGCCATTAGTATTTAACTGTTTGGAAGAGCGATTCTCAAACCTTTGGTCCAGCTGGTGACAATTTACAGTGGAGACCGTTTTACAAGGACCCCGTTATAATTCTAACACTAATTAAACATCTCTTTTCTAGGGAGGGAAAAAAAAATAAAAATAAATTTAAAAAAAAGGCCAACAATAAAATCATAGCTGAAATAATATAAATAACACTAACTTGCTAGGCAGCACGGTGGAAGACTGGTGAGCACATCTGCCTCACAGTTCTGAGGACTGGGGCTCAAATCCCGGCCTCGTCTGTGTGGAGTTTGGATGTTCTCCCCGTGCCTGTGTGGGTTTTCTCCAGCTACTCCGGTTTCCTCCCATCCATTTGCTGAGCCGCTTCTCCTCACGAGGGTCGCGGGCGTGCCGGAGCCTATCCCAGCTATCATCGGGCAGGAGGCGGGGTACAACCTCAACCGCTTGCCAGCCAATCGCAGGGCACATGCGAACAAACAACCGTTCGCACTCACATACACACCTGCGGGCAATTTAGAGTTGTCAATTAACCTACCATATATATATATATATATATATATATATATAGTTTTATGATGGGTTGCTCTCCTTACAGTTGTGCAGTGTACCACCCGTATTAAGCAATTATAATACAGATTATCATTAGTAAATGCACCTTCATTAACATTCTTAGTCATCGTAAAATTCTACCAAATAAATACCGAAACATATCATGCACACATTAAACGTGTCTGTGTTATATGGCTTGAGGTAAGCCTTGCTTAATAATTTTGTACAATCACAACAAGTAGAGCATTGCACTAAAATATTTCTAAAAAAAATCTCCTGTTCTCTCAATACGAATTGTGTAAATACAAATGTGTTACCATACATTACAGTACAGTATATTGTTTGTCTTTTTTGTGTGTACAGTACAATATTTCCTTCGCCTAGCCCACATACTGTACATTTCATAACACCTGTTGTGAAATGTGTATATGTGCATTTCTGGAACCTTGTCAGGAAACTTGTTAGGTTGCGATCACTCAGCATATTGCAGGCACAAGGAGGTGACAGTTCCTGGAAAGGTGGGATGTTTTTATGCAAATGGCTGTGAAAACCGAACATAGGTCTGAATGGAGCTGGGCTTTTTGCAATTATGTTTCAGCCTGTTCTTTCAAGTTGTTCATGGATCAAATCAAAAAGTGCTTTTGCTCTTAAGTGATGGTTGAAAATATACAGTATGTTTATTTATTTTTTTGAACTGGCTTAATGACATGAAGCATTGATAGCTATAAAACGTGCAATGACCTGGTTTTATTTGTATTTGGGTGCGTATATGTGAACATGGGTGCAGCTGCATCGGCGTCTGTGTGTGCGTGTGTTTGTGTGTGTGTGTGTGCACGCGTACGTCTTTGTGTGTGCTAGTGTGTGCATCTGCGCACATGTGAGCAGGCTCAGGTGGATTGTGAAACCGGCAGATGGACATTTGGAGCAGCTTTCCAGCCTGCAGCAAAGCGCAAATCTCTCTCTCTCTCTCCCTCTCTCTCTCTCTCTCTCTCTCTCTCGCTCTCTCTCACACACACACACAGACAGACATTAGCACTTTTTCACCTTGTGTAACTTTAGTCATAAGAAACATCCTTTGCATTTCAATTCACATGTCGACATCCTTTTCTGAACAAAAATCCTATTCGTGAAATAAAAATACAAATGAACAATGCATTAAAGATAACCCTAACCCAAAGCCTTTTTCGCAATTTGGACAATTTTACTCGGGCAGGCATTCACAGGGCTACTTTGGAATAAAAACAGATACATGTAAATTTTATTACATCGATTTGTTTAACAAAGTATGATCGTGGGCATGCTGGAGCCTTTCCCAGTTGACTCTGGGCGAGAGGCGGGGTACACTCTGAACTGGTCGCCAGCCAGTCGCAGGGCAAATATAAACAAACAACCGGTCGCGCTCACTTTCGCACCTACGGGCAATTTAGAGTCTTCAATGAACCTACCATGCATGTTTTGGGGTTGTGGGAGGACTACCCAGAGAAAACCCACAGAGAGAACATGAGAGAACATGCGAACGCCACACAGGCGAGGCTGGATTTGAACCCGGGTCCTCAGAACTGTGAGGCAGATGTGCTAACCAGTCAACACCGTCCCACCGTATCTTTTTTTTTTTTTCATTTATCGTATTCAGTGAGTGCTATTATTTTAATGTATTTTTTATTTTACTTCAGTGTTTTCCGGTTGTTCTTTTAAGTTAGAATGAAAGTTGAGTTTTGGTATTGGAAAAAATACTAAATATAGAAACCAATGAATAATTGTGTCTATGAATTGATCTCAAAATCAATCAAATGAATCTCGATGATTATTTTCTCCATAATCACTTAGCCCTGGTACTACATACTCCAGTGATAAATGAATGTACTAAAAAGCTACAGTTGTTGACTTTACGGTAAGGAAGATGATTTCCTTCCTGTTTGAACACCCCGAACCGTCACTCGATAGCAATTGTTACCTGGCCTAACACTGGAAACATGCACGTGGACTCAAATTCTCCTCCCAGGCCTAGCTTTCAGTCCAGCTGAAGAATGGAGCAATAAAGGGATGGAGGGATGGAGAGGGAGGTTGTGTGAAGCTGCTCTCTCCCTGAGGAGAATCTTCTGCCAACTCTGTGCCACACAGATCAACAGTCAGCTAGCCAACCGTGCACTGACCTCATCCTCTCTCTCTATCTGTGCAGCTCTATTTCAGGCTACCTCGCTCTCCCGCTCTGCCAGCGGCATTTGCTGTCCCTGCGTCTCCTTACGCCAACTGCCTGTCCTGTTACCAATGGTGCATGTCTAAAGCACTGCTTGCCTGTCTTTGGTCCAGCCAGTCTGTCTCTCTCTTTCTCTCTCTCTCTCTCTCTCTCTCTCTCTCTTTCTCTCCATTATCCCTCTGCTTTTGTGTCTCCGTCTCTGTCCATCTGCACGTCCGCCTGCCAGCGACTCTTTCTGGCCAACAGTTCACTGCCGGAAAGCAGCCAGGCTGTCCGCCGCTCATCCAATCTGCCCGGCTAGCCGCCCGTCTATTCATCATCTGCTTGGTTTCCCACCTACATAGCTGCCTGTTTACCTGCCATCTGTTTTTTGGTCTGTGTCAAGGTGTCTTATAAAAGTACAAACACAAACTCCTTACCCTATTTTATACCTGTCGATACACACTTTAAAAAGATTTACTGACATGACAAGAAAGAGGGGTTGACATGTGCTTCAATTTCCATTTGAAATTTCTCCATCCTAGTGGTTAGACAGGTAGCTGAGGCAAACCTGAATAAAACCAGGGATTCTGGGAAGCCTTAATATTTGAGTTAAAAAATGTCTGTTATTAAACATCTGCACCCTTACAGTATATTTCCCCCCAATTATTTCTATTCATCCATCCATCCAACCATTTTCTACACCGCGAGGGTCGCGAGCGTGCCGGAGCCCATCCCAGCTATCTTCGGGCAAGAGGCGGGGTAAACCCCGGACTGGTCGCCAGCCAATCGCAGGGCACATATAAACAAACAACCATTCGCACTCACATTGACACCAAGGGCCACTTAGAGTTTTCAATTAACCTACCTTGCATGTTTTTAGGATGTGGGAGGAAACTGGAGTACCTGGAAGAAACAAACGCAGGCACGGGAAGAACATGCAAACAGCACACAGGCGAGGCCGGAATTGAACCCGGGTCCTCAGAACTGTGAGGAAGATGTGCTAACCTATTTCTATTCAGTTGTTAAATAAATGTAATTGAATGTATTATAATGCTGAAATCAAACATCACACACACTGCTACACCTCATGGCCACCTTGGCAGAAGTCAGGAAACAAGACTCTCAACAGCAACTCTCCAAATATTGACTTTTTTTTTGGTGAGAAGCAGGAATCACTTTTAAATATACGTTCTACTCAGTGACTGTGTCGTGGCACTCGCCTGACTTTCGTGCAGGCAGCGTGAGTTCAAGTCCCACTCAGTGACAGGGGGGTGAATATAAGTGTGAATCGTTGTTTGGCTACAGTAGGGGTGTCAAACGTGCGGCCTGGGGGCCAAAAACGGCCTGCCAAGGGAGCAAATCCGGCGCATTCATTGCTATTTTTCAATAGTTGTTGCTTATTCTGGCCACTGGAGGGCGCACTAGAGACCCCTTACCAAAGTCGTATATAAAGAAAGTTTGGTCACGCTGTGAACTCACTGCATTGCTCTGTCATTGGTTACACCGTGTTGTACCTCAGCACCCGTGTTGACACCCCTGGTCTACAAGATACGTACAGTATCTTGTATGTGACTGGTGACAAAGTCCAGGGTGTGTTCCGCCTTTCATCGAAAATCACCCGGGATGTTCATGTTGAATTTCCCAGTTTCAGCGGAAAGGGTGGTCTTCAAGGACCACAGCTTAACTCTGCCTGCTTTTCAGGATGCTTTCACAGCCCTTGTTTGCAGCATTATGCTATTGCACGTCATTCGCCAGTTGAGAGTGAATCAGGGTCGAGAACCATACCTACACCACCTCGGTCTGTTTATCTTGTTCCTCACCCAAGTTCAGTTTCTGTGTTCACATCTGACCATATGAGCCGCAACGGGGGGGAAAACAACCAAGTAGTTCGATTCATAGAAACTAGTCGTGATTCTGTAATAATGATTTCTCGATGGATGTTATTGTCTGTCTAAACAAGATTCTAAAGAGCTCAAGAAAGTTCCTCATAATAGACATCCTGTCTCATTCAAAGCTCTGTGCCTTGTGAAAGATGTTTGCGCAATTAAAAAAGGCTTTCTCTTCTATTTTGCCACTATCCTATTTGGACATCTCCCCCATATCCGCCCCTATTCTTGCCACAACGCGAGAGCAAAGGAGGGTTTGAATGGCTCCTCTCATCTAAAGGCTGCAATGGGCTCACTTGCTCGTTTGTCAAGGACAACTCTAATGGACCTAGAACAAAAGAATAGGGAGGAGGTAGCGAAGGAAAGAGAGACAGATGGAGGAGGAACAAGATTGCTCGGTACAAGGGGCATTGAAATGACAGATATTTGAAATAAAAATCCCGAGCAGTCCGTTTTGTCAGTTTTCCTGGCTTTTGCCCTGCACTAGTGTTCGCAGGTGGAGAGCATTTTCCATCATGCATAGCGCACAGATCCAGAAGCAAAAGACCAACTTGCTACACTTCATGTGTTTATTACTACGCCTAAAAAGAAAGTTTATTTTGGCCTGGATTTACACGACATCGTTGAAGTGGCACAATCCAGATTTGTTTCTCCCGTGTGGGAAAGAGTCAGTCCAGGCCAAACTAAATATATTGTTCTTCAACCACAGTGTTTTTTAGTCTTTTTTTTTTTTTTGTATTGCAAATCCTTTGTTATATGATTTCTCCAGCATATCACTGGATCAATCGTTAAAAATGTGTTACGCAGCAATCGTGAATTCCCTTTGTAACGTATCATATTCAAATATCTCCAATGAAACGGTAGGAAGCGCAGAGGGAAGCCCGTCTAGCTCGCTTTGTGTCTTTCCCGTCTCCGACACCTCTGTATGTGTTTACAGTCGTTCCCACGCGGAGCACGCAGCTTGCTGTGCGCACAATCAAAGTCCTCTAGCCAGATAGCTAATCCCTGATGTGGGTTGGCCCACTTATTGGTTCCCAGCTTTTGGAAGGGAAAGCTAAAGCGAGAGAGGAGATGGGAGGGGTGTGTGAATATCTTTCTTTTTACAATGATAAACCTGACCATTTTGCTGCCTCTTGCCATTCAGTGTGACTTTGCTACCCTGCCCTCCGCAGCCATTCATTGGCAAGACACCACAAACGCAGAGTTTTCAAGTGTCCCCAATTGTGACCACTGTGCCTAGATTCAACTATTGGTAAATAACCAGCAACATTAATAACCAACTGCCATTATTGGCATCCATCCCCATCTCTTTTTTCTATGTTGTCTCTGCATTTTCATTCTCTGAAATGAGATGAATGCTAGCTGCTGTTCTTCTGGGGAGGAAAGGGTGTGAAAAGAGCCTGTTTCAGCAAGCTCACTAATAACCGCCAGTGACTGATCTGTACATCACCTGTGTACCAAAAAAAATACAAATTATAATAAAAAAACGAAACAGATCATAGAAAAGCAGCCCACTTTGAATCGGTTTCGGCAGATTGTGCCTGAACTACTTGTAGTTCCCCACATAGCCCACATGAGATCCCTCAAGATTTTTGAGAAATCATATAGAAAACAACGTATTAGGCTAAGAAGCTAAACGACAACTGTCAACAAAGAGAATGAGCATCTAGCCCAGCTAATCAGTCATGGTGCTGCATTGTGCTAAGGTGGGGTCCTCCTGAGACCGAAGCTTCACAGATGAGGGGCGCATATCATGTGATTCTTCCAGGGGAAATGCACCCAAACATGGGGGGCTGAGGGAGACGCAGGCTGGCTGTGGGAGACCTTGCTGTAATTAGGTGCCCTGAGCTTGACGCCCGCACGCCATCGAGCCCTCCCTCCTGCCTGCAAATCGGCTCCCAGGCAAACACACACACACACACACACACACACGCAGACATTTGTACCAGTAAGCACATAGTCGAAAAGTAATGGTATCTATGTCCTCAAAACAGAATGACCTAGAATGATACTCAGTACAGTGTAATGCGGAGAATCTACATTTTATAGATTAAAACAACTAAAAAACAGAATGCAAAATGTTGTCAATGTTGACAAAATAACATCAAATATTGGATCCTCCCCAGTTACTGAAATGTAATTGTTTCTTACCTGGCACATTTCTCACCCTTTCGAGGGACTGGGAGTTAACGAGCTAATCATCTAGCAAGCTAACGAGCTAGCTAGCTAACGAGCTTGCTCGACCGAGGCGGGGCCGTCCAATACATCGGTTTTGTTGTGTGGGTCCCCACATAACAGAGGCACGGGAAAGTTATTGAACACAACAGCAACCTTTTCCAGCCTGTAGCTGACTATGGACACTTGTGCACATACTGTACGAATGAACGTATTTGATTGACAGGTGAACTTGTTTCCAAGGCCTCCAGCAGACAGCCCCTGCACAGTCCTGCAGCTGGAAAGCAGGCTTTATTTTTCATGATTTTGGAGAAATATTTTATGTACGCTATTTGGTGATTTTAAAAAAATAATGTTTCATTCATTCAAATTGAATAGGCTTATTAAGAACACTTCGCAGGGGTGAGTCAATTTTTTTTTTTGCACTTTACAGTCGCTATGTCTGTAGAAAATTATTAAGTAGTCATTCCGTAGTCCTGCTAACCAGTCACCAAACGAGCAAACACAAACCAAAAATGGTAGTAATTGGTTAAATCGTTTTTCAGTATTCCTGCACATTGCCCAGACAAACAATGGTGAAATAATATCCTCCAGCACGAGTAGGACCACTGAGAGGTCTTCCACACTTCATGAAATATGCCTAATATTTCACAATATATTTCAGATCATCAACAAAATGTAATACACACGTGTCAAACCTGTGGTCCGGGGGTCAGATCCGGCCCGCCACATAATTTGATGTGGCACGTGAAAGCAAATCACGTACATCTTTGTTTCTTGCTAAAATACCAAAATTGCAAATTGTGTCCACTTTTAATAATGTTGAGATATTGCGAGCACTTTTTGTTACCAAGCCCCCTTTCAAAATAAACTGAATAATAAAACAATGACTGCCTGTCTTTCGAAAAATTGTGTGCGCGCGACTGTGTGGGAGCCGGAAGAATAAAATAGCTTCAAACTGCCAACTAGCGCCTGCGGAAAAGTTAACAATCGTTAGCGTTAGCCACCAGGACGGAAGCTCAGAGCCCGCAGTTCACGAGGCTATGTGAGCAAAGTTAGTGTTATGCGGTGGATTCTCCTGCGCTGTGACGGAAACTCTGCATTCGATGCACACAAGAGTCAGTGTTACCAGCAGGAGGTTGCATGGAATGACTTAGCGTGCTTGCACGCCGCACGTGAGCCCAGGTTGGCGCACTCCAACGCGGATACAGGCTACACTCGTTGTTGGAGACCACTCCTGAAATCGGGGAATTTGAGAGTAAAAATCCACCTAATGCGAAAGGAAAACCACTTATTATTCCAGTGGAGGTCCACTTTTTGAATGTCGTCACTCTGCAACTAAAGGTACCTTTGGTTGGACAAATATAATGGTGACAATGAAAATAGCTCATAAGAGTTTCAAAGAAGAGCTGATATCTAGCTCTAGCCATTTTCCATGGTTTTCGTAATCCATCCATCCATCCATCCTCCCGTACTGCTTATCCTCACTCGGGTCACGGACATCCTGGAGCCGATCCCAGCTCGCTTCTGGCGAGAGGCTGGGTTACACTCTGAACTGGTCGCCAGCCAATTGCAGGATTTATAAATTATATTTAATAATACAATTAAGCTTTTGTATTCTTCAGATAAAATGCATTTAGGGGTACCAGGTATTATAATGACCAACAAATTGAAGAAACGAGCGTGGTCTAATTGTTTTTTTTTTCATGACTGTGTACAATTTTAGATACATATTGGTCATATATATGATAATGCAGGCATTGATGTGATTATTTAGAAATGACTGATATTAGGAATGGGCTAATTCCATTATTCAATGAATTGTAATGTTTTGAATGAATAACAATGAATATAGAGGTGAAGTTTCACTGGAGCGGTTCGCAGCAGCTGGGATGAGAATCAGCACCTCCAAATCTGCCAACCATTCGCACTCACATGCACACCTACGGGCAATTTAGAGTCGTCAATTAACCTAGCATGCATGTTTTGGGGACGTGGGTGGAAACCGGAGTGCCCGGAGAAAACCCACGCAGGAACGGGGAGAACATGCAAACTCCACACAGGCGGGGCCGGGGATTGAACCCGGATCCTCAGAACTGTGAGGCTGACGCGCTAACCAGTCGGTCACCGTGCCGCCCTGTATGTTTTTTTAATGTATGTTTTTGGACTAATGCACGACATGCCCTTTTAAAGCTTTACAAAGACATGCGTTCTTTGTATCGATTTCAAAACATCTTCTTGATCTTATTGAGTCCTCTCGTGAAGCCTCACCATACCTCAGTTCAGCAAAACAAATAACTGTTTTGCTTTTTCTTTAAATTCATGTGGTTTGCTTTCAACATGTATCACTACAAGAAAAATTAGAACAAGACTATACGCCACAGGTATTCAAAAGGAAGCACATTCAAATTAGTAACACTTGTACATAAATTCAGGTACTAGAGATGTATTTTCATTTTTAGTGTCACGACTCATTTTACACTCTACAAAAACTGTCGTCATTTGTCATTAAAGTTAAGGCAGAGTTTTGTTGTTTTATGTTTTACATTTATCGTGACAATTCTTTACAAACAGCACATGCATGACAGTTAAATGTCATCAGCACAGTAAATGAAGCTTTTACCATCAGTTTGATCCTAAAATGGTACTATTGCTAGTGCGCATATAGTTTTAAAATCCAAACACAATGACTAGCATTTGGTAGCAGTTTGTGTTCGACATTAGACATTTCACGCTTAATGCAACTAAACGTATCATTGCCAAAACAATCGGATGGAAGCACTAGGTGCCCAAAGCGCTCACAGTTTTATTTCAAGAAAACGGTCTTGTGTGAGCCTCTGACATCGATCGCTAACAGGTACTGAATGCTGCAAAACCAAATCCTCGATTCTTAATTTCTCAGACCATATTTTTGAAAATGTCAAACATGGTCAAATTCTGGATCAAATAAGAATAAATAATAGTAAAGAAACCTTTCCCAAGCTAAAGAGCACACCAGAGCCTGTCTCAAAATCTGCCCTGGTCCACAAGAGCAGAACACATTGGTGTGCTGGCTTTTGACCATGGCAATTTTAATCAGTCTTTTTCACACTTCATTGGGGATTCATCACCCCCTCCTCCCTTCAAACATTGTTTGGAAGAGTTATCAGCGGCAGGCAGCATATCCGGTAATTATACATGCAAGGTAATGTGGGGAGCCTGGCTGAATATTTCAGCCAACTGTATGTGCTGCTGAAAATCACCGGAGGGTACAACTGCCTCACCATACTTGGACGATGGCAGCTATAATTGAAGAATGACGTCTGAGATCGACCAGGGAGCTAGATCTATTGGCTACGTGATGTGAAAGAGGTTCAAGCATACAATTCAACACTGCAATGAGTCATTTGGGCTAAGTTTGCGGTGGAAACAAAAAAGGTACACAATGCAAAAAGAGTGTGAGTGTTTGAGGGCATCATGATTGGGTTTGTTGCAGAGGCATGCTACAAACACTTCTGGAGATGCGATCACTAAGAATTTGGTGGGTATAGTGTGAGTAAGAAGCCAGCTGTTTACGGAGGCCTAACACACATGCACAGAGACACATCGACAAACGCACAAAATCTAAAACTACCAGTCAGACAGGGTCCTCTGGGGAACATCAGAGCAGAGGCATAACAGTGACTCATTCAAATGGTCACGGAACACACACACACAGACAGACAGGCATGCATACACACACGCTCACATGAACGTACACACACACACACACACGCATACAGACACGAACACACACATTCTACCGTTGCAGCCAGGCTGTCCGATAGAATCAGAGCCCAGCCCATGGAGTGCTGTTGACAGGTGTGGCCCGCCAGTCATGCACACACCAGCCGGCCATGTCCTCCAACCCTGCGCCTGACAGGGGGATCACATGGATGACCCCAGTGGATGACCGTGTATGTTTGTGTTTAACAAATAGGGATTATATGTTTGGCCAAAGTGCACACGTGCATTCATTCCTCTTTTATTTGTTTGTCTGTTGTTGGCTCTTGCATACAGCAGACCAAAAAACTGTTCCGGTCAAGCAAATATTCTCTCTGTATGTGGGATGTACAGTATAGCCATGTGCAGATGTGCAGTATGTTTGACGTGTTAATTCATTCAGGGAAGAGAGTCCTTATAGGCAGGATGACTATTGCGAGCAAAGCCAATCAAATTGATGTTAGCGCCTGCGAACAAAGTTGCAGTATATACGGGTACAGAATAAGTGTGTGTAGGAGTGAAGCTTTGAGACCTGATACTCAAATGTGAAACTAGTCTTAGTGTCGCCCACAGGCACAAAGCTTTCTCAGTCATCTAATTTACCGGATAACATAGTATAGGCACTGCAAGAAACCATAGTACCTCAGATGCAACACGTTGCGAAAAAGGTCTGAATGGCTTGCTTCCCATTTTCTACCTGCATAACTGTCACTGTTCAATCGTAATTAGAATGGCATTTGCTGAAAGCGTGTGCCAAATCCTTTTATTGTTATTAGATGAGCATGGGGGCACGTGCGATGCATTCAAACACGCGAACAGATGGGCAAGCAAGAGCTCGCATGCACGCAGGCATCCACACAACAGCCACCCACACCCAAACACATTTCCACACTTCAGAAAACACACACACACACACAAATACAACCCACTCTCTTGCCTCAAAGCAGTCTCGTCCAGCTACTACAAAGCCCACCAAGAGGTCTTTGCAGATCAAATAATCATGCCTTCCATCTGCTTCCATTTCTCTACATTAGCTTTGTTGAGACGGCCTACAGACCACGTTAAGAAGTACCACTGCCATGGATAAAATAATGATTGCGCTCTCATTCCCCAACTTCTCATTATCTCCATCTACAGCCAACGCAAAAACAAGGAAAAGATAGGGCACAACTGCCCTTATAGTGGTTCAAATGTTATGGCATCTTCTCTGCGGAATCTCACTTGACCAAACCCAGAAAACATGTAAACTGACTTCCTGTGTATGCTACGCAAACGAGCATGACTACTGTTGAAGCCGAACTTGCTAAATATTTTGTTTTCTTTATGACTGGTGTCTTCGGACAAAAGTTAAATCCACGTATCTAATTTATTTTATACAAATGTGATATATGTTAAATTCGAAAACATTGTCGCCGTTTAAAGTTGTGGTTGCTTTGATCGGGTCTCCTTCCACATTCACCCGTGCCAGGAGGAAGTGCCATTTTGCAGACCCATTTTGCTGACTGCAGAAGTAGATTACGCATATACCAGATGGATATTTTAGAAAGGGATTACAATATATATGCGTGATCTATGAACTGTTTCTGTTAAGTTAAAAGTTGCATTTGAAAATATTCGTCTGAATCTTGTAAGGGTTACCTACCGTCAGTGGTGCTTGTGCCCTCGCTAAATCTGTGATGTAATCCTACTTAAATGACACTCTTTCAATTTACCACTGTACGATTTGGAACAGTAAACGTGGTGTGCATATCCACTGTGTGTGTAGGTGGGATCGCAATGACTATGTCGGCTACGTAACTATCGGTACCTCATAACACGAAGCTAACGATTCCATTTATTAGCAAAGTCAGACACAGAAAACAATACAGTGTAGGGCATCAAGGATTCTGTTTTCTTTCCTACTGGTAATGGATTACAGGCTTTGTCTGAGAATAACTTGTGTTTATGCCATTCCATAACCAAAAAGCTTTGTGCCAATGCAAGCTACAAGCCTACAGAGATGAAAGATGTGTCACCCCTTGAACCGTCCTGCCTGGTTGTGTCGACTTTGTCTCATTCACCACAAACAAAGTTTTCCCCTGCCATGTAGCGACCAGATCAGCTAACAATTAGCCAAGTTTCTTGTATTTCTTCTTCTACTGATACGCTTTCTTCTTCCTTGTATTTGCCAGCGGTATGGATGTCCTGTGGCACAGTGCTGCCTCTCAATTGATATCATGACAGACAACGCTCACATTTTTACAAAAATGGTTTAGATGTTACAAATCCTTGTGTGTAGCAGGCTGTAGCGTTACCTTGGAATGGTTGGTGGGAAAACGTCAGAATGACTAATGACACGTCATTTCATACAGACAATTGACGGTTTAGTGTCCCGTTAAGCGGATTGAAAAATTGAAAAATATAACATACAATAACAGCTGCTCAGGTTTCATTTCATGTTGTACTTCTTCTCAAAGAAGTGGCACACAAATAACGTCGGGCTTAATTTCCAATTGGGACGGCGTTCTGACATCACCAGCATTCAAATGTATGGGTGCAGCCCCTGAATTGGGTCATAGCTATTGACAAACAAGTGGAGGATGCCAAACAGGGAACAGCTCAATCAGTTATTTTGGTGCCCCTTGAAATCACTGACAATAATTCAGTATTGTGTGGAACGAAAATAAAATGTACTGCTTGGTGGAAAGAAGGCTTAAGTATTAAGTAATATAGAGATGATAGGTAATGTGGAAAGAACATGAATTCATTAAATTCATAATATCACAGCGGGGGGAGATGATATTAAGCCTGTGCAAGAATGTGCCATCTTGCTACTGAACGAAGCAAGAGGTTGGGGTATGTGTGGAGGGGAGAGGGATGAGACGGAGGGGGTGTTTGGTTCCTGTTATGCAAGATGGAAATGAGCATAGCCATGCTTTGCTGTAGCCATTCTATTTTGGAACAGCTCATATCAGAAAATGCTGGGATGAGCAGGAAAATTAGGTCACTTACATGAGCAGGCCAGTACCTTGGTCGGGGCGGCGAGGGCTGACACTAAAGAGCTCAAATGTGTAGCGCTTTTAATTCGGGGCTGGGGTACACAGATGTTAACAGTGTGAACACGATGCACACAAACCAAAGCGGTGTGCTAAACGCGACCCTGGCAATGACCCGAATACATCGCAGCGATGGAAAGTGGGCGAGAATCCGCTTCCGAGTGCACCACTTCAATTCCTTCTGCGTTCTGTAGCAGATCACGCCACACACTTGGACTCTCTTTGCTGTCTTGGTCCGTTTCATTATGCATGGGAAAGCAGGGTGCAATGGGTGAGCATTGGGGACGGTATAGGAAGCTGTTACCAGGAAATATGTTCACCAGCCCCTTCATTAATTGCTGAACTGAGATGAAAGACGAAGGGAAAAGTTGCACCACCAGCCATCACTAACAGTCATTTGAAATAATCATCCAGCCGGACAGGGGAAACTCCTGCTACAAAAACCAGTATAACAATAAAGATGCACGGGGGCAGCAGCTGCGTAGCAAAATGGCTCGGGGTAGGGTGCTGGAGAGAAAATGAGAGATGCACAGGATTCTGGGACACAGTCAGGCTGAGATAAAGGAGCTTGACAGAGGGAGCACAGGGAGGACAAGCAAGGCGAGGGTACATGAGGATAATCGCGTGCGTGCTTGTGTGCAAGTGTTTGTGTCTTGGAGGGACTTAGCATGAAGGCTCAAAGGTGCCTTGTCAGTGGTTTTGTCTGAGGTTTCCAGGTGGCAGGTGGTTGTGCTCTAGTTTGAGTCTCGTGATATGTGATCAATACGCCGGCCACAACATTCCGTGGAGTTGCACAATCTAATGAGATCAAACATGTTGCTTTTAGAAGGCTAATAATGCTCAGTTTTGCAATGCATTATACGGGGAAGAGTTCCTAATATTTGGAGGCAAACTATTAGAGAGAAATCTAAATAAAATGGAGTACTCAAGTTTTGATAACCAAAATACCAAAGAAAAAAGAGGAAATTGTGCGTCCCAGTGATCTTAGGAGGTAAATTGTCCAGAGATTTATGCCCCTGGCAGGGTCACCCAGATTGAGATTCTTCTTCAAGTTTCTTGGGATCTGAGGTCAGAATGAGCGCAAGATCGGCAGGCTGATTGGCGCAGCGTTTGCAGCGATGCGGACACTTTGTTTGTCTTTCGCGGTGAAGAACGAGCTAAGCCAAAAGGCGAAGCTCTCTATTCACCCGTTGATCTACATTGCCACCCTCAAATAGGGTCACGAATACACGATACGAGCAGCCAAAATGGGTTTCCTCCACAAGGTTAGAAGTAGGGTGAGAGGCATCTGGCAGGGGCTCGGAGTACAGCCGCTGATGCTCCACATCGAAAGGCGCAATATGAGGTGGCTCGGTGATCTGGTCAGGATGCTCCATGATCTGAAGGTTCGAGGTGTTCCAGGCACGTCCCACCGCGAGGATTCCCCGGGGACGACCCAGGACACCGTGGAGAGACTACGTCTCCCAGCTGGCCTGGAAACACCTCGGGATCCTCCCGGAAGAGCAAGACCAAGTGGTTGGGGCGAGGGAAGTCTTGGCTTCCCTGCTTAAGCTGTGGCCTCTGCGACCTGACGTCGGATTCGTGGAAGAAAATGGATGAAATTATACAAGTACAGTCTTAGCCATGTAAGAATATGTTTTATCATTAGTGTAGCTGCTGCTGCTGCTGCTGCATTAAGTTCCCTTCAGAAGCAATGCTACTACACTGAGGCTCATGTTACTCTCAAAGTAGAAACAAATCAAACCTTCAGATCATTGATGGTGCAGTGATATTCTCGTTCGCACGCATGCAGTTGCAGACACGTGCACCCACAGAACCCAACTCACATGACTGACTTGTGCACACAACTGAAAGACACATTATTGAAACTAGAACATCTTTCAAAAGATCGGTAAGAAGGAACCAAATCAAATAGAGGCTACGCTCAGATTGTTGTCTGACACAAGCCATTGTGCGTCTGGCCGGAGCTTGTCAAAGCAAGATCGAAGCTCTAATATGGTCAAAATTCAATTCATATCATTGTTTGCTGGCTGCACAGTATTGTATAGTCACCACAAAATACAGATCAAGAGTCGCTTGAACCGAAGTGCGGTGTGTGTCAATATTGATATGTCTATTGCATCCCTGACGAGGTGCCAACTGTGGCGAGCATTCACCCCTACTAGCATGCTTGTTTACACACGTGCCGGCCCATTTGCACATTGGAGTCCATGCGTGTGCGTGTGCATGTGCATGTGCATGTGTGTGTTGCAGGAGCCATCAGTCCTAAAGGGGGACTGTGCTGCTGTCATGCAATGACACCTCTCATTTGCTGCTGTCCTGTGAAGCGGAGCTGAAGGCAGAGGTCAGGCCACCCTCACAGAGACGCCGCGGCTCAGAGCACATCATGTCTGCCTGGCTGCGTCCTCCCAGTGCTGTCATATTGGCCTCGCACGCACACACGAATCAGACACACCCAGACAGGCTCGTGCTTGACCAAACCACCTCCACCTACTGCTTTTATTGCAATTAACATTTGCTCACAAAAGTTTTATGTTTGTACAGAAAATGTCCCAGTAGAGACTGAGAAGATATGTTCATTCAAATTGTCTGTAACAATAATGATGTGATCATAAGAATCATTTGTTCCATTGTCTCCCTCTGAGTGAGCAGTGAAACATATACGGCACACTCCAATGTCCTCTCTTCAGTCAGTACACGTTCTGGATCCTATTCTTTCCCATGCCTTGCTGTCCCCACTTCAACTGGATTTGGCTCAAATTGATATGCAAACATGATCTGAAGGGAATATTGTATTCAAGCATACAAAGAAATAGACCCTTTTGACACCATAAAACAAGCATTAGCATGAGTTAGTTTAATTCCAGTTTCAGAGAGACAAGTTCCGTCAACTCTACATTGTTGCTTCATTATTTTGATTAGTAGTAGAAGTATTTTGTTTTGATGATACGTAAGTTGCGCAAACAGAAATGGTCAACGCAAGTTTAGTGTCAGGGGGTGGCTACATTCAATACTACAATTATTGTAAAATAAACGAAATATGATCTATAGTATTTTGATATGATACAGCACCGCACTGAGGAAGTGGTTAGCACTTCTGCTTCCCAGAGACAACAAAGCAGATGATTCTGATGATCCCATTATGATTGTTGTTACAGTCAATTTGAAGTTCTATTGAAAGTGGACAGATGAATGTATATTATCATTTTTTGGGGGGTTGTTCTGATTTTGTCCTATTAAAGAGGCTTACAAATAATGACTGTATATATAATCAGTATAGCATTTCTGAAACAATAAATCCAATAAAAGACTTAATCACAACATTGTGGCGGATATGGTTTTGAAATGAGCTGCACCTGTGAAAGCGCAACACGTAAAGCCCCCCAAATGTCAATCTCCTCGCAGTGGATGTGGCGTTCACCACCAGGGATGCTGCTAGGGATTTTGAACCCTGTGGGAAAATCACACTTCCAATGGAAAATATGGTTTTGTTTGGCCCCTACCGATCATTGTGCATATTTTTCTTCCCGCTTATGGTGCCCTGATCTCCACTTACCTAAGGTCTCGTTTTAGGCTCCCCTACAGTATAACCCCCTTCCCCTGACTGCTACTATAGAGTGTCCATTTGTCTTGACCGCTGTCGCATGCCATAGTCAATTACCCATCAGACATTGTAATATTCACCCAATATTGCCGATGTGACGCGGAGAGCGATCAGAAGTGACAAATCAGATTTACGGAGCAAGTATAAATAAGGAGATTGTGACCTCCAATTGCCATGTTGAATAATGGATGTCTGTTTAGTAATCATTTGCCAATATCACACTACTTTCGCCTGACTGGCTGAGGTGAAATCCAAAGAGGCTTAAGGGCCAATTTGTACGATGCCTTTAATCTTTTATTTGTCCAGCGTGTCCTATACATTTAGGTTGCTACAATATCTCATATAAGTTTCCCTTTTGAATTGTAGGAATTGAAAGGTGAACAACGCAACACAGACAGACGCTTAAACAGACTTCAAAAATTGAACTGCCTGATTGAGCACCTTCCCTTTTGTTTTGTGTTTTTTAATCATGGCTTGAATCGCCAAGCTTCTTTTCATTCTAAAATAAAAAGTAAATGTAATGGCCTCACAACAACTCAAACAGTCTCGAGGTCAGCGCTTTGATGATATCGTAGCGACACTCAAAACAGCGACTCCGGTGCTCTTTACAACAATCTTCAAGACGCAGTTGTGTTTCCAATGGGAAAAGGCTAAACAAGGTTATGAAAATCTTTATTTACAGCTGCCTGGCTGTGTGAAATAGGTCACAGCAGCGTCTGAAATGGAATGAATCCCCTCACACGCTCTTGAATAGTTTTCTTTTCCGTGGCCTTACATTAGCACCGGGGGCAAAGATGCGAAAACTGTTTCCACTTGTAGTTAGCAAGGATGCCTTACGTAGTGCATGTCAAGTTTGCACCGAACAACTCGACACATCCATCAAAAGCATTTAAATATCATCAGTTTCGCCACCGGGGACAAAGCATCTGAATTAAAAGGCGGCTCGAGGGATTTATTGTACAGTGTGTCTTTGCTCTTTCAGTTACAACGGGCTCGTTCCCCAGATCCGAGAATGCAAATGGCACAGTGCAGTTGACAACACCTTGCATTAATCTCCTCGAGTACACTGTGAAAAGATGGACAAAACTATGTTGCTCCACAAAATTGTTGTCATGCTATATTTGAGTCATTGTACCGCATGTTATGATTACGTTAGGATTCTTTATGGGGAATTTTGTATTGTAATGACAAGCTGTTAGTTGCACTGGCTGTTCATTCCTATCTACTAAACATATGCTGCTGATTGAAACTGTTGTTTGCCACAATATGGTTCGACAATCAAACACAGATAAAGAACACAATATTTTCTTTGCTGTTTTGTTCATTCCACATTGGTGGAAGTTTTGTTTATGTTTTTGTTCCCAGTATGTGTACCATACAAGTGCACTATATAATATTGTCCCCATCTTATAAAAAATAGGTAAAAAGCTAAATTCATTCAACTATAGCAATTGCCATTACTAAAATAGTACAATCAATATGATGTAGTGGCGTTCTACAAGCACAATTGCTCGTAATTTCCCGTGTATAATGCGCATTTTTTACCCCCCAAAATGGTCAAAAGTCAATAGTACGCGTTATACATAAGTACAGGGGAAAAGGAAAAATGCTGCCATCAAGAGGTTATGAAAAAACTGTACACTTTCATTCCACTGTGCCACCGCCCCCTAGAGGTTATGAAAAAGTTGTACACTTTCATTCTGGTATGCCACCTAGAGGTTATGAAAAAGGTCTAGACTACACTTTCATTCCAATATGACAGGGGTACATATGACTGCATATATGTACAGTTGTGCTCATAAGTTTACATACCCAGGCAGAATTTGTGAAATATTTTATTTTATTTTATTTTATTTATTTTATTTTTTTTTAAATACGACTGATGACTGAACAACAACCATCATTAATTTCTTTATGGTTATGTTTTGTTTTATGATAATGCTTTTCTGTGATGCTTCACAGTTTAATTTGAATCCCATTAAAATAAAATGAAATGTCTTTCGCCTGGTCCGTCATGTTTTCTTAAAATAATTTGTAGAAGAATCTTACCAATTCTGGCTGGGTAATCAAACATATGAGCACAACTGTGTGTTTTCTCATTTACTAAATAAAAGTAGGGCTGTGAATTTCAAAATAAGAGTAAAAATAAAGTATTATGTGTTCAAATAAAGTGCTTAACTTCAGAATAATTATTTTTAAAAAACTAACAAAAGACAGCTAATACTTCATGTTTTTATCATATGGGTAGAAGCAAAATCATGCATTGTAAAAATGTATTATACATAGGTAGAAGGGTTTTCCAGAATTTTGAGGTGCATATTATACGTGGGTGCGCATTATACACGAGAAATAACGGTACATACATATTGCCAAATTATTATCTTTGACCGAGTATTATTTCCTTCTTTTGCATTAGATCTTGCAATTGTCCCTAATGCTGTGGTCATTGATGTACAGTGGATTGCACAGTGGCTGCGAGTGGCATGTAGGAGAGCCTTGTCCCTGAGGCTGATGGATGCTGGTGGGAGGCTGTTATGCCACAAGGTGAAAGTGTCCATTTATCAGCCCCACTTCCACCACTGTGGCTTTCCCATTACCAGCGCACTTCATGCAGCCTGATTGGTTTTTAATTGGCCTGCCCGCCAGGAGATAGATCATGTTTTCCCCGAGGAGAGTCACGGAGGTGTGTGTGCATGGTGGTGGACTCCCACGCTATCTCGAGAGGGATACCCACATCAGAATTCCGGTCTGGCTAACAATGTTACATACAAATAACAGTCAGATGCAAGGAGGGTACCCCAATAAACCTGTATTGTTATTTTTGCCTCATACTTGATGTAATTCCACGGCTATGACCTAAAACTGACCTGAGAGAACACATAATGTACCTCCTCAAAAAGGCCAAACTATGCTAGTTTGGAACATCATTTCATGTAGATTAATGCATTATTTAATGAAAATTTGCATAAAATGTCCTATCTTGCATTTTTTTTTGAAGGTCCAGTCCCATCGATGTAATAGCTATAAAAGGAGTTTGCTTTTGTAAAAAAATTAAAAAAGAACATTTTACCTATCAATTATTGTAAAAGCAAGAGAAAATCTGTCTGTTTTAAAGCAGTGACGCTGAAATTTGCTGAACTATAATTGTTATTTAGTAAGGATAGAAGTAAATAGAGTTCACTGACGACGATGGCTTAATTAATGGCTGCTACATATCAAACATTGCCGGGAGATTTCTGTGAAGGACATGAGAGGCAGCCACATCTCCCACTGAGCAGACATCAGTATTGACATTGTGTCTGCTCAGATGGATCAATCCCCGCTCTGCCCTTGCCGGACCACGTCATTGAGAAGACTGGAAGCGCAAGTTGATTCCCCAGGTATCTTCTCAAAGCTTCACAAAGATATGTGTTCGTGGAGCAACCGCATGCAAACTTGCTGTCTTGGATATAAGCTATGCAGAAATGCGCTCATTGGCTACAACTTTTATGTCATACAAAAACAATAAAGCAAAAAACATAGTTAGCATTAATATCTTTGTAAATGAAGCATTTGTATAGATCCGGTAGAGAATCTCATGAGTTAACTGTAGAGTTTGTGCAATCAACTTAGACGGATGGAGTATAACATGCTTTGTATTGAACATGTATGTTTTGATCGGAACAATTAAATCTAGAAGTAAACATTTATATGTACGAGTACAATAATAACTCCTCTAACACACTCCTGTTCTTGGCATGTTCATCAACGTGACTTGCTAATAGGGCAACAAATATGCGATCAAATATGCGATCAAAAATAACCTACCAAACGTTCACAATTTCTCTAGTTTAGGCATATATCTCTGTCCATGCTTTTTGTAATTTGGATTGACAAAGATGGAGAAAAGTGAAATAAAGGTCAGTCACAAAGAAATTGTTGAACGGGATGATCATGTTTAAAAATAGAGGACCTATGACAATGCAGTCGAATGCTGCAGTATGTCTGGAATTTCCTTGGAAAAGAAATTCAACACCATTCGGTCAACATGAAACTACATTTTTAAATGTACATTATTTAATGCCAAAATAATACATCATGCAACAACCCTTAACTAACTAACTAACTATATCTATATCTATATCTCTATATATATTGCTGATCAGATGCCAACAGAAAGTCACTTTCATAAAAATTGAGGAAAGAGCGGACTTAGAGGAAGTGGACTCAATCTTGAATACTGCAAAACAACAACAGCTACAACCAAATATTCAGTTGAGATGTTGAACACTAGGGAGTTTCACAAAATAGTCAACTATCAACGGCCAAAACACTAAAGCTAAATTAAAGACTGAAACACACATATTCTTGCATTTTATATATATATATATATATATATATTTTTTTTTTATATACAAATCTAGTATTAGTGCGTACATGCTATGGATCTGAGGCTAATGAATGCATGTGACATCTACGCCAACAACCATTACCACCCGCTGCTGTGCGCATGCAGGGGATCCCCAAGTGGCTTTTTGGAATTCATTAGGCTGCAGTGGAAGAAGGGAGTGGGCTCCCTTTTTTTTTTTTTTTTAAACCACGCAAGCCCGGAGTAAATATCTTATCATCAAAGTGTATTAGGATACAAAAGTGTAATTACAACATTGCAGTCCAAAGTGGAGCGTTACGGAGAACGATGTATACATTTGCAGCTCTGCTTCTGAATGGCTTGAGTGAGAGACCGAGAGACAGAGAGAGCGAGCGACACAGAGGGCTGGAGGAGTGGGGGGCTAGGGGTCTCCCTGTAACGTTGCTCTCGGAACAACCGGGCTAGCGTGATTTCCCTCTCTAATTGAATCACAGTGGCCTGTCTTCCTGTCCGCCGCAAAGCACATCAGGCACCGTGGCGGTGCTGCACAAGCACACGCTCTCCGCACGACAACACCAGTCTCCTCCTAACAAGCAAGACATTACCAGAGGCGGAAGACCCCAAGGAACACGGTCTCACTTTATGCCAAGTCAGCTGTCCCCACATGGTGTAGGGTGCAAGAAAAATGGAGGGAATGACACAAAATCATTCGTTTTTCTTCAAACACATGCCATTTTGCATCCAATCAATGAGTTCATTTTTTAATTCAGCACATTTTAAATTGTTGTCATATTGATAGGTTATCAAACAACGTCCATTAACAATTCTTAACATATTATGAGCGTGTGCAGTTCAAAAAACATTGCATCATTGTAATGCATGTTACATTCTAACAGATTGCGGGCGAGGGAGAGAAAACATAAGCAGCTCAATTTGTTTATCTTTACAGAATGAAACCTGTTACAATGCATCTGCCTATCTGCTGTGAATATGCATTATATACCGCACGCAGAAACACAAATGTCACCCGACAAAATCTGGATTGTCTTGCCATGAAACACTGTGGAGAGAAGGTTTGCGTGCATTCTGCGCTTTGATTGAGCTTGCCTATATTTCTTGAGTTGTATTGCTGGCACTCGCAGCTCCTTCCGGCCTATCAAACAAGGTCCTTGCACACTCTCAGAACTCAGAACTCAGAACTCAGAACTCAGATGACACCAACAGAACACACTGGACACATCGAAGCACAAACACAACACCAATTCTGCACGATGACATTTGTAAATGACATCTAAAACACAGCATTTGCATGGAGGTCTTCACTTATCCACTGCAGCAACACAAAACTTTGACAACAAACTTTTGAATGTGTATTGTCTTGATCCTTCTAAATGTATATAACGGATACAAAAAAATTCCAAGTCAACGTGAAATCATTAGCATAAGAACTCTCCGGCAACAATACACAACAGTGCAACGAACACTTCAACAACTAACTTAGCCGTGTGTTTCATTCTCTCAGCAATGTGAATATTTCTTGTAACTTATGCAACATAAGCCAAGTGTTGCTTATCTTGAGGAAAAGACAACATGAACGAGTGCAAGTCACCTACCAGCTGCAGTCTTCTCTTGAAACTTTTCTCCCAAATGTGCTTCCTCTTCTTTCTGACAGCCTTCCCTTTACTTCTCTCCCAATTCATTTACTGTGCTCACTGCAAACTTCTGCTCCCGCATTGCATGCAAACTCTTTTTTTTTTTTTTTTAAATTAACGACCTCAGAGATGACTGGGCATGTAAGGAGGCAGAGTGGAGGGAGACAGGATGAAAGAGGGGTGGACGAGTGGAGATAATGGTTGGAAGGCGGACGACCAATGGGCCTGGAGCCTAATGGAAAAAGGGAATCAGGACACACCAATGAGGCACAGCCTGGAGAGAGGGAGTGAGAGAGAGCGAGAGAGTAGAGGAAGGCGGGCAAGGGAAGCGGGGATGGAGAGAGCACAGTTGGGAGGAGACAGTGTCAAGCAGACTGAGAAAAGAGAGAGATGAGAGCTTCATGTAGTCAATGTGCACAGGCGGTGGAGAGACGCAAACACGGAGGGAAGGCAGGAAAGGAGAGAAGGGAGGAAAGAACGGACTTACCCGGCTCCCGTTAGCCGCATCCTTTCATACACTGCCTCGTAGACTCCACAAACACAAACACCCTCCCCAAAGATAGAGGCACACGCCACGCTGCTGCCGAGACTAACCAATAGCTGAAACAACAAAGGGAAGGATTGCCAAAGCCGACTGGTATACCCTAAAGCAATTCTGCCTGTGTGTGTGTGTGTGTGTGTGTGTGTGTGTGCGTGTGGAGGAAGAGGAGGAGGAGGAGGAGGAGGGATGTGAGTTGAAACCCCAAATTCTCCCTCTCTGGTTTGCTTCCCTCTCCCTCCTTGTTCTGTGGATGTGGCTGTCTGTACACTGTGCAATGTATGTCCTCCGACACTCACTATGTTCTCCCTCCCTCCCTCCCTCCTTCCTTCCTTCCTTCCATCCCTTCATTCGCTCTCCCTTGCTCCTCTGCCTGCTAATGTGCCCTCCCTTCCCCTATACATATATTTAGGGCTGCAGACTGTCTGCTCCCAGAGTCTGCTCTTCCCACGGGCCCTCGGAAGCCATGGAGGGAGCGTGAGCAGCAGACAAGAGATGATGGAGGGGGGTTGGGGGGCTGTTGGCTCATGCGAAGTATGTGCAATGCATTTAATTCACAGACACGTTTTGGTGTGTCCTTAAAGGGGCTTGCACACGTCGTTATTACTGTATTTTCCCGGCATTGCTACATTCAGAGAGCAAAAAAGGAGACTCAGGATTCCCACTAAAAGCTGGCAAACGAATAAATAAGGTTTTCTTCCCCGTGCTAGCTCGGTTGAAGAAAGAGCACAGAAGAGGAATTAGTCCTGGAAAAGGCTGCAGCAACACTGGAAAGCCCAGGGTTTTCTTACTCCCGCTCCAAAGGCTCTGCGGTTGAAAATTAACAACTCAACCGCCTCCAATTAGCCACCTCGCATTTGTAAACGCCGCCATTTCTGCCCAAGCGCTCGGCCGATTGTCTGACAGGGACATCGGAATGTGGTCGTCCACGACAATGCTCAGCTTGAAAAAAGAACGCTACTGCCCGTAGCCTGTTGAACACGACGCTGTGAGGAAATATCGTCCACGAGTTCTAAAC
Organism: Phyllopteryx taeniolatus; assembly: GCF_024500385.1. Lineage (NCBI taxonomy): Eukaryota > Metazoa > Chordata > Actinopteri > Syngnathiformes > Syngnathidae > Phyllopteryx > Phyllopteryx taeniolatus. Next base: position 13,027,965 of record NC_084514.1, read on the forward strand.
CTCTACCTCTCTCGTTACATTACAACATTTCCTCGAAATTACTGGCTGCACGCTTACACAACACTGCTTACACTTTTTTCTTGGTTGCATCTCATTACAAAGACACCCCCAGATCTCCTTATAAACATATGGTTGCATTGCATGTAGTAGTAGTTGCACAGACAGGGTATCGACACAGGGTACGTTGGGAAATTCCGTCCGATTGGGATTGTAACACTCAGAGACAGAGCTTGCTCCATTTTCTATAACTTTACTAATGAACGTGTTGGCTATCGGCAGGGATACGTCAGTAACTATAAACTATCTATTTATGAGGAGCTCTGGGTGTGCATCTGTAATGGATTGTATCCAACAAAAGCGTACGCAGTGTTGTGTACTTATCCAGGTAACGGCAAAGCAACATCAGTTCTCTTTCAGTAACTGTGTAGAGAGGAGAGAGTAATTGCCTCATTTGGTGATAAGACGGTGAAGAATGGTGAGAAAAACTGAACCAGCCAGCCCTTTGGTCATTGAATTAGAAAAGCCAAATTGCTGCGCCGTTCACACCCGAGTTAGGATCGGAGTTCAAACTAATCCGGCCACTCGGCTAGCCTTGAGGCATTGCAGGTAGAAAAGCCAAATGTCTGGGCTGAGGGACTTCTAGTGGTGATGGGCTGTTTGGAAATAAATACAGCTGCGAAACCTCAAACAACCGTCAGATGGTACGATTTGGAATTTCACATTTCCGGTTGTTGTGCAAAACCTCGACATCGCTGACTTGTGCGTGTGTGTTTGGCTTTAAGTCGCCTTTATGTGACTCTTATTTCCAAAACGAGGATCATTCACAACAAGAGGTGCTAAGAGAAACAGAACACGAGCAGATCAGAAGTCAAGGAAGGGGACTTATTTTCAAAGCAGCCAGACTGTCACTGGTCAACATTTGTCATAAGAGTATTTTAATGTTTTTGGTTTGAATGTAGGCAGCGCAGTCTGGTGGTTACAGGTCCTGGGTTGGGACATATATATATATATATATATATGTAAATACATACATACATACATACATACACACACACACAGAGAGAGAGAGTATATGAGCAATTGGCAATTCTGATGGTTCACAAAATTATGATTTTCCTTCCTTGTCCACACAGGCAAACATGGATAATTCTAATTGAATTCCGGTGTTATCAGTAGAATTAGATTACAAATTGGACTCATTTCTTAGTGGACAAGAGGTGCTCATTGATTCATTTGCCTGCACTGCAGGGGGAGACATTGCAGAAGCAGCCGCTTATTGGGGGAACTTATATAAAAATGTAGACCATGCAAAATAACATCTTCAAATCATTCGAAGTTTATACTTGAATATTTAGAGAAACATTCAATGACGTGAGTCTATGTTCTGAACTATACATGTACTGTATGTCGGGCATATTCTTCTGAGCTTCCTCATGACGGAAATCAAATGAAGTATTTTTGAACAGAGGAGCAAAAACAAACAGCTATTTGCAACAATGCTGCCAGGCTGTTGAGGAAGACATGATAACTACTCTGGTGGGTTGGGACACAGACACCCTCTGGGCATCCGATACTGTATTAGTAAATTCCACTTCTTACTTGGCAATGTTAATGCCAATTCAGCACAATTAATTTATTGTTTAGCCAATAAACAAAAGTGGAGCCATATCCACAAATTAAACATTTCGTTAAGGATAGTAAACTCACTGGACCCTTCGTTAGGTACACCTGCTTGTCACACAATCTAATGACATTGTTCCGATCATTGTACAGCATCATGGCTAATCGAATCACAATAACATTTATTTATAAAGGGTGTTTAAAAATGTTTAAAAAAAAAAAAAAACATAGCTGACCAAAGTGCTGTGAATCAATAACGAGTTCAAATGTAGCACAAATATCATCAAGCATAAGAAGGTCATCAAACACCGTTTACAAAACAGCAATAGAAGCGCAAAAGAACGCCACAAACCGCCAACTCTCATCCAGGGTCTGAGCTCATCTGGGACTCTTTAGCCCGAGACTCCCCACAGTGGCTCCTCATTTTTGTTTTTAAAGTGAAAAATCAATTACTAATACATTCTATCAAGTATGCATTACTGATATTGCTTTATTAATTCACATGCTACAAACAAACAAACAAAAAAACCTGTCAAATACAAACTCAAAAGACCATCAAGCAGTTCATATTTCTGTACATTTCTGTAAAATAGTGTCGGAGCGCTAACAGTTGCAGGAGACACACTCGCACCTTCATGAACGGCAGATTCCCGTGCTTGTCTTTTCCCTCTAACTGAAGTCATGGCTAATCAGTACACATGTGGCTGATGCAGTTTTTTGGTGGAGCTGGCCCAATTGGAATTTTGGATTTTGCAATGACTGCATTCTGCCCTCGAACTGTTTTTGTTAGCGCCCTAAATTGTGCGCCAGGCGCGAGTTAGACTAGACGCCTCGAAAAGAGGGAGGTCTGCGCTGCTGTGGGTGTGTTTACAGCCGACCTTTCATTCCCTTTGATGCCATTCCATTCCATTAGTTGCGCAATGACAGTCTCAACATGGCGAAGAGCAGACAACCAAATTCTTCACAAGAAGAAAGCGATTTGCTCGGGTCCGGGAGGTCAAAGGTCGAGAAACTCGCTTATCTCTTACAGTCTAACCGCATATTCATTGAACACCCAGCCCTTTTCTATTCCTCCTGATTTACGATCTTTATGTAAGAAAAGTTATCTATCTGACATATGTTTGTCTCTTCCCCAGACATTGCAAACATTTCAACAACAGGACATCCGATTGTCATGTTTCTATGAAGTAACCCGAGACCTTTGCAGCCGACATTCTGGCTTCCTAAGGGTCAAAGGTGAACAGGACGTTCAGAAATGTCTGTAAATGTCTGGACTCGATAGAAAAACACTATCGCATATGAATAGAATACTAGGCTTAGAATAAATGTGACGTTAACATAAAATGAATAACTGAAAACAAAGTTACAAAAATAAAATGAAGAAAGATGCCCGCTGTTCACGTGGAAAACGTTTGACACCCAGCACAAATGTCCGTCCCTCAGTGTCTGTCTGCTTGTGCCCCCGCTCAAACTCACCGACATCAACTTGTGCTAAGATTTAGAAATGGTGTGAGCAGTTGTAAGATTAGACCGACTTTGTGTCACCAAATTGTCACTGCCTGGCGAATGTCAAAGAACACCGGCTTGTTGCAGATCGGACTGCCAAATTGCCAAACGTGCACGAAACCATCTACGAAAATCAAGCCCTAAATGTTATTTGTTGAAAGTTTCGATTTTCTCAAGGCTTTTTGAACTGAGACACAACCTTTTGTCTCCAGCGCAGTTCATGCATGTATGGCACACATCGCTGTTCCGAGAGTGTACGGAAAATGAAGGCTGAGATAGCTGCAGGAGGGACGAGGGAGAGAGATGTTATTGAGGTTAGAGATGTAAATGTTGCAGAGTAAAGAGCAAGTTGCAGGAGAGAGCCAGGGAGGGAAAGGAGGAGGAGAAAGTGCAATGGGACTCAAGATGATAGCGTGGGAGAAGGTGAAGACTTGTTGTTCACTGGGACCGAGGGAGAGGAGCTGGTGAGAGAAAAGGGAGAGCTGGAAGAAAGAAACCTTAAGGGAGGAGAAACTGCATTGCTGGTGCATTGGGAGGAAGAGAAACAAGCGTTAACCTGACATTATGGTTTGCTTTTGTGTGAGCGTGCGTGCTTGTGTGTGTGTGTGTGGCTTTGGAATGGAATGACAAATGTGCCATGAAAGAACAAAGCATAAGCGGTGAGACACACACACACACACACACACACACACGAGCACACACATTCGATGGATTCATATCAATATCAATATATCAATGGCGAGAACCTGTCCAGGAGAGAAGCACTTCTCTTCACGTGATCGAAACCCAAGTCATAAAAAGCCGTTGATGGCCGCACTGATCACTGTTACCTTGTGACATCCGGTGCAAACACATTTATTCAACCTTTATTTATCTCAGAGACCATCCAGCAAAATCATCATCGTCATCAATTCGCCAAATGACATGACATGGCTCATGGGAGGTCAGTTATTAATCAAGCAGAAGATTCCACCACTTCAACTAAAGAACTCAAACAATTCAGGGAAGGAATGTAAAATAATTGTAGTTTGACATCTCAATCAGGAAATCATGGGGAAAAATGTCTTTGAAAATCTGAGCTTAAATTAATGCAAATAACAATTATTATACCACCATACAAGTCTTAACATTAGAAATATTATTTTGGGTAAAGGCCTTCTACTTACTGGTGTATTAACCATGACAGAAACATAAAGTATATATAGTAGTAAAGTATTTTTAAATGACATTTGTTAAGCACTGTATTAAACTATTTCAAATAAACGTCTTGCACCAAAAGTCGTGCCCTTAATATCTAGCTATCGACTCACCGTGTGAGTATTTTTCGCATAGTTGGTGAAAGTTAATGGGGAGTAATGAACTCCGTTTCTGTAATATCCTGACAGAGTGGAGGAAAATGCCATTATAGACCCACTGCACCGTGTCTACCAACTCCAAAATGTCAAACAAAGTTACCAACTCGCCTCTAGTAACGTAAAATAGGAGTGAACAACAGACCCACTGCGTGGGTGGAAACAAGAATCCAAAGGAAAATATTGCAGCGCACCACCCACTTAACAATATGTCTATCGACAATCAAGAGTCCTGACCCCAAAGCCAGAAGTCTGCTATAGTAGACGCACTGACCTGTGAAAGGCAGCAAGGTGCCACAGGGAAGAAGAAGAAGAAGAAGAAGAAGAAGAAGACCTCTTTTCTGATATCTACATTAGCAGGGTAATTTCATGCCAAAACTAAACACTGTCATTTCCATCGGGATTAATCACTTGGAAGACATATTATACAAGCAACAAGGATGTTTGCTATCACAGACCTCCTTTTCCATCCAATACTGAGTAAAATGTAAGACGTTATCGGCAATCCAGATACGTCATGATATTGAGGTAGCAGTCAGGCGCTTGCTGTTTAATAATCCTGGGTGATGCAAGATGAATCTGCAAATACCAGTTTGTCAACATTTAAAATATACATTTCAAATTGAAAGCAAATTAGACTGATTGCGCGGCACGCTGGCCGACCGGTTAGAGCGTCAGCCTCGCAGTTCTGAGGACCCGCGTTCAATCCCCGGCCCCGCCCGTGTGACTGTGAGTGCGAATGGTTGTTTGTTTGGCAACCGGTTGAGGGTGTGCCCTCAGCTGGGATGGGCACCAGCACGCCCGCGACCCGCGTGAGGAGAAGCGCGACAGAAAATGGATGCATGGATGGATAATTCAAGTACATCCTTTTTAAGAACAATTCACTTTCAATTGTAAGGAACATTGAACATTAGGATTGTAATGTACAACAATAAATAAAATATCTTAGATAAATAAAAATTTCCCCACTAAAGAGGCCCCACAAATGTCTTAATTTGGATGAATAATAATAATAATAATAAAAACACCATTATTCATTTGCCTGCACTGCAAGGGGGGAGACATTGCAGAAGCAGACGGCTTGCTGCGTCGTGAACGCGGTGGCTGTTACCGCAACAATGAAAATGTATCAAGTCGAGAAAAAACACCCGTGTCCATTGTATCGAACGCAAACTCACTCTACTCTGTCTCTGATTGGTAAGCAACTTTTGATTTGCTGTGTGTGGGGGCACGGTGAGCGACTGGTTAGAGCGTCTGCCTCACAGTTCTGAGGACCGGGGTTCAATCCCCGGCCCCCTCTGTGGAGTTTGCATGTTGTCCCCGTGCCTCCAGGCACTCCGGTTCCCTCCCACATACCAAAAACATGCACGGTAGGTTAATTGGCGACTCTAGATTGCCCGTAGGTGTGAATGTGAGTGCGAATGGTTATTTGTTTATATTTGCCCTGCGATTGGCTGGCAACCAGTTGAGGGTGTACCCCGCCTCCTGGCCGATGACAGCTGGGATAGGCTCCGGCACTCCCGCGACCCGCGTGAGGAGAAGCGGCTCAGAAAATGGATGGATGGACGGATTTGCTGTGTGTGGAAGCGCTTCACCAACACAAACACACACACACACACACACACATACGTAGGGTGGGTCTTAAACCATGCGTTACAAACGCAGAATCAATATGCTTCATGCGTCCCTGCTAATTTTTGTGCTTCTCAGACGTGGGACGCACATCAAACGAGAACCCTTTGATTATAAATAATACATACATTGTATATGTTATTTTTATCCGTATTTTTGGGGATATACAGTGCCAAAAAAGTATTGGCCCCCTTCTCAAATTCTTAATATTTTTGCATCGTTTCCCCACTTTAATGTTTAAATATACCCCAAGTGAACCTAAAATCCTTTTTTCCAAACAGCGAATTCATTTATTAATGACGAAAAACTATTCAGTTACCTGGACCCGTGTGAAAAAGTAATGGCCACCGAAACCTAATAACTGGTTGGGCCGTCCTCAGCAGCAACAACTGAAAACAAGCGTTTTCTGTGACTGCCAATGAGTCTTTCAAGTCTCTGGAGAGATATTTCGGCGCACTCTTCCTTACAGAATTGTTTGGATTATTATCATGAACGGCCTTTTTAAGGTCATGGCACTGCATTTCAATCAGATTCAAGTCTGGACTTTGACTAGGCCACTCCAAAGCCTTCATTTGGTTTTTTTAAGCCATTCAGAAGTTGACTTGGTGGTGCAGGTTATCCTGCTGCAGAACCCAAGTGCGCTTCAGCTTGAGGTCACTAACTGATGGCTGAACATTCTCCTTCAGGATTTTCTGTCAAAGAGCAGAATTCATGGTTCCATCAATCTGAGCAAGTTGTCCAGGTCCCGAAGGAGCCAAGCAGCCCAAGACTATCAAACTACCACCACCATGTTTGACTGTTGGTATAATGTTCTTTTTCTGAAATGCTGTGCTACATTTATGCCAGGTGTAACGAGACACACACCTTCCAAAAAGCTCATCTTTCATCTCGTCAGTCCATATAATATTCTCCAAAAAGTCTTGGGAATCATTCAGATGTTTTTTTGCAACAAACAGACATTCACAGTACCCAGGAAGTCAATGTGTTCACTGTTAAATTTGCTGCATGCAATCATAAAAGTGGTACCCACACACAAACGTACTTATGTAAATTCAGAAGCATCCAAATGAGAACAAAGGCATGGCATGAGTATAAACAAGAGGGCATACATAAACATTACATGTCGGTGGATTATGCAGGCACACGAACAAATCTAAGCTCCGACAGACATTCAAACATACATGCACAAGCATACACTCACACGCAAGCACATGGACACGCATATGCACACACACATCCTATGATCCTATGTACCTTGTTCCTAAAAGTAAAAACCTTGCATCATTTCACACGTCCCTCTCTCTCTTTACCCCCCAAATCCATGGCATATGACCTTCTATGGGACAGATAAAGAATGTGCTTATCAGTCATGCAAATGAGGCTGAATTCATTTTCCACAACAGATGGCCCCATAGATAATGATGATGGAGGAGAGAAAATTAAATGTCTCTCGCTCTGTGACCATGGCAACCGTGCCTCTGCGGCGTAATATCAATAATAAGTGTGCCGCATAATAAGGTTGTCAGTCCTGTGAATCAAACCTTCCGTGATGGGACGGGGCAAGTGGGGTGATGTCGTCCTGAAAGTTTAGTTGACTCTGTCAAGCACTTTGGAAGGGTTGAGAGGTTGTGCCATTTTGGGGAATTGTTCGGCAAGTCAAATGTTGAAATATTCCGGCTGCTGCCTTGATTAGTATAGAAATGTATCGGTAACACAAAGTGCAAGTCAGGCTCTTTTCCTTTTAGGAACAATCCTTAGTTTAGCACGGAAACATTTGTCACTGGTCCAGTTACTTTTCATGTTATGACAGGAATAGTCAATTACTAATCCAAGACAAATCCAAGAAAAACTCATCAATATCTGAAAAGATGAGTAAACAAACTCAAAGAAGCAATCCTAAAATTAAGCAAAAAGCTAAAAAGGACATAAAAACTGTATAAAACAAATAACTGTAATGTAGATGTGCAACAATTAATCGATTCATCGACAACTAATCAAATATCAAATTAATCGGCAACTATTTTGACAATCAATTAATCGTTTAGAGTCATTGTTTAAACTTGTACAAATCCTGATTTCAGCCTCTCAAAAGAAAATATTCTCAAATTTATGTCGTACTCCAATATGGCAGACTGGTTATCTTTGTGTTTAATCAAATTAAGAAATTTGCAGGCGCCATAGTGGAGGACTGGTTAGCACATCTGCCACACAGTTCCGAGGAGCGGGTTTGCATGTTCTCCCCGTGCCTGCGTGGGTTTTCTCCAGGTAATCTGGTTTCCTCCCACATTCCAAAAACAGGCGAGGTAGGTTAATTGAAGACTCTAAATTGCCCATAGGTGTGAATATGACTGCAAATGGTTGTTTGTTTATATGTGCCCTGGGATTGGCTGGCGACCATTTCAGGGTGTACCCCGCCTCCCGCCCACAGTCAGCTGGGATAGGCTCCAGCATGCCCGCGACCCTAGTGAGGATAAGTAGGATGGAAAATGAATGAATGAATGAAAGAACATTTTACCCTATTTTCTGACATTTCACGGACCAAACAGTAACTGAATCATAATTAAGTTGGCTCTATTACAAAAATAATAATTACTTGCAGCTGTAGTATGAACAATCTGTAACTCACATGTATCGTAATTTCTCGTGTATAATGCACATTTCCCCCCCCCCCAAAAAATTGTCAAAAGTCAATAGTGCACATTATACATAGGTATGGGGGAAAACAAAAAAAACCGTCCCATTTTATAAATGTATGCCGCCACCTAGAGGTTATGAAAAAGATGTACACTTTCATTCCAATAGGCCACTGCCGCCTAGAGGTTATGAGAAAGGTGAGCACTTTCATTCTAATAAACCACCGCCACCTAGAGGTTATGAAAAAGGTATAGCCTACACTTTCATTCCAATATGACAGGGGTACGTATGACTGCATAACATGTACAGTTGTGCTCATAAATTTACATACCCTGGCAGAATTTGTGAAATATTGTTGTTGTTGTTTTTTTAAATACGACTGATGACTGAACAACAACCCTCAGTAATTTATTTATGGTTGTATTTTGTTTCATGATAATGCTTTTCTGAAATGCTAGACAATTTAATTTGAACCCCATTAAAACAAAATTAAAGGTGTTTCGCCTGGCCCTTCATCTTTTCTTTAACGAATTGTACACATCTTACAAATTATGCCTGGATAATCAAACATATGAGCACAACTGTGTGCTTTCTCATTTCCTAAATAAAAGTAGGGCTGTGAATTTCAAAATAAGAGCAAGTAAATAAAAAGAAAGTATTACGTGTTCAAATAAAATGCTTAACTTCATAAAAATTCTTTGAAACTCTAACAAAATACAGATAATACTTCATGTTTTGACCATATGGGTATATGCATTTTTAAAATGCATTATACATAGGTAGAAGTGTTTTCCAGAATTTTGAGGTCAAATTTGGGGGTGGGTATTATACATGGGTGCGCATTATACACGAGAAATTACGGATTGAACCTGAAGCAGCATAAGAAGTGTATTTCAAACAAGTAGCCCTTCGTATTGCTCAGTAGCAAAGAAGTACCGCTCAGTTTCAAAAAGGTTGATGAAAAAATGAAAAAAATGTGCAAAATGTGTAAACTTGTACGCAAAATAATTTTTGTACAGATTTTTTTGATGTAATCATCGATAGAATAATTTATTCTAAAAATAATCAATAGTGAAAAGCCCTACTGTCAAGTGACACAGCTGAGAAAGAGAACAACTGAAGAAAAGAAGTAATTTCTGTAAAAAGTCTGAAATGAAATGATACCAAAAACAAAGGCCTGCTAACAAATGTGTGCGTATGTTCTGTACCACTTCCAACCCACAAAATGCATATTGTGGCTGTCTGATGACACCCTGGTCAAGTACACTAAACGAAATGTGTTTATTTGTGTTCTCCTGCATATACTGTTAAAACAGGTCTTGCGCTTGTGTCGAGACACCCCTTGACCTTTCACTATGATCATTCTTATGCTGTTTTACTCGTTCACTGTTTCGAGACTCTCCCATGACCCTTCAAAGCCCAGCAGGTGCATGTTTCTTTGGGAACATGCAAATGTGGTGGAAACAAAGACAGTTCCCTTGGACTGTTTCAAGCTCCTTCTTGAACACTGTTAGCAATGTCCCTTAAAAATACACACATTTATGGCATGTACAGTTTCAAGATTCTCACCATTACCACCCCTTTCCTCGGTTTATTCCACTAGTAAATCTAAATCCATTTTAGTAGACATGGGTCAAATATGACCCAGAACAGCCTCACTGTACACAAACCTTGTAGCATCTGTACATCTATCTTCTATACCGCTTATCCTCACTGGGGTCGCAGGTGTGCTGGAGCCTATATTAGCTGACTTTGGTACACCCTGGACTGGCCACCAGCCAACCACAGGGCACATATAGACAAACAACCATTCACACTAACATTAACACCTGAGGAAAATTAAGAGTCTTCATTTAATCTAACATGCATGTTTTTGGAAGGTGGGAGGAAGAAAACCCAAATAATCACAAGGAGAAGATACATATTTCCCACAGGGAGGGCAGAGCCCGGATTCGAACCCACAACCTCAGAACTGTGAGGCTTTGTGCAAGGTAAGGACAGATTTGCATTATAACGGCATCAAACAGAATAGCATCTGCTCCATTGCACACTGTTTGAGGAGTATCTGTAACATTTGCACAACCAACATTGTCCCAGATTATCGCACTACTCGTCACTTTAAACCGCATCCACTCCTTGAAGTCTCAGCGCCCCTTGCAGAATGGTCATTGCACCGGTCTATTGCAATATTAGTCATTCGAACTGCTCTAAGTGCTAGAGGACTCTGCATCTTTTTGCACAATTGTTTTTTGTCAATGTCTCTGTCTCCAAAGTGTTCTGTAAATTGACTGTCTGTTGTACTATAGCGGCTCCAACTACCGGAGACAAATTCCTTGTGTGTTTTGGACATACTTGGCAAATAAAGATGATTGTGATTCTGATTCTGATTCTGAACTTGTGATATGCAGCCCTTACCTGATAGCTTGTTGAAGAAGTTCAGGATGGTGGGGGTTGATTTTGTTTGGTGATGTGTCCATGTGTCACATACACAGAGACTTTCATGTTCTTTAAGCTAAGTCCACTATATTTTCCACACTGCCATGTCGGACCGGCATCTTCCCCCAGCCAACTAACACACCAGGTGGTGATCAGTTGACAGCCCCGCCCCTCTCGGCACCCGAGTGTCCAAGACATGTGGCCGCAAGTCCGATGACAGGACCACACAGTCGATCATCGAACTGCGACCTAGGGTGTCCTGGTGCCAAGTGCACGTGTGGACACCCTTATGCTTGAACATGGTATTCGTTATGGACAAACCACGGTGAGCACAGAAGTCTAATATCAGAAAACCACTCGGGTTCTGATCGGGGGGGGGGGGGGGGGGGGGGGGGGTCATTCCTCCCAATCACGCCCTTCCAGGTCTCACTGTCATTGCCCACGTGAGCATTGAAGTCCCCCAGCAGAACGATGGAGTCCCCATCGCTCTCCAGCACCCCCTCTAAGACTAAAAAAAAGGGTGGGTACTCTGAACTGCTGTTTGGTGCATAGGCACAAATAACAGTCAGGACCCATCCCTCCACCCAAAGGCGGAGGGAGACTTCCCTCTTGTCCACTGGGGTGAACCCCAGCGTACAGGTGCCGGGGGAAATAAGTATAGCCACACCTGCTCGGCGCCTATCACCGTGGGCAACTCCAGAGTGGAAAAGAGTCCAACCTCCCTCAAGAGGACTGGTACCAGAGCCCAAGCCGTGTGTGGAGGCGAGCCCGACTATATCTAGTCTGAAGTTCTCAACCTCACACACCAGCTCGGGCTCCTTCCCTGCCACAGAGGTGACATTCCACGTCCCTAGAGCCAGCTTCTTTAGCCGGGGATCGGATCGCCAAGATCCCCGTCTTCGGCCACCGCCCAGCTCACACTGCACCTCACCCCTATGGCCCCTCCCACAAGTAGTGAGCCCATTGGAAGGGTTTGAAGTTTTATTTTTGGGAATTTACAATCAATACCCAAATGCCACAGACCTCCTCATTTACGATATCAAATTAGAGGTACAAGATGGAGCCAGAGAGGGATGATTTTTTTTTATCACAGATCATTTTCCTCATGTAATACTGTCAGTTCATACTAAAAGTTTGAACAAACAAAAAGGTTTTTTATTTTTTGGAGGACTCCAGACTTCCCCTTTAAGATGCATTGTGGGGAGAAAAGTACGACACACCTTCAAGTTAAGGGTTCCATAATTATTCACTTTTATTTGCTTATTTTTTTAAATACTTATTTTAGACCACAAAATATAAAAAATGTCTGATTTCCATTACAGTAGTCAAAAATCTGAAAATTTTAGTCATTATTCCGCTTCTTGGTTTCAAGTTACTTCAGTGTGGCTAATGGCTCTCACTGTGGTACGCTCGAGTCCTAAAGCTTTAGAAAAGCTTGTAACCCTTTCCAGACTGCTAGATGTCAATTACTTTATTTGTCATCTGTTCTGGTCTGGTTCTCATCTGGTTGCTCACCTAGGACCTGTTCGCCATGGGTGACCCTGCCAGGGGCATAAAGCCCCAGACAACTTAGCTCCTAGGTGGGACACACAAACCCCTCCACCATGATAAGGTGACGGCTCAAGGAGCCACAGTTAATTCATGATTTCAAGGGGGGCAATTACTTCTTCACACAGGGCCCGGTAGCTTGGAATATTTTTTTTTCCCTTAAAAGATAAAATCACCATTTAAAAACAGCATTTTATGTTTACCTGGGTTATCTTATTTTATATTGTTCAATGACCTTAAACAAAGTGGGAAAACTATGCGAAAAAAAGAGAATTTGAGAAGAGGGTGAATACTTTCCACGGCACTTTATGTGTGAGTATATTTTCTTTCTAACGATGCGACAAAACCGGGGTTCAAATCCCGGCACCGACTGTGTGGAGTTTGCATGTTCTCCCCGTGCTTCCCGCCTCCCACAAAAAACATGTGCGGTAGGTTGATTGAAAACTCGAAATGGCCCGTAGGTGTCAATGTGAGTGCGAATTGTTGTGTGCCCTGCGATTGGCTGGCGTCCAGTGCAGGGTGTACCCCGCCTCTCGCCCAAAGATACCTGGAATAGGCTCCTGCACACCTGCGACCCTAGTGAGGATAAGCAGGACAGAAAAGGGATGGATGGAGATGCGACAGAAAAGGTGGGAACTGTTTGTGTTTGTCAAACTTCACACAAGGCAGTGCACACAACTCTCATAATGTTAGCAAAAACTCCAGGCTAGTAAAATAGGTGATCCACAGCCACTATGTACTGACAGAGTTGCGTATTACTATCCACTGTGCCATCAACTCGATTTTGATACTGCTATTTTCAAATCAAATTAGTACATGCAGTATTTGTATGGTGTCATGTCACCTTCTCTCTGTCTTGAATTGTCGGGCTTTTCAGACATTGTTTCTCTATCACTCTTCCTCTCTCTTTCTCTTGCACGCACTGCACTCTGGCCCCCTCTCTCCCTCTGTGTCTGCCTCCCAGACGATCTCAATATAGCACTGCCCATAAACACACAGACGGAGAGGAAGAGGTACCAAGAGAGGGAGAAAAAGGCTCCTGTGACAGTACTAAAAATGAGTGAGGGGCCAGAGGGAGATAGAAATGGGTGGTGAACAAGTGGGAGGAGAGGACACACTCTTCTTTCGAGCAGCCTTATGAGTGAGTCAGTAAGATGATGAGAGAAGGGAGGAATTGAGCAAGGCTAATTGTTAACCCTTACATATTGTTCACTTTCCATGCGCACATGATATGTTCTGGGTCAATTCCAACCGTAATTGTATATACAGTATATCAAAAGCTACAAATATTTTTACAACTGTATTAATACCCTGTCTAACATCAATAAATGGAGGATTAATCCCTAATCAATGTTTCGGAGGAAAGGGAAAGTTCTACTCTTTTTTTCTACTCAAAGGCAGGGCACAGAACCATGTGGTGGAAGCTGGGAAAAGGGAAGATAGACAAGAGGAGCTTCCAGAAGACTGGACCACTACAGCCAAGGTGATCAGAGAGATAGGCAGGAGAGTACTTGGTGTATCTTCTGGTAGGAAAGTAGAGAAGGAGACTTGGTGGTGGAACCTCAAAGTACAGGAAATCATACAAGGAAAGAGGTTAGCTAAGAAGATGTGGGACACTGAGAGGACTGAGGAGAGAAGAAAGGAATACATAGGAATACAAAGGTAGAGGTGGAAAAGGCCAAACGAGAGGCATGTGATGATGACCCGTATGCCAGGTCGGACACTAAAGCAGGAGAAAAAGATCCATACAGTTTGACAGACAGACAGAGGGATAGAGATGGCAAGGATGTGCAGCAGGTTAGGGTGATTAAGGATAGGGATGGAAATGTGCTGACTGGTGGCAGTAGTGTGCTGGATAGATGGAAAGAATACTTTGAGGAGTTGATGAATAAGGAAAATGAGAGAGAACAAAGAAGAGAAGAGGCAAGTGTGGTGGACCAGCAAGAAGTAATGAAACATGGAAAGGCAGTTGGTCCTGATGACATACCTGTGGATGTATGGAAGCATCTAGGAGAGGTGGCTGTGGGATTTTTGACCAGGTTGTTCAACAGAATTCTAGCGGTTAAAGAAAATGTCTGAGGAATGGAGAAAAGTACAGAGCTGTTGGAACTATAGAGGAATAAAGCCTGATGAGACACACAATGAAGTTATGGGAAAGAGTAGTGGAGGCTAGACTCAGGACAGAAGTGTAACAGTATGGTTTCGTGCCTAGAAAGAGTACCACTGATGCATTATTTGTATTGAGGGTCTTGATGGAGAAGTACACAGAATGTCAGAAAAAGCTACATTGTGCCTTTGTAGATCGAGAAAAAAGCCTATGACAGAGTACCCAGAGAGGAACTATGGTTCTGCATACGGAAGTCTGGCGTGGTAGAGAAGTATGCTGGAATAGTACAGGACATGTATGAGGGCAGCAGAACAGTGGTGAAGTGTGCTGTGCGTGTAACATAGGAATTTAAGGTGGAGGTGGGATTGCATCAGGGATCAGCCCTGAGCCCCTTCCTGTTTGCAGTGGTTAATGGATAGGCTGACAGATGAGGTTAGACTGGAATCCTGTGGATCATGATGTTAGCAGATGACATTGTGATATACAGTGAAAGCAGGGAGCAGGTGGAGGCAAAGTTAGAAAGGTGGGGGCATGCACTGGAAAGGAGAGGAATGAAGATAAGCCGAAGTAAGACAAAATACAGAATATGTGCATGAATGAGAGGGGTGGAGGGGGAAGGGAGAAGAGATAGCGCGTGTGTAGGACAATAAATACTTGGGGTCGACAGTCCAGAGCAATGGTGAGTGTGGTCAGGAAGTGAAGAAACGGGTCCAAGCAGTTTGGAATGGGTGGAGGAAAGATTCCGGTGTGTTATGTGACAGAAGAGTCTCTGCTGGGATGAAGGCCAATGATTATAAGACAGTTGTGAGGCCAGCCATGATGCATGGACTGAAGAGAAAACAGGAAGCAGAGCTGGAGTTGGCGGAAATGAAGATGCTGAGGTTCTCTTTACGAGTAACCAGGTTGGATAAAATTAGAAATGAGCTTATCAGAGGGACGGTCAAGGTTCGATGTTTTGGAGACAAAGTTAGAGAGAGCAGACTTCGATGGTTTGGGCACGCCCAGAGGAGAGAGAGTGAGTATATTGGTAGAAGGATGATGAGGATGGAGCTGCCAGGCAAGAGAGCTAGAGGAAGACCAAAGAGAAGGTTGATGGAGGTAGAGAGGGAAGACGTGAGGGCAGTTGGTGTTAGAGAGGAGGATGCAGGAGATAGGCTCACATGGAAAAGGATGACACGCTGGGAGATCTCTAACGGGACAAGCCCAAAGGGAAAGCGGAAGATTTATGGCATGTACCATTTACAGATTCACACCATTGCGACAATTTTATAATTTGACCCAGGACAGCTTCAGTGCACACACACTTTGTTGCACTTCGAAAACAGGGTGCAAGAATGACATTTAGGATAGTTTTATTACTGCAAATTGTCAAAACAGGTCTAATTTGATCAGAACAGCATTTAAGGATTAAGGCAACAGGAAAGGCATTGTGACAAGGAGAACAATTGCAGACAGTTACAAATGTCAGAAATAAAAACAGAGGAGAGTTGTGAGAATGGAGAGTGAGGTGGGGAACACCAGGAATAAGCTGTTGAGAGGAGGGAGCAAAAGTGCGAGGGAGATCCGGAAGAATATCAGGGCTTTAGTGAGATCGCTTTGAAGCCCAGGCTGTCCTATTTTAACCAAACGTGTAAATAATGAATGTCATAACGGGAGAGACCATACACACACTGTTTACCTGCAAAGCAACATAGTGAGAGGAGGATTTCATACTGAAAAAGGAACTGATCAAGCTTGCTACATTTTTGGAACGGTGACCTGAACTGAGCTTCAGTTTGAATTTCAGTTTGTTCTTTTGTCACATCCACCCATCCATCCATCCATCCATCCATCCATCCATCCATTTTCTGAGCCGCTTATCCTCACTAGGGTCGCGGACGTGCTGGAGCCTATCCCAGCTATAATCGGGCAGGAGGCGGGTTACACCCTGAACCGGTCACCAGCCAATCGCAGGGCATATATATAAACAAACAACCATTCACGCACACATTCACACCTACGGGCAATTTAGAGTCGTCAATGAACCTACCGTGCATGTTTTGGGGATGTGGGAGGAAAGCGAGAAAAGCCACGCAGGCACGGGGAGAACATGCAAACTCCACACAGGCGGGGCCGGGGATTGAACCCCGGTCCTCGGAACTGTGAGGCAGACGGTCTAACCTTTTTTGTCACATGTAATTCTAAATTTGTAGGCACGGTTTGCACATCTGCCTCACAGTTCTAAGGACCTTGCCTGTGTGGAGGTTTGATGTTCTCCCCTTGAACTGCATGGGTTTTCTCCAGGTACTCCGGTTTCCCCCCATATCCCAAAAACATGCATGCACGGTTGGTTGAATGAAGACTTTAAATTGCCCTTAGATGTGAGTGTGAGTGTGAATGATTGTTTGTTTTTATGTGCACTGCGATTGGCTGGTGACCAGTTCAGGGTGTACCCCGCCTCTCCCCCGAAGATAGCTGGGATGGGCTCCAGCACGCCTGCGACCCGAGTGAGGAGAAGCGGTAAAGAAAATGAATGGATGGATTCTAAATTTGAAGATTATGAAAAGACAAATATAATTAAATCATATTTAAAAAAAAATAAAATAATAATAATAATAATAACAATAATATATATTTTTTGTCGCTCAAAATATGCCGATGTGCGACACCTGGCACCAAGATTTATTAGCTATTATCCCGGTAGGTAAACCATGAATAAATCCAAGAAAAGAAAGTTTTCTGAAGAAAACAGAACATTTCGGGCTACATGCTGCATGACCGATATTGAAAACAAACATCGCTCACACCTCACAGATGAAAGTTTTGAGTCATTGAGTCAAGGCAGCTGGTTGATGGTTTCAGTTGCTGAATGGCTCAACTGTATCAAATTCAACTGTATCAAATTCTGACATGGTAATCGAGTTTTTCCTTCAGATGTAGTATCATTTGATCTTTGTGCTGATATTTAACCTGATGGGTTGTCCTTGTATTTTTTTCACTAAAATA
Source organism: Phyllopteryx taeniolatus (assembly GCF_024500385.1). Lineage (NCBI taxonomy): Eukaryota > Metazoa > Chordata > Actinopteri > Syngnathiformes > Syngnathidae > Phyllopteryx > Phyllopteryx taeniolatus. The sequence goes on from NC_084514.1 coordinate 13,045,785, forward strand.
ACAAGCAAATTCATTGCAAAGATTCAGATGATCTGATTCTTTCTCGACAGTTCTTTTGTCATCCAAACAACTATTCATTCATTCATCTTCCGTTCCGCTTATCCTCACTCGGGTTGGTGGCGTGCTGGAGTCTATCCCAGCAATCTTCGGTACACTGAACTGGTCGCCATCCTATCGCAGAGAAACAACTATGACCTTTGTAATGATCACAGCTGCTCTCATATCAATAAATTTAATTCAATTTTGAAATAACATTTCACGTTATTACCCTTATTGATCAAATGATATGAAAATCCATCCATCCATTTTCATTACCGCTTATCCTCAATAGGGTCGGGGGCTGCTGGAACCCGTCCCAGCTATCTTGGCCCACCACGCCAAGGTCCATACGAACAAGCCCCAACCCCCTGCTCTGAACCCACAGAGCCCCCGCGCCGAAGGGCACGCACCGGAACAAGGCTCCCCTACACGAAAAGTAACCCCACACGGCACCGGTGAACTTTCACCCATCCCCTTCAATGGATGAAACCAAATGCCCATCGACGAGGCACAGGGCCAGTGCCCGAGACACCGCGAGACAACGCGCATGCGAACCCCATCCCAACCCACTGCGACGCAAGGCCGCCGCGGCGAGTTCATCGTGAAACTAACTATAATGCAGACTAGCCAACTGCATACATGTTACAAAAAACACCACAGCAAGCCACACGGGCTAACCATTAACATCACACCAAAAAAAAACAAAAAAACAATAACTCCGGCCAAGGGTGTTTAAAATCAATTTTAAGCTGTGGACAAGGGATCCAGTACACTGGAAAAGTTAGGGAGATATGGTGACAAAGAGTATTCTGCAGAAGACGCAAACCTTTCACACTCATGGATTGTGGAGGATTACACAACAGCAGATCGTTGCAGGTTATGAAAATGTTGTTATTGTGTGTTTGTACACGATACCGTATGGTTGAGTTAAATTTGTCTGCAAAGACATGCCACAAACAAAGGTTTGTGGCATGTATCCACTAACTCGAGACACTGAGATAGACAGCGTGCTGCAAGGAGCACATGACGTTTGGGAGCAGGTGAAGAACGAGTGTGGCTGAGAGAGAGAAAGAGAGAGAGAGAGAGAATGTGTGAGAATGTACCATAATATGTGTGCGTGTGTGAGACTTCTGGCTTGATTACACTTCATAAAACCAGTTAATATCTTTACATTCGCTTCCATTATGTTTTTATGACTATATTTAACAATATACTGTTACTTGTCTTCATTAAAAACATTTCATCGGGAAATATGTTTTGAGATAAGAGCATGGTCACAGAATGAATTCAACGCATACCTCAAGGCACCACTGTATATATACTGTACATATATATTTAGATTTTATACACATCGCCCCTTGTGGAGAAAACTTCACTAAGTGCCGCGGCATTACAGGAGGGTTTTTTTTTTTTTTTACATTTTTGAGATAGAATCCGCAATCCCCCTGAGTTGACTACTTGATGACTAGTAGTTTTTGCTTGTTGTTTCCCAGTAGTAGTAGTAGTAGTTGTTGTTGTTGTTGTTGTTGTTGTGCGTGTGTCTGTGTGTGTGTGTCACTATTACCCACGGTATCATCAGACCTACTTGTTTTGTGTTGTGCTATCATTCTATTTGTACTGTGAGTAAGGTCAGTATTGTGTTTGGTGACCACCGTTTGTTTTGACTTGCTGTGAGGGACGGGACTGACAGGTCTTCTGACTTAGTAGAATCAATCATAATGAATATATAAATAAATCTAAGGATTGATTCACCGATTATCTATGAATCACATTCACTTAGTGAACGATAGTGCTCTCGCTGGACGTGTCTCCTACAGAGAGTAGCTCCGCATGGGGGTGTAAATTCCCCATAGAAATGTCAATGGTTACAAGTCACGCCTTTACCCAATAGAACACAATTTCACGTAGCATTTTTGGGGGTGGAGGGTGCATTGGCCTAACCCTAAAGCCCAGCTGCGCAGTGACACGTATTGCAAATGCCATCAAACTGAAACCGAGTGCTATGGATGGATGATGTCTCAATATACTGTTTGAGCAAATATGTTGGAATAGAAAGTTTCTTGGATAAAGAGAACTTCTACACTCTGAAAAAAGAAAAGATTGTTCTATTTTATGACCTTGAATGCTATTGTTGTTGTTTGTTTCTTTTTGACATCAGGCGACATTTGCAGTTTAGCGCATGTTAAAATGGATTTGGAAAGCTGTCTGCTTCCTGGGAAAGGCCATTGACAGTCAAGGACGGACTCAACTCTGCCATCCATGTCATTGGGATGGTGACGGAAAAAGTGAAAATATAATGCTTTTCAATCCAACAAAAAGGTTTTTGCATAAGCTACATCATTTGTTTTGACGATTTTGTGCAAATTCCCATTAACCTTCCCAAGCTTGTAAGACACAAAGGTGTGAATGGCTGAGATAGTGAACACAACATAGTAGGCTAATGATGGGCTACATGCTGGCTGGCAATCATAGCCTCTTTCCTCCTCACTTGCGCTCCCCCTTGCTCCACCCACCTATTTTCATCTCCCGCAGAGTTCTGCCGCCTCTTCCTCTTCGTCACTGTTGCGGTCGCAGGGGGTCCAAGCAAGCATGTGAAGATGAGGTGTGGATTTTGGCACGGCAGCCCGCTGTGCAGCTATCGAGGTAGATATACATGTTAGCTATTGGGCTTCTCACTACTGTAAATTGTGAAAGCGATACAACTGTCACAATTTTTTTCTAGTGCAATGGCTTTAGCGGGCCACACACATATTGGGGAGGGGGGGGGGGGTTAATCTGTTCTTACTGTTCTTACCATGTGTGATGTACTTTTGGTGACCAAAACACCACACTAAACACATAACGATGCCTGTCATAGTACCAAGACAGACCTGTGAGTGGCAGCATCTTCCCACAGGGCAGCCAGGCTGCTGGGAAACGCTAAGAAGAATAAATATTGGTAGTCTAGTAGTAGGACAAGTAGGAGGAGTCGTAGTAGTAGTAGTACTGGTAATAGTAGTAATCACAGATGCCGGATCATCCACCTTCTTGTCAAGACCTCAGCAACGATGCCCCATCACTGTCGTGGTTGGAGTTTCACAAATGATCAAACAACCATTAATAATAGATTGCATGGAATTCCCTTCTACAAGTCTGGACTCTGGATTTATCTATTCCAATTTGAAAAATGTTTTTTGGGTCAAACAATCAATGCAGGCAAACGTTTAGCAAGCTGCTCTGCTCATATTCAATCAGTCAAAAAATGATACAGGTTCTGAGAGACAGGTCAAGAGGATCAGCGGCCGCTGTCTGTCTGCCAGCCCACCTGGACGAGCCCAAGTTCCCACTGAGGGAGGAGGTGAGCAGCTGTGACATGAATTCATCATTATGAAGAAAAAAAAGTCAACCGAGAAATGTTTTGTTCATTTGACACGTCACACAGAAGAGTATTGCTAACAAGATGGACAAATTTCAATTCATTTTGAAAAACATATCGCAAAATATGTGAAATCAGGCTTCAAAGCGGTCAAGAATTGAGATGTTCTTTCACCTTCCAGACGCTGTGGTCGTGTTGCTCCAGCGCCCCGCGACCCTGGACAGGATAAGCGGTTTGGAGAATGAATGGATGTGCATTTTCATCGTCATGGACGACATCATGTCACTGCTCTAAAGTGAAAAGGTATGTTACAGTTTGCTGACATTTACCATTTCCCTTCCATGATCGCTACAAATGAGTATCCTAAGTCGATAACTCTAAATCCTTGAATACAATGGTTCTTAAAAGCCACATAAATGTAAAGTTAGTACGATTTCTTCAGAAATCGCTGTCACAACGATGTGTACTGCTTGACAAGATGGTCCTCGCTGCCATAATACGGCGGCCACTCTGACATATCCTAGCAGTGGGCGGACATAGGTAGCGTGGCGTCTATACATAGTCGTAACAGGAAAAAACAAACATGTTTTATTGTGTTGAAAAACATATTATTGCCAAAACCAGTTGCTCCTCTATTTGTGTCCGGCAACAGTGCTTCAGATCGCTTAATTATTGACTATTGTTCCGTTTCATCTGTGACTCTGCCGAGCTGGGTTTTGACCACGCACGTTTTATGAGCGGAAATAACGAATGGCTTTATAATTTACAGTTGTCGGCCCGCCCGTTTTCTGAGCGGATCGAGGAGCAAATACGACTCTTAACATAGCCCAAACCGAAACATAATTGCTCCGGATTTTAAAGAGACGTCCGAGAATCGGGCCTTTGCTGGCTCTGTACGCAAGGGAGGGGAAATGCTCAAATCTGATCTATTTGTCAGTATATGTCAAGACCACTCTAGCCCTGTGCTTGCCTTAGGAAGCAGCATGCACTTGATTCCTTAGCAACTATAAAGATAAATGGGCAAAGACTGACCTGAACAGGGAGACTATTATGCTGGTGTTAATCTTACAGATGACACAGTTGGTAGAGCACAATGCTAGGCAAGGGGCTGATTACAGCAAGCTAAAAAAAAAAAAATAAAAAAAAAATAAATAAAGTTAACACCGGGGACTACCAAAAATAAATCAATAATACAAATAATAAACATAAAATACCTTTCAGTTGGTCTGGACTGACTCTTCTAGCAGGTTTAAATGAAGGTTAGCTCACCATCACTCCAGTGGCCGCCGTCTGTATTTTCCCGATTTATTGCTCATCTTCCCACTAGTGTACCATATTAATTATGTAATTTTTGATTTACTGTATTGCAGATGGGTTTTTTTTTTTTTTTAAATGTGAGTTCTAGATTATTTCTTGTGCTGTTCAGGTATAACGTCATTGCCGTACTTCGATGATGTTAGGCTCGCATTGACAGAGGATATGTTTACAGAGGAGATGCGTTGGCAGTCATTCAATTGGAGATTGCCTTTTCCATTTCTGTCATGTGGCCATGACAGAAATGAATAGTTTTAAACTTTCCATCTATGAATTTAATTTCTATACCACTTGTCATCATTAGGCCCGTGTGAGCGTTGGGCGTGACACGGGATACAACTTGAACTACCGGACCGGACAATCATAGGGCACTTGCAGACAAACAAACATTGCTATTCACACCTATGGACAATTTGAAGTTAACATGCACCATTTTGGAATGAAAACCGGAGTAACCCGGAAAACCCAGACAAACTAAGAGAGAAAATGCAAACGCTACACAGGAAGGTCAAAGTCTCGATTTGAAACCTGACCCTAAGAATTGTCGGGCAGATGTGGCGATGACTAGATCACTGTGCTGCTGGTTTAGAACGTAGTAATAATGTATCTTTAGCGTGTTGTACACTAGAAAAGCAAACTTAAAATTGGTCTGAAAGAGGATTGTTTTTTTAATTGTTCCTTCTCAACTGAAAAGCACCGATCTTCCAAAACTGAGGACCTGTGCATTTACGAGTACACAAAATAAAAATTGACAACCCTGAACTGCGGAGAAGCCTCTTGTTATTATGCCTTCTATGGTGAAACAGAAGGCTGTCAGGGGGCGGGCGGGGGGGGGGGGGTGCAAAGTTTTGAGTAAGTGAAGGGCAAGTCGTACTTTGCAGCTGCAGTGGAGGTGAGGTCTCTGCGTGACGTCGGACCTATCCGGCAGCATGGAGGACAAATCTGGGGACCTCCAGCCCAGCGTGCAGCTTCGAGCCCTCTGAACAAACTCATTCACTGGAGACTGTTAATGAGCTTATTGAATAGAACCATGAGTCTGTCGGCTGTTCTTGCTTTGTGTAGCTTATAGGACGACAGAGCAGGGACACCATCGGGGGGGACAAAGGGGGCAACAATTATTGGGACCCATTACTGACAGGGAATGTGTATTTTCAAGTTTGTATTTTCAATTTTGCAGTATTGCAGTAAGTGGCGGTGCCCAAAGGGATATTTTGATCATGGTACTCCCTGACGACCCTTTTGCCATATTTGAACGCTTCTCTTTTCTTTTACAGGCATTTAGTCATACTATTACAGACATTTGTAAGAGCTTGATCTTTTTTTCTGAAGTCTGAGGTTAGTCAAGGTTACTGGGACACAGAAGATTTCACAGTTGGCTACAACACCAATCTGAATGCACGGCTGACTGCATTTATTGCAACTGTTTTTCTTCATTCTTGCTGTGTGCGATTAGCACGCAAAACCTGGCTTGAAGAGATAAAAAAACCCAAAAACTTGCAAACTGATGACAGGATGAATGAACCAGCCTGGTTGGTATGGGAGTCAGATCACACACAGACAAATAACCAATCACAGTCGATTTGGCAATCCATTAGTTAAATGCAAATCTGAGGGAACTTTATTCTTTGTTTTAAAACCCACATAGATGTTATGAACTTTTGACTTTGAAGTCTTCAGAAACGACGGCTGCATGTTATATTGGCTCAATAAAACAACTTTTCAGGTTGACTAACTCTAATAAGACATGATAAATAGATTCATGAACACTCAGCGCCAGGTGAAAGCTTGATAGTTCCGCTTGTACTACCTCTTTTAAAAGGAATGATGCTGTAAAAGCGTTGTTTGTCAAGTCCATGTGACAATTAGTGACACAAGTTACTGCATAAAAACATTATAAACAAAACCCGAATTCCAGTGAAAACAGTCCATCACGATTGGCAAATCCTTTTTGATATTTATTCAATTGAATACACTACAAGGAACAAATCTTTAACGATCAACCCGATCAACTTTGTTCCCTCCAATTCCATGAAAATTGTCAAATGCACTCCATGCCGAGCGCGAGCCTGTGATCATAGAGTCTGCAGGTGACCAATGGCTGTGTATATGAAGGGCACAGTGTTAAATGGAAAGGATCATCATTGAAATGTAGGCGCCTGCACATGATGAAGGGGTTTCTCTCCCCAGGCCCCCTAACTTAGGATGACCATGGGTCTTGTGCGGTTTTCAATTTTAGGGAAAGGGGGTGTATTTTAGGGTGAAAATGCCTGACATTTTGAAAAAGGAGTTCTATTCATTGAGATCCCTGAAAACCCTTTTTATAGATGTCGCCAAAAATAATCCAAAATGGTAGCCATTTCGTGACATGCCTGAACTATTGGTAACTTTTTTTTTTTTTTTTGAATCTGAAGACAACACTCTTCCTTTCTCAGCTTCCACCACATGGTTCGCTGCTCTGCCTTTGTCTTCTTAATTTTCCTCCTCACCAGTGGAGTCATCCTATCCTGCCTCACCACACTCTTCCCTACCACTATTTGACAGTCGGTAACCTCCTTCAGATGACATCGTCTGCACAAGATGTAATCCACCTGCGTGCTTCTACCTCCGCTCTTGGAGGTCACCCTATGTTCTTGCCTCTTCTGGAAGAAAGTGTTCACTAAAGCCATTTGCATCCTTTTTGCAAAGTCTACCACCAAGTTCCTTTCCTGGATGCCGTACTTACCCGCCACTTCTTCATCACCCCTATTTCCTTCACCAACATGTCCATTACAATCTGCACCAGTCATGACCGGGATGCTCAGAACTTCTTCGTCTAGCTCTGTCCAGAATTTCTCTTTCACCTCTAGGTCACATCCTCCCTGTGGGGCATAGCCACTGATCACATTATACAGAAGTTTGAGCATCATCACCCGGTCTGATCCTCTTTTCACCTCCAAGACATTCTTAGCTAACTCTTCCTTTAAAATAACCCCTGCTCCATTTCTCTTCCCATCTACACCATGGTAAAATAATTTGAACCCTGCCCCTAAACTTCTAGTTTTACTGCCTTTCCCCCTGCTCTCCTGGAGACACATGTAGTGTATATTGGTTTGGATTAAAACGTAATTCATTTAGGAGAAAAGAATAAAGTGGAAGCGATGCCTGTGTTACTTCCGGTTTAGCGTGATTTTATGTTTAAGCGTTAAAATCAAATAATTCTATCGCAAAAAGGGGCACCACGTCTCATTTTAGATGTGTACAACTTCAGGACAAAGTGACGAACACCTCTATGTCTCGTAATCTGAAGGTTGCTACAGGAATTAGATGAGAGTTCTCGAAAACCAGAAGTCTTTTGTCGAACCCACACACACACACAAATGATACAAATGAACTTTGCTGGTTGCATTCCTTAACCGAAGAGCACTGACGTCCGTATTATTGGGAAGCTTTTATTTTGAAGGTGGTGATTACCGTAATGCCGAGTATGAACAAAATTAGGGGCGGCTGGCTTGACTGCTACTTTACGAGTGGAGGCTGACTTGACCGCAGTCGAAAAAACGGCACCGACGAAGAGATGTGCCGCCTGCATGTTATGAATATACAGTACATGCAAAAACACAAACACACAGTTGAGTTGTTTTTTTGGCAACAGGCACGGTCAGGTCATTGGCAGACGGCTGCAGGGATACCGGAGTCTGTCAAAAACAAGCAAACTTGTCGATGGGCACAAACAGTTGGCACATATTCCCCTACTGAGGTCAGAGAGTGCAGAGTGTTGGGTGTTATTTGGAGCAATGATAAAGCACTGTATATTGTTCTGAAAACAGCAAGCAAACAGTGTGCAGAGAGTCTGCGGACTTTAGAATGAGGACAATGGAATAGTGGTGTCACAAAACCCAAATGTTGACTTTGATACTGCATAATATATCATATATAATAATATACCTCGATACCAATACTGAAATAATACCACAGCAAAAATCTCAAACATTAGTAAAAGCAGTGGAATGAAAAGTGACCCAAAAAAAACTTCAAATACATTTAGATTTGTATGAATTCAAAACGTTTCAATAAACTTGAAAAAAACGATGTAATAATGGAATTAGCCAATTTTTAACATTAGCTATTTTTAAGATTTTAAAACATCTCGGTGGCTAATGCTAACGCCTGCTAACAGGAGCTATTCGGCAGTTTGAAGCCATTTCATTCTCCCGACTCCCACACAGTCGAGCGCAAACGCAGAAACCCTCGTCCCTCGCGCAACGCTTAAAGGCATTTCTAACTTTTCCGGGGACAGGACGTCATTGGCTGACGGGCGGCTTTTTGTGTACTGCCCTTTAAGTGTTACGAATGTTTTTTATTTATCTTTATTTTTTGAAAGCACCGGTACTAAAAAAATTTAATAAAATGGTACCGTACTAGGCGGCACGGTGGCCGACTGGTTAGAGCGTCAGCCTCACAGTTCTGAGGTGCGGGGTTCAATCCCCGTCCCCGCCTGTGTGGAGTTTGCATGTTCTCCCCGTGCCTGCGTGGGTTTTCTCCGGGCACTCCGGTTTCCTCCCACATCCCAAAAACATGCATTAATTGGAGACTCTAAATTGCCCGTAGGCATGACTGTGAGTGCGAATGGTTGTTTGTTTCGATGTGCCCTGCGATTGGCTGGCAACCCGTTCAGGGTGTACCCCGCCTCCTGCCCGATGACAGCTGGGATAGGCTCCAGCATGCCCGCGACCCTAGTGAGGAGAAGCGGCTCAGAAAATGGATGGATGGATGGATGGGTACCGTACTATTTTTGTCATCCAGTACTTGGTGTAAGTTTATCAGGATGTAGAACCATGTGATTTTTCATAGCCAATCAACAAAAAAACCAATAGGTAATGATATTTGTGTGTGTGGTGGCACGGTGGGCGACTGGTTAGCACATCTGCCTCACAGTTCTGAGGACCGGGATTCAATCCCCGGCCCCGCCTGTGTGGAGTTTGCATGTTCTCCCCGTGCCTGCGTGGGTTTTCTCCGAGTACTACGGTTTCCTCCCACATCCCAAAAACATGCAGGGTAGGTTGATTGAAGACTCTAAATTGCCCGCAGGTGTGAGTGCGAATGGCTGTTTGTTTATATGTGCCTTACGATTGGCTGACGACCAGTTCAGGGTGTACCCCGCCTCTCGCCCGAAGATAGGGATAGGCTGGGATAGGCTCTAGCATGCCCGCGACCCTAGTGAGAATAAGTGGAATGGAAGATGAATGAATGAATTAATATATGTGTGTGTGTGTGTGTGTGCGTGTCTGTGTGCATGCATGTGCGTCTGTGTATTTAAAGCCCATTTCGAGACCCATACAGAGTGAAGAAACCTGCATGTGCATTTGTGCGCCAGTAACCAAACCAGGGCAAAGCTATTTATGCATTGCTTCAAATGTACACACACAGGGCACTGTCACTCATGTGCATAAACACACACACACACACAGACACGTACGCACGCACACAAACCTATTCACCATATTTGAGTTCATTTTATTTTATCACTCAATTAAATGTGTCAGCGTTGGTGGAAGATAATTCTATATATGCATTTTTTTAAATTCTGTGTGAAACCCCCAATGAATTTTTTTTACTGCAAAGAAGTGCTTCAGATTTGAGGACTTAACATGATGTTAGAAAAGTCAGTTAATTATTTATGTGTAGGGAATTTGAGAAAAAACCTTGTGACCAAAATGTCGACGTTTTAATAAATCAACACTGAGGTTAGAAGTGTGTGACCTTTATCTGTGAGACTTGCGTTAAGTGCCCAAAAAGGACGTTATTTTCCCCAAGGCAGATTGAGGTCCCCGTGGCATGGGAAATATGTGGCACACATGCATGCACAGGGGCACTGCGATGGGCAGAAAAGTGAGGACATTTCTACAGGCCCATGACTGACAGGGGCCCAAGAAAATAGGACAGTATTCAATTTACATTGTAGTGGTGTAGTCCAATGTGATAATATTTTTCACGGGGCTCCAAATCCCTGGTGCCACCCTGGCGCACACACATTCAAATATATTAAAGAAATCTTTATAAAGACACATGTAGAACTGTAGAAGTCTTGCACATGTAGTGCAAACGTATTACACAATTCAGATGAGGAAAGCACAGAGACTAGAATGAAATGTGGGGACTTTGAATTTTGGCACAATGACAGGAAAATCTTGGGAGTTGATTGACATGATGATTAGGAGAGAGGTTGATATATTGTGTGTCCAGGAGACCTGGTGGAAAGGCAGTAAGGCTAGAAGTTTAGGGGCAGGGTTTAAATTATTTTAACATGGTGTGGATGGGAAGCGAAATGGAGTCGGGGTTATTTTAAAAGAAGAGTTGGCTAAGAATGTCTTGGAGGTGAAAAGAGTATCAGATCGAGTGATGAGGCTGAAACTTGAAATTGAGGGTGTTATGTATCATGTGATTAGCTGCTATGCCCCACAGGTAGGATGTGACCTACAGGTGAAAGAGAAATTCTGGAAGGAGCTAGATAAAGTAGTTCTGAGCATCCCAGACAGAGAGAGAGTCGTGATTGGTGCAGATTGTAATGGACATGTTGGTGAAGGAAACAGGGGTGATGAAGAAGTAATGGGTAAGTACAGCATCCAGGAAAGGAACTTGGAGGGACAGATGGTAGTAGATTTAGCAAAAAGGATGCAAATGGCTGGAGTGAACACTTTTTTCCAGAAGAGGCAGGAACATAGGGTGACCTACAAGAGAGGAGGTAGAAGCTCTCAAGATTACATCTTGTGCAGACGATGTAATCTGAAGGAGGTTACTGACTGTATGGTAGTGGTAGGGGAGAGTGTGGCGAGACAGCATAGGATGGTGGTGTGTAAGATGACTCAGGTGGTGGGGAGGAAGATTAAGAAGACAAAGGCAGTGCAGAGAACCATGTGGTGGAAGCTGAGACAGGAAGAGTGTTGTGGGGCTTTTCGGGAAGAGGTTAGACACGCGCTCGGTGGACAGGAGGAGCTTCCAGAAGACTGGACCACTGCAGCCAAGGTGATCAGAGAGACAGGCAGGAGAGTACATTGTGTATCTTCTGGCAGGAAAAGAGAGAAGGAGACTTGGTGGTGGAATGTCACAGTACAGGAAGTACTCATAAAAGGAAAGAGGTTAGCTAAGAAGAAGTGAGACACTGAGAGAACCGAGGAGAGGCGAAAGGAATAAATTGAGATGCGACGTAAGGCAAAGGTAGAGGTGGCAATGTATGTATGCCAGGTTGGACACTGAAGAAGGAGAAAAGGATCTACAGGTTGGCCAGACAGAGGGATAGAGATGGGAAGCATGTCCAGCAGGTTAGGGTGATTAAGGATAGAGATGGAAATGTGTTGACTGGTGCCAGTAGTGTGCTAGATAGATGGAAAGAATACTTTGAGGACTTGATGAATGAGGAAAATGAGAGAGAAGGGAGAGTAGAAGAGGCAGGTGTGGTGGACCAGGAAGTGGCAATGATTAGTAAGGGGGAAGTTTGAAATGTATTACAAAGGATGAAAAATGGAAAGGCAGTTGGTCCTGATGACATTCCTGTGTAGGTATGGAAGCATCTGAGAGGTGGCTGTGGAGTTTTTGACCTGCTTGTTCAACAGAATTCTAGCGGGTGAAAAATGCCCGAGAAATGGAGGAAAAGTGTGCTGGTGCCCATTTTTAAGAACAAGGGTGATGTGCAGAGCTGTGGGAACTATCGAGGAATAAAGTTGATGAGCCACACAATGAAGTTATGGGAAAGAGTAGTGGAGGCTAGACTCAAGACAGAAGTGAGTATTTGCGAGCAACTGTATGGTTTCATGCCTTGAGAGAGTACCACAGATGCATTATTTGCCTTGAGGATGTTGATGGAAAAGTACAGAGAAGGTCAGAAGGAGCTACATTGGGTCTCTGTAGCTCTAGAGAAAGCCTATGACAGAGTACCCAGAGAAGAACTGTGGTACTGCATGCGGAAGTCGGGAGTGGCAGAGAAGTATGTTAGAATAATACAGGACATGTAGGAAGGCAGCAGAACAGCGGTGAGGTGTGCTGTAGGTGTGACGGATGAATTGAAGGTGGAGGTGGGACTGCATCAGGGATCAGCCCTGAGCCCCTTCCTGTTTGCAGTGGTGATGAATAGGCTGACAGATGAGGTTAGACTGGAATCCCCGTGGACCATGATGTTTGCAGATGACATTGTGATCTGCAGTGAAAGCAGGGAGCAGCTGGAGGAACAGTTAGAAAGATGGAGGCATGCACTGGAAAGAAGAGGAATGAAGATTACCCGAAGGAAGACAGAATATATGTGCATGAATGAGAGGGGTGGTGGGGGAAGAGTGAGGCTACAGGGAGAAGAGATAGCGAGGGTGGAGGACTTGAAATACTTGGGGTCAACCGTCCAGAGCAATGGGGAGTGTGGTCAGGAAGTGAAGAAACGGGTCCACGCAGGTTGGAACAGGTATCAAGTGTGTTATGTGACAGAAGAGTCTCTGCTAGGATGAAGGGCAAAGTTTATAAAACAGTGGTGAGGCCAGCCATGATGAACGGATTAGAGACAGTGGCACTGAAGAGACAACAGGAAGCAGAGCTGGAGGTGGTGGAAATGAAGATGTTGAGGTTCTCTCTAGGAGTGACCTGGTTGGATAGGATGAGAAATGAGCTCATCAGAGGGGCAGCCAAGGTTCGATGTTTTGGAGACAAAGATAGAGAGAGCAGACTTCGATGGTTTGGACACGTCTAGAGGAGAGATAGTGAATATACTGGTAGAAGGATGATGAGGATGGAGCTGCCAGGCAAGAGAGCGAGAGGAAGACCAAAGAGAAGGTTGATGGATGTCGTGAGGGAAGACATGAGGGCAGTTGGTGTTCGAGAGGAGGATGCAGGAGATTACAGGCTTACATGGAAAAGGATGACACGCTGTGGTGACCCCAAAAGGAAGAAGAATTCTAAAAACATGAACGGTCGGTTAATTGAAGACTCTAAATTGCCTGTGGGTGTGAACGTGAGTTCGAATGGTTGTTTGTTTATACAGTATGTGCCCTGCGATTGGCTGGCGACCAGTTCAGGGTGTACCCCTCCTCTCACCCCGAGTAAACTGGGATAGGCTCCAGCACGGCCGCAACGCTAGTGAGGATAAGGGGTACGGACAATGAACGAATTAATTGTTCTACATTCGCTACAATTCTACATCTTCAATCTCCAATCTACATTTTACACAGTTTGGAAACGATTTTTTTGCTGTAATTTCATCATATGTCACAGGATTGTACAATTTTACCCAACTTTCTGGCCAGTGTGTGTGTTTTAACAGTTCCACGGGGGGCATTTTGATTAATTATTAACAGCTGAAGGAATATTTTCATCAAGAATAATGTAAAATTGGCCAAGAACCAACCATTAATCAGTATGTTTGGATGACCAAAAAGCTTCTCAACGTCACCTCATCAATCTGTTTGCAGAGTGGCCTGCCTTTTTTGTTTGGATGTTACATGCGATGTAGTTTGTTTTTATTACAATTTGTTTGCTTGTTTGTTTGTGTTTTCACTTTGTTCTGCAGCTGAGCTAAGAAAGTGTTATTTTTGCCCAGGTCAGTGGTATCGTCCAATTAAAGTGTGTGATCAGCCAGAACATTTTAATGATGGTTGCGGTGTCGGAGTTGAGCGGCTTACACAGAAAGCGGCATGCTGAGACGGTGTCTGCATCATGCGAGTGTTGTGCCCCAGTGGGTCCGCTGCAGACGGACGAAATTAGCCTTCCTCTTTTCCTGTCAGGACGAAGAGCAAGCCAGCCTCCCGCAGCAGCTATCTCCAGTAATGTTGATAAGTGCTGTTACTACGCGACGGTGAAACGCTGTTTTGAGATTTTTTTTGTCAGCCTCTTGCTTTATTTACCATTGAACACCCTTACACTGGGTCTTGAGTCAATTTTACAGATATGTGATCATTTGTGGAGTTGAGGGGTTTCTAATATTCTGGTTAAAATATTTCTCTACATGAGAGCTGCAACATATACTGTATGGTATGTCTGTGCTACAAATGCAGTTTTAAACTTTAATAATCATCATAATTCTTGACCTGATAATGTGGTAGAAGCATCCATTTTCTATACCGCTTATCCTCGTTTGGAGGGATGAGCTGGCGCCTATGCCAGCGGACTGGAGCAAGAGGAGGGGTACACCCTGGGCTGGTCGCCAGCCAATCACAGGGCGCATACAGACGAACAATTCAATTTAGATTTTTCAGTAGACATGGCGAACATGCAAACTGTAGACGAGAAGGCTGGAGCCTGGATTCAAACCCCCAACGTCAGAACTGTGAGGTGGATGTGCTAACCAAAATGCATTATACAGTAACATTTTATCCACTTCTGATAAATCTGCTATTCCATTCTGATTTCTTCACGCCGCCACATCTGTGTCAGCTCAATCTCCTCAACGCATTGGACTCCGATCTGACTGGTAGAATCGGGAACAGAATACTTGTCGATTGGAGTGTTACAGTAAGCCAGTGCAGGAATTCAAAACACATGATTGAAGAAGGAAAAGGATTTGATAAAAACACCTTAACAACATAAAATATCAACCCGAGAACACCGAAATGAACTGGGGGCAAAAAACCTTAGTATGTGCACGATGAGCATAGGTAGTGAAATACAAGAATTAAAATAAAATAAACTATATATATATATATATATATATAAAGAACAGGAAAATACAGTGCAAACACTGCCCAGACTTGCAGTAACTGTGGATTTAGTGGTACGCTGCTTTTTCTTACTGTGTGGATTTGTGTGGCAACGGGCATGTGTGTGTCTCTGAGTGTGTGCATGTATAGATTGTGACCCCTGGCTCTCCGCACTGGGCGGCGTCTGTTGTGGAGCTCTTTAATGGTTGCCCAGCTGGAGTCAGGCACTCGCAAGTTCAGCCAAGGTCACAGTCACTGCGTCCTTAGACCCATCATTTGGCAAAGCTTTTCAGCCTGCAGTGTGCCATGGTTCTGTCGAGTGGGCCTATATATGGCACTGAGCCTCAAAAATAAACCTGCCAATTGCTGTTTAAAGATATGAACAACGACATAAATGTACAGAGGTTGGAACAAATATGAAAAGGTTGGGTTGTTTCTATGGTTTTGTATTTTTCTGTGGTTACTAATGAGTGGTAGGTTCTAGCAGCACAAAAGCTTGTAGAGTTGTACACTATGCAGTAATACTGGATCGGTATGGAGCTATGCTGCATGGTTATAGTATAGTATAGTATAGTGTTCTGACCCGGATTTGGAGTGTTGTGAGAGTGAAGTTTAACATACAGAGAGCCACTGGTGAATGAGTGACAGTGAGTTGCCAGTTTTTTTTTTTTACCTCTACATACTGTAGTAGTGGCGGCACGGTGGAGGACTGGTTAGAGCGTCTGCCTCACAGTTCTGAGGTCCGGGGTTCAATCCCCGGCTCCGCATGTGTGGAGTTGGCATGTTCTCCCCGTGCCCGCGTGGGTTTTCTCCGGGTACTCCGATTTCCTCCCACATCCCAAAAACATGCATGGTAGGTTCATTGACAACTCTAAATTGCCCGTAGGTGTGCATGTGAGTGCGGATGGTTGTTTGTTTGTATGTGCCCTGCGATTGGCTGGCGACCGGTTCAGGGCGTGCCCCGCCTCCTGCCCGATGACAGCTGGGATAGGCTCCGGCACGCCCGCGACCCTCGTGAGGAGAAGCGGCTCAGAAAATGGATGGATGGATACTGTAGCAGTAAGTATGTATGCAGTGTTAGGTTACAGATCATTTTCATTCATTTATTATAGTTGTTGCCTCCCTTCCCCCAAAAAGCTATGTATTGAAATAAAACATTTGTACAATGGTCTTTCACAAGCTCTACCAAGGAAGTTTTATGTTGCCATAGCTAGGATTTGCCCTCTTCTCCAATTCTTATTTTTTTGCATAGTTTCCCCTCCAATGCTGAAGCGCATCATCAAATGTAAATATCCAAATGATTAAAAAGGCCGTTCATGCTGGAAAAGCTTCCATTGACCCTCGCACACCAGTCAGGCGCATGTGTGGTCCCCCTCGTGATCAGACACAGCCTGTAGGATGCTACACACAGAGCATCAAGCAGAATGCTCAAGATGATCCAGGTCCTTCCTCCAACCTTAAACCAGAAACACCAAGCTCCACCATTTTGCTCAAATAAGTCATTTTTTGACTTTACAAACTTTAGCGGCTTTTTGAAAATATGTTGTGGTTCATAAAATAACAAGACGGGAATAATTTTCAACGGGATCCAGACCAAATGCCTGAAATTAGAGGGCCTGTTTTGTGGAATTGTGAATGTGAACAAACGTATAATATTCAAATTATATGAGCATAAAAACATTCCACAGAATATCAAAATACATCTCATAAAACGAACTCATCTGCATGAATAAACGCCATCGGAGGTGAGAAAAGACTAAACATAAAAACATATTATCAAGGTAAATCTCCACATTGGCCTTTTAATAGCATTGCCTATGAATGCATGTGGCAGCGTTTGAATGGAGAGAACGGAGGCCCTTTCACGATCGATGGGCAGGAACGACAGCGCTGTTATGGCCCAAAGACGTGCAAGCGCAACAGTATGTTACAGCATGTAAACAGGCCTCTTAGGTTGTGTACGTGCATGTGTTGGCTTATGTGCGTCCATGCAGAAATAAGTATGCATACATTGCCTTTACATTATGGGAGAATGTGTGTGTGTGTGTGAAAAAGGAAGAGCAGAAGGTATACAGTGCGTTGATCCATTTGTTTCAGGCGCAGTCGCTGAGTGGTTAGCACGGCTGGTACGCAGTTGTGATGTTAGGGTCTCCAATCAGGGTTCCAGCCTTCCTGTGTGGCATTTACCTTCCCCCTGTTCTGTCTGGGGTGAATGATTCTTCGATTAGATTCTTTAGTTGTGAGTGTAAGTGCGAATGGTTCTTTAGCCGTACGCACCCTGCCGTTGCCTGGCGACCGGTCCAGGGTGTACGTCTCGTCACCTGCGACCCTAACGAGGATAAGCGCCATCGAAAATGAAAGGATGGATTGTGTCATGGTCTGTGTTTTGCTTTGGTTTGTGGTTAGTTTTGTTTCCTGTTTTCCTGTGTCCCATGCTGTTCGTGCCTTGCGTGCTCATTTAGTGATTGTGACCACCTGTTCATCGTCATTGTCAGGTGTCATTTTCTGTCTGTGCCACATCTTACTCACCCGTCATGTTTTGTTTCCAGTTTTAGGTTTAGCCAAGTGTTTCTTTGGTTATCTGTTGCGGGACTTTGTTTAGTTGGCTTCATCCATGTTCCTTGTCTGCCTTTGTTTTCGGAAATGAAATATAATTTTGGGAGACTCCTGCACTCCTGCCTTGGCTCCCTGCTTCCCTCCAGTTGGGTCCGCCACGTTTTCGCCTTTGCCTTGCTCGCCTTCGAAAACCCTAACCGTGACAGATTGGTTGTTATTCTGCCTACAAAAAGCAAAGTATGTCCACGTGGACATTTTTTTCCACATTATCGAAACATTTGGGCTTTTTGTCCATGCACGAACTTTGTTTTAGGTAAACGAAAACAATATTTCCACCAGAGGTCGAACATTCTAAATCTCCCATGTAAAACAACACATTAGTTACATTGGTATTTTTTTCCAATATTGATTGATTGATTGATTGATTGATTGATTACTGTATACCATGTGTGATATTCAGGATTAACATATAAGATATAGTTACAGATACACAGATATAAGATCATTCATTCAACATTGTTGTGGTTATGCCCTTTGTTCAGGCTTGTGATTGCCTGAAATCGTCTTAAGGTTACAGGTTGTTGGTGCCCCTGTTGCTTTGGCATGCACTCGTCAGTGTTTTAAGTGTGTTTTCTTTTTTTTCAAGTCCCTGTAAGGTGAAAATAAAAACCACCATCGAGAAAAGTGCTGTCAACAAGCCTGCCAAATTTGACTGAATACAAAAATAACTATTTCAAAACGACGACGTTCTCTCAGCTCTAAGATGCTGTGGGCGTGTCCACTGAATGCACCGAAAACACGCCCGGCTCAACTCTCCATTGCCAATCTACGTTTGTATTTCAAGCATATTTCCTCTGCCTACACATCCCTATATGTTTAAGCCGCAAAACTATATCCTCTTAAAGCCTCTAGTGGCTAGAATATATCCCACCGAGCCGTCGCAGGGCTTTTCCCATAGCGCGAGCCACCAGCTTGCTCGCTGGCTAACAGGCTTCCAGATGCCGTGGATCCGTCCAGTATGTCGCCGCCTCGCTTGGTGTCATGTCGGTGTGTGGGTTTACTTCACAAAGACACTTCAAGGGAAATGAACTGTTTATTAAACCCGGTGGCACAGATTACACACGACATGAAAGACATGTGACCACATGCTTCCTGTTAGTAATACAGTCTCCCTAAAATGCTTTCACCTTTCAGAATATTACCATAGCCTGAATAACACAAAATACATAACACATGGGAATTTGAGCTGTTTTGTAAATTGAGGCATCCAGGGAAGCTGCACTTTTCAGAGTGCAGGCAAAGCTGATAATTAATCATGATAATAAAGCATTCAATCAATTGAAATGTACAATGACTAAGAGGTTTGGATGCCCACTGTTGAACTATATCTGTCATCCACCGCACAAGTGTCAGATTCAACATTATCGCTTTGATCCCTGCACCACAACTGATACGTGGTGTGAGCAGGCCTAGGTTTAGTTGAGATCTCAAGATCTCACTCTGCCAAGCGCATCTCCAAGGGCACACACCCTTGCTGCACTGGCAGCGCCCAGCTTGGTGCTGACCTGTCTGCCAGCGAGGCAAACACGTGCACTGGCGCGAGTCTTGCACTGGCACAAATATCAAGATGCGCACCGTTGCGCAGTCGATGAATGTAAAGCCCTACATCGCCACAATTGAGTAGGCCGACTACATACTGTAGTTCGTTTTCAGAAAATGAATATATCATTCATTTAAAAACAAATCTCGGAATTCACTGACACGATCTTGAAATACTTCTTTGGTTTTTCCACCCACTCGATGGGTGGAAATGCTTGTTTTGATGATGCACTATAGCCTAAAATGCCTTTGAACATTCGGGCCTGACCCTGAAACTGCTCCATGTAATAATATACCAGTATCGAATTATGAAATGAGTCCGTAGCGGTCGTAGCTGTAAGTGGTTCAACTTCCTCTCTCTAAATTGCAGTTAGCCAATAAACGTTGACTTTGATTTGATATGACAGGTCCACATTTTTATAAGAAGACAAAAACACACGTGCACAACACTTCAGCACAAGTAATTATCGGCTGGGGTGACATCATCTCCATGTTCCCTTAAGCAACCTCCAGATCTCGTACATGTATGTGATCCCATGGTAACGTGAAGAAAAAAAAAAAAAACCCATCAGGGTGTGTTTCTCTTTCTGTCAGCACTCTTTTTCTTCCCGCCTGTGGGCTTTCAAATATGTTCGTGTTCATCTTTCGGAGCACTTTTTATGCGTGGCGAGCACTTTCTGTTGCCAGCAAGCATGAGCTCTGATCAAACAACTGTTGGCATGCAGACTGAAGAATCGTGTATGTTTTTACATTTTTCATGTGACTGCATGTGAGCCATTGCCTAAGCATGTGTAGCAAACTTCTCTATCCATGTAAGCATCCATGGATATTATATCTGCATGTTGTGTGTACATTTATCTACACAGTCAAAATATGTGTTTGTAGTGTGTGCGTGTGTGTGTGTGTGCGTTTGTGTTTCGGCAATGGCATGTTTGAGGTGAGAAAAGTCAACATCATCTTTTAAGGCTGCTTGACACCCCTCGGGCTCACTCTCCGATCTTTGGACTGCACATCCAAAAGAAGCACTGGTTGGGAACGTAAATATCACGCTGATATTGCTTTTATTTTGACCTGAGTCCGAGCTGTGGGCAGAGACAGTATCTGGACAAAGGTCTTCGGACACCTGGCCATTATATCTGCGGCTGTATCCACAGCCACTCTGCCAGACCGCATTGCTTTTGTTGCCCTACAAGATACTGGGCCGAGTCCCAATATCTCAGAAGCTGCTTACCCTCCATCCTAGTGCGATATAACACATATTTTAAATGCATTATTTGCCCTTCTAACTCTCTTAAGCTCGCTGGCATCCGATGCCGTACCCGAACGAGTTCAATGAACATATTTTGGGCGAATGTGACCTGAACCTGTTCATTTCTGCCTGATAAACTTGATTGAGAACGCGCTAATTCTGGCATTTTCAAACGCAAGTTCATTTTCATTCAAGAATTTAATTCACCCGGAATTTAACTTAACACAGACACACACACACACAAGCAGACAGGTACACGCACACAGACACTATCTCTGATTGGTTTAGAGGCTACGATGAAACCCTTTGTCGCGGAAATGTTTTTTTTTCCTCAAATGACTGGGCACCTGTACGCACCCTCTGCTTTTTTTTTTTTTTTTTTTACTGCACCGTTCAGAAATTTGTCTGCAAAGCGACTAAATTAGTCACACTCTACAGTCCTGTCTCGTCCCCCAAAAAATAACCCGGATTTACAGCACCACGCCAGAATAATAAGCCATGCGCCCGAAGACGGCGATTGATTGTGCTCTCTGCGTCCCTGCTCATTTTTGTGTGTCTGAGACGCAGGACGCACATCAAACGAGATCCCTGTCTTGTTACCATCATTCCTGGCATACTGTGTTGTGTGTTTGTGTTTGCACATTATGGACAAAAGTCCTGTTTTTTGGGAGATTGCAGGGTAAAAGCTGCAGCTGGCGACAAGTGTATGCACCGAATCGGTGGAAAGGGTGGAGAAATGAAATGCCAGCATTTGGAGAGTCAGTCAGCAACATACAATATTGAAGAAAAAAAATGAACTAGTTCATTTTTGGAATGGTGAACTTCGTTAAAAAAAAATGAATAATTGAACTGTAAACTGAACTCGTTCATTTTTGGAACAGTGAAGTAAACTTTGAACTAGTTTACATCGAAAATGAACTTTGCCAACACTGCTGACATCCTACTTGACTGTATTTGGTGATTGCAATATGCATATTGATAACACCTGAAATCCACTTGTCAGAGACTTTACATCCATACTTGACAGTTTTGTATTACAATTAGGGCTGCCAATCGATGAATTTTGTTTGATCATATTATGAATTACAAGCGCCAAAGATATCACCCGTAATAAGTACCACATTATGCTTTGAAGTGGTTTTTTACAGTTGTTGTGCTTCCATGAAAAGAGAATTCAGCGCTGCACTCTATGCATCAGGGTGGCTTTTACAAAATCTGCCACCGACCACAGCAGTCGGAGCCTCCTCGCTGGCATTGACCTGATCAGTGACCTGAGAGCAACCTGCTCTGCCTTTCGGATATCCATCCGCAGTTAACCTAAATGAGCGTGTGTGGTCAAAACAAATTGTGTGATTAATCTGAGTTAATAGATGATTAGTACGATCATTTTTTTTTCCCATTTCCTCCTCAGAACAAAAGCTATACGCTAGATCTCCTGCTCTTGTGGTGTAACCTCATTTGACTACCTGTATGACCACAAGTTGATATAATTTGATGTTAATGTATCCATCTAAAAAAAAAAGAAAATTACATTCTGGACTATCAAAGACATTGGTAGTTCTGCTTTGTTTGACCGCTGTGAACCCCACCATAAATAACGAATACACACTTGATTCCACTCCAATAATTTCTTCTTTTCCTTTCGACTTGTCCGTTAAGGGGTCGCCACAGCGGGTAAGCCTATCTTCAGCCCTCACTACATCTATCAACCTTCTCTCAGGTCTCCCTCTAGCTCTCCTGCCTGGCATCTTAAAATGAGGGTCGCAAGCCGTGTTCAATGCAACCCTTAGTGCAGGCCGCAGGCCACAAAAAAAAAATGGAGGCCTAGGGGCCGAAGTTTGGACACTACTGCTCTAAATGTTGTGGAATGACTTCCCTCAGCACATTGGAGAAGTCCCTTTACTGTCCAATTTCAAAACCTGTCTTAAAACCCTTTTTGTAGTCTTTGGCTTGCAACTCTGCGTAAGACTAAACACCTGTGTTAGTGTTTTGGTTTTTTGTTTTATTTCTTTAATTGTTTATCTTACATTGTTTTTTATGTCTTAAACGTGATACTTAATCTGTGTACTACACTTAGTTTTCATCTGCAGTTGTATTTAAAGTGCTTTATTCAAAAAAAAGTTGAGTTGAGTTGGTAATATTCAAGAACAGGACAACCACATCCACATTAAAGCAAGGTCATTCTGGATCATAGTGATGATCCAGAATAAAGAAACGATGGCATTTTCCCCAGCAATGCAAAGCAGACCACAAGTGTTCAATATGGTGGAGGCAGTGATGTGCAACTGCTATTTGAACTCAAGTATATTGATGATTTAACTCCTGATTGGGGTTGAATTGTGAGGTGTATAGTGCTACACACTGCTCACAGTCAGTCAAATGGTAAAAAAAAAAAAAAAAGAGATATGACACTGCTTCATAGCGCAGATGGACAATTACCCTAAAACTCCCTATGAAAGAAATGCAATGCACAAGGAGAGTACCATTGAAGGGGGGGGGGGATTAACTACAGTCGATGGACGATGGAAGAAAGGAGGAGCTCCTTATGCATTGGCCTGGCAGACAGGCATGGACGAAGGGATTTGCACTGAGCACTGGTCCAGATCGCTGCCTGTTAGACTGACACAGCAACAGCCCTGCCACCGGCCTAATCCCCCAAATCATCCCTCTGCCACGGGAGCAGAGACGAGCGCGGATCGTGCATGGAGAGTGCATGCAAGGAAACAAGGCAGGAGAAGCAAGGGGGATTGACTGAACAGAGGAGGATGGGAATTGCAGAAAGGAAATAAATATACAAGATGATTACAGATTTGGGAAAAAAAAAAAAAAAAAAAAAACATACACAAATGGGAAAGCAAATACAAAAACAGCAGAGGGTTAAATTGGCTGCCAATGATAGCGCAGAGTGTAGAGACAGACAAAGGAGGAGAGAGAGAGAGAGGGCAATGGGAAGCGACATACCAGTGAAGAATGAAACAAAGGGAGGGAGGGAGGGAGGGAGGGAGGGGGCTTTTAGCTGGTGTTTCAGCCCTGTCCAACAGCGGGTCTTTGGCGCTAATGAGTGTGGCTGCTCTGGGTAGTGTGTGCACGTGTATTTGTGTGTGTCTGGAGAGATGCTGGCCTATTTGGGGGCTTGGGGGGGGGTTGTCTATAAAAGCTGGGTATTCGCCCACCGCTGCCAAACCTGCCGCGATGCATCCCCTTTTATTTATCTTCTAGTTCTTCCTTCCTCCACTCCCTCATTAGGATGATTGAATACCCTTCTCCCTCTTTCATCTGCTATTTGCCAAGGCCACTGACCATACATTTCCGATCCCACTGCTGAGTCTCCCCACCAAGAAAAAAGTTGCAGCCCAAATATATATATGGGAAATAGGATTTCTAAATGAATCTTAAAAAAATCCAAAGCGTTTGTCCTGACAGCCTCTTCCTGTCTACAGGTGTTTTTCAGCGCAAGGCCAACTCGAACCAGTTGAAACATTGCAGTGGCTCAGAAAACAAGATTTCTGGATTACAATTATGGTAACCTTGGTTTTTTTTGTTTTTTCTTTTTTTTTTTTCTTTTTGGAAACATCTTCTTAAATACATGCAACACACTGAATGAGGACAAAAACAAAGATGCGGTAGAATTTAGTATGACTTTGCACGCACGCACGCACACACAGTCACATACAGAGTTGCTCCCCTCCACCCTCAGACGAGGGTCCTCTTTAAAAATTCATTCAGTCAATAATGACCTTTCACCCTCCCAGCCTCTCCGAGGAGCCCGCATAGCTGCCTCCTCCCACACAGCCTCTGTGTCTCGCTCCATCTCTCTCGCTCAGCCATGCATGCACACTTCTTCTCTGAAAACCCTGAAAATGCACAAATGACTTTTCTTGGCAAGGGAACATCCTCATTATTTGGGTGAGCAATTCAGACTCAAATCCTTGCAACGCCAAACATTCACTCATTGGCTAGTTTATCAGGTACAACTTGGTAGTACTCATTTTGCCTTCAGAAATATATATATTTTGGGTAGAATTGATTCAACATGGTGCTGGAACGGGGTACGAGTTATACCTTGAGCTTTTTGGGGCTCTCCACAAATTCAGGTGACGCGTACATGCATGAGCGGGCGTGGGCCATTCAACACCGCATTTAATAAAAAGTGAAAACGTTCAGATTGTGGAGAGTAGACAAAAGTGACATCAGTCTTTACTTGCAATAGTGTTCAAGTCCATTTAAAAAATAGAAGAAAGGTAGAATAACACTCTTTCTCTTGAAAAAGGTCAGGTTCTTTCGTTGTATGTTTACAACTATACCATCAAATACGATACGGGAGTGTAAATCTGGGCACATATTGTGTAATCATGAAAATGAAGTTTTCCTTTTTTTCACGCGAGAGAGACAGAGGGGAAAGCGAGGAACAAAGCAGATGATATAATCCAATATTGTCAGTACAATGATGCCTTTTGATTCATAAAAGAGCGCTACAGAGTGATGAATTGACTATTTATAGATGCTCAGGTGAACTTTGTATGGGCTGGCCTTTCAATGGCTCAAAAGTACTGCAACTTGAATTCAGAGCTAGAACGTAGCTAGAAATTCTGCTCCATATTATTATGATAACATAACATAACAACGATAACAAAGATAACAAAGATGCGGAAGATTTGTCCATGGTGCAAACCTTGTGCTCCACCGGTCCTCACCCCAAATTTTCTATTGGATTGAGATCTACATAGGCAACGGATTAAATCCATCCATCCATCCATCCATCCATTTTCTGAGCCGCTTCTCCTCACGCGGGTCGCGGGCGTGCTGGAGCCAATCCCAGCTATCACCGGGCAGGAGGCGGGGTACACCCTGAACCGGTTGCCGGCCAATCGCAGGGCACATACAAATAAACAAACAACCATTGGCACTCACATTCACACCTAGGGGCAATTTAGAGTCTTCAATCAACCTAGCGTGCATGTTTTTGGGATGTGGGAGGAAAGCGGAGTGCCCGGAGAAAACCCACGCAGGCACGGGGAGAACGTGCAAACTCCACACGGGCGGGGCCGGGGATTGAACCCCGGTCCTCAGAACTGTGAGGCTGACGCTCTAACTAGTCGACCACCATGCTGCCCAACTGATGAAATAAAATCTAAAATGTAAAATAAATACAACTGTGTTTTCTAACCCATATACGATATGTTTAATTCATCATTCAATAATTCCACATCCATATGAAGCCAGAAAGCCCAGGGGAATTTTGACTTGAAACACATTGTTCACCTTTGACTCCACCTGTGTCTGTTCCCATTAGCACCCATGACTAGCGCTCACATCGCCGAGAGGAGGTCCCCTGGTGGAACCCTGCTCCCTATACACACAGCTGCATGCCATTCTCCTCAACATCCCTGCCTCCCTCCGTTCATCCGTCATGAGTCGGCCGCTAAATGAAGCAAAGCACCTCGCCTTTGACCCCTTTCAATGAGCCATTAGGTCTTCCAGGGGTGCAAGACTCCCGCGGTCCAGAGGGGAGCGATTTGGAGTAACCCGCTTGCATCGGTAATGTCCCAGAGCATTCAGGGTGCATTAAGCCTGTGGACATCCCCTCCATCTAGACTGCACTCTCTTCCCCTTTGCCTGGAGGCATCATCTTTCTCTGCATTCATTTATTCTCCTTCTTTCACAACTGTGACAGTGCGTTGAGAACGGGGAGCAAAAACCGATGAATTAAAAGCTGTTGTCGCGATCTAACCCATTTGTTCGCAGCCAAGATCAAATGCTGGAAGGACGTCATAATTTAACATAACTCCAAATGCATATGAAAACAGAGAGATATAAGGGCTACGTAGGGGTTACTTTCAATCAATTTCAATTCAATGTATAACGTTCTCAACGTAAACAGAAGGAAGCATCGGCAATAAGGTTTGCTGACAAGACACAACACAGTGATAGTATTTCAGTAAATAAGGTGTGAGGTGCAATGTACTACTTACAAAAAGCTCAACTCATCAATATACAGTAGACTTCTGTGGTCATATACTATTCCATGTCAAACAGCTCAAAAAGAGCATCGTTGGACCTTGAATTGTCCCCTCGGGTACTCTTTTATTACCCATCAACCATCACTGCATCATGGCTTCCCACTCACTAGACCACCTGTCCTTCCAATCTCCTGCCGTCCGTCCGTCCGTCCGTCCGTCCGTCCGCTTGTCTTGTTTCATCCATCAATGCATTTATTCTTCAATCTCCTTTCTATTTTTTTCCCCGGGTCGATTCACCCCCTCGATCCGTCTGTGCTTCCTCGAGCCGTTCCTCATCCTGCTCACTCGTCCATTCCTCTTGTTGAGTTCTCAGGCTCATTTGGGATTTGACAAGTCAGAGATGAAACCGGACCAGTGCAGGAGGACTCCATTTGAATATTTCCTTACATAATAGGACAATGTGGGTCACATTTGAAGAATGCTTCAATGCACAGTGTACAAAACCAAATGTGTGTATCAGGACAATATTTGAAACATGTCAGCAATATTAAAATGATAGATGTTCAGTGTTTGTTTTTATTCTATGTGTATTAATACATAGATTATTTGTATTACGTAGATGTAAATTATGCATTCATTCACTCGGGTCGCGGGCATGCCGGAGCCCATCCCAGCTATCTTCGGGCGAGAGGCAGGGTCCACCCTGAACTGGTCGCCAGCCAATCGCAAATAACCATTGGCACTCACATTCACACCTACGGGCAATTTAGAGTCTTCAATCAACCTACCGTGCATGTTTTTGGGATGCACGCAGGCACGGGGAGAACATGCAAACTCCAAACTGGCGAGGCCGGAGTTGAACCCAGGTCCTCAGAACTGTGAGGCAGACGTGCTCAATTATTCTTCTTCTTATTATTAATATAAAGAATGAATGAAGCCATTTCTTTGAATACGCTACTGTACAATATCTAAGGAAATTTCATTTCATAAAAGCACTCAGCTTCTAGGTTGGGATCGGCCACAGCTCACCTGTGCCCCTGAACCGGATCAACGATAGAACACGGAAGGACGGGACGAGCATGAAAGTTGAACATTTGTGGAATGCTTAGGTCCTGAAGCTTTTGAATTTGTCCATGTCAAAATGTCAACTGCAATTCTTCCAGCTTTATGCTTTGTCTGCTTTTTTTTCATTCATGCAGCTGTTTTGAAAGCTCATTGACAAATGCATGAAAATACCACACTTGCCAAATGAGGAAATTAGATTCAATGCCTTTTGAGTTGGTTGCAGATTTTGTAAACTTGAAATAAGATTGCCTCTGAAGAACAATCAGACCCACCCAAATACAAATACAATTATCTGACAAGCACACAATCAGGCAGCTTTCTGTAAATCTCTCGGACCACGGCACAGTAAGAGTAGTCTTCAGCATGTAATTGAATCCTCTATTGTAATTTGCCAGGTTTTAATCAAGGCACATAATTGCTGCTTATAACTCTGCATTAGCGCTCATAGCCTAAATTATGATTGCACAAGAAAATGATGATTATTTGCCTTGGGCTTACCTCTCACTGCTCGGTTCATCAGAGCTACTCGATAGATGCGAGACAACGGCTCTCACACCATTTTGGGCCATTTTCTACCTTGTTCTACAGGTTTCCACTTTCTGAACAAATGCGCCACAGCAGCATCGCGCAGCGCGAGGATAGCGGTGGATGAATGTGGCAATCAGTGCTTGGCGAATACGAAAGAGTCATAGAGGCTGATTGCACGGTGGGGATCTGCGAAGCGGAGCTCTTCAGAATCTCTCCATGCTTCGAATAACAAGCTCCATCGCCCACAGTGTGAAACAACAGACTGCTAATTGGAATCAGCACGGCTCTCCCTTAGCTTATTCGAACATCTTCTGGCTGCCTGTTTATGCTGTTATAGGTAAGGTGTGGGGGTGTACAGCTGTTTTTGGTGGATGACGCAGATTCCTGCAGTGGCACATTTATTCATGATGCATGATTTTGGATCCCTCATTGAACTAATAAGGATAGCCCAGAGAATCTACTCTGTTTTATTGTGGACTGCCTCGATTCTGTTCTCATCATTTTTTTGTAGGATTTTCCACAACGTTGCAGTTTCCATCCATCCGTTTTTTTTCTTTAAACAATTTGAAGTGCCATTAATACTTTAAAAGAATAAATACATACACCCCTTCCACAGCGTTCTTAAAGGCACTCAAAGATGCTTGACAATTGCACACATTGTTCATTCGCGACACATTCACACCCGCGTGTGCCAAGGGTCTATTTCAATTGGGCTTTACACGATCAAGAGGTTTGGGGCCGACCGTCGATCAGCGAGTTTAAAAAAACGATAACCGATCACCGAGCTGGAGCAATGTGTCTATTTAAATGACTTGTTCATTTACTTAATTGCTCAAAAAATCACATTTACAATAACTATATCTTTGTTTATCTATATATGCCAGTGAGGCATAGTGACAGACAGAACAATTAAATGCTCTAAGTACGTACAGTAATTACTGTGTATGTATTTTTGGTGACATTTTTGTTTGTTGGTGTGCCGTGAGATTTTTCAATTGTAAAATATGTGCCTTGTCTCCATAAAGGTTGGAAATCACTGCTCGTCTGGTCGCGTATTCTCATCGGTCAGGTCAAACCAACATTACAACATGACAGAAATAATGGGTGCTAACTTACTGTAATTCAATTACTTTATTGTAATTACATTACTTCACACACTCCGGAACTTTAGATTCGACAGAAGGCCGGCATGTTTATGTACAACCGTTAGGTCTAGCACTAGCTTGCTAGGCTACATAACGTTTTGTTGCCCGCTCGCGATCCGTATCGTATTAAAAGTAAGTGAACATACCTCAAGCAATCCTTGAATTAAAGTCGCACCGGTGACCACCAACACATGTTTTTCCCCATTTTGTTCTTACAATACACACGACGCGATCGATTTTTGTTGTCGTGGCCGTGGTAACGAGTGTATCCGGTCGCGTTTGAGTCGACAAGATAAAGACCGGTGATCGTAAAAAACGGGATGCGGTGGTATCGGAATACAAGATTTAATTGCAGTAGTCTGACATAGTGCAATCGTGAAAGACCAAACTTGTCTTGTAGTCTGATCCAAGCATTACGTGTTGTCTGTCCCACACCACCGACGTTTTTGTTTTTGGTTTTTTTGAATCACTTTATTGGCGGTCAGATATTTACTGTGCTATGTCAAAAGCCACGCGACAAGGCTAAAATAAACTAGCTTTTGGATTCAAATATACCGTACACGATGGTGACGCGGAGTAAATGTCTTTTGCGGAGCCGAACAATGATGTCATTGATTGGATCGGCGAATTATGACATGAAGCCGATCAGCATAAAATGCAAATTAACGGCGGATACCGATCAGGCCGATAAGATCGGTGTAAAGTCTCATTTAAATAGGGTATTTCTATATCGTAGATTACACTTATTGCGGGGAAGGTCTGGAACATAACCCCGGCGATGGAGGGAGATTAGTGTATTTGAAAACTCTTGATTCGTAACAAATGTAGCATGTGAGCGCTTACCACAGTTTAGAATGTGTGACTGCAGGCGTTTTTGCAAAGACACAGGGACGCTCGCTCACATGACAGGCAAATAGCCAAGTAGGAAGACAGTGTGGTTCCTAACAATCGTAGACCATTCCTCTATTACGTTAGCTCTCTACTACTACTAGTAGTAGAGCATTACCACTACTTGTAAATGAAGCTACTTCTAGGATGACGAAATTAAATGATGTTTGTTTGGCCAACCGACAAGTGGTCCTGATCTGATGATGTCCAAGATATATTTTGTATTCATGCATTTACCAAGGACAGTTCCTTTATAAATTACGTATTAAATTATGTAATACAGCAAAGGCTAATGTCATATTAGGTCATATTAGAAGAGCAAAGATCATGATAACTTTGGAACATGCATGACTTAAATGAATTTGTTTGTGATAAACTCCGACTGTCATTGTGGCAATGATCCATATACAGTACAATGCAACAAAAAAAAAAAACAATTGTTTTTTCAATGAGTGAAATGGGTAACGGGAGATTATTGGTTTTGCCTCTGGAGCATTGCGAAAATTGTCATATTGTCCGATGAGTCCCGACTGATGCTGTTCCAGAGGACGGCCACAGCAGTACGACCGAGCCTGCGATTAGACCGCCAGCGTCCTCAGCTCACTTTTTGTCTGTCTGATCGACGCTTGCATTGTGTGTGTATGTGAAGTGTTGCCATTGTCTTGTTGTGGCTCACACAGCTGAGCGTTAGACAGGTGGCATGGGCTCAGTTCCCAGTTCACGCCCCGTTCCTCGTCACCCAGACGAGAGTGCTGCTGGATGGATGGATGGATGTTGCATGGGAATACACAGACAGTTGACAGACTGATGTTTACGTTATGTGTGCAGGGACATGGATCTGCAAATGTTTACATAATGCATGTACGGTAGGCAGTATGAATGGACAGACAGATTCTGTTTCAGTAGTGTTTATGAGAGCTTTTCAATAGTGAGCTTTCGAGTACATACATGGTGTGTTTTGTTGTTGTTGTTTAATTCATTCAAATTTGGCAGGCTTTAAGACATTTTTTGGGCATCTTTAGTTGGTTCATGGCTCTATACCTACAGTATGTGCCAAATGTTTCATATTTGTTTAATTTAAGTGCAATTGAGTCTGATTTATTGATATTTTTTTGTCATTTCAGATATTTTATTTATTGTTCTACATTGCAATACTCGATAATATGAGTATATCAGTGGCATAAAAAAAACCTGACCCTTACATCGTTGCCACTGTGGCAGGCTGAAACATAATACATTGAGAGAGAGCAATGGATAATACAAAAATATTGTACAAATAACAATCTGTAATATAGAAGGACCGCAAAGCAACAAGCGTCATATAGCGGAGGATTACTATATCTGTACTACGTGATGATAAGTTGCAGCGACTCATTTTTCCTGGGCTGGGACTCATTTGTCTCAGTGTAAAATGATCGATGATACTGTATATCTTAATATAAAATATGCATTTAAATGTTAAATACAGTATATGCCTAAATCTTCAATGTAAATTTAATTCTAAATGTTCTATACAGTATATATTAAATACATCTATAATATACAATATTATTATTCATTAATATTATACTTGATATATCTTAAATACATATAGAAATCTTGAATATTCATGCAAATGTTAAATCCAAATGTCTCAAGTGGAACTAACAATTGAGCCAATATGCAAATCCAAACTGGAGATAACCAGACGAGCCAAAATCAAATCTCAAGGTCTGTCTGTTTGTCGTGTCAACTAAGGTATATAAAAAAAATAATAATAAAAAAAAAAGACATCTCATCCAGGGAAATGGACTCTTGGACATAGATTATAGTGATAAGAACTACCTGAAACCTTATTTGACCAGTACGGTACTTTGAGTTTTTACTGTTACTTTCAGGAATTAGAGTTTGATGAAGAGACCTCCTGTCGATGTCTTCGTCACTGCGGACAAATGTGATATTAGCTTCGTCGATATGTTCCGCTAATGCCTCACATAACATAACAGATCAGTCAAAAAGAGGCCCCTGGCTGGCTGGCTCAAGTGCCGACAAGTCAGAAGTCTCTCATCCTTTATGAAAGTCACACTAAAAAGTTCTTGTCGAATAAAACTTTTTCATTTGTCTTTGTTATTACAGATAGTTGACATTCTGACCTTAAGCTTTTATTTTGGTATTCATTTGGTCCTTTATATTTTGGTTATCAGCAGTTTGAATTTGCATATTAGCTAAGTATAGCATATACTTCCACCTGAAACATATCGATTTTTACATTTCTATCTAAATGTGTACCTAAGATTCCTATATACACTGGTCACTGCTGATCAGAGACATGCAAAAACCAAAGGCATGAAAAAGGTGACCAAAAAAAAGAAAACATTGTCGGAGGGGTCTCCAGGAAAATATTATAAGTACAATATTTTTCTGTTTTTATTGTCCATTGGTGAACGACACTTAAGCGTCACTAGCACCTAAATGGGATTGGCGCAAACCCCGCCCAATGCGGAAGAGTTTTGGCAGAATATTCTATGGACTGACGAGAAAAAGAACATCATAACAACAGTCAAACATGGCGGGTGGGGCTTTTTTGCTCCCTCAGGACCTGGACAACTTACTGTGTCCGATAGAACCGTGAATTCTGCTCTTTACCAGAAAATCCTGCTAAAGAAAATGTTCGGCCATCAAACTGAAGCACACTTGAGTTCTGCAGCAGCACAACGATCCAACTTCTGAATGGCTTAAAAAAAAATAAAGTGCAACCAAGCAGGAGAAAAACACGCCTTGTAAATTTGATACATCACAGAGAAGACTCTCGTCAACAAGCCGGATACGAAATGAACGGATACAAATATTGCAAAGTATGTGAAATCAGGCTTCAAAATGGTCAAGGATTGAGACGTTCTTGGAGTTTGCAGACGCTGTGGGTGTGTCGCTGACACCTCTGAAAATCCCGCCACTCCTGTTAATCGAATACACGTTCCACCGTCCTCCTCTCATGGCTCCTTTCCAGTAACGGAGGTATCACACGCTGCAGCCTCTGAGCCGGCATAACGACCATAAACCGCGTCGACAGGACAATATTTCCTCCATTAATATTTCACGGACAACGCGCTTTTGTGGCTGTCGAATGGTGCTCCACCAGCGGCCAAAGCAGCACGACGCTCTACGGTCCCCCTGAACGATTGTTTTACGCCGTTGTGCTGGACCTCCAGCAGCTTCTCCAACCTCGTCCGTTTCGACGCTGCCTCGCGACACAACGTCCGTGGGTGCCACACGGCGAGACATGTTCGCCCAAATAACACAAATCACATGACACTTCAGGGAAGATGAATTTCTTCCAGTTGTGGACATATGAAACTATGGCCACTGGTAGAACAGGGTGAAGTTATTTAGGAACAAGGAAGTGGCAATCAGAGGTGGCCAGAGGAGCCAATAAATTACTCGAGTAAGAGTAAAAAAAAAATGGTGAGTAACTTCTGATTATTTCATCAGAGCATGAACATCATCCATTTTCTGTACCGCTTCTCGTCACTCGGATCGCGGACGTGCTGCAGCCTATCCCACAGCTATCTTCGGGCGAGAGGAGGGCTACACCCAGAACTGGTCGCCAAACAATCACAAGGCACATATAAACAAACAACTATTCACACTCACACTCACACTCACATTCGCATTCGCATTTCAATCAACCGACCACGCATGTTTTGGGGATTTGGGAAGAAACCGGAGTACCCGGAGAAAACCCACGCAGACGTGGGGAGAACATGCAAACTCCACGCAGGCGGGGCCGGGATTTGAACCCCGGTCCTCAGAACTGTGAGACAGATGTGCTAACCAGTCAACCGCCGTGCCGCCGAATGAACATCAATCAAATCATAATAACAAAATAAAATGTGAACGTGCAGATTCTGATATTGCTGCGTGTGCGCGCGCGTCGCATTACTCGTCACTTTAAACCGCATCCACTCCTTGAAGTCTCAGTGCCCTTTGCACAATGGTCATTGCACCGGACTATTGCGATATTAGCCATTCGAACTGAGGACTCTGCATCTTTTTGCACAATTGTTGTTTGTTGTTGTTTTTTGTCAATGTCTTTATGTCTCCAAAGTGTTCTGTAAATTGACTGTCTGTTGTACTAGAGCGGCTCCAACTACCGGAGACAAATTCCTTGTGTGTTTTGGACATACTTGGCAAATAAAGATGATTCTGATTCTGATTCTGATTCTGATTATCACGTACCCCATGAGATGCATGTTTTACAGTTAGTAAACTAGGCTAATACACAGAGCCAAAACAACAACTAAAATCGCATGTTTTCTCAAGTTAGCAGTGGGCTGAAATGTCCACGTTTGGGCAGACAGTCCCAGAGAAATCGTACAACACATGAAAGCTATTACTTTTTCTCATCTAAATGTAATCACGAGTCGCGCGCCGTGGCCTTTACTGGTAACGACGACCTTCCCGACACGGTCGCCGCATAGGCACATTATTAGCTAGCGCTAATACCTATACCTGGGAAGACAAATAGAAGATGTTGTGTGCGGTCATGTGACTTCCTTCCGTCGTTTGATTGGCGAACTGGACTTAACGTCACTAGCGTTTAAAATGGAGCAGAGGAAACCTACTTCCACAAGTACAATTTATCCAAAATGCTACTTGAGTAAATGTAGCGGAGTAAACCCCAATTGGTGGGCAACTGTGGCTGAGGACCAGAGGTGGGTAGAGTAGCCAAGTACTGTACTCCAGTAAGAGTACTGTTACTTTAGAATAATATGACTCAAGTAAAAAGTAAAACGTAGTCATTTACTCAAGTAAATATTTACTTGAGTAAGAGTAAGAAAGTACTCAATGAAAAAACTACTCATTGTAAAGAGTAACTTGTGAGTAACCTGATTTTTTTTTGGAAATCAGAGCATGAACATCAAATACAATGAAAAATTAATAGTAATATGTGGGAGTCGACACACACATTTTGAACTGCCCAAAAACCAACAACGCATGCATGCATTGGGTCCTACAGAAACATTCTTTGCTTTATTCGCTTAAATGACTTCGTGAAGAAGCTGTTTGCTGAACAGACTTAGTGATTGTGTGTGCGTGTGCGACACCATATGGATAATGCTAATTGTGTCATATCCACTGCCAAAACAACAATAGAAACCCCTGCAACTTACCACAAGGTATTTTCTCAAGTTAGAAGTGAGCTGAAATATCCAGGTTTGGGCAGTCACAATTTAAGAGCTGCATGATAAAGCTATTGTATTTTGGAGTCTGTAAAATAAACTGTCGCACGGCAGTTTTTTCCCCCAAAATGAGTCATTTTGATTGGCTCGCAAAGGCTACGTGGGGGGTCACGTGACTGCCTCGTGTCGTCTGATTGGTGAATGGGATACAAATGACGGACACGTAAGAATGAATAAATAAAAGTAGCGAACGGCATGTCGATCATTGTAACGGAGTAAAAGTATCGATCCTTCTTCACATAAAGACTCAAGTAAAAGTAAAAAGTACGGTGCATTTAAAGTACTCTGACAAGTACAGTTTATGGAAAATTTTGCTTGAGTAAATGTAATGGAGTCAATGTTACTACCCACCTGTGCTGACGACCGGCCGTAACGCTGCAAGGTGAAAAAGAGTTTCAAGCCGTATCGCAACAATTTAGGACTATATTGTTCTCAGTCTGTGCACGTTTTCGGGAACTTATTTTCAAACATTTCATGTATTTCGAAACAAAAACCCAAAACGAGCTTGGCTGCACTTCAAAAAGAACGTTAATGCTTGAAAACCCTCCAGTGTTTCCGAATTCTGCAACGACAA
Source organism: Phyllopteryx taeniolatus (assembly GCF_024500385.1). NCBI lineage: Eukaryota > Metazoa > Chordata > Actinopteri > Syngnathiformes > Syngnathidae > Phyllopteryx > Phyllopteryx taeniolatus. Next base: position 13,081,925 of record NC_084514.1, read on the forward strand.
GTGGGCCAAAAAGTATCTCCGCAGAGCTGTGAACGACCGATTGGCAGTTATAGAAAGCACATGATTCAGTTCATGTCGCTTTAGGTGGCGCAACCAGTTCTTAGGTTTAGGAGGCAAACAGGGCCATGTAGCCTTAAATATTTGTTTCCCTTAATAAATAGAATTAAGCACTTGTAAAATGCGTTTTAGGCTTGCTTGGGTTATCTTTGTCTGTTATTTGCATTTGTTTGATGATCTTAAACATTAAAGCGGGGAAACTGTGAAAGAAATAATATGTGCAAAAAAATATCTATATTTTCTCCTGGTATTCCAGCGTCAAGAACATGCGAGGTTCACTGAAAATACTTCATTGCCCATGGTTGCGAATGTGACTGTGTATGGTTGTCTGTCTCTAAGTGCCCTGTGACTGACTAGTGACCAGTCCAGCCTGTCCAAAGTCAGCTGGGATCAATTCTAGCTCACCCACTTTTTAGCTTAAAAATGAGGGTGTTGCAGTCTTCCACACCCTTTTTTCATTTTCTTTTTGTTTGTTTGTTTGTTTTGGAGAAGCTGACACTGGATCAATACACTTGTAACTGTTATTCCTTAAAATAGGGTTTTTTTTTGTTTTTTTTTTAAATAATTTTTATTTGCTGTATTTACAGAGGGGAATTAGCTCTGTTGTCAGTGAATCTCATTACTCGTGTGTAAACTTGACAACACATTTGCACACAGTCCACGTCTTCGCTGGCATGGTTTCATAACGTGTCAGGCTCCCATTCCACATTCTTCCTCTTCCATGAGCTCCAGTGGGTTGAAAGCAGCAGCGAATGTTTTCATGTGTGTTGCTCAGCCTGAACTATTTGCATGTGAAACAGCAGTTTGAAGAAGACACTGTCCCTGTGCTGCAATCATAAACTTATCATAAATTCTCTTCTCCTCATAGCACAGTGTAAATGCACAGTTATGTGCGTTTACATCATGGTTCTATGTGTGCAGGTCATACAAAAAAAGTACTTGGTACATTATATTATGTGATGCTTACACTGTTTTTCACTGCTCAATTATTTAAATGGTGTATGTCAAATATATGTCAAACTCAGGCCCGGGGGCCAAATTTGGCCCACGATATCATTATATTTGGCCCGCAATACCATATTAAATGCGTATTAGAGCTGGCCCGCCACTATATAGCACGTGCGCCACCAATATTACAAATCCCAGAATGCTTTGCTAGTGTGTTGGCCCATCAGTGTCGACAGGCAAGCGCCCCTTCCCTTTCTGTTGCAGTCGTTAGCAACTACACTACCAGTCTCCGATTCCCCTTCCCGAAAATGGCCAAACGAAAGATGGAAAACAACAGGAAAACAGGTGGGAGGCAGATTATCTGTTCACTAAAGTAAAAGACAGACCTGTTTGTCGTGTGCGGAGCAACGTGGCTGTAGCAAAAAATATAACATAATTGAATGAATGATTGTTTTTTTTAATGCCCGTTATAACCTCCTTGGCAGGGACTGTTAATAGTTTGAGGTTTGGATTTTTATTGAAGGACATTCTTATTTTTGGGGGTTGTTTTGTTGTTGTCCTTTGAAAAAAGATTGACATCAAAACGAAAGGTAGTTGGAGATAGATAAATAGAAGATAGAGAAACAGAAGAATTTGTGTTATCTATTTAAATACAAAACAACAAACAAATACCACTGATGTCTTTTCTCGCAAATTGGATTTCTCGTGTTTAGAATATTCAAGTTTTTTGTATTCAAGATTAAGTGTTTAAGCAAAATTTAAGTTTGTTGTCATATGATAAACCTTAATGCTACATTTCTGCAGAAAAGGCAAAAAGTGCACATCGCAGTGATTTTCCATTAAATATCGAGTTTGGCCCGCAACGTTGTCCCAATTTGTAATTTTGCCCCACCGTCAATTAGAGTTTGACACCCCAGGTATAAGGGGCACATTTCTATGCTCATCTATAAACATTTGTACCCTAAGTGTACTGTACTTAAAAGTGCTTTCTTAAAAGAATGTCATCCCATTCGGCCATTCTGACAAAAAGGATTTTGTGTGCTCAGTGGTGGGTAGTAATTCACTTTGTTTTTACATTACTTCTTAATTTTGGGGATAAATTGTACTAGGGATGGGTCAAAATTGTCAAAATGTATTCTTAATATTTGTGTATTTACTTCTTACTGAATTGATATCAGAGAATTGAAATCAATATCGAATCAAATCGAATTGCAGACTAAAGAATGGAAATATTAGCGGTTCTTAGCCATGCTCAGCCCTAAATTGTATGCTAGAGTAGCTTGAATGCAACACACTTTTTCCTTTTACTTGAATATTTTCATTTTACCCTCTTACGTTGAGCTACCTTCTGCTTGCGACTTCTTCTTTTTTTATTGCTTGCACTGTGTATTTGTTTAGGTTTGACAGACTTCAGCCTCGGGCGCCGCCACGTCTGTTTCATCAATCCAACAGAACGACTCGTGACCGTTGACTCCATTTGACCCATCGTTTTCCGGAGTGTAAACAAAGAAAGTTATTTTTCAAAATTCTATTGTGGTAAAATTTGCCTTAATTTATGTTATTTTATAAAAAAATAAATTCATTATTGTTTGAATGAAAGTGGTATTGTTGGGCAATATGTGAGTTTGGACACTCCCATTTTATATTTTGGATGTTCATGCTTTGATTCAAATAAGTTCTTAGATACTTGAGTAATTTTTCACCAAATACCTACCTACACCTACTCACGTAATGCTTTTTACTTTTACTTTTACTTGCGTCATGCTATTCTAAAGTAACAGTACTCGAGTACAATTTGTGGTGCCCCCAGCCACCTCTGTGTGTGCTGCCACAGATGGAAGGACAATCGGGTCATGCGATCACTGGTGATCAGGACCAAATATCTTGCCACGGAATACTTTGATGGGTCTTCAACCTGCAGCGTCCGAGTTGCGAGACCGTCACAGTGGCTCGAAGGTTGACCTTGTTGTGTTTGCTTTTTGCGCATTCTCTAGCTTTGCGCTAAATGACTGTCGTAGGCTACGGTACATCTGCAAGGACATGTATGAATCACACTCCAGCTGCCAGCGGAGAGGATATTGTAGCCAATGAGACTGGCCCTAACAACCATTATGATCCTATTGATTCCTCATTAAAGCCCCCGGCTAAAAATACAGCCTCATGTTGCCGTTGAGGGACGCTGCGCGTGTGTCATCCGCCTGAAGAGTGGAGATGCGAACGTACGCCCCCACATTGCTGAAATTACGAACCACACACCTGGCACACAACTCCACGCACATACCTGTAGGCACTCTGCGCAAGCATCTTCACAACCGCTGCACTTTGCCACTAAGTCCTCCCTTCTGTATGATGTGTGCATGTACCCCCCTTGTTTTCCCGTGCCCCACCCCCCTCCACTGCATCACCCTTTTTTAATTAAAGCATGCAGCGGGTGTGAAATTAACTCTCTCCTACACCAGGCCTGACAGCTCTGAGTGGGAGGAGGGCGAATGAGACGCTTTTGTCTCTGCACATAATTACAGAGATGGAGGGGAAGGGAAGGAAGGAGAAAAAGAGAAGAGCAGCCCAGACACATAAAAGAAAGACCTGACAAGAGACAGAGAGATTGAGGGGCTAAGAGGTGGGGGATTGGAAGGTGGTAAGAGAGGCGAAGATGATGGAGAGTGTGAAGGAGAATTTAGTAACTGAGTTTATGTAGAGGGGCACTGTATTCACATTCACATGCCTTGGGAGAATTTTGACAAGCCCCACTTCTCTTCCTGCTTTGTTTTCTACTCAGCAAAGACAAACCACAGAACAAGAGCAAAACAGAGCGGGGAGGTGGTGGCAGGAGTAACGGTGACTTGCTTGATCGATGGTACAATTTGGAAAGGAGAGAGGCGGGGAGTCTTATGAGTTTAAGAATTGATGAAGATAAAATGGGCCTGGGTAGCGGGGGTAATAACTAGCGGGGCTTTATGCTGCTCCTTATGGGCCGTGTCCCGACTCGGCCTGCCTCTGATAGACAGTTTCCCCCTCTGCCTCGGTCTGGCTGCACTTAGCCTCTGCAGTCGAAATGAGAAAGGGGAGGCGCTTCAGGTTATTTTGAAGGGGAGAAATGGCTGGGTGCAGTGGAAAGTTATTCAAATGCAGCATCAGGAGCTCCCACCATCACAGACACAGTTAACAGATGCATCATAGAGCGTGCATCCCCAAACTATTGGATCAATATTTGGCTTCAGTCCTTAGCACGCTGTCTGTTGCCTCAAGAAAGCAACAGATCATAAAGACCTTCTTCTTCTTCTTTTCCATGTAAGCCTAGCTCCTGCATGTTCCTCTCGAACAGCAACTGCCTTCATGTCATCAACCTTCTCTTTGGTCTTCCTCTCGCTCTCTTGCCTGGCAGGTCCATCCTCATCATCCTTCTACCAATATACTCACTCTCTCTCCTCTGGACGTGTCCAAACCATCGAAGTCTGCTCTCTCCAACTTTGTCTCCAAACATCAAACCTTGGCGGCCCCTCTGATGAGCTCATTTCTAATCTTATCCAACCTGGTCACTCCGAGAGCAAACCTCAACATCTTCATTTCCGCCACCTCCAGCTCTGCTTCCTGTTGTCTCTTCAGTGCCACTGTCTCTAATCCGTCCATCATGGCTGGCCTCACCACTGTTTTATAAACTTTGCCCTTCATCCTAGCAGAGACTCTTCTGTCACATGACACACTTGATACCTTCCTCCACCTGTTCCAACCTGCTTGGACCTGTTTCTTCACTTCCTGACCACACTCATCATTGCTCCGGATGGTTGACCCCAAGTATTTCAAGTCCTCCACCCTTGCCGTCTCTTCTCCCTGTAGCCTCATTCTTCCCCCTCCACCCCTCTCATTCATGCACATGTATTCTGTTTTACTTCAGCTAATCTTCATTCCTCTCCTTTCCAGTGCATGCCTCCATCTTTCTAACTGTTCCTCCAGCTGCTCCCTGCTTTCACTGCAGATCACAATGTCATCTGCAAATATCATGGTCCACGGGGATTCCAGTCTAACCTCATCTGTCAACCTATCCATCACCACTGCAAACGGGAAGGGGCTCAGGGCTGATCCCTGATGCAGTCCCACCTCCACCTTAAATTCGTCTGTCACACCGACAGCACACCTCACCGCTGTTCTGCTGCCTTCCTACATGTCCTGTATTATTCTAACATACTCCTCTGCCACTCCCGACTTCCGCATGCAGTACCACAGTTCTTCTCTGGGTACTCTGTCATAGGCTTTCTCTAGAGCTACAGAGACCCAATGTAGCTCCTTCTGACCTTCTCTGTACTTTTCCATCAACATCCTCAAGGCAAATAATGCATCTGTGGTACTCTTTCTAGGCATGAAACCATACTGTTGCTCGCAAATACTCACTTCTGTCCTGAGTCTAGCCTCCACGACTCTTTCCCATAACTTCGTTGTGAGGCTCATCAAATTTATACCTCTATAGTTCCCACAGCTCTGCACATCACTCTTGTTCTGAAAAATGGCCACCTGCACAATTTTCCTCCATTCCTAAGGCATCTTCTCACCCGCTAGAATTCAATTGAACAAGCTGGTCAAAAACTCCACAGCCACCTCCCCTAGATGATTCCATACCTCCACAGGAATGTCATCAGGACCCACTGCCTTTCCATTTTTCATCCTCTTTAATGCCTTTCTAAATTCCCCCTTACTAATCATTGCCACTTCCTTGTCCACCACACTTGCCTCTTCTACTCTCCCTTCTCTCTCATTTTCCTCATTCATCAACTCCTCAAAGTATTCTTTCCATCTATCTAGCACACTACTGGCACCAGTCAACATATTTCCATCTCTATCCTTAATCACCCTAACCTGCTGCACATCCTTCCCATCTCTATCCCTCTGTCTGCCCAACCTATAAAGATCGGTTTCTCCTTCTTTAGTGTCCAACCTGCCATACATGTCATCATATGCCTCTTGTTTGGACTTTGCCACCTCTACCTTTGCCCTACGTCGCATCTCAATGTATTCCTTTAGCCTTTCCTCGGTGCTCTCAGTGTCCCACTTCTTCTTAGCTAACCTTTTTCCTTGTATGATTTCCTGTACTGTGAGGTTCCACCATCAAGTCTCCTTCTCTCCTTTCCTGCCATAAGATACACCAAGTACTCTCCTGCCTGCCTCTCTGATCACCTTGTTTGTCGTGGTCCAGTCTTCTGGAAGATTACGTCGTCTGCACAAGCTGTAATCCACCTGTGTGCTTCTACCTCCGCTCTTGTAGGTCACCCTATGTTTGTGCCTCTTCTGGAAAAAAGTGTTCACTACAGCCATTTGCATCGTTTTTGCAGTCTACCACCATCTGTCCCTCCAAGTTCCTTTCCTGGATGCCATACTTACCCATCACTTCTTCATCACCCCTATTTCCTTCACCAACAAGTCCATTACAATCTGCACCAATTACGACTCTCTCTCTGTCTGGGATGCTCAGAACTACATCATCTAGCTCCTTCCAGAATTTCTCTTTCACCTCTAGGTCACATCCTCCCTGTGGGGCATAGCCAATGATCACATTATACATAACACCCTCAATTTCAAGTTTCAGCCTCATCACTCGATCTGATACTCTTTTCACCTCCAAGATATTCTTAGCCAACTCTTCTTTTAAAATAACCCGACTCCATTTCTCTTCCCATCTACACTATGGTAAAATAATTTAAACCCTGCCCCTAAACTTCTAGCCTAACTGCCTTTCCACCTGGTCTCCTGGACACACAATATATGAACCTTTCTCCTAATCATCATGTCAACCAACTCCCGAGATTTTCCTGTCATAGTCCCAACATGCAAAGTCCCCTCATTCAGTTCTAGGCTCTGTGTTTTCTTCTTCTCTTTCTGCCGAAGACCCCACCTTCCACCTCTTCTTCGTCTTCGACCCACAGTCGCTGAATTTCCACCGGCGCCCTGCAGGGTGACAGCACCGGTGGCGGACGTTGTTAACCCAGGCCACGACCGATCCGCTACGGAATTCTTTGGATGAAGTTTTAATCCGGATGCCCTTCGTGACGCAACCCTCTGCATTTATCCGGGCTTGGGACCGGCCTACAGTTTGCACTGGCTTGTGCCCCCCATAGGGCAGATCATAAAGACCTACTGTACCAAATAAGAAATATATTCTCACAAATTTCATGATATGCAAAATCCATCCCTTCATATTTCAGCACTTATCCTGTACAGGTGAGCTTGAGAGTATTGCAGGTGACTTTGGGCGAGAGTTGGGGTACACTCTGGACCGGTTTCCAGCCACAAAAAGGGCACATGAAGAAAAACAACCACTCATGCTCACATTCGAACCTACAGTCCAGCCAATACACATTTGTCTTCAATTGCAATAACATGAATGTTGGAGGAAGCACAAAAGTCAAACAAGCACAAGGAGAAATTACAGTACAGTACAAACTCCACACAGAAATTTCAGAGCTGAGATTCCAACAAACAAAGCCTGACTGTGACGCAGATAAGCCAAGCACATGCACCACAATGCTGCCCAAAAATAAAATACATAAAATAATTATAAGAAGATGAATCTAAATAAGAAGCTGCATCTAGGAACTGTAGGGTACTTGTGTAAAAGTGTTTCTTTCTCCCATCATAAAATCAATTATTGTACATTGTACAACAGATTGGTCCTGTCTCATATTGTCACTTCGATAGTCAAAAGATGAGCGTGAATCACTGCACTGCAGGAGAGCTCCAGCCCAGCCACCTTAGTTTAAATTCTTTTTTGCTTTGCATTTTCTCACTACACAACAGCCGACCGTGTAAATTTCCCTTTGTTCCTCTTGCACTGAACAAAAATATAAACACAACGCTTTTGTTTTTGCTCCCATTTTTTGTGAGCTGGACTCAAAGATCTAAAACATTTTCTACATATACAAATGGCCATTTCCCTCAAATATTGTTCACAAATCTGTCTAAATCTGTGTTAGTGAGCATTTCTCCTTTGTCGAGATAATCCATCCCACCTCGCAGGTGTGGCATATCAAGATGCTGATTAGACAGCATGATTATTGCACAGGTGTGCCATAGGCTGACCGCAATAAAAGGCCACTCTGAAATGTGCAGTTTTGCTTTATTGTGGGGGTCTGAGGGGTCAGAAAACCAGTCAGTATCTGGTGTGACCACCATTTGCCTCACGCAGTGCAACACATCTCCTTCGCAGAGTGTTGATCAGGTTGTTGATTGTGACCTGTGGAATGTTGGTCCACTCCTCTTCAGTGGGCGTGCGAAGTTGCTGGATATCGGCAGGAACTGGAACACGCTGTCGTATACGCCGATCCAGAGCATCCCAAACATGCTCGATGGGTGACATGTCCGGGGAGTATGCTGGCCATGCAAGAACTGGGATGTTTTCAGCTTCCACGGATGTAGAGCGTACAGATCCTTGCAACATGGGGCCGTGCATTATCATGCTGCAACATGAGGTGATGGTCGTGGATGCGTGGCACAACGATGGGCCTCAGGATCTCGTCACGGGATCTCTGTGCATTCAAAATGCCATCAATAAAATGCACCTGCGTTCGTTACCCATAACATACGCCTGCCCATACCATAACCCCGCCGCCACTATGGGCCACTCGATCGACGGTGACATCAGCAAACCGCTCATCCACACGACGCCACACACGCTGTCTGCCATCTGCCCTGAGCGGTGAAAACCGGGATTCATCCGTGAAGCGAACACCTCTCCAATGTGCCAAACGCCATCAAATGTGAGCATTCCCCCATTGAAGTCGGTTACGACGACGAACTGCAGTAAGATGAGCTTCCCTGAGACGGTTTCTGACAGTTTGTGCAGAAATTATTTGGTTATGCAAACCGATTGTTGCAGCAGCTGTCCGGGTGGCTGGTGTCAGACGATCTCGGAGGTGAACATGCTGGATGTGGAGGTCCTGGACCGGTGTGGTTACACGTGGTCTGCGGTTGTGAGGCCGGTTGGATGTTCTGCCAAATTCTTAAAAAACGACTTTCCTGCAGTCAGGATTGCACGCTCCCTTAGAACTTGCGACATTTGTGGCGTTGCGCTGTGTGATAAAACTGCACATTTCAGAGTGGCCTTTTATTGTGGCCAGCCGATGGCACATCTGTGCAATCATCATGCTGTCTAATCAGCATCTTGATATGCCACACCTGTGAGGTGGGATGGATTATTTCAACAAAGTTGAAATGGCACTAACACAGATTTAGACAGATTTGTGAACAATATTTGAGGGAAATGCCCTTTTGTCTATGTCGAAAAGGTTTTAGATCTTGGAGTCCAGCTCACAAAAAATGGGAGCAAAAACAAAAGTGTTGCATTTATATTTTTGTGCAGTATAGATAAATAATTCAATGTGGCTGCAGTGCTTATAAAGGGACACTATTACACAAGATTTGGTCCCGATTGGCTAGTATGTGAAAACATTCATCAGCTTGCTAAAAATTTGTAACTCATCTCTTTTCAACTGACCATCCTCAGTACTTCTACGATTGTTTTTTGTGATTGCAAGAACCTTATTCTTCAACTCAAGAGAGCTGCAGCAGTTGAGTTCAGTGGTGTTGCATTTGTGCAACATAATCTTTGGATCTGTTGTGTGGCTGATTATAGCCGAAGCCACTGATTGATGTTAAGGTTTAATGTTCTTTTTTTGTTTCATGACTAACGAACTTGATTGAAGTGAAATTGCTCGCAACTTTGCATGAGGTGTATCATTTTAAGACAATCTTTAACCGTTCAGGGATTATTTCTCATTGTTAAGGAACATTTATTTTCACAGGGTATTATTACAGGATAGCCAAGGTCAAAGGAAAACTCCGTCAATTGTAAAAGTAACAAGATTTGCATAACAGTATTGTATTCACTTGTAGTCCAGCACTGTAGTGCTAACATTTCAAATGCAAAGTATTATGAGAGTCACTGATGGCGTAGTAGTACATTTGCCTGACTTTGGTGCGAGCAGCGTGGGTTCAGTTCCCACTCAGTGACGGTGTGAATTTGCGTGTGAGTGGTTGTCCGTGTCTATATGTGCCCTGCGACCGACCGGTGACCAGTTCAGGCTGTAGTCCGCCTTTGGCACGAAGTCAGCTGGGATAGGCTCCATCACCCCGTGACCCTGAACAGGATAAGTGGTATTGAGAATACATGTATGGATACTATTATGAGAGGGACAGCGAATAAGTTGTAGACGTTCCTTTGTGGACTCGCAGAGAAAACCACAAGCACACTCTGTTTCTATTGATTCCCGTAGTGGAGAGAGAATTGGGAATTAGCCCTGAAGTCCAAGTAGGCCTGACTTCAGCCCTTGAGTAGCAGAGTAGCACGACGTTGGAGCCAAAAGCAGCAACGACTGGATAAATGTTTGAGTTGACAAAAAGCTTTATTTTGCAACTCAAGTTCATGAGTGAATACCAAGAATATTGTGAATATTGTCAGCTCAAAATGCAGCTTAAAACCACGTTCCTATTATGATTTTTGAATTAATTTAGTTTTGGTTTTAATGTTCACGCTTCTGTGTCTTTGTAAAACATTTTTTATTGTGTCAAATACTTTTATTTGATTAATAAATGACAGAGCCTCTAATTAATTAGAAAAATGCATAGTGATTTTTGCTGATTACATTTTATATAATATATATATATAATTATTATTATTATTATTATTCAAAATATTTCATGCATGTTGCAATGCTTTCGGTGCTTGTATTTGTTTTCGAGTGTAATTTTGTTTACGTTTCTGAAAAATGTCTTTAGAAATAGAAAGGTTTTACTAATAACCGTGATAATTTAGAATACAATAACATTCATTCATTCATTCATTCATTCATTTTCTGTTCCGCCTATCCTCACGAGGGTCGCGGGCTGCTGGAGCCTATCCCAGCTATCTCCGGGCGAGAGGCGGGGAACACCCTGAACCGGTCGCCAGCCAATCGCAGGGCACATAGAAACAAGCAACAAATCACACTCACATTCATACCTACGTCACAATTTAGAATCTTCAATTAACCTTTTACAATAATAATGATGTGAAATTTTATTATCATTTCATCTCGACTCTGGCCCAACCAAAGTAGAAAAAAAATATTTCTTGCGCACACTTTTGGTCCAGTTAGCTTTGTGTTCACACCCCAAAAGGTGTGCAGTAAAAAAGATATGCTGATCAAATGAGGTCATGATCTGAAAGCAACTTTTTGCTGTAATCTGAACGCTGGTCGTTGTCTTCCGAGTAGTGTTCAAACTTGAGCTCAAGTGAACTACACCGCACCACAGAGGACCAAGAAATTGTACCAGGGAAATTGTACCAGAGTTTGTTCCAACCAAACATACAAGTGTGAACACAGCCCAACATCTTGAAGATCATTTTCTGTGGTCGGATTTACTGATGGGTTTAACATTTAAAAAAGTACAAAAATACATCATCACAAACCAAGGATGTCGCTCTCTTCTCTTTTTGGTCACAAGAATGTAAACAGGAAGAGGCTTCCATTTCAGGCAAGCAAGTGATAAGCAAACAAAGGAGCATAAATAAACACAAAATGGAGAAAACTGGAATTTGTTGAGAACTTCACTCATTTTCATTCTGCAGTAAATTGCAGAGTGTGCTTTGAAATCACAACTCGATTATCCATGTTCGCGCAAGAAGACGTGCTGCTATCAGACATCTATTTGGGTGCTAAATACTAACAATCCAAATCAAAGATGTGCCCGTTAAATCAACTGTCTAATCTGGTTCCATGCCACATTTACATTGTTACTTTTTACGAGTGACATTCCAACATTTTCGGGGCATGTTATTGCGGCATTTCAAATTCAACTTGACAATCCAAATTTAATCCGGCACTTAAACTGTCCAAAGGGGCCCTTGTCAGAGTCAAGTCAACTGGCCACTTGCCTTGATTCTCTGCCATTGATTGCAGTATGTGTTTGTCTGAGTCCACTCTGTGATCTTTTTGTCATGTTTGCAACGTTTCACAAGCTGTCATCGTCCTCCAATCGTTGCCAGTAGCCTCCTGTCCAGTGTGTCCCTCAAAAAGCTCTACTAGCGCCACCCACTTTCCTGCATTACGATGTAAACCCAGGCGGCCTCTGCAGAACCAGACAGCCCGCCTCAACCCATGGCTCCGGCTATCGATTGGTTCTTACGGTAATGGGCATCTGTCTCCCTATTGTCTAATTGGCTAAGTGATGAGATTGATCCTCAAATTGTCGGCTTAGTTCATTTGCTGTGGCTGCCATCAAGGCCAGAAAGTGGAATGCATCGCATGTTTAGAGCTGCTGGGAGCAGTGCAAGTCATTCTGTGTAATGGCTCGGTAAATGATCAAGTGGAAACCACAGTGGGTGGGGCTGGATACATTAGTGGTGGAGGACGAAAAGAGAATGTTGATTAAGGCACATTATGGCCATTCTTATGTGATAATCAATCACAGTGCATGTGTTTTTTATGACGTAGTGAATGCTTTAAAAACAGAGTACCCAGAGAGGAACTGTGGTACTGCATGCGGAAGTCTGGAGTGGCAGAGAAGTATGTTAGAATAATACAGGACATGTACGGGGGCAGCAGGACAGCGGTGAGGTGTGCTGTCGGTGTGACGGACGAATTTAAGGTGGAGGTGGGACTGCATCAGGGATCAGCCCTGAGCCCCTTCCTGTTCGCAGTGGTGATGGATAGGCTGACAGATGAGGTTAGACCGGAATCCCCGTCGACCATGAAGCAGGGAGCAGGGAGCAGGTGGAGGAACAGTTAGAAAGATGGAGGCATGCACTGGAAAGCAGAGGAATGAAGATTAGCCAAATGACAGAATATACCTGCATGAATGAGAGGGGTGGAGGGGGAAGAGTGAGGCTACAGGGAGAAGAGATAGCGAGGGTGGAGGACTTGAAATACTTGGGGTCAACCGTCCAGAGCAATGGGGAGTGTGGTCAGGAAGTGAAGAGGTTGGAACGGGTGGAGGAAGGTGTCAGGTGTGTCATGTGACAGAAGAGTCTCTGCTAGGATGAAGGGCAAAGTTTAGAAGACAGTGGTGAGGCCGGCCATGATGAACGGATTAGAGACTGTGGCACTGAAGAGACAACAGGATGAAGATGTTGAGGTTCGCTCTCGGAGTGACCAGGTTGGATCAAATTAGAAATGAGCTCATCAGAGGGAGATGTTTTGGAGACAAAGTTAGAGAGAGCAGACTTCGATGGTTTGGACACGTCCCGAGGAGAGAGAGGGAGTATATTGGTAGAAGGATGATGAGGTGGGAGCTGCCAGGCAAGAGAGCTCGAGGAAGACCAAAGAGAAGGTGGATGGATGTGGTGAGGGAAGACATGAATGCAGTTGGTCTTCGAGGAGATAGGCTTACATGGAAAAGGATGACGTGCTGTGGCGACCCCTAAAGGGACAAGCCGAAAGGAGAAGAAGATTATCTAAATATGTTTTAAAGCTTTATGCATAATTCCAATACAATATGTGCATGTGAGGGGCAGGTATTATTTTGTCCACTTGGGGTCAGCATCCTTACATGTGACTTTAAAAGGCAGGACCTGGCCTGTTGAGTGATTTGGTGAGTCAGCGAGCGAATGACAGTGTAGCTGACTATTGTTAGCTCATCAGGTTAACCACTCCACGAGTTGAGTCACTGGGTGTCAGTTGTGACCTAGTGTTTGAATGTACTTATGTGTTTATTTTGTTACCGTTTGTTCAGTAATGTGATTGAAATTGCACCGGTGGCTGCGTCTATCCTTGACCACATGTGGGGGCTGGCTCTTGCTTATTGCTGTGTGTGTCTGCAGTAACATTTGTCCGTGTAGAAAGGTGATCACTGCAAAATCTGAAGATATAGTGAAAAATCTGTGATATAAAATTGTAAAAAAACCGTGTAGGAAGGTCCTCCCTCCATCCGCTAGGCGGCAGTGTAGCTGTCCCCGTTGATGACTTCACTGCAAGTCATTTTTATAAGAATCCAACAGTCAATGGTCCGACCCAGCTGAAATCCCCAATAAATTGACCATGGCTGAACAAGGTGTACAACCAGCAGCCCCATCATTGGTAAGTAAAAGATAAAGAGATCACCTTCCTCATCTGGCAGTAAGATACAAAAAACAGCTTATTGTCTTATTATTACAGTGTTTAAATAATAACAGTGGAGTATTTATGTGAAGAAGGATCGATACTTTTACTCCGTTGCAATGATCGACATGCCGTTCGCTACTTTTATTAATCCATTCTTGCGTGTGCGCGTCGATTTTTAGACTCCATCTTGGACTTCCGCATTGGGCGCCCGTTGAGCCAATCCGTGATCTTAAATTTCATTGACTCCAATTCACCAATCAGATGACACAAGGCAGTCACATGACCACGCACGAGCCATTTTGGGGGTGGGGGAAGAAAACAGACTCGAAAAAACAACAGCTTTGTCATGCAGCTCTTAAATTGTGACTCCCCAAACTTGAACATTTCAGCTCACTTCTAACTTAAGAAAAAAAAAAAAATCATTTTAAAAGTTACAATGACATCAGAATCAGTTAGCATCACCCATATACAGTAGTTCCGTCGCTGTACATGCATCAAATAATTAAATAGTGACCCACATTTTTTTTAGATTGACTTGTCAATAATTAGCCTCAAGGGAAGCTTTGTTCTCTACTGTATGCCATTGTTATCGAAGAACCTTTCAGTCTGTTTTAATTGAACTCTACTTCGATTTGGTTGGTCAGTGTCTCGGTGTTGACCAAATCAAGCAGTAACTAAATGAACTCTGGCAGAGTTCAGGTATGGTGAGAAAGCAATCTGAACTTGCTCCGCTCTAAGATCGATTTGAGGTTTGAGCCTAAACATCATTGGAGTGACTTTTGGCTTGTTGTACATCTTGGGTTTAGTAAGCATTCAGGTGGCATGATAGGAGCATGTCTTCTTTTCATCGTTTGAAAAAGGATCATTTGCTGACGACATCCTTCTTAAAGTGCACTTGACTATTTGCTAATATGCTGTTATCAACAAAGGCAATTTTTTTTCAGCATATTGCCTTTATTAGCATCGCTTCACCGACTCCGCACACCCGACTTTCTTCCTGTTTTCATTCTTGTCAGTGAGAGAAGAGAGCAATCTATCAATATTGTGATGCACTTTTGTGCGGTTGGAATTTATTTGTATTTTATTTTGTTAGAAACAATGTTAGCAAACATCTGATTTGACTGAAGCATCCTAAAACAGCAACACAATGTACGAACAGGTGTTTTCATATTATTTTTATTATTTTGCTGAATCAGAGGGGACATAATAACATTGCACGAGACAACATGGAGTCTACACCAAAAGTGTTATGCTTTGCTGACAATGTTTTGTTTAGCGCGTGTCTCTGCGTTCACGCAAACATCTGGATTAGATATTCCCTCTAGGAGTGCACATCTGTCAGAGAAGTTACACAAAACCTACTGAAGAGAGCTCCGACGGTGTGTATTTTGACATTTCATTTGATTCGTTTCAATAACCTGTTTTAACGCCAGTCCATGATTATTATTTTTTTAGAATAAGAGATGACCGTAAACAGTAGAATAATTCCCAAGCCAAATTTATCTGGGCGAGAGGTCTTTCTTCATGTCTTAAAATACTCTTAAGCACCGAGCATCTCCTTGTCGTAACAACTTACTCGTATTTTCCTCCCTTGTCTCGTATGGGCAGCTATAGGATGAGGTAGGCAGATCGAAATCCCACTGTGCCACGGTTTTGCAGTATGCTGACACACTTGCATACACACACATTGCGTGTTACAGCGATTATCATACATGTACACACGCGGGGTGTCTGCAACACTCCACTGCCACCTCAATGTGTTATCTTCCGCCCATATGTGTACCTCAGGGCCGTCTCCAGTCCCAGTAATAGACTCTCTCAGTTCCACAGTGTCTCTGTCGTAGCTGGAGGGACTCAAGGGAAGTGAATGTGCGTATGCAAGTGTGTGTGTGTCAAGGCCACATTATTCCATGCTTGCCTGTCTGTCACGTTCCCATAAAACAATTCAATCCCAAACCTTACTTTACCCTGCCGCAGTTTCCCGCAGTGACTGCGACAGACGCACGCTGCAGCATATTCACATGTGCGTGCTTGTGAATATATGCAACGCTGTCTCCTTCTGGCAAGCTGCGGCTGCACTCGCAGTCGTCGCCAATAGCTTTCTTCTCCGTCCGTCTCATTAGAAGTTGTGACTCATCGATGTGACGCGATGCTCTCAACGAACAAACTTGTGCTAATGTATATTCAGGTGAGCGCTGTACGCCTATCTATGATCCCTACCTCAGATGCCGCCTCTATCCATGAGGGTTCAATGCCACTCTATCTATGCACATATAAACGAACAGCCATTCGCACTCACACCTACGGGCAATTTAGAGAATTCAATGAACCTCGCACGCATGTTTTTGGGATGTGGGAGGAAACCGGAGTGCCCGGAGAAAACCCACGCAGGCACGGGGAGAACATGCAAACTCCGCAAAGGCGGGGCCGGGATTTGAACCTCGGCCCTCAGAACTCCGAGGCAGATGTGCTAACCAGTTGTCCGCCATGCCGAGCGTTGAACATTACAACACAAAAAGAATAAACATAAGAGGGTGAGATAAAGAAAATAACCAGAATGATGCGGTATCAGAGAGATAAAGGTTAATCCGTTTAAGATGCTGCATATGATCGCAATAGCTGCACAGTGATGACGTCACCTGCAGAATGTTGCTTTTACCCTTTTGGCAATGTTGTTTATTCTCCACTCAATTATCCTTACAGTCAATGGCGGCCTCTCATTGTCTCCACTTGCAATGATTAACACCTTGAGAATATGGACACTATGTAGGTCACTGCTGACATTAGCACAAATGAGGCATCTGGACAATTAGACACTTAAATTCATATCTCCATAATGATCATTGTTATGTTATAATGGGATCAAAGAATGTGTCGCTTGAATATTTACAGTTTACAAGAACAAAGAGGGATAATGGATGTTAATGGCGACCTGCAGAGTGTCCCTTATGCAAATGTGCGCGTGTGTGTGTGTGTGTGTGTGTGTGCATTCATCGTGTCTTGCAGGGGCTATAGATTGTTTCTACTGTCACTCATGTGGACCTCCTGCAGTGTGGCAACTGAAAATCACACCCCCATAAAGGAAACTATTTGAAATTAATCTCGCAATTATTCTGGAAATGCCTATGCGGTGGTGTGGGCTGAGTCCTCCTGCTTAGAATCACCACACACACACGCCTTCCACATGTCTCGATGAGGACACCTGGTCGGGCCATTTCACAGAAGCTGGAGCCACAGAAGCCATTTTGAAGTCGCTTTTCATCAGATGTCTGCTACCTGAGGCTGCGAAACACAAATGTTAGCACTCATTTTTATCACATATATTCAAACCTAGTGCTACCGAGGTCAAGCGATTAATTTTCCCGTTTCAGATGAAAGATATATCCAGGTAAGTTCTTGTTTGTGCCTACCCAAAAGGCACAAAAAGCATGTACAGCAAAAGACATTACTGCTTGTATTTCTGCAAGCCTTTTGCAAAGCTAGTTCGCCTGCAACAAGGCGCCCATAAAGACCATTGTGATGTTGCCAGAGCCTTCAGTTAAAATTCTTAAAAGAGGCTCGAACACATTTGCCACAGAGGGAATTTTTCATATAATTCCCAGGTGATGGATCCCGAAAGGGTGAACTGGTTCCGTTTCAACAACCGCCAAAGGACGCACAAGGAAGTGACTTCAGGTGCTATGCATATTATGTAGGCCTTTTTTGAAGGAAGGTCTTGTGGTGACATGTCTGTAGTTGTGGGCTTGGACCGTCTCAGGACCCCCTAAGCCAGGCCTGAACCGTGTACGGTCAATGTATACTCATGGGACTGTTGCCTTCTCACATGAGTATGGAACTTTGGGGTGCGATCAGTGTCTTAAATCCTGACCTAATCACAGATATATAAAAAAAAAAAATAATAATAATAATAATAAGTCATTTGTAGGATTGTTGAGCAATGGTGGAACACTGGCCAAAAAACAGCTACAGTAGAAGTTCAAGGCAAGTTTCACCAGTTGGGTAGGACGGATTCAATTGCAAGGAAGGTCACCTCCTCAAAAAGTATGGAAGACCTCATGGATCCACAGCAGTACATGGAGCTGACAGAAGCTGTGAAGGCAACATGCGGGTGAGCGAGGTCGCTTCATTATCCCAACACCAGCCCAAAAAAAATGGCCATGCCCTGCTTAAAGCAAGCAAACTATTAAAAGCTCAGGGTTTGATCAATACTTGAACAACAAAGACCTTGTAAAGAAAGCCACTGAGTCCCATGATGTCAACCAAGGAATGTGGAATGTGTGGATTTCGGCTATGGCACTGAGGAACATCCAAGAGTCCTTGTGGATTGTCCCCACCCTCATTCATGCCTTTCACTAAAGAAGTCGAGGAAATCCCTATGTATCTCGGCAAAATGCACAATGAGCACTACAAGTTCCTTGCTTAAAGCCTTCTCCCAAAGCCTAGATTAAGCTGGCAAAAGTGTGTCTCAGCCTGATGGCCAGAGACACTGGTCTGGTCTGTGCTGGTCTGTGCAGGGCCTTGTTAAGAGTTATCACCAAGGGGAAACGTGGTTGTACCTTACCAATTCTCCTCGCACCCGAAATGGCGTGTGCATTACAGCTCCTTGTTGATCAGAGACTGCCATGTGGTGTTCTTAAAGATAACCAATACGTGTTACACCTCTGCAAGACCAAGAGTCATGACATGCCTGGGGTTTAGACTGCCTATGTGCCCATGCAAAACTTTGTGCTGCAAGATCCAAGCTGCACAAGCACGCAGCTATTTTGTCAACCACGTTAAACATGACAGACACTGAGATGGACGAGCGGGATATTTCTTGTCTATGACGTAAGAGTCCATTGTGAATTGTGGGTCAGTCCGTTGTGGCTTCCCGAGAAGACCATGCAGCTTGCCAGGGTCAGCAAAGTTTTGATGGAACTCAAACAAGGAGTATTAGCAGAGGTTCAAGACCAGAACTTGGATCAAATTGAACTGTATCCATATGGTGGCTCATTTTATTCCTATTTTTACAATATATTTGTTGTTTGAGCACACTAAAATGACTGTACTGTACTTTAAAATTGCTTCCACTGCAAAAGTTATACCAGTTGATACCAGTGATGAAGAATACAGGACTTGGTGGATGCTGAGGCCGAGGTGGAACCCACTATTGTTGGGGTGACATCAGACGGCGGAGTCGGTGCAGCTGGAGGTATTGCTGCTGGGGAGTCATTCAGTGCTAATGCTGAGCTGGGAACTAGCATTGTTGGGGAGAGATAGGACACTCCATTCGTTCCAGCAGGAGCAGCTGGTATGCCACTACCATCAGCAGCACCACCACACAAGGGGGGGGGGATTGGTGGAGCCACCGAGAATCGCAGGCAGTGAAAAAGCTATTTCTTTATAAGTTATTTCATCACCTCTTTCATGGTTATTTACTGGCCAAACCAGAACTTCTTTTAAGGCCCAGGACTGCAAAATTGTTTAAGACTACGTTTACATTACAGTCAGGAAAAGGAAAGTGCAAAAATATAAAAGAAATCAAAATCAAAGTTCAATAAAAGTTGTATTCAGTGAGCAGTACTGGATCCACTGCGAGTGTGGAGTAAAAAAAATCCAGTTTCACCAATTTTTTTCACAAGAGCGTGCCGACGAACCTCTACTGTCTCCTCGATATACGTAACCCACAATGTGTATGTGTGCATCCTTGCATGCTTGGATGTGTGTGTGTGTGTGTGTGCATGCTTGCATGCATGTGTGTGTGTTGTCAGAGTTCATGACCATTAATGTGTCCGCTTTTGCTTGTCTGTACTCCAAATAGAGAGAGGAAGAAGAATAGCAGCAAGACAAGAGACTATAGGTCATTACTCTGATGCGGACTGTGCATGTATGCTTTCTACGTATCGTGTTTAATGGACAGCAGGGTGTTTGGATCATTAGGCTTCTGTTCTTCAGCCACGCGGGCGTCATAGCAGGAGACGAATCCTGTACCACGTGAACATATCGTCACAGGTTTGTCCAGATGAAGCGTGTGTGTACGTGCGTCCACGCGTAAACGCGTGCGTTGACAAACGGAGGGCAGCACTTGGTCTATGATAGAATCTGCGAATGGACGCCACCTTCACCAGCATGAGGACAAGTCATTTTAACAGGCTAATGGAATTTTACAGCACGGGAATAAATTTCAGAAGATATCATCTCGTGCAGCGGGAGAAGTACTGTACTGTGGTGGATTCTGATATTTTCATCTATTCCCACATGGGGGAAGACAGGACTTAATTCCAGCTAAGGAGAGATGAGATGCGATTTCAAATGAATTTACACAGCCCACTGGAAGACCAAACATTGTACTTTCTTTAAATTCATTCATACATTCACTCATTGCAGAGGTGTTTTTATGAAAAAGAATAGGAGGACACCGACCACTTGGGTCAGCTACAAACATCTTCACAATTGACCTCAGATTTGTTGATGTCTGGCATGACAACACTGATGACTGAGAGCTTTGTAACGCTGCAATTGTAAACCGCCAAGATGAAGGAGTTGGCAGGGTCTACTTCAAGAGCGAGACACCCCCTAACTCCCGTCATTATCCAGAAGGAGGAAGTGGAGACAGTGGACTGCACAAGTTCATAATGGAGGCTAACAAACCGCTGTGAGAGTACGTTAGCAAACCTCACTCCCTCGATGCGTGACGAGTGCGTTGGCCAGTAGACGAGCAGGCCGGGGTTTTAGCTTAGCGGTTATTGCACTGGACTCTGACCCGGTGAGTACGATGGCACGTGGGTTTGAGCCCGGGGGTGCGAGGAAGCCGAAGAACCAGGATAAAACCCATGCCAGCGCTCAACAGGTGAATTTGTGACCTGCACAGAAAGGCCCGTGCCCAGATTCGATCGGCAGAGCTGAGAGATGGATGTGGTTACCACTAACTACTGTTGGTCACCATGTTGCCTCTGTGCATTCAGCTTCAACAAACAAACAAACAAACAGGTCACTTTGGTGCCAGAGTACTTTTGGCATTGGAGTCTGATGATAACATCTGATACAGCCAATAATGCAATTTGACCACAAATACCTGCACTATGAATGTTACATAGAAATTCCTCTACCGACAGCAGTATAAGGTTTTGAGAGGAGAACATTCTTACACTTCAATTTTACAATTGGACCAAGACTCCATATCAAATGTGAAATGTGTAGCTGAGTCAGAAGTAGAGCGGTACACATCTTTACCGAAAATCTCCACTGTCTTGTTGGCAGAAAGGATTTTGGAAATGCTCTTGAAAGCTCAGTATGCACTTCAGTATGGACATGTGCCTTACGGATGGGTCATTTATGGCTCTCTTTGCTTTCAAGTTGCCTTTTAATAAGCAAAACTGAGAGTCATAAATAATTCTTAAGATCCACTAAATCATGAGACGTTAATGGCTTTGTGTGTGTTTTGTCAGGTGACATTTAGAAGTGCTTATCGTCCCCATAAAAGGCTTCTGAGAGTGCCATGGAGATCAATATCTTTTCTGTAAACAAGTACTGCAATAAATCATTTTCAAGGATTGAAAGGATTCTGGTTCTCACACCTTTC
Source organism: Phyllopteryx taeniolatus (assembly GCF_024500385.1). Lineage (NCBI taxonomy): Eukaryota > Metazoa > Chordata > Actinopteri > Syngnathiformes > Syngnathidae > Phyllopteryx > Phyllopteryx taeniolatus. The sequence continues at coordinate 13,103,555 of NC_084514.1, forward strand.
ATAATGAAATTAGCAAGGGACACTTTGACTACAGCGAAAAACTCTTTTTTTTCCTTTGGTCGTGCTCGGCTGTTCGGTCGAGCAGAAAGGAGACTCTGCATCCCTTTAATGCCGGAATTTACTGTGCCACGACTGTGCTGTGGTTCTTTGGATTCTGATGAAAATTTCTGCCAGACACAGCAAAGTTTTAGAGGGGAGTGACGGGAAAAAAAACAAAGAGACAGTGAAAAGAAAACTAAATAGTATAGGACGAGAAGACAACAAAAGATAGGACACTAGCTGTAAGAAGGATGAGGAAAGTAAATCATACGCCTCGTACAATGACACATTAGATTCCAGTGTCGCATGGGGCAGTAGTGCTACACCCTGTGAAGGACGGACAGGACAAAGAGCTAATGGACCCGGCTGTACAACAGAAGTGTGGTGGGAGTTGCTACATCAATTCTAAACATCTATAGAAAGGGAGTGCGAGGGATGGGATACCAAGGATACCAGTAATATTGATCATTTTTCCATAACTAATATATGCCTGTGGGTATTGTTATATGCTCTGTCTGCATGTGTTTCTGCACCGTTTGTGTTTGTATAACCGCCACAATGTTCAGTGCATCGCCATTAATCTTGACATAACATACAGTGTAATAGTGGTTAGCACGGAGTTCTCTGTTGGAACATCTGCGTGGAGTTTGCGTGTTCTCTTGGTGCGTCTGTGTGGTTTCTTCAGTTATTCTGGCTTCCTGCCACATGCAGTCCTGGGTGTGCTCAGCTTTAATCTTGAGTCAGCGGTGACAGGATCACCCGCGACCCTTATGAGGACAAGCAGTATGGAAAGCGAATGGATGGATGGATGTTAGTGAAGGTCACGGTAAACCACGAAAATGTCATCGTAGCTGGTCTTCTTGCTTGTTGAAAACATTTCACCTTCATTCCCAAAGGTTTCTTCACCTCCACATTTCTGGCGGAACGCCTCCAAATTTGGGCACAATACATTTGAAATGTCTAAGTACTTGAGGATTTATCCAAGTAATTCATGGATTAGGGTGGACCTGATATCCGTGATTTAATAGAATCCATCTGAGGTCCATTCTGTAAGACTGCCACTGACTAGGGAGCTCCGAAAGTACGTTTTATTTGATTTAAGAACTTTCAAAAGTCAAATCAACCGAGTAGGAACTGTTTCATTTTCTCTTCTTTCCTTCTATGTCGGCATAGCAGCAGATAGATATGAAATCGCTTTCAATCTCAAACTAATTTCCACCCAAAATATGTCTTACAGCCCTCTGACCCGGAGTGCGGTGTATCTCGGTCCATCTGCCGCACAGACTTGGCCGCGCCGGCTGGTGTGTTTTACGCAGTCACAGATGACCCTGAACGACACGAAGCCGGCAGCAGATGCAGGGGCCGGACTGGCCACTGGTGGCCCAGCCCCAACAGCTGCGACACTAAAGGTGGGTAGACTGGCTCACAATGACGAATGACTTTGGCCAAGTTGCTCAAAACCAGCCTGCTCCACAACTTTTCTTTCGTGTGTTTCATCTCGATCGCTTCGCACGGTTGGTTTCAAAGGAAGAATCCAACCATCCGTTTTCTATACGACTCTGTACCGGATCATTGCCCTGTTAGTCACTTTAAAATTCTCCCCTTCATTTGCACAATTGTCATTGTATCAGCATCACCATCTAGTGGTAAACTTTCATTGCTTAATGACTCTCCATACTCGTGTTTTCTATGTCATAAATGTATATTTTGCCATACTAGAGCGGCTCCAATGACCGAAGACAAATTCCTTGTGTGTCTTAATTGTAACATACTTCGCCATTAATGCTGATTCTGATACTAACTTGAGCTTTTGGGTGATCTACATCCATTTAAATGTACGTGCATGTACGCACACTCAAACACGTACACACACAGATACATTCACACACGTGTACACAAACACACGCACACAAAAGGAAGAAAAAACACTGTGGAAAAACTCAGGCTGGATTCCAATTCTAATTCTGTATATGTGTCGTTTTGACTTCGATGTGCGTTTCAAGCGACGTATCCAATATCACTGTGTGTATCGCTAACCAAACTGTTTGCAGCATTACAAAGCGAGCTGTATAGTTTCAATTCATGGTGACTTGTACAACACAGCGGTTAGCAATTTGGCGCGCCTGTGGTCGAGAGGTCCGACGTTCCTATCTCTGCTCAGGTCCTCTTTTTGGGCTTTGCATGTTCTCCGCTTGGTTGCGTGTTTTTTCTCGACGTACTCCATTGCAAAAATATGGATGTTAGGTCAATTGAAGACATGTCCATTAGTGTGAATGTGAGCGTTAACGGTGGTTTGTCTCTATGTGCTCTGCAATTGGCTGGCGACCAGTACAGGACGTAGCCTGTCAGTTGGTTAATGCCTCGATCAGACTACAGGATTTTAGCCCTTATATTGGCCCGATTAGCTATCACAGCCCATTTCCCAGATCGGGCCCGACAACATTTCTTGTACTCGTGTCATACGGTAATCCACAACCAATGATTTGGCCCTACAACGCCAAAAAGAAAAGTCTGGGATGTGGGATTTTTGGGTATATCAGCCACGTAGTATGACGTAAGGACGGCAACACTCCGACAGCCCACCTCGACGTCGACCGATAGGATTCTGTATATTGACCAGCGCGTTGCCTCCCGCGCTTCCCGTTGTCAACACATTGCCGCATTTATTCACGCACACCAACCAATGTTTACCGAAGCTTTAGAGCGTGATTCGACAGAACGCCGGCATGTTTAGGAATTCATTCATTTCAAAAGTAACTAAGTTCGACGGCAAGTAACTTTTGAGTTACTTTCAGCAGCTGCCAAGTGGCAGTAATACCACTTATCCACAGGACAAAAAAGAGCATTAGATTAACCGTACCAATTACATTGGTAATGTACACCACACAAGTTACTGAACGATATCATCAACATGAACCAATAACTTCAACATTCGTGTCGTTGAAGCCACATTAAATGAACAATTTAGTGCAGACTTAACATGCCAAATACAGTAAGTACATAAACATGCAAGTACACTTCTCGAGAGACTCTTAACTGATAGACAGACAGACAGACAGACAGACTGTAGCAATCGTGCATATTGTTTGAGTTATGTGGTTTCTGATCGTGTGGGTGTCCATGAAGGCAACTGTGCGTGGGTGCGTGTACGTAAACATGAGCGGGTGGTGGTTAGATGTCGGGCTTGGGGGAGGCAGACAGGACTGCACTTCATGTTGTTTTAAAAGCACGATTGCGGCCAACAGTACTCATTTTATTTGCATTGTAGAGTTATTGTTAGCTTTTCCTGATTTCATCCCCCAACACACACACTTGCTTTTTGATGTGAAGAGAGAAACCCTTTTACGAAAAGTTTACGCAACTGTTTAACTAGCAAAGCTGTGGGGGGAGAAGCACTTTGAAGAAGAAGAGTCACCTTTATTGTCATGAACATGCATGCATGCATGCACACAAAATGTGTTCTCTGCATTTTGCCCATCACAGTGAACACATACACATGTTAGTGGAACACACTGGAGCAGCGGGCAGCATTACAGGTTATCAGTGTCTCGCTCAAGGACACCACAGCCGTGAGTCCGGGGGGATGTTGGCGGATGGTCCAGTCGGGGTCTTGCACCTCGGTCCCCCCGCAGATGATCTTAACCATTGGGCCACGGCTGCCCGTGCACGAACGGCGGCAGTTGAGAGTGTTAAAAAAGCTCAAAAGCATTGAAAGCGCTCACTTTTTATTTTCAATATTCTTTAAGCTAAGTAAGTAAGTCCTTCAGTGAGTCAGTCCTTACCTCAATGAGGATTTCTGACCACGCACTTCGGTATGAATAATTAACCCACAACGCGTTGCGCGCTTAACATGCCAGTAAAACTTGATTCTTAACGTGGTAAATAAAAAAGTAACAACAATCAAATAACAAAACTAATGTGGCAACAGTGAAGCTGTGCTTTATATTTACTTTATATTTATAAACTACCTCCAGTCATTTTCCTTGTGTTGTCAAAATGCTATTGAACAGATGGGCGGCTGCTTCTTCAAGTCATTATCCACAGATAATGACTTGCTAAGAGTCCTGGGCGACTCAATAGCAACTATTATCGGTTTGATGAAGTAACGGTAATCTGCTTTCTTCTTTACATTGCTCGTTTTTGAGTAAGGCGTTCCTGGCATCACAGTATGTCACTCGCGAAGAACTCCGCCTTCCCTTTCCAACCCCGAGCCAGCGCTGTGCTGTCAACATAACAAACTCGTGTGCTCTCACAAGTGGTTCCTCTACATGGCGGCAAGCAATCAGAGGAAAGGGGGTGGTCTTAGCCAAATATGGACAAAGCCGATACAAAACATGGGTCAAACAGAAGTAGATGTCAGAGCGGCCTTTTCTGGACACACACAAGTTGAGGTCAGGACTCTGTGCAGGCCTGTCAAGTTCATCCGTGTACCAAATTCTCTCATCCATGTCTTTTGTGTACCGGTGCACAGACATGTCGGAACAGGAAGGGCTCATCTCCAAACCGCTTGACTGTCCAATATCTCTTGGTATCCTGAAACATTCAGAGTTCCTTTCACTGGAGCTAATATTTTGGACATTTTCAACTTTGTGGGAACAGTTTGGAGATGGCCCCTTCCTGTTCCAACATGACTCTGCATCAGTACACAAATCAAGGTTAAGAAAGACATGGATGAGTTTGATGTGGCCTGCACAATCCTGACCTCAACCCTATAGAACACGTTTGGGTTGATTTCGAGCAGACAGTGAGCCAGGACTTCTCGTCCAACATCACTGTGTAACCTCACAAATGCGCTTCTGGAAAATCCATCCATCCATTTTCTGAGCCGCTTCACGTACAAACAAACAACCAACCATCCGCACTCACATTCACACCTACGGGCAATTGAGAGTCTTCAATTAACCTAGCATGCGTGTTTTTTGGGATGTGCGAGGAAACCGGAGCGGCCGGAGAAAAGCCACGCAGGCACGGGGAGAACATGCAAACTCCACACAGGATTGAACCCCGCTCCTCAGAACTGTGAGGCAGACGCTCTAACCGGTCGTCCACCGTGCCGCCTGCGCGTCTGGAAAATTGGTCATAAATTCCCATGAACACACTTCTAAAGTGTATAAGATGTTATAATTGCAGAGGGTGGATTGATGTCATATTGAACCCTGTGGGTTAAGAATGGGATGTCACTTAGATTCATATCTGAGTCAAGGCAGGTGAGCGAATACATTTGGCAATATCGTGTACGCCATACATGACTTTGTAGGGATTGAAGAATAGCGAAAGGGAGCAATGGGTTAATGCTGACATAAAGGACATCAAATGTGAATTGAAACTGTGAAAACACTTTCTACGTTACTGGATATGTTTTCATCTTACTGTCAAGTTCAATTCGATCAGCTTTCGAAAAGCAAGAATGGGAAATAGATAAATCGATTGTTTTTTTTTTCAGAGCCATCATTAGAATCAAGAAACATTCAGAAGGTAAAACATTTCAAATGGCTTAAGAGTCACATATCAAGCTATGGTAGTTGAAATGTTCTATTTCCATGTGTTGTCACATTATCCATCACAGTAAATACAAACAAAGTGTGTGTTAGTCGGCGTGACAAAGCTGTCAGTGTGGGTGGAACAAAATGAAATGAAATGCAGTGAACAAAAAAGGAGTTGGAAAAAAAATCGGAAGGAAGTCATTTTAGAGTTCAAGCCCAAAAACAAGTTGATGGGAGGGAAGGATGCTGCGACTGCCTCTTGCTCCACCCCATCTAGCATCTCCCCTCGCCTCCCCTGCTGAGAAGTCGGCTTTCATGTTCTTTTCAAAGTCTCAGGTAATATTACCCCGGGCAACCTTGACAGAGCCTGGGGCAAAGGCAGCGGCTCGGTTCGGCACCTGTGCAAACACTCACCCGTGTGGCGGGTAGACGCTCGCTGCAAAGCTTTGTGCATTAGCATTCACACAATCACTTCTCTCTGCCAACACGCACACGCACACACACACTCCGATTGTCTCCACACCGTCGCTGTCATTAAGACTCATTAAGGCGGATGGTTTTATTGAAGGCGGTTGTGTTGAGGCATCCTCTGCATTATTCATATCTGCTATACACATTCACCACGTACACACACATATTCATAGAGACACTTATTACACATGCAGGAATCTGTAGCAGAGAAAAGAGCTGCATAGCCTATATAGGTCACTTCCTTCTCCACCCACATCACACTGAAAGTGGAATTGGAAGGCAGGAGGGAGGGAGCAATGGAGACAGAGAGCTTATTATAGAACACACGCACGCACGCACGCACGCACGCACGCACACGAAGACCCGAGGCCCCGGCAGATAAGGGGTGTCCACCTCAGAGGACAAGACTGTCATCACTATGAACGAAGCTTGAGTGGCTAGCAGGTACTATGAATGAATTGCTGCAACCTCGTGCGCAGTATGAGCTCAACAAAGATTGTGAGTTCGAGTTGAAAGCTGTTCCAATACCCAACGTATGACCTTCTAATATGTTTTGAAAAGTACAAATTGATTGCACACATGTTGAAAGATTGAAATCTAACCTCGTAAAAACGGACCAAAAATAAATGTGAATTTATAGATTCATAAATTACATGCAATATTCATCACATACAGTATAATAAGGGTTATAAGTATTCACAATTATGGGGAGGCAAAAGAAAGAAAGGGGGAATGCTAAGTGCTTTGGTTAAATGCACACTGGAGATTACATTAATGAGACTGTAATGCTAATAAATGATATTTCCGGCTTATTACTAGTGAGCTTTAATTCTTGTTTGTTTAATGTTTCTCTCAAATATATCATCGGGAGCAATGTTCATTCTGGGAATGTGAAAAGGGTTAATCACTCCATTAATGGTAAAGGACTGATCAAATTGTTACTATTCTGTGAACTATAAATTGGAATGAAACTGAATTCAAAAAAAGCCCGTCTGTCTATCTATAGACCGAGACACATTTCGAAACTTTTTCCACCCCGAATGTTACCTCGAATTTGTACAACTCAATGGGGGGGGAAAAAAATGTTTTGAAGAGGGGAAATAAAACTAAACTAAAACTAGTGTTCACACTCTGTTATATGTGAGATGAACCAATAACGTTCAAACTCATGTTAAATTGTCAGCACACACCTGGCACCGTTTAAAGGGCATCTGATTCACGCTTTAAAAAAAAAAAAAAAAGTTCACCTGGCATTTTTGTTTCAAGTCTTACAGCAAAAGCCATGGTCTGCAGAGAGCTTCCATATCATCATTGTCGAAAGGTATCAGTCAGTAGAAGGCTACAAAAAGAATTTCCAAGGCATTTCATATAGCATGCGTGAAGACAGTCATCATCAAGTAGAGAAATTAGAGCACAGCAGTGACATTAAGGAGAACTGGACGACCCGCCAAAATTGATCAGAATGAGATGAAAACTAGTCAGGTAGACTGCAAAGAAGTTGACAGCAACACTGCTGAAACTTCTAGCAAGTGCTGGCTGTTTAGTACACGTGACAACAATCTGCTGTCTTCTTCATATGTCCGGCTACGGCATACGGTGGAAAGATGGAAACCTTATCCAGCAAAGAAAAGTGCCCAAGATTTTACAAAACCACACTTGAAATCTCTGAAACGCATGTGGCTTAATGTGTTAAGATTCACTGAAAGCAAGGTTGACATTTTTGCCGATAATTCCAAAGACTATGTTTGGTGTAGACAACACTGCTCACATTTGAATGAACACCATACCTACAGTGCCACATGGTGGTGGCAGCATCGTGCCTCCTTAGTGATTTTTCTTCAGCTGGAACTGGGGTCTTGGTCAAGGTGAAGTGAATTATCAACAGTTCCAAAACAAAAACAAAAACCTCCAGGTTTGTTCCAGAAAGAAACTCTAGGAAAGGTCTACTAAAAAAGATGGATTTGATTTGTGGTGAATCAGAGGCACTTGAAATGGTAGCAGGTGTGCGCTAACTCCTATGTAACCTGAATTTGAATGTGATTGCGTAATTCTGAACACAGCCACACCTCCAGTTGCAAGAGGGCGTGCACACTTGCACGACCCCATTAGCTCACTTGGTTAGTTTCACCTAACCTCTTGAAAAGAGTTCACTTTTTTTTTTCAAGTGAGTTGTGCACATTCAATGTGGGAAACGTTGATTCATCTTAGTCTCATTTGTAGCATCACAAAACCTGGCATTTGAACAGGGGTGTGTAGACTTTTTTTTGGAATGAAAAACAACTGAAAGTGACCAGATATTCATATTTACGACCATCCAGCACAATACCGTTCGTCGTATCTCGAGCTATATAGATTTTCTGAAAAAGCAATAAAAAAAGCGTTTCAGATTTAGCCTAGCGACAAGAATGTTACGTTTCCATCACGAGGGACTGCAATAGGGCCTCCTGGAATGAGGTACATTTGAATGAGAACCCCAAGCTTTCCGTTGATCCTTGTTTCGCGATTGGTGCCATCGATTTCTCCTGATTGTCGCAGTCTCTCACTCTACTCTTTGAGTTTATTTCGAAGCACTGAGGTAAAAAATTCGTATCAATTCCAATCGGGAAGCTAGAATGTACCGCATAATACCATAGCCACCCTCAGACCATGTATGGGGATGACATCATAGCGATCACGAATCCATGACATCACTATCCATTTTGTTATTCTTATTCTGTCCATGGGCATAGGGAGCTCTCAGTTCATTTTCTTCTTATTTTCACCATAGACAAAGGCAATATAATGAATCATTATCAAGTCTCCTCCCATAGCTTTCCTGATGACACAGTTGTTATACAGTTGCAGTACACACCCCTACGCTTCCATTCCTGGATCATCTTCGCCACCGCCCTCATCAACGGCATTACTATCCTTCTGGCTGGAGGACATACAGGCACGGAATGGATGACACAACGATTCGTACAACTAATCCGCTCCAAGACGAAAGCAATCTTACACTTGGTTACACTGTAGCTTGTAAATATCCCCCCAAAAAGAGCATCGCATTCTTTAATCTGAACATTCCCCTCTCATCATCAGCGACTAATTAAGGTGCAAGGTTTGATCCTAATCTCACCTTTGAAGACCACATCTACACCATACTTTTATTTGCACGCACTGTTTCTAGCGCCGACATTGCACCTCCTGTTTCAATTCAGAACAGGAGTCTCCAGAGGCTCCAGTATATCCTGAATCACCCTGCTCGGATTCTGATGAGAGTCCAAAAAACCTACCGTGCCGGCTCTAACCAGTCGTCCACCATGCCGCCACGCTTCGTGCGTTACGAGTCATATGACATTTTTGCAGTGATATTGCTTTTCTTTACATGATCTTGCATTAAAAAGTACAATATTTCAGAAGCAACAAGAGATTGGACTGTGAAGAATATAAGTGGTGCTCACCATTATTGGCACTCCTTCATTTTTTGCATAGCCTGTATAATATCTTCAGAAAGAAATGCAAATGTAGCGAACTTATATCATCAGGATCTTTTAATTCGAGGTCCAAAGTGATTTAACAAAGAAAATAGTTTTTTCAACTTATTGTAATGTCAAAGACAAAAAAAAAAAAAAAACCAGCTATAAGCTATATATATATATATATATTTATATAAGCTTTTTGCACTTCTCAGGTGGTATTTTCTCCCACTCTTCCTTTGCAATTTGTTCAAGCTCTTTTCCCCAATGGCAGATTTCAGCTCCCCCCCAAAAATGTTCAATTAGATTGAGATCAGGACTCATTGCTGGCCATTTTAAAATAGTTCATTTTTTTTCCCTTTTCAACCATTCCTGTGTGCATTTGGATGTGTGGGTCTTTGTCCTGCTGGAGGACCCATGAGCTTCGTCTCACCGGGTAAGACATTTCGTTCTAAAACCTCGTCATCATTTTGGGAGAAAACCGGAGTGCCCGGAGAAAAGCCACGCAGGCACAGGGAGAACATGCAAACTCCACACAGGCGGAGCCGGGGATTGAACCCCGGTCCTCAGAACTGTGAGGCTGACGCTCTAACCGGTCGCTCACCGTGCCGCGGTAGAAGCTCAATCATTCGTTTTCATTAAAAAAAAATTTAAAACTAGTGTCGCACAACTGGTTTCACAACAAACTTTTAGTATATTGCCTAGTCAGGAAAGCAGTCACCCACATTTAAAAGGGGGCACTTCTCAAGGCAGCCATCGTCTAAACCCGGGTTACTCAAAAGCAAACCATTTTTTTCAATAAGTCAAAGACCTATTTATTGAGGTCAGCCACATTCAGTAATACTGTAATATTCAAAACAAAAACAAAAATAAGATCAAATAAAATGTCAAATTTCGTTTTGACATTAATAATATAAATAGTGACTAAAACAAAACATGACCCCTGTCATGAAGCTTTTCTCTTTTCATTCTTATCATGTTTGATGGCAAAGGAAAAACTGTTATGTGTAGTGATAAACAGAAACACATCGAAAGAGACATTTTTCCTTGATGGCTTGAATGCGTGGGTTGACTTCGGTAGGATAGGAACGTGTTTGCTAAGCTGTTTTTTTTTTTATGGGGGGGGGGGTCTTTTTGTCCTTCAATTATCCAGTTAGTGTAGACATGTTGCTTTACAATGTAATACTTTAATACACTGAATCTAACCCTTTTCAAATAAATCATGGATCGCCAGGCACAAAAAGGAAAAGGACTATGGCTCCCGCTGGTGGTTCTCCAAGGTCGTTTTGAATGTATTTCAAAAGCAGTCAAACAACCTTCATTTTTGCTCACCCTATCGTGTTGGCTGCTACGGTTCCATGTGATTTTGTGAGGACAACAAGTGCTCCTTGCAGTGAGAAAATAACACACCTCGAGTGAAGCGCTGAACAGTTCTGAATAGCAAGGCCACCACGTTTTCAGAGCAGAGAAGCAAGCGAGAGCATATCCCATCTTGATAGGTAAACTGACAGTTGTGCATAGGTTTGTGTGTGCGTGTGCGTGTGTGTGTATTGTTGGGCTCACAGGGCCAATATCAAAGCATAGGTTCACTGGTTCTCCTTGTCACCTGGGTGCCTCTGTCCTCACCTGATGTCTTGTCAGTGACCCAAATGTCAAGTGCATCTGTGTTCAAGTGTGTGCATGTGCGTGTGTGTGCGCGTGCGTGTGTGTGTGTGTGTGTGTGGTCAACCTAGCAAAGAAGAAGACAGATCTGGGTCAGGCAGTTCCCATGAGAGTGTCGGAGCGCACCGCGGCGGATGACATGTCTGATGTGAGTGAGTGAGCAGCGAGCAGAGGGAGAGAGAGCGTGAGCATGCAGCCAGACAGGAATACAGGCTGGGGTCGCAGGAGGACGACATCATCACATGATCTCACATGATCTCACATGATCTCACATGCAAATGCACGCAAGCACACACGCACTCACAGTCCTGCTTTGTGTTAGTTGGTGCACAGTAAATCGGTGCAAAAATGCAGCGACACCCATGAATGGGGGGGGGGGGGGGGGGGTCTGCGTAAAAGGTATCAACAGCCAACGACACCACACAGCAGAATTTATTTTCTCATCATCATAGTATAGCCTATAGCTGTGTTCATTTTTATTTCGTTTTAGTCAGTCTTTTTGGACCAAAAATGTCATTTAGACTTAGTCATAGTTTAGTCATCTAAATTGTTTAAGATTTAGTCTAGTTTTAGTTAACCAAATACCATGAGATAATAACTCCAGCAGATCTAGTCAAGTAAAATTGTGTGAAGGGCAATACCGTATGTAAACTTTCCCTTCACTTTCTTAAAGTAATTACTATTCCCGGTTCTCAGTGTGGTACCAGCAGTGATATGTGGGCTCCCTCTAGAAGGACATGAAGGAATCACTGATTCAAATGTGCATAGCGTTACAGTGAATTCATCTTTTTTTATGATTCATTATTATGTTAAATCCAGTGCAGTACATTTGGAAAATAACCATAGTTGTGCTTAAGTTCAATACATGTACAATTCATCTTTTATTTATGTACAATTTCTTTTAACTTTTGTGTGCAATAGATTTTTAATTTAATCATTTAAGTACATCTTATTTTTCCATATCCAAGCACAGTATTAATGTTCACACCATGTATAATGTTACAGTGGTTTAGAATATTAAAAGACATTCACTGCCATTGACGGCTTTAGAAGTCAAATATCCATGTTAACTGGGAAGGCTGGCAGTGATTAAATACAGCGTTTAGGAATAAAACCACGGGTTTTTTTGATGAACACTCAGGCCTCGTGCACTCGGTATTTTAATGTTGGTCATAACTGTGGTGCTTGGAGAACCAAGCATTTTTCTAGGTGGCACTTGGAGTAAAATGTTTGGAACAATTGACCAAGATGAAATGAAAACCTATGAATGTGTTAAGGTATGCAATTCACTTATTTGGACCAAAAATGTATTTACCCGTAAAACTATCAAATCACCAGTGCCATGAGTGCAAAAATAAAAACATTTGAGTGCATCAGCTGTAATGCCAACAGGTCTACTCTTTTTGAATCAGTGAGACTCAAGTACAGCATTGTGGCACCGTGACACAGACGTACCCTGTGAACTGTGGAGCCACACAAACATACGCATTATAACATGCATACCCGAAGCCACTGATACCAAAGCCTTCAATGAAAACATGCAAAATGGCGAGGAGTGTTAACCAAACAGCGGTGAAGTCACCGGACTAGCAGATTCACGATGAAGCTAAATAGCAACATAGCGAAATGGTCGGCACCCGCCACGGCCACCGGCCGATTGGCCCTGTTGCCCTCCCGGAAGCGGCTTATTTAGAAGACGGCAACTGGATCGTATTCATTTGGGATGACGTTTACAAAGAAAACTGAGCTGCCAGTCATTCGGACTGCTGCTGACTTTGGCTATGAGGGAACGAGTGTAGTGAGCTAGCCCAGGAGCCCCCATCTTCATTGGTTAAAGTCAACATTTCCCTATGACTATCCCGTCACAAGGCACTCACTGCTTTACTATTTAGACACCATATCAGCGGAAATAAAATGTGTTTTTTTCTTCCACGCTGATGTTACATATTGTCATGTATCATAATTATGACTGTGTGTGTCTGCGTTGTAAACCTTCATTTGTCCTCTTTATTTCCATTTCACTCATAACAAACAGATTGTTTGGCTCACGTGGAAACGTTTTAAAGACTGTCGTGAAGCTCGTGAATGTAATTATCGATGTAATCTAGCTAGCTAGCTAGCTAGCTAGCTACGTATGTAAGGTGTTGCCTTCTAGGACAGTTCGAAAACAGCCATTGTTTCAAATGTCCTTAATCCATCCGGTTGCTCTGCATTCAGGAGAGGGTTCATATCACACTCAGTAAATGTTACAGGAGTATAACAACAATAACAAAGGCAGGTTTATTATGTATTTTGATTTCAGATTGATTTGATTTATATTGCTCATTTTCAAGGCAAGGCAATATCTTTAATTTGAGGTAAAAAGAAGACAACGCCTGAGAATGAAATGTTCAAATTAAGGAGATCAAATCAAATGATTTTCATTCAATAATCAGTTGCGTTAAGTTCTACTTTTGGAGAATCATCAACGCGTATGAGTGAGGGGGTACTGGTGGTATGACAAAATTGTGCAGGGGGTACACAAGATAGAAAAGTTTGGGAATCACTGATATAGGGGATAAAACAGCTCTATGTTCTCAAAAGTGTGTACTTTATATACATCTCTAACTTAACAGCGGTAACGCCAGAAAAAGAAAGAAAGTCCAAATGAAAGCAACATTTTGTTATTGAATTGATGAAACCAAGAATAATCTTGGATGCATCTGACTTCAAGTGCCATACTTGAAATCACACCCTGTAATTAAGTTTTCAAAAATATATGAGCAGTCATGGAGCTTTTTTGACTGTGGCTAAATTGCTTTTAATGGATTTTATGGGGAGTCGTTCATGTGTTGTTTGATTGACAAAGACGTTTGTGAGTTTGTGCTACGCACCATCGATCAAACGCATACAACTGTCACTCGCCGTTGCTCGGACTCCGTTGACAGACTTGCTAGCCGCTTTAATTATTAGTCAGTGAGGCTCACATACGGGGGCTGGAGTCACAACTGTGAAATTTCCATTTGATATCAGCTGAATACAAATATCATGGGTTAAGTGCACCCAAGTAATTACTTGGCAAGTTTTCCACTTGATTATAAAGGGGATATTTCAAGAAAAAAAAATAGCATGATCATGCAACACCATTGTATTGCAAATTCAATGATCAACCTCCTTGGATTGGTCTCCGTTGCTCCATATAGCAGCCGCTAGCGCATGAGAGCGGACGTCAACATCAGAGATGAGGAATGAGTGCAATGAAGGCTTTTGAGAGCTATGTGCAGTATGTGTGCGTTCGTGCCATGAATAATGCTGGATCCACACAATGTGCTTGTTCATCAATTAAGGGACAACGACTTGGGATCATGGCGCTGGATGTATGCTGCACTGCATTGCACTGCATTGCACCTCCGTTGTTGTCTCGTTTGACCTTTCATGAATAGGAGGTCCATCTACCATCGACTGACAAGGCTGTGTAGCGGGTGGTGTCACTTTTGAAAATATAATTGATTCATTACAGAAGCCTTGAAGTCCTTAAGGCATCAAACATTTCAGTCAGATGGCATCAACCAGAAAGGGAAAATACTGGAGTGCAATGCTGGAATGACAGACTTTCCTGCGAAACATCTCCCAAAATTTTCAAGATGGCTAATTAGACCCTATTTGTCCCTTCCACATGCTGCTTATCTTCCGCAGAAACGATCAAACCATAAATAAGTAGCTTAGGGCACACAGGAGCTTTTCCCCTGACTACAGGCTGGTTGTCAGTGCTAAGCTCGCTTCCAGCTAACATCAAAAGCTGTGTTTTATATAGGCGCTGCAGAGCTACGGAGCTAAGAGTCAGAGAAATTCCACTGACAAAGAGAAGCAGTATATTTCACCAGGAGTATTTTTCTTCCATATTGAGTCCTGGTATTTTTATAATCTTTTGGGTTTTTTTCAGTCCTCCACGGCCTCTGTGCAGTGGGTGGAATAAAGTCTTCAGGCTCATGTCGGCAACTTTCTGCCCAAGCGAGACCAAACCAACTCAGGAGTCGTAGAGTTTAATAAATAAAATAAAAAAGAACATAATGTCATGGCTGGATATGCATGCTGTGAAATTCGTGAAGCCCACTGTCAACCCTGGAGAGAGAGAACAACACTCAGCAGACCAGGCTTCCTTCCTCCACTTACATGTGCACACATGCATCTTGGCCATGCCGCACTCGTCACCTCCCATTGGTGCTCGCTGCAGACCTCTTAACTCCTCTTCTTGGTCTTTACTCTCTCCACCCACTGTGCAGAGAAGCACGTTAGAGGACTATCTTCAATTCAAGGAGGCCAAAATCTCCTCCACGCAAATCAGTCAAACACACACTGAGGTAATTATCACTTGAAACCTGAAGCTCCACTCTCACACTCAGCCTCACACACAGCCAGAGTGGCTCCATGTTGCATTCATGAATAAATAATTGAATGAAGCCTAATTCTTTTTAATTTGGTTTCCATTGCGGCTCAAGCCATTTCCACCGCCACGTTAGAGGGAAACATCTGTGCGACAAGTGTGCCTTTCACAATGACTCGAGGAGCGCTACATTTCTCTCGCGGCTGACACTACGGCATTCTTCTTAGAGCAGTGTAGTCGCATCGACAGAAGTTTTGTCTTGTGCAGGGAAAGCTCCCAAAACCTCATCTTGATGGTGGCTGACCTCTAATGTTGGGGCAATTTCCCATAGGAATCAATTGGATTGTTCTTCCCTGTGCTTTTCTGCACATTTTAGCATGGCTAACTATCAAACAAGTGTACATTGAAAGAAAATGCCGAATTACTAAAATGATATAAAATTCAAATAACGACTCACAATTTGATGTGACTTGACAGATGCATGATACATTGGCGGACATACAAAAGGAGATTCCTGCCTGCGTGTGCCAGGACGGGATCCATTTCTTTTGCTGTCGATTACGCGTCTCCTGTTCAGAGTCATGAAGGTGCCGAAGCCTGTCCCAGCCCACGCTGGCCGAAAATCGAGGGAGGCTATTACCTGATCTGCTGTCAATCGCAGGGCACAAGTTGGCCAACTTGACCTACAGCCATTTTCGGTCTTCAACAGAGGTGGGTAGAGTCGCCAAATATTGTACTCAAGTGACAGTACTGTTACTTGACAATAATGTGACTCGAGTAAAAGTCAAACGTAGTCCTCCAAAAAATTACTTGAGTAAGAGTATAAAGTACACAGTGAAAAAACTACTCAGGTACTGAGTCAATGGTGAGTAACTTCTGATTATTAATTCATTCATGCATGTTTTTGGGATGTGGGAGGAAACCGGAGTACCCGGAGAAAACCCACGCAATTTTGTCAATTCAACATCCGACTTCATGAGAAGATTCTCTGAATTTTGTTCAACAAGCGCAAGCCGCACAATTGGGCAGTTTCACGTTGTACGTAAAAGGGTTCTCTGTCAATTGATTGTCTGTTGTCGCAGTGGAGCGGCTCCGACTACCGGAGACAAATTCCTTGTGTGTTTTTTGGACATACTTGGCAAATAAAGATGATTCTGATTCTGGTGTACATCTCCACTCATGTACACCTTCCACCTCTGAAAATATGAGAACAATACCCGCAGTATCACAGATGACGTGCACGTTTTAAGGGAGAAATAATAATATTTTGGTGGAAGTGGGCATGAGAAGAGAGGTACACTAGTTTTGGTGATGACGGATCGCAGTTTTGGGACAAATCAGCGTTAAGTTTTTTTTGCGTTCAGCGTTTTAGACTGTCGCTGCCTAATGGCAAATAATAAAACACCCGCAGGCTTCTTCGGCACAAGTGTAATCGAGAATGTGCGATACATAAGAGATTAGCTGTGATGAATGGGCCTGTTGATGACATCTGCCACAGTCCGCAAGGTCTGGACTGTCCTTGCGCAACCAGTCCCAGCACACGATGCATGAACAGAGAAGGCTGAGGTGTGGGGTTTCACTGCTGTAAAAAATTGCACTATATGCTGGTGCGGTGGGCCCTGGGTTCCATGTCATGACAATGTTCAGCCTCATGTGGCTGAAGTGTGCGACCATAGACATCCCTGCCCAATTCCCCAGACCTGAATCCAATCGAGCACCTCTGGGACATCATGTCTCGTTCCATCCGCTGCAGCCACGTTGCACCACAAACTATTGAGAGGTTGAGTGATGCCCTGATCCATGTTTGGGAGGAGATCCCTTGGAGGAACATCCGTCGTCTGCATTCCCAGATGTTGTGTCGCGTGCATGCAAGCACGTTACTGTACGACTGACTGAATGTATATATAAAAAATCTGTTTGATTGTTTCTTATGTAATATGCATTCTTATTTCGGTCAGCTGTAAGCTATTATCATTTAGAAATAATAGTTTAAAATTTTTTTTATTATTTTACCGTTTGTGCGAGTAATCTTTTGTTTTTTGTTTTTTTGGATTGAACTACTGCAGTGAATTAAGTTTTCCACAATATTCAAATTTATAGCGATGCACCTGAACTGGTACCATATGTTTTTACACTTAAAGTGTGAACTGACAGAATTGCTTTCACACACATTGTTGGATTACTACAAATAAAGTAACAACACTATTATTTGGAATGATTTAATGATTCCATGGCTGTTATGACATCCCCTATGCTGCTCACAACACCCAGGGTTCATATTTCTGATAGCTTGAGATGATATTGTCGATGTCCAATGACAAGCCGGTTAATCCACTTTAACAGGCTTTACGCTTTTCAACAGAATGCGAACATACCGTATTCCCAGCTAATTTCTCGGGAAATTGTAATTTCAGATTTTTTACACTATTATTCTGAATGGAATGTTACAGCAGAAGGACAAATATGTATGATGAGGCTGCACAATAGGATTCGTATTGACGTTTCGAAATGAGCATGCCAAGTTGAATAAAATGTCTTTGACATGTAAAGGTAGCACTGAAGAAGCAGACAATGGAAAAAACAACTGTTAGCGGGAATCTTTCATTTACAGTGTTAAGTCACAAGACGTCTACTGTATTTACATTAATCACACCTTCTTTGTCTCATGTACATAAATGTTCCCTTACAAAAGGATCTGGTATTTCAGGGTGCGGGGGACCCTGTTGATGACGAGGCGGCCGTCATAGCTGAGCGAGGCGAAGAGCCACGGATCGGCCGACGACCACTCAGCTGCGTACACGCTGTCTTCGTGCTCCTCGTAGGTGGACACCACGCTGTCTTTCAGAGGCTCCTTGCCCCTGCAACACATGCGCACATAGCAACAGGTTGAAGAAATCCAGGCCATACCTAACACAACATTGTCACGTGCAGTCCTGTTCATAATCCTCATCATTTCATAATGCGATAAATGATTTAGGTCCATGCAAATCGTGACAACCGGCTGCAATCTAAAGGGGTTGGAAAGTTAATTTTCAGTGCATGTTTGTGCACATAGGTAACATGTCCCATATTGTGAATAGGATTTTTTTTAATAATGAACGGATACCGTAATGTTTCGTGAATAATGCGCATTTTTCATCCAAAAAGTCAATAGTGCGCATTATACATAACAATTAGGCAAAACATTCATCTCAGTCAGCACCATATAATTTCTCCCCAATCCCGATTTTTAGATGAACAAAAGAGCCCTTCGCTGCAGCGCATGGCAACAGAGTGGAATTGACTGCCAACATCATTTATTCCAAAATAATGCATTCATGTCATGTGAACGTTTACTCCAAGAATTGAAAATGAGAGGCGGTAACTTCCTCCAATCCGATAAAGACTCAACACACGTGAATACTTTTGTGTCCTCTCTCATCTTGTTCGAGATGGCCGGGCGTCCCCACTCATCCACCATTTGACTGTTGTAACGAAATATCTGAACTAACTATTGTTCTGCTGTGGTTCGCAGCGCTATTCCCTTGTCCATCCTGTCCTTCTGTCTGTCTGGCCCCAAAAACCAAAACATTTTCGGTCCGGCTGCATTTTCAATAAACATAAAAAATCATTAAAAAATAAGCAGAGGGAGTATTTCAAACTCTGTTGCAGAGCAAAACTCTTCCAGCACAAAAGGCACACAGAGCCACCATTCTGTAAGGCCACGCAGCTGAACAGGACAGGTTAAAAAAAAAAAAAAAAAAGCCCATTTTTGGTTAATGACAGATGGATATTTCGGCCGATCCTTTAAGAGCTAGTGTTCATAATTAGTGGGGAGTAGGAGCATCACAGATTCAGTAACATGGCAGCTTTTTTGTGTTAACCTCTGCTAAGCACAAAGGTTTGTCTGTTTCGACTGCTTAACTCAAATATCTTTTGGCCTGATGGAATGCCTACACATGGAAATTGCTTGAATCCCATAATCATCCTCCATGTGTCAGATATTATGCTTTGCGTTATTATGTCTATCGTCACTCATGTTGTTTGAATGACATTAAGTTACGATGCAACCGACATTTGTGTGTAGATTCATCCTTAAGTCCATTCATCACTGTCAAGCCTTTTCCTGCATAGAAATGATTGCAGAAACAATGCTTACCGCGATGGGTTTGAACAAACACACAAACAAATACAGCACTCCATGATCAATCTTTTAAGATTTAAGATTGAACTTGGCACTCTGTTGTTTTGCTACTCTAGTTGATCACATACAATCGTTGTTTGACCCTGCTCGTTTAAAGTCGGACCAAAGTCATTTTCATGTTTTGTTTCTAATTTCTAATGACATACGTGCAAAGACGGAACAATTTAGGACTGAATCGTTGAGCTGTATCTTCAAATTGATTTCACAATCTCAGATGGCTGATTTGTTTTTGGTTTTTTGGGCGGGACTAAAACAAGGTTGCGCTCTGGTCACCAGGGAACACCACGAGTCGGCCCTCCCCCACTGCGAGTGACGTCTATGGCTATTATGGAATTACGAGTTACTTAGTAATAATAGCTTGACCTATTCTTCTACCCCCGCTACATCTTGCAGTAAGCCTACAACCCGAAACATCCATCTTCCTGAAGTATTTAACCACAGCGACCCGTTATTCAGCCGGTAGTTCCGTACGGACACTTGAGCACACAGCGTCCGAGCGAACGTATTCGATGGACGGGTGAAGGGCTTTCTCCTGCGCTTGTGGGCGGGGGCTTCCTTCTTGGCCATTTTTTTTACAGGATTTTAAAAACACTCTTCTGTGTGGTGTGTCAAATGTCCAATTCACAAGACATTATTTGGGCCTCTTTGGTCTTGAATGTCTCATGAATTGCACAAAACAAAAACAAAAACAACAACAACAACACTGACACATGTTGCTCTCACTTATCTTCCTGCGGGTTGTCCTCGCCCTCGCTGAGATCCTCATCATCCACCAAATGGCCGAACGGCTCTGAGGATATCGACACCATGTTGGAAAGGATGAGGCGGCTGTCACTGCTGGCTGTCAACACCAGCTGGTCGTGGCTGTGGTTATAGCGGACGCTCCACACCCTAATACAAAATGAGTACGCAGCATTTCACAAAGAACCAGGAAAGTGCCACAATGTATGGACAAAATGATTGGGACAGCAGGTCATACTCTATGAGAGAACCATGGTCGATATCTTTTCATACACATTTGATGATTGGGATTTCAAACTTTTTTCAACTCGCAACTTTGTGGTCATGGTATTATGTGGGAATCCACGGGCCAATTGCTTACACGCTGAAACCGGAGTGGAGAGAATGGGGCTTCTGCGGGCCAGGCAAGTTGCGAGGACAGAGATTGAAGTCCGAGGACATAACGATGATGTCGTGCATTAAAACAAGAAAAAAAAAAAATAAATAAAAAATATATATATATATATTTTTTTTTAAAAACTGTGTAGTTGTTAATATTAGCTAAGATGTTTGTATCCACATTTTTGAACAAATGCAAAATGTTTATCAAGACAATGTAGGAACAAAAATGAATTGGATGTATGTGCCCATCCTGTGTATCATTTTGTTTAAAACTTGGGACAGCATTCAAGAAAAACTGCCCAGCACCATTTGTCACAGTGCGCTGAAATGACCTAGAGCTAAGGGGAGAGTTGAAAAGAGTTTTGTCATAGGCGATATGGCATGACTTCTTCTTGTGACTAGCTTTGAGTCGGCCCTTAAATCCTTCAGAAGCTCGAACATTGCTTTTATGGCGTTTCAAATGCGGAAAAGAGCCATTCTCCCCTGCGCCTTCTCATCAAGGTGAAGCAAAGCATTGCCGTTTGCCACATGCCTTTCAGAGGCGGTATCACAATTCATCTCCGGTTTGCAAAATCACACTCCCGTTGCTTAATGACTCTATTTGCATATGCTCCTCCCACAACATGCAAAATGAACTATGCGGCAATTATGCGCGTTTGACAGATGCAATCCTAGATGTGCCAGGTTAGTAGTTCAGCGTCCACATCTGTTTGCGTAAGCAATCTAGTTTACACCCATTTTTGCATGTGCAAACATTTCCTAAATGAGACTATATATGTATTAAAGTATGAGATGATTGAGCAAATCTGTGCATCAAACAGTTGTACTGTCACAAAAATACAACAAAATAATGCAACTGCGCCAGTCGTGCTGTCATGAGCTATGCCTTGTAGTTCCTTTGCTTTGCGCCCCTCTCGCCCCTCTCGCCCCCTCTCTCTCTCGCTCTCTCTTCTCAGCAAACAGCACCACCTTGCCCGCGCACCTGTTGTCAATCAGCCTTCGTCATCACCTGCATTTAAGCTTGCCGGATCCGAGACTCCTCCGCCAGAGTATTAACGTTCATCCCTGGTACACCGGCTCTTCAACCGCACCGCCAAGCACATCCACCTGCTCACGCCACCCGCACGTTTCCTGTCTTGACGACCCGCCGTTACGCCTCAAAGGTCCAACTCCAAATTCCTTTGCAATAAACCGTTCTCCAGAAATTTCTCCAGGCTTCTCCTGTTTCTGGGTCCAGTTTAAATTCATACCATTGTACACGTGCTTTGATAAAGTCTCTCTAAAAATAGTATGAATAATATTGGAAGTGGGTGTGAAGACCACCCACAATAAGTACACTAATCTTTTAATTTGTGTAATTAATCAAGTAAAAATGCATGTACCCAACTGTACTCTGCAACATCATAAATGTAATCAATGAATGCATTTGAAATAATGGCCGGAGCACTGGAGAGTAGTTCAATCCACCCATGAAACTACAAGAGAGCCTTCGTAGCGCTGTCAAATGTTTACATGTTCCAGGAGCATTCCAGGAGAAAAGGCTCCCACCCCACATGTACAATTGTAAATTGAACCCTTTTAGTACTTGGCTTGTACCAGTTAGCAGGTAGCAAAAAGTCACTCTTTGTCTTTGTTAAACCCCGCTGCCAAATGAACTGAAAATATTATCATCTTCACCCAGTGAAACAAAGACAGACATCGTGTGGCCAAAGATAAAATTGCATTGCATTGTAAAAAGAAAAATGTCATAAAGAAAGAAATGAACTATGTCAGTCACCAGATTCATTTGTGCAAGAAAACGTAGTCATTGATACACAAAATGTTTTGGTTTTTTTGTATCTCAATTTGCACAAGCAAATATTTATAAACCTTTTTTTTTGTTATGGAATTGCCCCTTGAGATGAGCCATCTCATTTTAGACGCGGTCCAACACACAAATCCAATAAACACAGTCATGCAGAAAACGCACCAATCTCACAGTGGTGCTCAGAGCATAAAAATGTGTGTTTTCACTTGCCTATCAAGAACATTTGCTGCCTTACAGTTGAGCTCCCACATAATTATGACCATCATCATAATAACGTCGCTTTACCTGGTGTTTCCCTTGTCTCTCAATTATTTGTGTTACGTTGACAGTAGCTCAATCAAATCTTATTCATCTTTCTATCACTCAGGTTGTGTGTGCTTTTCCCTCCTTTGCTACTTTCTTCCTCTCTCTGTGCTTTTGTCTATCACTTCCTCCACCTCTGTCGGCCGGGGCGGGGCATGGCTCAAAGTGCAGTCCCTGGGATTGAAGCATGGATAGCCATGCTGTTGACAGAAAATCAGCTATGGCCATGCTATTCCCTAATATTCTCTAATCTGCTACCCTTACAGTACCCTTCGAAACCCAGATGTCCCTTCAGCATGTGCTACACTACATGTGGTAGTGCACACCTACACAAACAGCCGTGATATATTTAAACAATGGCAGACTGCTGCGGAAAAGGTAAAGTGGAATGAGTAGAAATATATGGGGTGGTAGAGTGCACACAGACACACAAATGCAAACACATGCCTATCACCTATCAGAAGTAGATGAAATCTGCAGCAAGCTGCAGCTATGGATGTGTTGGCCAAGTTCATCCTCCCTCTGAGAAGATGCAACATCTTTGTGTGTGTGTGTGCATGTGGCTTAATCAGGTAGGAGTGTTGTGCTGCTGGAGAAGCCTGGTTTAGAGCCAGACACACACACACACACACACACACACACAAACACATCTTTTAATCTTACACAGGAGAGGGTCTCTCTCTCTCTCTCTCTCACACACTGCTGCAGTACTCTTGTGTTTAGCTCTTGGCACTGCCTGCACCTTCATAGAGGAGAGGAGAAGCTGAAGCAGAACTGAGGCGCATTGGGCCGACAGTGCTTAAACCTTGACTGTCAAAAGGAGTAACTGCCTATTTAAAACGTAATTAGCGTATAACTACATTTTATTGCACCACAAGTACTTAAGGCATTCAATTATTTAGGAGATAAAGCCATTAATAAAATCAGAAACCAATCAACAGTGGCGCAGTGGTGTTTTCATTGTCTTCAGCATAGTTTTTGCATCGTCCACAAACAAGCAAAAAACAAAACAACAACAAAAAAAGACCCAAATAATTCAGCATGGTGCCTTTTTCCTCATTTGCATTTGCATTTCCATATCAATAGTGGTACGTTCAAGTTCGAACGGCCAAAAGATTTGGTGGAAAATTCAAACAATATTTGAATTTCAAACCATACACATATATCATACGAGCAGTCAGAGCAGCTCAGTAGACATGGGCTGTGTATTCTACTATGGTGAGTGACTAATTGACAAAGATCCCAAATAGCCAGTGCTAAATTGGGAACTACCGTAACAGATTGCACAAGCTGTTGATGGGTGTGTTGCTCGTGATCTACTAAGATTGCAATCTTTTACTAAGATCCCAGACAGCGGGGGTGAAATTGTGTGTTCACTCATTCCAAACCGATTGCATGCCCTGTTGGCAACAGGTGTAAAGGTAGTGGAGCCCACGGTATGTTAAAGAGGCTTTTGCCCTTTATGTAGATCTGAAGTGATGGAATTGGAAGTGTTAGTGGAAGAGCCAAACAAATATATTACTGGGTTATAGCTAGCAACCACAGCAACCAAAAGCCATGTTTTGTTTGATGATTTGATGGGGGGAAAAAAACAAAAACTTCAGCCAAATTGTTTTTTTTTTTTCAGGCCAAGCTTATCAAGACCATCAAAAACAACTTAGATCCAGTTCCCTATTGATTCTAGTGCAATGATATAGAAATGGCTTGATTTTGCACATCTTTAGTTCTTGTACTGATGCGTGATCTACACCAGTGGTACGAACATTACCAATAGGTACCTTATTAAGAAGTCAGTAATATGTTAAGCAGTAATTAGTATGTTTAGAGTCAGTGGATATGAAAATCGTTTGGACTACAGAACAACTTTTTGATGGGACACACTGTGACTAACCGTCTAACGCTAACCCTGGTTACACAGTTCAAGGACAAAACCCTTTTCGACGGACATTGGCACACACACACACCCAGACAGGCAGACACATGCACGCACACACATGCATGCATGGACACACACTAGTATACCTACCAATGTGAGTGCTCCTCCAGGGTTTTGATGGGCTCCTGGACATTACGGACATCCCAGAACTTAACCTTGCAGTCGTCTCCACAGCTGGCCAAATAATACTGCCTGTTCGGGTTGAAGTCCACGTCACGCACAAGCTGGCCGTGAGCGTTCTCGATACAGTAAATCTGACTGAGGAGAAGAGAGAAAGAGATACAGATTTAAGGAGGAAAGTTTTATGTAAATGGCAGAAGTTTGGGCAGGGTGACAGTTGAGACGGTAGGTTGAGGGAAAGTATTTCGAATAGGTGGAAGGAAAACCTTTGAAGAGCAATTACGAAAATCCATCCATCCATCCATCCATCCATTTTGTGAGCCGCTTCTCCTCACGAGGGTCGCGGGCGTGCCGGAGCCTATCCCGGCTATCATCGGGCAGGAGGCGGGGTCCACCCTGAACCGGTTGCCAGCCAATCGCAGGGCACATACAAACAAACAACCGTTCGCACTCACATTCACATTGTCAATGAACCTAGCATGCATGTTTTTGGGGATGTGGGAGGAAAGCGGAGCGCCCGGAGAAAACCCACGCAGGCACGGGGAGAACATGCAAACTCCACACAGGATTGAACCCCGCTCCTCAGAACTGTGAGGCAGACGCTCTAACCAGTTGCCCACCGTGCCGGCCAATCCCGAAAATGATAGGGAAAAAGTCGTGGAGTAGTTTGAAAGAACAACAACCAACAACAACAACAACAGAGAGAGAATGATTCACACTGTCCAGACGTTCCCAAGTGTGTGTCTGTCAGCCAAGGCCAGGCTCACTAAAGAAGCTGACATCCGGTGCTGCTGCTCTTATAAAAGCAACTCCACAGCTTTGAGTTCCTGCTCGTCTGAAGTTAATATCATGGACATGACAATGGAACTGGCAAGCTCTGCATTGTGCCTCCTTCCATCTTTTTGCTCAAATTTCTCCACCTCCAACTACATATTTTCCTGTGTTCAAGTCTTCTGTGCTACTAGAATGCAATATTTAAAATACACTTTTTGCCTTTCTCACTCTCTCTCTCCACTACACCTTTCCTTTGCATAGCTGAAAGAAATATATTAGATGGCAAAGGCAATTATCTCATCTACCCAGGAGCTGTACAGGTCTATGGATACAGATCTTTGCACAATGCACTCAGAGTGACCTAAGTATTCTTTTCATTTGCTGCCAAACTCTCAAATGGGCGCCTGCACGCATCATGCGCCGCCCACACCTTACTTGTTTTTCTTCAATCATGCGTAATGTTTGTATAATTGTGAGAAGTGCTAAATGCTTGCTGCATTTGCACCTTTGCACACATTTACAGCTGCAAATAAGCATTTAAAAAAAAAAATCTCATTTTCTTTTCTTTTCTCATTCAATTATATTTCACACGTCTTGGGACTCACTGGGCTAATCTGGGACCTTGAGTTTCAAATTTCGTGTCATATGAGGTGTAAACGTGTGTTGGTATGACAATTCAACTCTTTGAATCCTGGTGAGAGCGCAAGCAATAGTTTGGTCTTCTGGGTCCCGGAGTCACCTCGGCGACGTCTCCTCCAGTGAGATAGGGGTATAAGGGCTTATTACATCAACTTGTGTTCCACGGGCTTGCAGCTCCTGTTCCTCTTCCACTTACGAGCGTTTTGCGTCGCTGTTTATGCAATGGACTCGTTTCAAATGAACCATTCATCATTTCAGCAGTTCTTTCAAACTAGTGCTATCTCTTACATTAGTATATATTTTATACAGTAAGTGGATAGGAAGGCATCCTAAAAAACTCTAATTGACTGAGTGGGTGTAGTGCAGTTTCAGTTTTCTATATAAGACAAGGAATTTTTCACTGAAGATGAAGTAGATGCAATACAATAGCATTTTTCACAGCACCTTCCAAGAGCTGGCCGTCCGGCGCAATTGGGGGCGAAGAGCCTTGGCGAGAGAGGTAAAGAAGAACCCAAAGATCACTGTGGCTGAGCTCCAGAGGTGCAGTCGGGAGATGGGAGAAAGTTCTAGAAAGTCAAGCATCACTGCAGCCCTCCACCAGTCGGGACTTTATAGGAGAGTGGCCCCACGGAAGCCTCTCCTCAGTGCAAGACATGAAAGCCCGCATGGAGTTTGCAAAAAAAACACCTGAAAGACTCCAAGATGGTGAGAAATAAGAATCCCTGGTCTGATGAGACCAAATTAGAAATTGTTGGCCTTAATTCGTGGAGAAAACCGGGCACTGCTCATCACCTGTCCAATACAGTCCCAACAGTGAATGAAGCATGGTGCTGGCAGCGTCATGCTGTGGGGGTGTTTTTCAGCTGCAGGGTTAGGGAGACTGGTTGCAATCGAAGAAAAGATGAATGCGGCCAAGTACAGGGATATCCTGGACGAAAACCTTCTCCAGAGTGCTCAGAACCTCAGACTGGGTCGAAGGTTCACCTTCAAAAAAGACAACGACCCTAAAGCACACAGCTAAAATACCAAAGGAGTAGCTTCAGAACAACTCCGTGACAGTTTTTGAATGGTCCAGTCAGAGCCCTGACTTAAACCCAATTGAGCATCTCTGGAGAGACCTGAAATGGCTGCCCACCAATGTTCACCATCCAAACTGACAGAACTGGAGAGAATCTGCAAGGAGGAATGGCAGATGATCACCAAATCCAGGTGTGAAAAACTATTGCATCATTCCCATAAAGACTCATGGCTGTATTAGCTCAAAAGGGTGCTTGCTTCTACTAAATACTAAGCAAAGGGTCTGAATAATGGCTGTGTGATATTTCACTTTGTCCTTTTTAATAAATCAGCAAAAATCTCAACAATGAATTTTTTTTCTGTCAATATGGGGTACTGTGTATACATTAATGAGGAAAAAACAAACTTAAATGATTTTAACAAATGGCTGCGATATAACAAAGTGTGAAAAATTTCAGTGGGTCTGAAAACTTTCCGTACCCACGGTATATTGTTTTATGATAAAAGAAAAACAAATAAAATCTCACAAGAGAGAGTGATGATGTACTCCAACCCTTTTGAAACAGCTACTTCTTGGGTACTGATTCATGCAAAGGGCTACTAATATGATAATCACTTCTGAGGCTGCTTCAGGTTCAACAATATGCCCATTACAGGTTATTCATACTACGGCTGCAAATAATTATTTTCCTAATAGATTAAAATGACTGTTCTTTCTCCCCCCATAAAATTATTAGGATTCAGTTACTGGACCAGCTCGCTCCAGTCTTTTTCTGGAACTGTGTGAAGTACCATCCTGTTTCAAACGCTCCACCATCATCCCAGTCCTCAAGAAACCTGCAGTCTCAGGTCTGAATGACTACAGGGTGACATCTGTGGTCATGAAGTCCTTTGAACGCCTCGTGCTGGACCACCTCAAGAGCAGGACCCCCTGCAGTTTGCCTACCGAGCAAACAGGTCTGGATGACACAGTCAACATGGGACTGCACTTCATCTAGAACACCTTGACGGCGCAGGGACCTACTTGAGGCTCCTGTTCGTGGACTAGAGCTCTGCGTTCAATATAATCATCCCTGAACTCCTCTCCTCCAAGCTTCTCCAGTTCAGTGTCTCGCCTGCCATCTGCCAGTGGATTTACAGCTTCCTGATGGGCAGGACACAGTGGATTAGACTGGGGGACACCACCTCATCCACACGCACCATCAGCACCCAACGCACCCAGCTCTCAAACTCCTGAAGTTTGCAGACAACACCACAGTCTTCGGCTTCATCAAAGATGGTGACGAGTCTGCTTATCGACAGGAAGTGGAGCTGCTGGAGCTGCTTTGGTGTGGCCGACACAACCTGGAGCCGAACACGCACAAGACTGTAGAGATGATTGTGGACTTAAGGAGCCATCCTTCGCCATGGCTGCCCCTCACACTGTCCAACTGCCCTGTGTCAACTGTCGAGACCTTCAAGTTCCTGGGAATTAGTCTCTCAGGACCTGAAGTGGGAGACCAACATCAACGCCATCCTCAAAAAGGGGATGTACTTCCTGCGGCTTCTGTGGAAGCACGGCCAGCTGTTGAGGCATTTCTACACAGCAGTCTATCGAATCAGTCCTGTGTTCATCCATCACAGTCTGGTTCGGTGCTGCCACAAAACAGGACAAAGTCCAACTGCAACGGACAATCAAGGCTGTAAAATTGTCGGTATCCCTCTACCCACCTTTGAAGACTTGCATGCTGCCAAAACTAAGACAAGAGCATGCAAAATCCTGTGGGACCCTCCACATCCTGGTCACCACCTCTTTCAGGTCCTTCCCTCAGGTCGGCGCGATTGCTCAGTAGACATTCAAACAGCTTCTTCCCTCTTGCCATTAACTGCTTAAAACAGTTAACTTGCAATTCCATTGTAACATGCTGCCAATTTTGTCTTGAGATTGTTGTCACATCTCTGTCGGGACGCTTCGACATTATTTGTGCACTCACTGCAGTAGTCTCGTAACGCGGTACTATTTGCATATCTGCCGTTGACCAATACGGGCCACTCGTGTGCTTGAGAACTATCTGCACCACTTGCACAATTGTCACTGTTGCAGATTATCGCACTACTAGTCACTTTAAACTGCTTACATTTCTTGAAGACTGCACCATTTGCACAATTGTCACTGTACCTGATTATCAGTGATTTCAAACTGCTCTAAATTGCTGGAGGACTCGACATCATTTGCACAACTGTCATTGGATCAGCATGACCACATTACTGGTAACCTTTCATTGTTCAATGACAAGTCGTGTTTTTTCATGTTTTAATGTCTCAAAAGTATTTTTTCATACTAGAGCGGCTCCAACGACCAGAGACAAAATTTTTGCTCGTTTTTGACACACATTGCAAATAAAGATGATTCTGATTCTTGTTTGTTCTGTCACATGTCAGGAAATGTGGATCATTGTTTTCCAAAGTAAATGCAGATGCTTGCAAATGTCTTACTGAGATTTAAAAAAAAGCTGCCTGCCTTAATAGGGGTAGGCACCTTTGACTGGTGGGAGACTGAAATCTGAGGATTTTGACAATTTTAAGTTCAACGATGGCTCTAAACGATGAATCAATTATCAAAGTAGTTATCAATGAATTGATTGATTGATTGTTGCACCTCTATTTTAACATATGTCAGAGACTGAATTATATATGTACTACTGGAGAAGTCTTCAGCTCTTAGCTCTCTAAAAATGTGACCCATGAAAATTCTATTTGAATATCCCTGCCAGAGACCATTAAATATAGTATTATTAGTTAGAGGTGCATAGACCATGAAATGAATACTGAATTTAACTTCTTGGTGCAAGAGTCAGTTCAGGCCTACTAAAAAGTAATTGTTTACTTTTGCATTGTTGGCGCACAATGTCACTTATTTTCTCTTCCAGTATGGAAGTACGGTGCATGAAGGTCGCATGAAGGTTGTTTCAAGTGTTCAGTGAATATACTGCATACTTAACATACTTTTTAGGTGACTTTCTCTGCAGTATATTAAATAACAGCTGAATTAAACGGATGATGCTCACCACAGCTCTACTTCTCCCTTACATTCAGCATGGAAGAATAAAAGAAGCAACCCACCACAAGAAAAAACAAACTTTATATCTTCAAAACCATTTCCTCTTCAGGCTCCCCTAATAAAGCTCAGCTTGGCTGGGTTATGTTCAGCAGAGTGGAAAGCCTCAAGTGTTATGGCCCAGCTGGATGCCAACAGCAGATAGCCAGCTAACTCGTCACCCCTCTGATCACATTCGGCAATTAACATGCTAATTAAAAATCTCATTAAAATAAGGGAGGTATAAGAGAATGACCGGGGGCGAACTGCTGGGCTTCAATTAGGTCAAGACAGCAGCTTTTGTGTGTCAGTCTGTGGAACCTGACAAAATGTCAAAAACAAATCGAGGCTAGAATGAATAGACATTATCAATATATGAACTATGCAGCGCATGTCTGTAAATCAAGCATACACATAAACAGCGATCCCTGTCAAAAGCTCAGCTTTGTCATTTAGGTTTTTTAGGTGGAATACACACTGTGTATATTCCAAGCGTGCGATGTGTTCAAATTCTTCGGAATTTCTACGGTAGGTACCGGTATATATTGAATATTCAATGCATTGGAAAATGATTTGCAATTTACGCTCGAGTCAATGCAGTTCAATGTAGCAATGCAGGTGTTATGTATCAGGGTAACAAAAGAAAGCCTTTGAACACGGGGGTACATAGTAGCTTTAGTCACACACAAAGCATCCATCCGTCCATTATCCATACTGCTTCTCCTCACGAGGGTCGCGGGCATGCTGGAGCCTATCCCAGCTATCTTCGGGCGCGAGGCGGGGTACACCCTGAACTGGTCGCATGCAGAAAAAAAAAACCATGCAGGGTAGGTTATTTGAAGACTCTAAATTGCCCGTAGGTGTGAATGTGAGTGTGAGTTGTTTGTTTCTATGTGCCCTGCAATTGGCTGGCGACCAGTTCAGGGTGTACCACGCCTCTTGCCCGAAGATAGCTGGGATAGGCTCCGGCAGTGAAGATAAGTGGAACGGAAGATGAAAGAATTCATGAATGAAGAATAGTATCTCTCCCATATACGGACCCATTTTAAAAAAACATTTTGTTTTTTAAAATGGATTTCTGTTTTTTTAAAAGATGCTAAACAGAAAACATAAGAACTTCATTTGAACATGTACAATTTTCACTTTTCAATGTCTTTTTTTTTTTCTTTCTTAAATGCAGCTCTTCTTTTATTTAGCAAATGAAAGAATATTGAACAGTTGAGCTCAGGAGTTTGATTACCCTGAATATTTCAGATATGTACCATTCTTCAAAGAAAACATGAGCGATCTTCCAAAACAGATTTATTTTTAATGGGATTCAAATTAAACTACGCGGCATTTTAGAAAAGCAAACTCTGTAAACCAAACATAGCAATAAATAATATAACACACACACACAGAGAGAGAGAGAGAGAGAGAAATATTAATATTTAAGTTTTTGTGGAAATGGCTACACTAATGTTTGTCCTTCATATAACACGGCTGATGGATCCTTTGATGGGATGTCGTCCGGCTTGCTAGCGGGAGCTAACAAACTAAGGTATCTTTACTAATGCTCGTTAGCAAACTTTCGGGTCATGTAAACGTCATCAGTTCAGTTGTGGTTGACTGACACAAAAAACGTTTTTCTCTTTGCTTTTTTTTTTTTTTATTTCTGAAAGGGAGAATAATTGCTTGGCAAAACAATACAATTATCACTAATACCCAGTAGAGTGACAGTAGAGTCATTTCAAGTTTACTTTAACAATAGAAAATAGTCTAATGATGCTATTGGCTTATGTGTGCTGTCATTTCGTGACAGATGTGAGTGCGACTTATAACAAATCAGGGCAATTTGGAAAATCATGATGCTAATTTTAAACAAAGTACATCGGGTATCATGTTTTTAAACAGATCCGTGTACCGACGTCCCATTTTTTCGACAGTACATTTCAACACTATCAACAAAATCCTAAGAAAACAATGGGTGGTTGGATGCACTGAATATTCTAACCGCTCGGAGCAAGTCAGCAAGTCAGCTTCTCTTAATTGAGATCTATGCGCAGCTTTATATCTAAACTTTAAGATTCTATTAAATGTCAGGTGAGTCTGTCAGCCACAAAACAGCAGCAGTGTTCTATGTTTGAGCTGACTTTAAACTTAAAGTAACAATTTCATGTTTAATTTTGAAGCCGAGGCACATGATTTATTCACAGCGCACTCTCTCCTGTGGAAAAGCTGTGACCTGGGGCTCAAGGGTGGCTAGTGTTTAACCCGTTCCAGCGTGGAATGGGACGTGCCTGCCATGTGAAAAGGAAATGGAGCAGGAAATTGGGTTAGATTCGCCTTTTCCCTCTCCGGTGTCACTAAGCAATCCCCACTACACACACATGAACACAAAACAACACGCTCACACATCCACTCCCTAGGCTCCAGCTAATAGCGGAGAGACCTGGGACTGCGAGTGTGTGTTTGTATGAGTGTGGAGGATTATAGTCGTGTTCTGCCTAAGCCACCGAACACACTCAATCTACTGTCATTCAGCCAGCAAGGCTGAGTGTGTGTGATGGGGGTTGATGGGGGAACAGGGGACCTATTACACACACTGTTAGGTACGAGCAGATACAAAACAAAACTGGGGAAACACACTCACAAATACTGTTGTGTGTAAATGCGGACAATACAAAAGTAGAGCAGCAAAAACACTCACAAAACTGTTTTTCCATCAAATCAGAGAAAATGACACTGGATTTCATTATTTATTTAGAAACCCTTAGCTCAAGGAACTCAACTCTCAACTATTCAAACTTTCATATGGTGTGCCTTTTCCAAAACACAGGACAGTTCCCACAATGTGACTGGGTAAACAAAACCGGCAGAATACCTGGTACTCACAACCTCCTACTGGCTTAGTCTAGCCGATAAATCTCTCTGCTGAGGGAATCGACTGGAACAGACGGTCATAGTCACACACACACACGCACACGCAGTCTCTGTTTCTATGACAACTGCTATGAAAGGATGGGGAGAAGGAAAAGAAAAATCGAACGAAGAGAGCAATCATTTCATTCCTGTTCGAAATTAAAGCCTGGCTGTGAGATTGGGCTGGCAGACAAGGATGAGAGAGTGGCAGGTTACATCAGATGAGAAAGAGCAACATTTATTCAAATGTAAAAAGTTCAACAACAAACCTCTTTTGGATTGTTAACGTCACATGGGTTTACAATCTAACTGCCTGAGAAGAAATAAAAGACAATTGATAGCGTAATCTTATAGCTCCCAGATTGAACGTTGTCTTAACCCGATTCTCCTGAAGTTTGCAGATGACACCACTGTCATCGGCCTCATCAAAGACGGTGACGAGTCTGCATATCGACAGGAAGTGGAGTGGCTGCAGCTGACACAACCTGGAGCTGAAGACTGTAGAGATGATCGTGGACTTCAGGAGGCATCCTTCACCACAGCTGGACCTCACGCTGTCCAGCTGCCTTGTGTCAACCGTCGAGACCTTCA
The DNA here is from genome assembly GCF_024500385.1 of Phyllopteryx taeniolatus. NCBI lineage: Eukaryota > Metazoa > Chordata > Actinopteri > Syngnathiformes > Syngnathidae > Phyllopteryx > Phyllopteryx taeniolatus. Next base: position 13,137,497 of record NC_084514.1, read on the forward strand.
AGTTCCTGGGAATTACAGTCTCTCGGGACCTGAAGTGGGCGATCAACATCAACTCCGTCCTCAAAAAGGCCCAGCAGAGGATGTACTTCCTGCGGCTTCTGAGGAAGCACGGCCTGCCACAGGAGCTGCTGAGGCAGTTCTACACAGCAGTCATCAAATCAGTTCTGTGTTCTTCCATCACAGTCTGGTTTGGTGCTGCTACAAAAAAGGACAAACTCCGACTGCAACGGAAAATCAAAACTACTGAAAAGGTTGTCAGTACCCCACTACCTCCCCTTGAGGTCTTGCACGCTGCCAGAACTAAGACAAGAGCGTGCAAAATCCTCTCGGACCCTCCACATCCCGGTCACCGGCTCTTCCTGCTCCTTCCCTCAGGTAGGCGCTACCGATCAATGCAAACTAGAACTAGCAGACATTCCAACAGCTTCTTCCCTCTTGCCATCAACTTCTGGAACAGCTAACCTACAATTCCATTGCAACGTGCTGCCAATTTTGTTTGTCTTGAGTTTGTTGGCACATTTCTGTGGGTCCAATTATACAGTACTCCTGCACTCACCGTAGTCGTCTCGCCACGCTGCACTATTTGCATATCTGTTGTTGACCGATACTGGCCACTCATGCCAGAGTAGCATCTGCACCACTTGCACACTGACTGAGGAGTATCTGCAACATTTGCACAATCGACATTGCCCCAGACTATCGCACTACTCGTCACTTTAAACCGCATCCACTCCTTGAAGTCTCGGCGCCCTTTGCACCACGGTCATTGCGCCGGACTATTGCTATATTAGTCATTCAAACCGCACTAAGTGCTAGAGGACTCGGCCTCTTTTTGCACAATTGTCAAAAAACAAAAATTGTACCGGCATTACCAGATAACTAACAACCATTTTTTTTTTCTCAATGTCTTTGTGTCTCCAAAGCGTTCTCTGTCAATTGACTGTCTGTTGTCGTACTCGAGCGGCTCCAACTACCGGAGACAAATTCCTTGTGTGTTTTTTGGACAGACTTGGCAAAATAAAGATGATTCTGATTCTTTTGAAACCATTTGTGTTCTCCGTCATGTGTGTTTTTAAAGTTCTAAATTGGGGGTCGATTATCCCACAGACATTCACCAGTTACAGATGCACTGGTTGTTTGGGTTCTCCAATGTGTCTTTGCATCAATGGCTGCACTGAACAAGTACACAAAATGGTACTAATGAGTTTGGATGATTGGCATTAGGTTTTAACAAGCTGTGACAATTAGTGTGAAACTGGATTTTATATCCATGCACACTTTTGGATAATTAATCTTGATGTTGCCACAAGGTTGTGTTCTCTGATTTATTTGTTTGGTAACAATTTGTGGGTTGTTGCATTGAGAACCAATCTGTTACATTTGAAAACTTGATGGGTGCTTATGATAAAAGCTTGTTTCTTATGCTATTGTAAGTGAAAATACACAGAAAATCCCCAAAAATGCTGGGCAGCCCAAAAATTGAATTGCTACATCAGTAGCTTTTTTGTTATTATTTGGAACAGCTTGAGCAAAATAGTTTTTTGGGGTATGTTAAATACATGTGTGGCACGGTGGAGGACTGGTTAGAGCGTCTGCCTCACAGTTCTGAGGGGCGGGGTTCAATCCCCGGCCCCGCCTGTGTGGAGTTTGCATGTTCTCCCCGTGCCTGCGTGGCTTTTCTCCGGTTTCCTCCCACATCCCAAAAACATGCATGCATTGGAGACTCTAAATTGCCCGTAGGCGTGAATGTGAGTGCGAATGGTTGTTTGTTTATATGTATGTGCCCCGCGATTGGCTGGCAACCAGTTCTGGGTGGACCCCGCCTCCTGCCCGATGACAGCTGGGATGACCCGCGTGAGGAGAAGCGCGACAGAAAATGGACGGATGGTTGGATGAAATACATGTTTAGGGGGAGGGAAGACTACAGTCTGCACTTGTCAGTCGCAGGTCCATTGTGAATAACATATTAAGTGGGAATTGCTGCACTACACCACCAATGTCTTCAATGCTAAACTCGTTAATTTTTATTCTATGGTCTGCCTAAATTCATAAATACAAGTCTCTAAATATATGACTAATAAAAGTTTAGCTATAATTGATTTGACTGCAGCATGGTTCAAAAGGTCACTCTCAAATGAAGTATAACATATGGATAAGTACATTTGAAAACAGAGGTGATCTTTTGCATAATAGTCTATTTTTGAATAGAAATGTGATAAAACAAAATATTTTGGGATAATGGTGCTGTATTTGCTAATAATATATTATGCACAAAGGTTTATCTTGGGTCCAGGCATGTGGAGGTACTGTGAGATTTAGCGAAGAGGAGGAATAAAAAGGATGATTTGGTTGGTGAGGTGCATTGTGGACATGCAGCAGTTTTGTCTGTCTGGAAGAGTTTTGATGCACTCTATTTCCATGGGAGGTGTACAGAGGCCCTCCTTCACTGCAGCATTCTACTGCTTTCCGTATGCACCCTGGAGTGGATACTGTCGCTGCAGGTCTACGGCATGCAACTCTGTGTAGAGATATCTTTGAGTTTGAAGCTTCGTGAAAAAGGTTGCGTAAAATTTAGGATCTATTTCACAAGTCATTACAGTCGGAGACACCAATGCACAATGTGAAATTGGTTGATCATCCATTTACTGAAAGTTCACAATGTGCAATTGAACATACATTGAATCTTGGCTACGACTGTCTGAATTTCGGGCTCGAAATGCAGTGGCACTGCATCATCAGTGTACGTCCACCTCGGGTTATTGTCAAGGGTACCGTGAGTAATTTAATCCCTGCCATGGGGTTGTTTATGTTTGTTGAAAAGAAAAGAAAGAGGAACGTGATCGGCCGCCGAGTTATAAACCAAGGTGCAGGTGAGTCATCTTTAGCCAGCTATGAAAATGTACAATGCCCCTTTACTTAAGGAGATATTTCACCACAATTCAAAAAATGTTCTGAGGAGGGGAACAAGTTGCACACCGCATCCACTCCTTGAAGTCTCAGTGCCCTTTGCACAATGGTCATTGCACCGGACTATTGCGATATTAGCCATTCGAACTGAGGACTCTGCATCTTTTTGCACAATTGTTGTTTGTTGTTGTTTTTTGTCGATGTCTTTCTGTCTCCAAAGTGTTCTGTAAATTGACTCTCTGTCTGTCGAACTCGAGCGGCTCCAACTACCGGAGACAAATTCCTTGTGTGTTTTGGACATACTTGGCAAATAAAGATGATTCTGATTCTGATTCTGATTCTGATTCTGATTCTGATGAGTCCGGGCTATCATTCCAATAATTTGGGGGAAGCCAGCAACCACATGAATGTCATGTTTTGTTTGCTTTAACCCCTTTGAGTCCTTGGGAATTGGATGCATCAGCCCATTTTGCATGTTTGCACCGCTTCTTCTTTGGTTTTCACTACTTATTCTTCGGGGCCGGCGGACTAGGCATCGAAACTGGGAACCCAAATTTGTAAATATGAACGATTCTGGGAGAACCGGAACGTTAGTCGCGGTTCTCGATTCTCGATGGCCAACCCTACACATTTAACAGTATTAACATTTTTTAGAGAGTACTAAAAATAACAAAAATGGACCGGGGGGGGGGGGTTTATATGAAATGCAATGCACAACGTACAAAACAGATTAACAGAAAGTGACTTTTGTGAAAATACTAACATATAAAATGTGCTCTCTTTGCTCCTCCCTCTCTCTGTGTGTCCTAATAGGAGTTACAAGGTTAAATGACATCCAGTCAGTGAGCTTGTCAGTATCACCTTGGTTTATTATATTAACTAATTAACAATCGCTAGCCCCTGTCATTCCAGTTCAAACAGAGGACAGTGTTGCTGTCTCTGACACTGAAACATTTGACAGAAATGTCAACTAACTCCTACCTAACAACATACACAGATGAGCAACGGTAATGCTAATTGTGTGTTGGTATTGAGTGGTAGATGTTAGGAAATCTTTCCCGTACAGTACCCTGGTTAAAGCCGGCTACTTACACTGTGACAGTATTACTGCGAATTGCTCTGTGCAGATAGTGTGTTCAGAGCCCGGTCACCTTTTTTCTGCTGTATCTTTTTTTTGCTAAAATATTCCATCTCAATCAAGTACTGTATGGTTATACACTTTTCTCATTTGTTTTAAAAGGACACAAAACTGAACGGGGTACTGAGATTCAACTGGAGGTGCTCGAGCACCCGCCAAAATGGGCTCGAAACGCCTATCGTACGACGGAATGAACATTTGTCAGACACCTGTTGTTGCACGTGCAAACCTTCTAGTAAACCAGGCAGGCCCTTCGCGTTGTCCTGCAATCAATGTCAAAACGAGTTCACTTGGGGCCCTCGGAAGGCGCTACAGGATTGAACGGAAGCGGCCATGTTTTAATGAGCACACTCACATCCCTTTCATTGGAAGACTTCAAATTGAGCTGATTGCTGCTACTTTTGAATAAACATAAAAAAGTACGACAGAACTGAACATGCACGTAAGCCAAAACTTACCATTTAACTGACTTACACTGGTTGCAAAATGTAAATGAAATCTTAGCTATATACGTCACTTTACCTGACTATTTCTTTCAAAGCATGAAAACGCTTTTGTACTAGAATAATACAACAAAAACAGCCATAAAGCAGCTGTGGCCAACCCGCTTTTGGCCAAAAGAGACCTTTGGCCACTTTTTCAAGTTCTAAATCATTCCGGTGAACATCCAATATTTGAATAAGGCACCTTCATGAGAGACTGAGACCAACACAGACATAGTACAGGTTCAACATTCAACTAACACACTAGCATTTGAGAAAGAAAAACCCAACATGATTGCACACTTGGGCAGGAAAAAAAATGTTGGGTTCTAAATAATGTACAATGAAAATGAAAGTCAAGGAACAACTTGAAAATGTGTCACATCTTTCCATTCACATCTTTCTCGCTTTTCTATCCCCAATATACAAATGCGGTGTTCCATAATTTACGTAAAGTTGCATATTACATCCGTACAAACTAGAACAGAATCCATGTATGTTTTATCAGTAGCGTGATCTTTATTTTTCAAGTATTATGCAGCACATGTTGTACTACAGGGAGCTGCTAATGTCGGGCGTTTCTCCAAGAGTTGCCATGTTAGAGCTGACAGAACCGGTGACAAATCCCAAGATTTGGAGAGGAATAGTTTGTACTTTTTAATGGGAAAACGAATGTCGACATAGGCGGCACGGTGCGAGACCGGTTAGCACACCTGCCTCACAGTTCTGTGTGGAGTTTGCATGTTCTCCCCGTGCCTGCGTGGCTTTTCTCCGGGCACTCCGCTTTCCTCCCGCATCCCAAAAACATGCATTCATTGAAGACTCTAAATTGCCCGTAGGTGTGAATGCTTGTTCGTTTCTATGTGCCCTGCGATTGGCTGGCAACCAGTTCAGGGTGTACCCCGCCTCTCGCCCGAAGGTAGCTGGGATGGGCTCCAGCACGCCTGCGAGCCGAGTGAGGAGAAGCGGAACGGAAGATGAATGAATGAATGTCTGCGTACATTTCGTAAGGTCTATTTGGAAGCACGGCTGACGAACACATTACAATCAAAAAACTGTAAAATGTCGATGGCATTCACAGAGTTCAACAAAACGAATCAGTTTTGTTGCAACACCTGCAACTTGATCAAAAAATCAAGTGTAACCGGAAAACATCAGCATGAGAATGACGATGTAATAATAGTACAGCTAATAATGTGTATATTTACAGTTGAAACCAGAGGTTTACATACACTATGTACAGAAGTGGGTCGTAACACGCTTACATTTACTCAAGTCAAATTTGGGATAAATTGTATTTGTCAGAGTAATTTGAATGCGCCATACTTTTTACTTTTACTTGAGTATTTATGTTAAGAAGAATCGATACTTTTACTCCGTTACAATGGTCGACATGCCGCTTGCTACTTTTATTTGTCCATTTTTTGTGTGTTTGTTAAGCCGTTTGGAAGTATGCTTCTGGTCATTGTCCATTTGGAAGACCCATTTGTAGCCAAGCTTTAACTTCCTGGCTTGTGTCTTGAGATCTTGCTTCAGTATTTCCACATAATGTTCTTTCCTCATGATGCCATCCACTTTGTGAAGTGCAAAATAACCCCACGAAATGATGCTGCCGTCCCCATATTTTACCAATGGGATGGTGTTCTCAGGCTTGCAAGCTTTCCCCGTTTTGTTGCTCATTATGGCCAAACGGTTACATTTTTGTTTTGTCAGACCACAGGGTATGTTTCAAAAACTTCAGGTCATGGTCCTTGTGTGCATTATCAAACTGTAATCTCGATTTCTAAGGTTTCTAATGACTTCTTCCTGACATAGTGGCCTTTCAGTCCACGTTGGTACAGTACTCGTTTTACTGTGGATAATAACACCCTATTAACTGCTTCGCTTGAGCCAGCGTCTTCGTAAGGTCATTCGCTTTTGTTCTCGGGTTGATATAAACATTTCGGATCAAAGCACGTTCCTCTCTGGGACACAGAACCAGTCTCCTTCCTGAGCGGTATGACGGCTGGACAATGCTCTGGTGTTTATACTTACATATAATTAATAGAAGAACATTCACCTTCAGGCATCTGGAAATTGCACCCACGGATGAACCAGACTTGTGCAAGTCCACAATTTTCTTCATGATATGTTGGCTGATTTCTTTTGACTTTCCCATGATGTTACACAAAGAAGCAGTGTTTCCATTGTACCTTCAAATACATCCACTCGTGTGTCTCTAATTAACTCTCGAATTAATGTTGTCAAGAAACCAATCGGAAGCTCCCAAAGATAAATGGGAGAGAGTTGCCTCAGGAAGGGCATGCTGCTTCAAACTTTGCCAAATAAATATGAGCGTTCATCCAAAGAATTCCATACCGGATCGGTCGTGGCCCGGGTTCACAACGTCTGCCGCCGGCGCTGTTAACCTACAGGACGCCGGTGGAGATTCAGCTACTGTGGGTGGAAGACGAAGGAGAGGTGGAAAGCGTGTTCTTTGGCAGAAAGAAACGAAGAAAGCACAGAGCCTAGAACTGAATGTGGGGACTTTGAATGTTGGGAATATGACAAGAAAAGCTTGGGATTTGGTTGACATGATGATTATAAAAAAAGGGAGATATATTGTGTGTACAGGAGAGCAGGTGGAAAGGGAATAGGGCTAGAAGTTTACGGGCAGGGTTGAAATGATTTTACTGTGGTGTAGATGGGAAGAAAAAATGGAGGAGGGGTTGTTTTAAAGGAAGAGTTAGCCAAGAATGTCTTGTAGGTAAAAAGATTATCAGATCGAGTGATGAGGCTGAAACTTGAAATTGAAGGTGTTATGTATGATGTGATTCATGGCGATGCCCCACATGTAGGATGTAACCTAGAGGTGCAAAGAGATATTCTGGAAGGAGCTGGACGTTCTGAGCATCCCAGACAGAGAGAGAGAGAGAGTCGTGATTGGTGCAGATTTTTTGCGAAGGAAACAGGGGTGATGAAGAAGTGAAAGGTAAATTCGGCATCCAGGAAAGGAACATCGAGGGACAGATTGCAAAAAGGATGGAAATGGCTGTAGTGAACACGTTTTTTTTTTTTTTTTAGAAGAGTCAGGAACATAGGGTGGCCTACAAGGGAGGAGGGAGAAGCATGCAGGTGGATTACATCAGACCATGTAATCTGAAGGAGGTTACTGACTGTATGGTAGTGGTAGGGGAGAGTGTAACTAGACAGCACAGGATGGTGGTGTGTAAGATGACTTTGGCAGTGGGGCGGAAGATTAAGAAGACAAAGGCAGAGCGGAGGAACCATGTAGTGGAAGGTGAGAAAGGAAGAGTGTGGTGCGGCTTTTCGGGAAGAGGTGAGACAGGCTCTCGGTGGACAGGAGGAGCTTCCAGAAGACTGGACCACTACAGCCGAGGTGATCAGAACGACAGGCAGGAAGAGTACTAGGTGTATCTTCTGGTAGGAAAGGAGAGAATGAGACATGGTGGTGGAACCTCAAAGTACAGGAAATAATACAATAATACAATAGGACATAAGAAGAAGTGGGACACTGAAAGGACTGAGGAGAGGAGAAAGGAATACGTGGAGGAGCTACGTAGGGTGAAGGTAGATGTGGCAAAGGCCAAACAAGAGGCATATGAGATGCATGCCAAGTTGGACACTAAAGAAGGAGAAAAAGATCTATAAAGGTTGGCCAGACAGAGGGATAGAGATGGGAAGGATGTGAAGCAGATTAGGGTGATTAAGGATAGCGATGGAAATGTGTTGACTGGTGCCAGTAGTTTGCTGGATAGATGGAAAGAATACTTTGAGGAGTTGATGAATGAGGAAAATCAGAGACAGAAGAGTAGAAGAGGCAGGTGTGGTGGATCACGAAGTAGTCATGATTAGTAAGGAGGAAGTTAGAAATACACTAAAGAGGATCAAAAATGGAAAGGCGGTTGGCCCTGATGACATTCTTGTGGAGGTACGGAAGCATCTAGGAGAGGTGGCTGTGGAGTTTTTGACCTGCTTGTTCAACAGAATTCTAGCGGGTGAGAAGATGCCTGAGGAATGGAGGAAAAGTGTGCTGGTGCCCATTTCTAAGAACAAGGGTGATGTGCGGAACTGTGGGAACTATAGAGGTATAAAGTTGATGAGCCACACAATGATGTTATGGGAAAGAGTAGTGGAGGCTAGACTCAGGACAGAAGTGAGTATTTTTGAGCGACAGTATGGTTTCATGCCTAGAAAGAGTACCACAGATGAAATATTTGCCTTGAAGGTGTTGATGGAGAAGTACATAGAAGGTCAGAAGGAGCTGCATTGTGCCTTTGTAGATATCGACCAAGCCTATGACAGAGTACCCAGAGAAGAACTGTGGTACTGCATGCGGAAGTCGGGAGTGGCAGAGAAATATGTTAGAATAATACAGGACATGTACGAGGGCAGCAGAACAGCGGTGAGGTGTGCTGTAGGTGTGACAGAGGAGTTTAAGGTGGAGGTGGGACTGCATCAGGGATCAACCCTGAGCCCCTTCCTTTTTCCAGTGGTGATGGATAGGCTGACAGATGAGGTTAGACTGGAGTCCCTGTGGACCATGATGTTCGCAGATGACATTGTAATCTGCAGTGAAAGCAGAGAGCAGGTAGAGGAACAGTTAGAAAGATGGAGGCATGCACTGGAAAGGAGAGGAATGCAGATTAGCCAAAGGAAGACAGAATATATGTGCAAGAATGAGAGGGGTGGAGGGGGAAGAGTGTGGCTACAGGGAGAAGAGATAGCGAGGGTGGAGGACTTTAAATACTTGGGGTCAACAGTCCAGAGCAAGGGTGAGTGTGGTCAGGAAGTGAAGAAACAGGTCCAGGCAGGTGGGAACGGGTGGAGGAAGATGTCAGGTGTGTTCTGTGACCGAAGAGTCCCTGCTTGGATGAAGGGCAAAGTTTAAAAGACAGTGGTGAGGCCAGCCATGATGTACGGATGGGAGACAGTGGCACTGAAGAGACGACAGGAAGCAGAGCTGGAGGTGGCGGAAATGAAGATGTTGAGGTTCTCTCCAGGATTGACCAGGTTGGATATGATTAGAAATGAGCTCACCTGAGGGGCAGCCAAGGTTCGATGTTTTGGAGACAAAATTAGAGAGAGCAGAATTTGATGCTTTGGACAGATTCAGAGGAGAGAGAGTGAGTACATTGGCAGAAGGGTGATGAGGATGGAGCTGCCAGGCAAGAGAGCGAGAGGAAGACCAAAGAGAAGGTTGATAGATGTCGCGAGGGAAGACATGAGGGCAGTTAGTGTTCGAGAGGAGGATGCAGGAGATAGGCTGACACGCTGTGGCGACCCCAAATGGGAAAAGCTGAAAGGAAAAGAAGAAGAAGAATATATTCCCTTGTGTTTGCTGTAGCTCTCCTCTGAAATAATAGTGGTGCATTATGGTCTTTAAAGATGAGACTTTTGAGTTTTGCTAACAATGACTCTCTCTGCTGTAAGACCCCCACTCCCCTCCCCTATTTGCTGAGGGCATTGTTGCATCTTTCAAAACCCAAAGGAGTGGGAGGACAGGCAAAATCAAGTGTGCAGGAACTCTTTAATTTGTTCCAAGGAAGAGTGATAATGTTTCATCCAGTTTATCAGGGGCTGCGATACACATCTTGTAAATATATTCTCTCCTTGTCTTTCTCTCCTTCACCAACCACCTCTCTCAATCTCTTCTGCACTTTCCTGTTATCATGGCGATCAATAGCAATTTGATTATTATTTCTCTAGCAGAGCCCCCGCACGTGTGCTGACCTAAAAACATTATCACATAAACAAGCACACCACGTGTACACATACACACACACACGCGCGCACACACGCACAAAGCTCGAGGTTACAAGACATGTTACTGATAATCTGCAGTGACAAGATTTGTTGTGTAAAAGTACATACGCTCCATGTCAAACTGGAGCATTAGTGTTCGACTGCCACGTAGCGTACTTCACCAGGCACTGCGGAGGTCCAGACCCTCCATTGGATTCCGTAAAAGTCGAAAGAGTACAAAAACAAATGTACCACAATGAGCAAATTCCCTTTGTCACTCAGAGGGTTGTATTGATTGTGTTACTTTTCCCTAAATGATACAACAATGAAACAAAGCAAGACTGAGCAATCATTGCCTTCCCAACCTGGGCCAGAAAATTAACAAAGTCTGATAACTGATAACAGAGTTGTGGCCAGTGCGAAATTTAACACCTGAAACAAAATGCCCACATCCCTTTGTTTTGCGCTGTTCCACTGATCGCCATGCATCTAATTAACCTAAATGCCCAAATGTGCACTTCGGACACGGCATTTCCCACTTCGATGAGTTCTGTTATTTGTATTGTTAAGCATCTCATGTGTGAAAGCGGCTATTGTTTACTAATATGAGAAACATTTTCTTGCAACTTCACATTTCAGTGTCAAAAATTCAACCAGAAGTTTGATTTTAGGGCTCGCTTAAAAGAGAGTGTAAAATAATAGATTTTCACATCACACCAGATGAGACCTTAAGGAAAACTCACCTCATGGTGCGGAGGTCCCAGCCTCTTATTGCTGTGTCACTTGCAGTGGCAAGTTGGCCGCAGTTATGGTGAGGGCTCCACTTGCCGGAGGTGAATTTTAGTTGCCCTTTCCCCTCAAGCATAGCAGTGCTGGAGATCTGCAGAGGGATGACAAACCCCACTCATTCACATCTTTAAGCAGCCATCTGTGAAATCAAATCTCTTCATAGCATTACATTTTCCAAGAAATTTGACTTTTTGTCTCATTCTCAGAAACGCAATATAACTATGCATACAGAGGGAGAGGGAGAGAGAGACAGGCAGACAGACATAGACAGAGAGATGCATGTTACATATTTGGGATGAAAACCATTTACCTAAGCAAAAAACACATTTACCCTTTTATCTTCCTCCAAAAAACTCCAAACTCCTACAGTACTATACCACTTGGAGCAATTCACATTCAATGTGTATTTAATAACATCAACTTTAAAAACTCCACAGAGATGCTAATTATTTATAGATTTTAAAATCCATCCTCCTTTTTTTTTTTTGCTCCTCAGAGCTAGCTACTTGTCACAGCTGCACACGCTACTCTGGAAGTGCCAAAGAAATCATTTTCCGGGTTGACCTATCCTCACAAAGTCCAGTGTTTCTTGAAGTCCGCCTTGAAAATGAATTTTTAATACTGTCCGGCAATCAAAGGACGGAAAAATGCAGATGTCACTCTAAGCTGTCAAATCAGATTGCAGATTTTATGAATCTGAAATCTGATTTGTTAAAAAAAAAAAAAATACAGCCATTGCTAATAGTGTCTATGTCTCACGGACCACCACTCCTTATTCTTAAGGAGATTCAATTGACATGGCAAAACATAGAAGTTGAAATTGGATTGGACAAAAAAAAAATCTTACTACTGGAACCTGGGCAGCCAAGACGCGCTATGAAATGAGGATAATAGACTGCTGCAAAATAAAATAAATGAAATTAGCTCAGTACTTCTGGTAGTGTTTAGGCCAGCAGAGAAGCCCTTGCTGGCCCTGACTGTCCATCACAGGTTTTCCAGGATGTGTGTCAATTATACAGTATTTGATGCAACCTGCACTGTAATTGATATTTTCTCTATAAACCATAATACAACTACAGCTGAAAAATGTGTAAACATGTCCTGCTTGATTTGTCATTTCATATACCTTTAAGATCCCCACTGACCCCTGCCCCTTCCAGTTTCCGTGACAGAAATCACAAGATCATTCAGTGTCCATAATGCATTAAAGATGAAAAATGCCTCAGGGATGAAAAATGATGCAGCTGGATGGATGACTGTTGCACATCCGCCTAACACTTCAAAGATATCCTGGCTCCGCCCTTTCTGTGTTCTCATTGTGATTGCGTGGGTTTTCTCTGCGTCCTCCAGCTTCTTCCCACATTCCAAAAACATTAATTGAAGACTTTAAATTGACCTTCAGTATAAATGTGAGTGTGAATAGTTGTTTGTCTATATGCGCTCTGCGATCCAGTCCAGGGTGTACCCTGCCCCGAGATAGGCTGCAGCACACCCGCGACCCAAGTGAGGAAATGTCGTATAGAAAATGGATGGAACATCCGCCCATCCATTTTCTGAGCCGCTTCTCCTCACTCGGGTCGCGGGCGTGCTGGAGCCTGTCCCAGCTGTCATCGGACAGGAGGCGGGGTAGGTACACCCTGAACTGGTTGCCAGCCAATCGCAGGGCACAAACAAACAAACCATTCTCATTCACAGTCACACCTATGGGCAATTTTAGAGTCTCCAATGAATGCATGTTTTTGGGATGTGGGAGGGAACCGGAGTGCCCGGAGAAAAGCCACGCAGGCACGGGGAGAACATGCAAACTCCACACAGGCGGGGCCGGGGATCGAACCCGGGTCCTCAGAACTGTGAGGCTGACGCTCTAACCAGTCGACCACTGTGTAATAATAATAATAATAATAATAATGGGCTTTGTCCTCCAAGGACTTGGTCCTGTGTGGTTGGCAAAGAAGGTTTGCATGCGGCTGCATGTAGCAGGTCAGTGAGGTAGGACGTGGCCTGTGGGTGAAGGTCTTTGAAGGTGAGAAGGACTTTGAATTGGATGTGTTGAAGAATTGGGAGGCAGTCGTAATTTTGGAGGACGGGAGTGATGTGGTCAGGTTTCTGTGATATAAAAAATATTACACCAAGACAAAGAATTTCAAACTTTTTCCATCATTAGTGTAACCTATAACTTGTACAACTCAATTGAAAACAAAAAATGAAATCTTCCAGAGAGGGGGAGTGTAAAAAAAAAGCCAAAACTGTTATAATGTGGTTACACAAGTGTGCACACCCTCTCATAACTGGGGATCTAGATGGCTGTGTTCAGAAGTAACCAATTATAATAAAACTGCCATCATTTAGTGGCAAGTAACTCTGATTTAACCTCAAATAAAGTAAAGATGTTCTATAGGTTTTTTTTCAGTTTTGTTTTTTGCTTTCTAGTAGAAACGTGAAGGTTTTGCGCAACACTGACTTGTATTTGGAACTTCATAATTCCCTCCACCTTGATGATGAGCAGCGTTGTGTTGTGCATTCCGAAAAAAGGTCAAACTTGGTTTAACTCATTCACTGCCAGCCCTCCATGTTAACATGGCTATTTGAGAATATTTGAATTCAACTGCAGTCAATGGCGGTGTTTAATTGGACCGTAACACCTTTTTTGTCACATGCGCTTGGGAGACTGCAAGTGTTTCTTTTTTAGGCTTCTTTCTTTCCATGGCGGAGATATATAAATAACATGGAAGATTTTAGTCACATGTACTAAACAGCCAGTACTTGCTAGATATTCCTGCAGCTCCTTCAATGTTGCTGTCAGCCTCTGACCAGTTTTCCTCTCGTTTTGGAAGGAGGTCCAATTCTTGGTCATGTCACTGTTGTGCCGTGTGTTCTTCACTTGATGACCACCGTCTTCAGTGTGTTATTTAATGTCATAGAAATTCTTTTGTACCCTTCTCCTGCCTGATATCTTTGATGTTGTGGAAGCTCTCTGCGGAGTTCCAAAAATTAAGGAAAAGCATACTAGAACATCTGAATTATATTTGAGACACTTCAAAAATGTGTTATGCATCCGGCAAGTGGTACATGCGTTTTAATGTGAATAATAATTAGAAGAGGGTGTGCACACTTGCACGACCGCATTATTTCAGTTGTTTTATTTTGACTTCACCTGTCTAAAACATTCCTTTTTTTTTGTTTTTTTTGTACAGGTTACAGGTCACATTAACGCTCCAAAAAGTTTTGAAATGATTGATCTTTGTCACTTGAGCAGCGAGTGTAGACTTGAAATATCCACTGTCTGCAGATGGTCCTCTTTCATATGCAAACACATAATCATCCAGGCCAAGAAATGTTGAAATGAACACATAACCGACCCACTGACAGACAGAGCGAATGGGAGACAGGAGATATTAAATGCATTCTCGTCAGTATGAGAGGAATTTGTCTTGACTGCCAAGTTTTTTCTTTTTCATTCCCCTTCTCCTAATCAAGCCCGCTCTCTTCCCACATCTACACATCCCACTCTGCCTTCCAGCCTACATCTTTCCAATCAAGCTTGGCCATCCGTTGCTCCCTCCATCTTCCTTTTCTCATTATACAGCCTCCCCCGATTACTTCCCACCTCTCCCCTTCTCCCCCGATACAGGATTTAATACCTCTGCTGTCCAGTGTTGGTGTCAGAAGATAAGATTAAGACCTCACATGGCCCCCCTATGGTTGTACTCGACCTCACATTGGGGTCACTACTTGCCAGTAACACACACGGTGTGTTAAGTATAACCTTTATAGATGCTGGAAAAATGGAAAACGTGTAATCCCTCACCATAACATGGTTCAACTACTGCAGATTCATCACAGATTTTTTCAAAATCATAATATTGCGGATAATTTCTTCATATTTGTTTTATTTTGGGGGTAAAATAAAATTCATCAAGACACACATGACAAGGAATAAAATACTTTACAGCTTTACAGTAAAAAAGCTCCGTTCAGATGCAATACGTCGCTTCTTCGTGCGTGCGGACAAGCGATGTAGTGTTTGTTGACGGTGTGTCACGGTGACTGCGTTTCGTTACTTTATCAATAAATGTGAAATACATAGACTAACGTCTCATCGTGTATCATTGGAAAGCGTGACAATACTTTATGTCAAGCCCTACGATGCCGTCCAAACAAGGTACCTGGCGGCTGGCAGCTAGCGGCAGAGGAAGATGGCAGCAGTAGCGTCTATCTCGCAGTAAAAATGAAACTTCTTGACCTGCTGCAGGAAGCGATCAGATTTGCGTCTGTCGGCAGCCATTATGCCATCGATTAATCTTCGATCTGCTACGTAAAAAAGGACGGACATAATAATCACTTTGACAGCTGTCATGCTCTATGGTCTGTTAACATTCTATATTTTGAAGAGTATGAAAAGTATTTAAGAGTATAGGAAATCTTTATGAACATAGTAGAGGTTAATTAGTGTGTGGGAAAGATTCAAATTAAGTGTGCGGCTGGGGAGAGGCGTACAGCTTACAAATATTTGTAAAAATCCCCCCTGGAATTCCCCCTGTTGTCGGAACCTAAGCCCGACAATAAACGAGGAATCAATCAGTTCTGTTCAAGAAGAAAACAATTAACTTCGCAGTTAAATTCAAAATATTGATACACACCCTTCAATTTTGTTTCAATTTGGATTTCACTTATCTGCAATACATTTTTATTCAATCATTATTTAAGTGTTGTGTTAAGATTCAAAATGTGCATGATGTTACAATGGCTTACCATCATATTAAATATAGTTTTAGGAAATAAACCTCTGTCTGGTTTTTGATGAACAGTACACTGTTGTATTTTGATATTGGTCATGATGATGGTACTTGGACCACTATTTTTTTATTAGGTGCTGAAAAGTTCAAGAACCACTGTTCTCGACAAATGGACCAAAAAAAAAATAAAAAAATCACAGACTGGTAGAAAGTCTTCCCAGAAAAATTAAAGCTGAGCTTGAATCAAAATAGATTCAAAATGAGTACGTGGAAAATTCCAAATGTACAATTCCGTATTCAAACTGCGAGATGAACTGAACTTTGGTGAAGCACCATGGACACTGCACAATACTGTCTTATTGAACAAATGAAGCAATGTGTTGCAGCAGCATTTACCTCACAGATATCCCCTGTTAACATATTGCACCGAGGCTTGAAAATCAGTATCATGTAGATATACCACAAGCATAGTGGCAAAAACTACATTCACACATTTCACTTCAATTCCATTTGTTTAGAATGTTTCAAAAAACAAAAAAAAGCACCAAACAAACTTGTGTAACAGTGCGAGTCAAAGCATCGATGAAAAACAAACTATTAGCTCAAGTAATTAGGATTACATAGTTCATTTACAAGCCTCAATCCCAATGAAGTTGGGACATAAACATGTTAAAGATAAATTCAAAACAAAATGCGATGATTTGCAAATCCTTTTCAATTTACAATCCCTGGCAAAAATGACGCAATCACTGCTCTGGAGGTTGATCATTTCAACGTTAAATTTGGGAGAAAAAAAAGGCAAATCACAAATTTCTTTTCAAAATACCACCTTTCCGGCTTGAGGAAACACAAGAGAGCACGAAAGGAAATTGTTCATAATTGCGAAAAAAAAATGGAAGCGCTCAATTCTGAGGAAAATAATTATGGAATCCTAAAACGCACACACACAAAAACACTACACCACAGGTACTTTGTTGCACCGCCTAACAGTTTGCATGGATTTAAGCAGTGACAAACAGAATTCTCCACCTTCCTCTGATTGCTGTTACCAGCTCAGCTTTGCAGGTTGGAGACGTGTCATTGAGCATTTGCACCACAGATTTGGGATTGGATTGAGATCCACAATATGTGCAGGCCATGACATTGACATTAAGGGCTCCATATTCGTCGACTGCGCAACATGCACCGGAGCGCAAAGGGTGTGCATCTTGATATTCGTGCCAGCGCAAGGGGGCGCTGTGTGTGTTTGCCTATTTGGCAGACCAATCTGCGGCGAGTTGGGCCGTGTTGGCACAGTGGGGGTGCGTCCTTTGGTGCCCGACAATTCGGTGACCGAGGGCTCTATTTTCAGTGACGCATCTTCATTTTCGTGCAAACACAAGACTCGCTGCGTGTTGGCAAGGTGGGCGAGGGTGTGCCCTGGTTGGTGGAGCGACATTATAGTGTTGTGGCACAGGGATCTAACACGATTTTGGTGAATCTGATGAAGGCGGAAAGACGCGAGGTCCTCGGACGTGTGTGGTGGATGACAGGTTTATTTCAACAGTGGGCATCCAAACCCATTTATCTATGTAGAAATCAATTCATTGAATCCATTATTATTATTATTATTATTATTAGCATTAGCATTATTCTATTTTTTAAATCCACTTATTTGCCGGCACGCTGGAATGGGGGTCGGGGGTGTGGAAACAGACGATCGTCAGAGGGGGATATAAATCAACGAGGTCAGCGGAAACATTTCAGTCGCCAGCCACTAGCTAATTCTGTATTGAATGGGGAATACCGCTAAGGTTCAGTGCTCCAGCCTTGCACGGGTCGCCGAGACCTCTTACACATATACGACGGCGTCACATAGGAGACGACTTGCGCTGCTTTTAAAGGCTATGCCGTGACTGGCTTTGATGGGCGAGAATTGAAGCCGGCTGCGGTGGCGCTTACGCCAGCGCAGAAGTCCCATTTGAAATCTGCTGGTCATACACCGGTCCACCAAAGTACCAAAACAGGGTCGAGCCCACCTCGGACATGTGGGCTGGATCAGACATATTTGATTCATAAATATGTGAACAGCGAACATTGAACCCTCGTGAAAGCCGTGGCACAAAGCCGTTCATTGAACACACGAAGCGGCGACCCTCTGGTTTCCGGGCATCCTCCTACCCTCAGCGCCACGCTGCCCGCATTCTTTGCATGTTAGTTTTCACTTGCATCTGTACGCATAGCAATGAACTGTGGTAACTGGCAATGGTTTTCCAAAGTATTCCGGAGCCCACATGGCAATATCCTTGACACAACGATGCCGTTTTTTTTCAATGCAGTGCCGACTGAGAAATCGAAGGTCACAGGTATTAAATGCTGTTTTTCAGCCTTGCTATTTACATGCAGATATTTCCCCAGATTCTCCAACTCTTCCAAGATATTATGGACCATAAATGATGAAATAACTAAATTCCCTGCAATTGTAAAATGAGAAACATTGTTCTTAAACTGTTGGACTATTTGCTCACGCGGTTGTTCACAAAGTTCTGAAAGTTGCCCCATCCTTGCTTGTAAACAGCTGTGCCTTTCGGGGATGCTCCTTTTAGAGACAATCACAGCACTGAACTGTTTCCAATGAACCTGTTCACCTGTGGAATGTTACAAACAGGTGTTTTTTTCTTTGAAGCATTCCCAGCTTTTTGCAAACGTGTCGCAGGCTTCAAATTCAAAATGAGAACATTTACAAAAAAACAATAAGATTCAGCAGTTTGAAAATGAAATACCTTGTCTTTGTAGTGTATTCAATGGAATATAGGTTGAAAAGCATGTGCAAATTGGCTTGCGACCAGTTCAGGGTGTACTCCACCTCTCGCCGAGTCAGCTGGGATAGGCGCCAGCGCGCCCGCGTTTGTACATGACAAGGCCATAATTACCACGATGATACTTTTTTCTCCTGTGTAGATATTCGTTTGATCGTGTCCTGCTCACCTACTCCTCGTTATGGCAAATCCGTTCCTCAGTTAGATTTTCTACCACTTACACTCTTTAGGGCCATTGGTGGGTTGAAGCTCATCTCAGTTCACTTCAGTTGAGAGGTGAAATAAACCCTAGACTGGTCACCAGTCAATCACAGGGCACATAAACAATGACACGACTATTTTATTTATTTGATGGGCAATGTGGGGGGCTATTATGGTGGTCTGAGTATGATGGAGAGAATGATGAGTGGACACTCTGCTGGTGTCACAGGGAAATAGGACGTGTGTGTCTGATACTGTCGAGACAATATAGTGCTTATCAAATAATGAGTTTACTATTGTGAGCTACGGTGTGTGCTCGTGTATGTTATGTGGTTTACAGTGCACTGTGTGTGTGTACGTGTGTGTTTGTGTGGGGGTGCGTTTGCATCTTACAGTGGCCTGTGTGGAGCTCTCCTGCAGGTCCCAAAGAAGTACATGGTTATCAGCCAATGAAATCACATGCTTGCCATCCCCCAATGGCTCCCACAGTACGCTGTGGATAGACTCGAGACACACACACACACAGACACACACACACACACACACACACACGCACACACGCACGCGCACACACGTTAACAACATTATGAAACGAATAGTGGGTATCAACTAGTGTCATCACTGACAGATGTAGACTACCTGTACAAAAATAAAGTCTGATCATTTCAAATGCATGGTTGTAGGACTGCGGCGGCACGGCGGGCGACTGGTGAGCACATCGCCCTTATAGACTTGGTCCATGTCGGGATAGGGTCAGGGTTTCAAGTAGTGAGACGAGATGTGTGAAATGCTTTCAATGGTTTAACTGTGACTAGTCTACGACGACACACACAAAAGTAATCAGGACCACATCTTCATGCCGGCTACGACAAAGGTCTCAACATTGAGTCAGAAGAGCCGTGTGCTGTTTTGCCAATACAGTTACTCAAATATAAAGACGACAGACATTTTTAGCCCCGTCTGCTTTCAATCGTTGCTTTTATACTGCCTTCCTGGCAAATTGCTGCATCTGAAAGTAACAGTAAAGGCGGGATTTCTACACCTGTACCTTTCAGAAAGAACATACTGCGTGTGCCCTGTTACGTTAATTAGATGTACAGTATGGCGACGTCAGCATGACAGCAATTGCTTTCAGCACAAAGGGGCGTGAGCGGTGAGTCTCGAGTGTTAAACTTAATACGTTCGGCTGCTGTTATGCCTTTGATACTAAGTCAGAGGTTGGCAAATTCACAGGTTTACTTCAATCCTCCCATCCCGTATCGGTACCTTAAATCGAGGCTAGCGAGTCCAAAAATGGCTTAGATGGCTAGAGAGCAATGGGCTTGTGTCTTTGCAAGCCAAAGCCTCAACTTCACCCTGCTGTGGAAAATTTGCAGTATGCTTGTTAAAGTCTGGATTCATACGAATTTTCTGGGTTATTTATTTCTAAATATCAGAGGGATTGGTCTGCTATAGGTTTTGTTAGATCCAATTAGTAGTTGTAAATTGTATCTGATATATGTAAGGAAAACTCCATCTTCTTATACCGAATTGTTGCAATAATTCCACTTGTTGAGGGGCAAAAAAGGTACATGGGCAATGCAAACTAAAACCAGTAGACATTCCAACAGCTTTTTCCGTCTTGCCATTAACTTCTTCAACAGTTAATTTACAATTCCATTATAACAAGCTGGCAATTTTGTCTTGAAATTGTTGTCACGTCTCTGTCGGGACACTTCTACATTATTCGTACACTCGCTGTAGTAGTAGCGTCACTCTCCGGTATTTGCATATCTGTTGTTGACCAATACTGGCCACTCGTGTGCTCGAGAAGTATCTGCACCATTTGCACAATTGTCACTGTGCCAGATTACTGCTCTATTAGTCATTTCAAACTGCTCTAAATTGCTAGTGGACTTGGCTCATTTGCAAAATTGTCAAAAGTATCAGTATTACCACATTATCGGTAACTTTCATTGCTCAGTGACTCTCTGGCCTGTGTTTAAGGTTTTTATGTCTCAAAAAGTATTTTTTGTCAAATGGCTGTCTGTTGTGCTCCAACTACAGGAGACAAATTCCTTGTGTGCTTTTGACATACTTGGCAAATCAAGATGATTCTGATTCTGCTTCAAATTACGAACAAGAAATACATTAAAAAAAATGTTCTTCCTACCTTGCTTCCTCTGTCCGCCGCTGTCCTGCAATCACACTGCTCTGCACTCATTTGCGTGTTCCATTACTTCATAATTCAACAACGTATTAGTGTAACTTTCATAAGTGTGGATTTTTTTCTCAAAATAGTTCAGTTTACGGTCTTTCTATCGTGCAAGGTGGCAGTTATTATTAATAGCTGGCATGAGAAATGTTTTTAATTATATGAAAGGTCTACAATAGAGTGAGATATGCAACGTGACAGTTATCATTGTGAAAAAGTGAATAACTGAATTGAGACCCATTTTTAGACGGGTGTGTATTTAGGCTCCTTCAGTGTTGTTGACATTGACATGTCATATGATTAACCAAAACAATATTCCCCCATATACAGAAAATACTAATTTCAACTTGTTTTTTGTAACACGCGGGATGCAGGAATTACAAAAAAAGGGGTGGCCAACATTTTTGCATAAACACCTTTTTCACCATTTCAGCTTCATTTCATTGAATAGTAATACAGTATTGATAATCTTTCTTTCTTGAGAACAAAATCTATATTCTCTCTCAAATTGTAAAGTAGTGGAGGATAAAATGGAGTGTCCATCTAAGGATGTTTCAACACTATTCAAACATAACTTTTATAGCTAAAGAAATAATGTTTAAATCTTAATCTTGCAATCAAATTTTGAGTTTTAGGTTTTCTGTTTAACGATGTGCATGTGTTTTTCTTCTATCCATTTAGATCACTGATGAAGGAAAAAACATTTCCAAACTAAGGCAATTACAGGAGATTGTTCCACATTATTAAAAGAGTACGTTTTCCATGCATGATGGGCACAAAGAATGATCTTTTTTGTTTTTGTTTTCCTGATGAAAAGCATGAAATAGCTTTCAACAAGAAAGCAAATCGGGTTCATCATACTGTTAAAAAGCTTCTTGCCTGTATTAAGAGAGCAGCTGTTAAAAATCCACTGATGAGCAGAAAGCAGGTATTTGAACCTGGCACTGCAGGATTTGAGTCCTTTGCGATTTGAGTGTCTTACTGATGGTAGCCTTTGTTACTTTGGTCCCAGCTCTCAGGTCATACACTAGGTCCCCACGTGGAGTTCTGGGATTTTTGCTCACCATTCTTGTGATCATTTTGACCCCACGGGGTGAGATGTTGCGTGGAGCCCCAGATCGAGGGAGATTATCAGTGGTCTTGTATATCTTCCATTTTCGAATAATTGCTCCCACAGTTGATTTCTTCACACCAAGCTGCTTACCTCTTCCCGGCCTGGTGCAGGTCTACAGTTTTGTTTCTGGTGTCCTTTGACAGCTCTTTGGTCTTGGCCGCAGTGGAGTTTGGAGTGTGACTGTTTGAGGCTGTGGACAGGTGTCTTTTATACTCATAAAGAGTTCCAACAGGTTCCATTAATACAGGTAACGAGTGGAGGACAGAGGAGCTTCTTAAAGAAGACGTTACAGGCCTGTGAGAGCCAGAAATAGGCTCCAGCACGCCTAGTGAGGAGAAGCGGCTCAGAAAATGGATGGATGGGTGGAATTTGCTAATAAATTCTTTAAAATTCAGACTTGATTGTGATTTTCTGGATTTTTTATTTTTTTTCCTCATTTTGTCTCTCATAGGTGAGGTATACCCTTGATGAAAATGACAGGCCTCTCTCATCTTTTTAAGTGGGATAACTTGCACAATTGGTGGCTGACTAAATACTTTTTTGCCCCACTGTAGGCTCCACCAACTTGTAACCCTTGTGAGGAGAAATGGAATAGAAATTGGATTGCTAGTTTGTTATGAACGGAACAGAGGATAGGACCCAAAAATGCAAAAATGGACAGTTTCAAAAAAGAGAGGTTTAATAGACGGGCAGAGGTCGGTACACAGGCAGCCAATCCAAAAAAGGCAACAGTATCCAAAAACGTGAGGCAAAAAGGCGAGGTCGATAATCGGAACAGGGCCTCGTCTTACTGTGAGTCTGTGACGTGACAACAAGGAATGCTGGAACGCGACGACAAGGTACAACGAACTGGCGACTAGAAAGAATGAGACACGAGGTTAAATACAAGGGGTGAACGAGGCACAGGTGGTGGTGAAGATGCTCTCAGGAGCAGGTGTGTACGAGACAGGGTGAAGACAACAACTGGAACACACACCCATGACAGTACCCCCCCCCCCCCCCCCCCCCTTAACAGCCGGCCCCAGAGCCCCTGGATGCGCAACGTGGAAGTCCCGAATGAGCGAGTCATCCACAATAAACGCAGACGGCACCCATGAACGTTCTTCAGGCTCGTAGCCCTCCCAGTCCACCAGATATTGAAACCCCCTCCCCCTCCGACTAGGCGACAACAGCCGCCTCACAGTGAAGACAGGGCTCCCATCCATGAACCGGGGTGAGGAGGGGGCCTGCAAGGCGGGACCAGAGGGGACTCCCGGACGGGCTTGAGCAGGCTGACGTGAAAAGCACGGTGGACCCGCATCGACCTTGGGAGCCTAAGCTTCACGGTGACAGGGTTCATGATCTTTGTGATGGGGAAGGGCCCAACGAACCTGGGAGCGAGCTTCCGGGACTCCACCCGGAGTGGAATATGCTTGGTGGAGAGCCAAACTCGCTGACCAACTTTGTAGTTTGGGGCCGGTGTCCTCCTACGGTCAGCTATGGTCTTGTAGGACCGTCCCTGGCGCAGAAGCTTCTGGCGGGCTCGCTCCCAGGTCCTCCTGCAGCGTCTCACCAAGGTCAAGGCCGCTGGAACTGTGGACACTGGGGCTATGGCAGGAAATAGAGATGGTTGGCCACCATGCACAACGTGAAAAGGCGATAGACCACTGAATGCAGAGGGGAGGGAATTGTGAGAGAATTCGACCCAAACCAGTTTCTGAGACCAGGATAGTGGCTCCTGTGAAGCGAGACGTCAGAGCCCAGTCTCCAGGTCCTGGTTCAGCCTCTCGGTTTGTCCGTTGGTTTCAGGGTGAAAACCAGATGACAGACTGACGATAGCACCTAAGAGATTGCAAAACTCCTTCTAAAATTGTGAAATGAATTGGGGACCCCTATCAGATACCACATTCTTGGGGAAACCATGGAACTCGAATACCTGGTGTATCATTAACTCGGTAGTGTCTTCAGCTGAGGGGAGTTTCGGGAGTGCAATGAAGTGTGCCATCTTAGAGAACCTGTCCACAACTGTGAGAATGGTGGTATTTCCTTTAGAGGCCGGTAATCCTGTCACAAAGTCTACGGAAATGTCTGACCAAGGAGATGGTGGTATTGGCAGGGGTCGCAACTCCCCAGAAGGACGTTTACGAGAGGACTTGTTAGCAGCACATACCTGGCAAGCATTGACATAATTGGTAACATCCCTTCTAACATTGGGCCACCAAAAGCGCTGTTCGACCACAGTTTGGGTCTGTGATCCAAAAGCCTCTTGTCGATTTTTACGGCAAGAGCGATGAGAGTGTCCAAGTCGGTTGGCAGGGCTAGCGGGACCAAATGATCCTTGACGGCAGGGGATAGTCCTTGAAAAAAATGAATCGAGCAGTGCCCTATTATCCCACTGACTCTCAGCTGCTAGAATGCGAAACTCAATCGCGTAATCTGAAACCCTGCGCTTGCCTTGTTCTAAGGTGACAAGGGAGCGAGTTGCCTCACGATCTGGTGTGGAAAACTGAAAAATTTGCTCCAAAGTCTTTACGAAAAAAGCCCACGAATGACACGCGGCGGAATTGCGGCTCCATTCAGCAGTAGCCCACGCCTCCGCACGACCAGTCAGGTGGGAAATGACGCAAGCGATTTTTGCCCGCTCGGAGGGGAAGTCAGCTGCCTGCAGCTCAAAGTGGAGTTCGCACTGAGTGATGAACGGTTTAATATTGCCAGAAACTCCAGAGAACCTCTTCGGTCGAGAGAGCTGTGGGCAGACAGCAGCGGAGGTGGCAGATGGTTGCATGGTAACTGCTTCACATGAAAAAGTTGGTACCGTGGCGGTATCGGGTGTTGTGCCAACTGGTTCCTTCTTTTGAATCATTTTCATAAGAACTTCAAACTGTGAGGCCACCTGTCTCATCATATTGTCCTGATGTTCAGATAGTCCCTCTAGATGAAGGTCCAGGGAAGCAAGCTGCTCATCCTGCTACGATAGGCGTTGACCCTGCGCTTGAAGGGCTTTGCGCACCGGGTCTGAGTCTGCTGGGTCCATGTTATGGCCAGTTCGTTCTGTCATGAACGGAACAGAGGATAGGACCCAAAAATGCACGACTCCAAAAAAAATGGACAGTTTCAAAAAAGAGAGGTTTAATATACGGGCAGAGGTCGGTACACAGGCAGCCAATCCAAAAAAGGCAACAGTATCCAAAAACGTGAGGCAAAAAGGCGAGGTCGATCATCGGAACAGGGCCTCGTCTTACTGTGAGTCTGTGACGTGACAACAAGGAATGCTGGAACGCGACGACAAGGTACAACGAACTGGCGACTAGAAAGAATGAGACACGAGGTTAAATACAAGGGGTGAACGAGGCACAGGTGGTGGTGAAGATGCTCTCAGGAGCAGGTGTGTACGAGACAGGGTGAAGACAACAACCGGAACACACACCCATGGCATGTGAGATGGTAGCACCCTTTCAGGTGCCTGAAGGTGTAATCTCTGAGTTTTAAACTGACCATTTGCTGCCATGGTCTAAAAAGAACTGTGCCTTCAGCAGTAAACTAATGCAAGACAATGCACCATCCCACGCTGCAAAAATTACCATTGAAGCTGTAGCTTCTGTGAGTATGGAGAGAGAGAGAGAAAAAAACATGGCGCAGCCACCATCATTGCTTGAACTCAACAATATTGAGAACACCTGTGGAGCATCCTTAAAAGGAAGATATATGATGGTGGACGGCGGTTTACCTTCAAACAGCAACTCTTGGAGATAATTTTAGCATTATCAAATAAGATCCAGGTATAAACTGCTATTGAAATTGATGACAAAGTTGTAAAGGTGACAAAGTTACGTTTTGGACAACACAAAGGCAGACAAACACACAGAATATTCATAATATGAATACAAAATGCCACATCTCTACTTCTCCCGACTGAAATGCACACACTAGTGTGAACAAGAATAATCAATGTGAATGGGGATACATTAATGTTAATGTGTTTTGAAGGAGGAGGAGGGAAGCAGACCAAAGTCATTCATCCGGGCAAGACAATAGTGCCCAGCATAGGCTGTAAGAGATGCACGCATACACACAAACGTGCACGCACACCTGATGCCCTTGTGCAAGTCTTAGGGAGCTGAGATGGTGGCGCACGAAGCTATCAATCTTTTTACAGCTGCACTGCTTGACCCGACCTCTGACACACACACACACATGCACGCACACTCACACAAACTCTTTGCCACACGTCTTTCAGTTTTTCCTCCTTCCTTTATCTCTTCCTCGCAGACACAGTTACAGTATGTGTCACTTTAACTGATTGGCATCTCTAAAAATGATAGCAATCGAGAGATACTGATGAACAGTGGACTAAAATAAGAAATGAGCATTGATTTCCCTTCTCATAGGTGGTGAGTTATGGGGAGGCATTGTGCACAGGAGCTGAAAAGACAAAAGACTCAGGCTGGGACTAAATTCAGAGATGTGGCCCTGTCAATACTGCAGTCTAAGTCCCATAAAGTCAAATAATATTCAAATATCAGTACCAATACCAAAAACCTCTCTCTCTCTTCGTGGTGATTAGGAAGCTAAACAGACTGGCAGACAGACAGAATATTGCTATTCCCCCCAAAAGACATACCAGACTGCGTTGCCGTGGGCACTGTCATCTAGGTGACAAAGCAGCTCCAACGTTTGAGGGTTGTGGGCTGAGTCGTCAGGAGACTCATGGCTTCCTGTTTCCCAATTGGAGGGCATCCGCCATACTGCCGCACACGACACCACCCGGCTGTCACTGGCTGGATGGGAACGACACGTTCTATCATTTACAGATACAATTATCTGTTTTGCACTGTCATTCAAAAAGGTAAGCAGAGGCAGAGACGCCCTGCATTGGTCACCAGCCAATTGCAGGGCTAACTATCATTGTGAAATTAAACGGGTCATATGATGGAAAATGTACTTTTTAATTTCTTGCGTACAAATTACTGGCTCTCTGGAGTAACTGCCCACCAATGAAATAAGAAATTCCAAAAACAAATATTTTTGTGGGCTTCCTATTTTCGAAAGTGTGCTTGCAACATTGATTTCTGGACAAGCAAATTTGGGCCGATTTTTTTACATAAATAGTGGCATAAAATCCTCAATTCTTTACAAATTCTTACAAATTAGGGCTCATTTTATTAAAACCTCTCTCCAATGATATCATCTATTTTGATATACAGGTGGTTTGAACATTTTAGTAACATACCTACTTAGTGCGAGCAAAGCTACATAGCGTTATGTTGCCTGTTGTGTGTGGTATTTAAACCACGTGAACATTATCTCAAGCAAGAATGGACAGCTTGAACGTCCTCTCCACACACAATTTTTCCTATTCTTTTGTTTTTGTTCTTTTTTTTCCTCCAACACAAAACATTACCGTGTTGCAATCATTGTTGTTTTTGTTGCCATGGTAATGGTTGTATCGACGAGTGTTGACAAGGTTGCACCTTCCCGACAATACTTGATTTGACACGATGTAGCCCAATGATCATAAAGGATGGAATAAGGCGGTGTCTGAATACTTGTTGTGTCGTTTTGCCAGTGTCAAGATTTTATGGCATAAGTCAGCACGCCCGCGACCCCAGTGAGGATAAGCGCTACAGAAAATGGATGCATGGATGGAAGTCTGACATTGTGCCATCGTGAGAGACCAAATTTGTCTTGTTGTCTGATCCTGCCATTAGCAGAGATCCAGCGGGAGTGTAAAGTGGCGTAATTATCATGCAAAAATATGTAAAAAAAAAAAAACAACAACAAAAAAACACTTTTTAAGGAAACAAAAGAAGTATAACCAAGCTTCTCCTGTCTTCTTATATAACCTACAATAATATAGCTTATTATTATTATTGTATAGCCTACAAGAATGGTTAATGCTGCAAACACACACACACAAAAATAATATGAAAATGGTTACTTTGAGATAAGCATAGTGTTAGTAACTTAGTTTACATCAAATCTAGCAAACTTAAAAGAGTTATCTGGTATTAAACAGTACCAAATAACAATAATTGGTTAACAAACAGTTATCAAATACAAATTGATGGTGCAATACATCCATCCATCCAATTTCTGTACTGCTTATCCTCGCGAGGGTCGCAGGCATGCTGGAGCCTATCCCAGCTATTTTCGGGCGAGAGGTGGGGTACACCCTGAACTGGTCGCCAGCCAATCGCAGGGCACATATAAACAAACAACCATTCACACTCACATTCATACCTGCGGGCAATTTAGAGTCTTCAATCA
Source organism: Phyllopteryx taeniolatus (assembly GCF_024500385.1). Lineage (NCBI taxonomy): Eukaryota > Metazoa > Chordata > Actinopteri > Syngnathiformes > Syngnathidae > Phyllopteryx > Phyllopteryx taeniolatus. Next base: position 13,165,847 of record NC_084514.1, read on the forward strand.
ACCTACCATGCGTGGTTTGTTTTGGGGGGATGTGGGAGGAAACTGGAGTACCTGGAGAAAGCCCACCCATGCATGGGGAGAACATGCAAACTCCACACAGGCGGGGCCGGGATTTGAACCCCGGTCCTCAGAACTGTGAGGCAGATGTCCTAACCAGTCGCCTGGTGCAATACATTTTACTGTAAAATCAAATTTCATCTGATTATTCAAGATCAAGCTGCAAGATTCTTTATTGTCATTGTACAAGACATAATACAATGAAATTCAGGTGCACTCAAGAACCTGACTTAAATCACATAAGTATAAAATCAAATAAGTATAAAAGACGTACTGTAATTTCTCGTGTATAATGCGCATTCATCACAAATGAGAATAAAACGTATGTTTCTCGATTATTCTATGGATTAACCGATAGGATAATCGATTCCAAAACGCTTTGATAGTGACAGCCCGAGAAGCCTCTGATAAGCAACACATACTGGTCAGAACCAGAGTCAATTAATACAGGTGTATGAATTTTATGATCAGGAGAGCACAGTGTCACATTAGGAAGAACCCAGGTAGGGTCTTCTTTAGTGAAATTTAGACTCACCGCTCTCGTGCCCTTGCTACCGGCACCGGCAACCTTTTCGGTGAAGTTGTCGATGTGGTGGTAGGTGCTCCCATTTGCAGATGTGTCCACTGCATGTACCACATTCCGTAAATTCTCATGTATAATGCACATTTTTTTCCTCAAACAAATTGTCAAATAGTGCGCATTATACATAGGTATAGGGGAAAATGAAAAAAAAAAACCTTTCCCATTTTATAAATGTATGCCACCATCTAGAGGTTTTGAAAAAGCTGTACACTTTAATTCCAACATACCACCGCCACCTAGAGGTTATGAAAAAGCTGTAGCCTAGACTTTCATTTCTGTCAATATGACAGGGGTACATATGACTGCGTATCCAGTTGTGCTAATACGTTTACATACCCAGGCAGAATTTGTGAATTTTTATTTATTTTTGTGAATTTCAAAATAAGAGCAAGTAAATAAAAAGTGTTACATGTTCAAATAAAGTGCTTTGCTTCAGAATAATTATTTGAAAAAACTAACAAAATACAGATAATACTTCATGTTTTGATCATATGGGTATACGCAAAATCATGCATTGTAAAAATGCATTATACATAGGTAAAAGGGTTTTCCAGAAGTTTGAGGACAACTTTGGGGGTGCGTATTATACACGGGTCCGCATTATACATGAGAAATTACGGTACATGGATCCACACACTAATAGATAAGTGTAATTTGGCACATTGTAAGTGAAAATAAAATCCATGCTGTCTTTGTGGGGACTCGCGTGCACTGTAGTTGTTTTTTTTTTTTCATACCCGGGCCTCAACAAGTAGCCAGTCCCTAGCTCCACCCTTATTCATCACGGTAATGAACGCCATACTCGACATTGGCCTTGCAGGAGAAAGGGCGGGGTGGGGAGTGGGTTATTTGCATGCGACTGGAACACTCCCTTAAAACAGGCTGATTTCAGCAAGACAAAAAGTAGGGGGTGGAAATTGTATTAGAATTCTTGATCCTTGGGGTGTTTTGACAAAAGCATGTCACAGACATGTTATTACAGTAAAGCCAAACGGGGAACTTTTTTTAAATTGTGAAAAAAATGCACAATCTGTCTCCTTTAAAGATTCCTTTAGATCAACCCATTTTATGAACGCCTGGAGTATGCACAATCACAAAACAATAAGCATACTGTATATTTAAGATTGAATGATTTTATTCACAAGAACATAATTTCCATCAAGGCTTAAGCGTATCACCTGTTATTCCACATAATGACTCTTAGCTAAAATGCATGAAGCAATTTCATAAACACAAAAGAAACGTTAGTTAAAAGACAAAATGAAAGAAGAAGGAAAACAAAATGCATTAAGAGGAAGTCAACACAGACAGACCCAGGGGGAAAGAGTGGCACTCACATTTATTATAGCAGGTGGTAAGTACTTCTTTATCTGCAGGACTGGCACCAATGTTCCATATCTCTCCAGCTTGGTGTAGAAGGACATTCTTATTAATTATGTTATTCTCATCATCGAAGTCAATGATGTGGATCTTGAAGGAAGGACAACAGAAACAGAAGAGATTGACTTCGTCTCCATTTAAGTTTCATTTAGGTAAGGTAAAAGCACATTAGATGTGAATATCAGGGCTGTAAGTCGCAATCAACGCTCAGTATCTGAGTCCCATTTGTACTGATAAGGCACTGTGAGACAATGTGATATTTAGAAAGAGATATTTTGTCCCACAACATACTGACACAGCTACAGTACCGTACAAGACATCATGCATATTATAATTCAAATTCATTGGAAAGTAAAGAATACCGCATAACAGTAACAGTATCCATATGTGATGCAGTTGAGTTGATACCATACCATGAAGCATAACAACGTGATATGGCACAATTTTGAGTGAACATGGTATGTTATGTTTGGGGTCTGATCTGTTGAGTCCTGCACATAAACTGGGAACTCATGGTTTGTGATCAGACCCTAAATCAGTCATAGGAGTCATTTAACATGAATGAACATGAATTCAACCTAAGAAATTGTCATTTTCAACTAAGTCTCTTTAAAAAAAAAAACAATTAAAATCAGGTGCACTTTAACAGGGGCATGACAGGCGTACTGTGGGAAACTGCTGAAGGTAAGAGTGCATTTTGTTTGCTCAGGTACAAGACCAAATACACAAAACATTTGTCAATTCTTGTGCTGTCTTTTCTTACATGTGATGCTGTAGGCTCCTGCATAATATGTAAGAAGCATCATTCATTTGAATACAGTACAGGACTGCATTAGGAAAAAAGTGTGCCATTGGCCCAAAAGAATCCTGGTAATGCAGTAAGATAGAACTATGCCATCAGTGTGATTGAACAAATCATATTTTAAGACACACACTCGAGCAAAGATTTAAGCTTATTTTGTATTAAAACAAAGTGGGTGCAAAATGACAACCAACTGTTATTGAAATCTGCAGAAGTGCTGCCAGGTGTAAGAAAGCTCAGTTCCATTCACTCATTCACAGTTAAAAGAAGGTTATTCTGTAGTCGTTTAAAGATCGGATATCGTTTTTTTAAACTCGGTGATCGGCCCCAAAAATCCTGATCGTGTAAAGCCTAATATAAATAATATTTCCTCCTTGGATGGATTATTATTATTATTATTATTATTATATATAGATTTTTTTTAAATTGTAGGGCTAAATCTGTTGCATTACAAGGTGGCACGAGTAGCTTACAGTACACTGCAGGACATCTGATTTAATTTTGAAACATCGTGTCTACTTGCTGAACAGCTGTCCTATACTATCATCACGACAACTGCTGAATTTTGTCACTGTGCAGGCAATGAAAGATGACCCAGATGCTGTTCAGTGTTCATCAACGGGACTCCTGCTATCATGCTCCATCTTTATACAAATGTTTCATCTATTCTTATTTAGCACTGAGATTGTGTTTAAAAAATAAGTGTTCACCCTAAACAGTACAGTTTTGTTTATGAGCCACTTCACTTCAATTCACTCATGGCGCCAGAAACACATCAGTCAGGTTTCCAGTACTGCAGTTACTGTGTATACAGTTGGGGCCTAGAGTACACTTGTACATCACTGTAGTTAAATCAGGCCAGTAAAGATTTACTGGGGAATGCAACCCTTCAACTACATTATTAATACTGGTGCATGTTAGTAGGCAGGTCCTTGACCCATTATATTACTTGGGCCTTGGCTGTACGTTAAAAAAACAATCAATAGCTGTTTAAACTCCAACAAGGTAAACTTTTATTTTATAACCTTCCCATTTCACTGAGGGGCTTTCATTACACAGGAATCTATTCAACATGGGCCCTCAGTTGAATTCAGTTCAGGGCCCACAATGCAGTAAAAAAAACGTGAGGTTATCTAGGTTTAATCAGACAACTAAAAGGCAGTTTCCCCATTTAAGACACACTTACAGCATCTCAGAGGACTGATGATTGGGATTCCCTGAACAGTAACTCCTTCTAGGCACTCCCACTCAGCTTGCCCATTTGCCATTTACAGGCCAAACAACAGGATGAAAGAAAGGGGCATGAAGAAGAAGAGGAGGAGGAGGAGGAGGAGGCAAAGAGCATCATAGCGCCGGAGTCCCTGAGCCACCTCAAAGTCAGCAAGGCAGCAATTAACCTTGGGTTGGACTGCATCAAGCAAAAAAAAAAAACAATTTAAGCAAAGTTATATTTTAATGGTGGTGGGGGAACGGAAGAAATCAATAAATTCAGGTCGAAGGGACGGGGGGTCCTCCCGAATAAACCCAGGTGTGAGCGGAGAGAGAACCTCCAACATTCCCTTCCCCTAGGTGATTTATTCTTCACTTTTCCAGGCCTCGGGAGTGACTCATAACTTTGAACCACTTGGGCACCTGGCCCAGCGCTTTTAATTATGTGCTGGAATGGAGACAGGGAGAGAGAGAGGAGGGAGGAGGTAAGGGAGGGAAGCGAGGGATAAAACCAAGCTGGCTTGTGGACCCCACTTCAGGGGCCTCTGTTCTAAAGCTCTTTAGCCACACAGATGACAGTAAGCGGTACGGAGGAGTAGCATGCGGGTGAGAGGTGCCAAGCTTGGGCACTTTATCTCGTTAGCAGCCTTAAATGCCATGCCGACACACAATCCGATCTGTCATTCTCGCTCTTGGTCTCCAAGGGATTTGAGAGGTGCTCTGCGAGTTAAGAGAGACATTTCCACCCTGCATTATGCTTAATGGGAGGTGGAGAGGCCAGAAGGCTTATGGATACAGAAGGAGCTCTCCAGGCTAAAATGCCAATCGAAAAAAAAATAATAATAATAAAAGAAAATCTTACTGTACGTTTAAACTCAGCCAAACTTAGCAGACAATTGCTGGCAAACAAACAAGCAAAAGGTGCAAAATAGAATTACTTCCATGAATAAAACATGCTGCAAACCTGCAATTGTAGGCATGTAAGAATAGGAATAGTATAAGTTATTCTTCCTGGGATCTACAGCTATTGTGCTCTCTTAAATTAATGTCAGAAACCAAGACACGTTTCTAAACCATGTGTGCATATGCAAGGTACTTCAGGCAATACAGTAAAACCTCCAACTCATTCTCATCCAACTGTGAGTTGATCAATTTTGAAGGCATGCTCCAAACATGTTTCTGGAATAGTAACTAAGAGAGGCATGTCAACCTCCAATGTCATATTTTAATACAAAAATTTAATAAAACAATAATCCTAAAATAACAATAATAAGAAGTTGGATTTATAATGCACTTGACATTTCAGAGAAGAAATGCAAACGGTAATTGTAAGCACTTCAAAAGGTGATTCTCTAGTGGTTGAAGAAATTACAGACCAGAGGGAGTCTTCACCTCATTTTCTCTTTGTAACTAACACTGAAAGCATCAACATACTCAGGAGTCAGTTCATTTGACTGTGTTTCTTTGTGCAAAGTACAAAACTTCTGTGACTATATAGTAGTATAGGGTACGTTAGAGGCTATGCCGAGAACACACACACTCAAACACACACACACAGTGTAATTACATTTGGATCTTTTTAAGAGAATTACATTGGCATATATTTAAAGAAAAGAAGAAGAAAGAAAAAAACTGTGTCCTCCATTTAGGGGACAGAGAGAGTATGGTTTTGGTACCCAGTCCAGTCCTAAATTTGCACCAATTACTTACAAAAGGTTCCAAATGCATGCCAAATCCTTTTTGTTCTTGTTTTTTAAGACCTAAGAAAAAACCTATACCGTAATTTCTTGTGTATAATGCGCACCCATGTATAATACACACCCCCAAAGTTGACCTAAAAATTCTGGAAAACCCTTCTACCCATGTATAGTGCATTTTTACAATGCATGATTTTGCTTCTACCCATATGATCAGAACATGCAGTGTTATCTGTATGTTGATATTTATTCTGAAGTTAAGCACTTTATTTGAACACGTAATCCTTTTTTTTTTATTTACTTGATCTTATTTTGAAATTCACAGCCCTACTTTTATTTAGTAAATGAGAAAACACACAGTTTTGCTCATATGTTTGATTACCCAGGGAGAATTTGTAAGATGGGTACAATTCTTTAAAGAAAAGATGAAGGACCAAGCGAAACATTTGATTTGAATGGGATTCAAATTAAACGGTCAAGCATTTCAGAAAAGCATTATCATTAAATAAAAGATAACCATAAGGAAATTAATGATGGTTGTTGTTCATTCATCAGTCATATTAAAAAACAACTATATTTTACAAATTTTGGGATGTGGGAGGAAACCGGAGTGGGGTCTTGTTCACGAGTGAGGGAAAAATGGAACGGGAGATCGACAGGCGGATCGGTGCAGCATCTGCAGTGATGCAGACTTTGTATCGGTCAGCTGTGGTGAAGAAGGAGCTAAGTCGAAAGGCGAAGCTCTCCATTTACCGGTCAAGCTATGTTCCTACCCTCACCTATGGTCACGAGCTGTGGGTCGTGACCGAAAGAACAAGACCCTAGTGAGGTCTAAAGACTAAAGGCTTTTTAAGCTGTTATCTGGTCAATTTTAAGCTGCCCTTGAAATGTTTTTGAAGCTCACCAATGGTTTACTGTACATCTTGTGGTGAACCCTCTCTATTCACCCTGGTGACGTCTTGATTGTTGTCGTTGACATACATACACCGACCTCCTGAGAGTGTTCTTGATCTGGCCAACTGTTGTGAACCGCTTTTTCTTCACCAGGGAAATAATTCTTCATTCATCCGCCGGTTTTTCTTGGTCCTCCGTGTCGTTTGGTGTTGCTGAGCTCACCGGTGTGTTATTTATTTTTAAGAATGTTTTAAACAGTTGAGTTGGCCAAACATAATGTTTTTGCTCTCGCTCTGATGGGTTTGTTTTGATTTTTCAGATGGTGGCTTGATTCCTTGATAGTGAGCTCTTTGGATCTCATATTGAGAGTTGACAGCAACAGAATCCACATGCAAATACAATACTTTAAATAAAATGTAGACCTTTTATCTGCTTCTCGTAAATGGGCTAATGAGGGAATAACATACAACCCCAATTCCAATGAAGTTGGGACGTTGTGTTAAACATAAATAAATAACGGCGTCCATCATTTACAAAAGCAATTTGAAATGTGCACTCGTCAGACTACAGAACACTTTCCCACTTTGCATCAGTCCATCTTAGATGAGCTCGGGCCCAGAGAAGCCGGCGGCGTTCCTGGGTGTGGTTGATATATGGCTTTTGATTTTGTATTTACTGACATTGGTTTTCTGAAGTGTTCCTGAGCCCATGTGGTGATATCCTTTACACATTGATGTTGGTTTTGGATGCAGTGCCGCCTGAGTGATCGAAGGTCACGGCCATTCAATGTTTGTTTTCTGCCTTGCCGCTCACATGCAGTGATTTCTCCAGATTCTCTGAACCTTTGGATGATATTATGGACCAAAGCTGATGAAATCTCACGCACATGTTCACAAAGAGGTGAACCTCGCCCCATCTTTGCTTGTGAATGACTGAGCAATTCAGGGAAGCTCCTTTTCTACCCACTCATGGCGCCCACCTGTTCCCAATGAGCCTGTTCACCTGTGGGATGTTCCAAACAGGTGTTTGATGAGCATTCCTCAACTTTCGCAGTCTTTTTTGCCACCTATCCCAGCTTTTTTGGAGCGTGTTGCAGCCATCAAATTCTAAGGTAATGATTATTTGCTAAAATCAAAAAAAAAAGTTGATCAGTTTGAAAATTAAATATCTTGTATTTGTAGTGTATTCAATGAAATATAGGTTGAACATGATTTGCAAATCATTGTATTCTGTTTTTATTGATGTTTAACACAACGTCCCACTTCATTGGAATTGGGGTTGTACATCTGGCCATGGAACAGCTGGGCATCTAAGTGTCCCACTACTTTTGGTCCCTTAAAAAGTGGGAGACATACAAACTCTTGTAATTCCTACACCGTTCACCTGATTTGGATTAAAGCTGAAAGTATGCAGTTAAAGGACATCTTGTCCATTTCTTTTCAAATCTATGATGGTGTTTACAGCCAAACAGATGAGAATTGTGTCAATGTCCCAATATTTATGGACCTGACTCTACCGTCACAGAGTTTGTCACATCTAGCTCAAATTTGCTTCTACTTTCACCTTGATCTCAACTCGTGCCTTTTCCTTTCATAGATTCCCACACCAATCCTCGGCTGTACTCCTGCTTTGCCCGTCTTGTCTCTTGCACCCCAGAACCTCGCACCTCGATATGTACCTCATCGCTGACCCTGTTCAGAAGCAAATCTCCTCCTGGCCACCCCTTCACAAATAAATATTCATCCCGTATAACCTGCCCTCTCGTCCTGTGTCTGCTCTTGGGTCCTCCGTCCTGCGCCAAACCATCAAATTCCTCAAATTCCTATTCCTTTCTGAAATCTCATTGGTGCTGATGCTTCAATAAAAGAAGTGTTAGGAACAGTACATTCAGCACCATGGATTGAAAATGTGTAGTAGGAAATTACATAAATCCAGTGGATATCGTCAGAGTTTCCAACAAGCACCACTTTTGACCGTTTCTTCACAAAACTTGGAATGAGCTAGGTTTGCATTTGGTGCCAGACCATTTTCACATTGTCTGCCAGAAAACAGGCTCATTTTTCTCGAGGCAGACATTTCTCGCTCTCTCACCGTCATCCCTCTCTGTTTCTCAGAGAGCTAATTATTTCTCCCCCCATTTAGCGCCAACTGTTTCTCTCATCTGTCTCTGTAATGACCTCTGCAAGATGTGCATGCAGGCATGCATTCATACACACTCTTCTTTCTTCTCATTCAGACATACCAATATACATACAATAAAACACGCAAACAAGTAAACAAAAGCACTAGAAACTAGAGTTTCAAACACCAAATGGGTGGACGTGTAACAGTTCTGTGTATCGTAAAGAATCACACTTGGGCTGAAGTCCAGTTGTTTGTTATTTCATTATGAATGCCGGACTGAGTGAGCTACACGTGCGGTTTGCAATGGTGTTGAAAAAGGTTGATGCAATTACAGAAGAATTATATTGTAATAATATAAATTACACCAAAAGGTCTAATTTGTTAACTAATATGTACAGTCACTAGCCACATCATTTAGCACAAGGGCACAGTAATCAATAATATACTGTAGCTGTGTCAACATTTTGCTTGTACAAAGAATAGTATGGCGCACTGTAGTTGCACACTGCATCAATGCAGGTCAGATGATAAAACATGTGAAATTAAAATAATGACCCCTGACCCCAAACAAAAGAAAAGCAAAACATTACATTTATTTACTAACTTAGATTTCAGAAAATGCTACTAATTCAGTCAAATGTTGCCATGTACAGTAAAATGTGATGTTTTGTTCTGTCTTTTGACACACAGCTGTAAATACTGTACTTTCATTGTATTGATTAGTACCACAATATAGTACAAGCACTACATGAGAGTATCTATAAATCGTGGACCTTGATGGAGTTAGAGTATATCTGACTTTATTTATTTCATCTTAATAGTCACCATTGTGCAAAGAATCTCGCTACAACTTCAAAATAAAAAAGTTATTTAAAGTTGATGAAAATGCCTTTCAAAAATGCTATGGAAAAAGTTATATCATTGTAATTGCACCAGTATACAGTGAAAGTCCCACCACACATTGAGCAATGTATCGCAGTGTGCAGAACTCTGCAACTAGTTTACCGACCGCCAGCCAAGGCGGTCGCTAGTTTTGCTGCAGCTCAAAATTTGACTACATATATATACATATACATATATACATATATATATATATATATATATACACATATACATATATATATATATACATATATATATATATATATACATATATATATATACATATATATATATATATACATATACATATATATATATATATATATATGGCGGCACAGTGACCGACTGGGTACCACATCTGCCTCACAGTTCTGAGGACCGGCCTGTGCATATTCTCCCCGTGCCTGCGTGGGTTTTCTCCTGGCACTCCGGTTTCCTCCCACATTCCAAAAACATGCGTTGTAGGTTGAATCAATCAAACTTCTTAAACACCGAACCTACAATTCCATTACAACATGCTGGCAATTTTTTTTACTTGAGTTTGTTGTCAGATTTCTGTGGGGCCAATTATATAATACTCGTGCACTCACTGTAGTTGTCTCGCCACGCTGCACTATTTGCATATCTGTTGATGACCAATACTGGCCACTCATGCCAGAGTAGCATCTGCTCCATTTGCACACTGATTGAGGAGTATCTGCAACATTTGCACAATCAACATTGTCCCATATTATCGCACTACTCATCACTTTAAACTGCATACACTCCTTGAAGTCTCGGCGCCCTTTGCACAATGGTCATTGCGCCGGACTATTGCAATATTAGTCATTTGAACTGCTCTAAGTGCTAGAGGACTCTGCATCTTTTTGCACAATTGTAGAAAAATAAGTAATAATGTACTGGCATTACCAGATAACTAGCAACTCTTTACTGCTCAGTGACTGTTTTTTTTGTCAATGTCTTTATGTCTCAAAAGTGTTCTCTGTTGTCGTACTAGAGCGGCTCCAACTACCGGAGACAAATTCCTTGTGTGTTTTTTGGACATACTTGGCAAATAAAGATGATTCTGATTCTAATTGAGGACTCTAAATTGCCCGTAGGTGTGACTGTGAGTGCGAATGGTTGTTTGTTTCTATGTGCCCTGCGATTGGCTGGCGACCGGTTCAGGGTGTACCCCGCCTCCCGCCCGAAGATAGCTAGGATAGGCTCCAGCAGCCCGCGACCCTAGTGAGGAGAAGCGGTAAAGAAAATGGATGGATGGATATATGGCGGCACATTGGACGACTGGGTATCACATCTGCCACACAGTTCTGAGGACCGGCCTGTGTGGAGTTTGCATGTTCTCCCCGTGCCTGCGTGGGTTTTCTCCGGGGACTCCGGTTTCCTCCCACATCCCAAAAACATGCATGGTAGGTTGATTGAAGACTTTAAATTGCCCTGAGGTGTGAATGTGTGCGCGAATGGTCGTTTGTTTATATGTGCCTTGCGATTGGCTGGCGACCAGTTCATGGTGTACCCCGCCTCTCGCCCCAAGACAGCTGGGATAGACTCCAGCACGCCCGCGACCCTTGTGAGGATAAAGCGGTACAGAAAATGTGTATATATATATATATATATATATATATATATATATGTATATATATATATATATGTATATATATATATGTATATATATATATATATATATATATATATATATATATATGTATATATATATATATATGTATATATATATATATATATATATATATATATATATGTATATATATATGTATATATATATATATATGTATATATATATATATATATATATATATATATATATATATATACATATATATATATATATACATATATATATACATATATATATATATATATATATATATACACATACACATATACATATGTATATATATATATATATATATATATATATACACGCATATGTATATATATATATATATATATATATATACACATATATATATATATATATATATATATATACACACATAGACATCTTAAAATGAAAAACTCTTTACTTGCCTCATCAAAGCTGTGGCCGTATATGGGAACAAACTGTCGTTATATTAACAACAGTTCTAACACACATTCAGACACATACGTAAATATAGTGTACTTCCATGCACAATGCAATAGGAGAACGTTGGCTGTTTTTTTTTTCGATTTGAAACGTGACTCGTGTTGTCTGTTTTCTCACCTGGTTGTCAAACTTCAGAGACTGTGTGCCCACAAGGAAACGAATAGCATCAGTTTCAGCTGTCTGGGCAGTAAGTGATCGTGCCTAAAAGTCATTCAAAGATACAACATATGCAAAATAATGGACTTTAGATACATCTCAATCAACAACAACAGCAAACAGAAGATCTTATTAAACCACCTACTCGTAATGTATCGTAACGGAACTTACAACAGTGAAATTGTCTTCTTTATTCGCAAGATAAATACTATAGTCTGATAGCATCGTAAGATACATACCTGGAATTCAAGTCCATAAATGACGGGTGCGTCGTCTTCCATTTTAACTGGAGGTTACTCCTGAATTGGACCGGTTTCAAAAAAATATTTTATTATTCAGGACAACGATTGTTTCCACCACTTCCGCGATTATAAGATATGTCATAGTCATCTGTGCGAACGGAATAGCGTAACCACGGTTATTCAACGTTGAATACGTTTTTAACCGTACGTATATAGATCCAGGAATACCACACAAGTTTTCATTTGAGATTTGGCAACTACGGCTTGCCGTACACAAAGCTTCCGGGTAGCAATAGCTACCGCGCGTGCGCAATGTTGTTGTATGCTTGAGCCTGTAAGAGGTAAGTTGTTGTACCTGTATTTTATTTTTGTTGCACCGTTTGCCTGCTGTTATTACATTGCTGCTTCGATAATTTGGGGCTGTTATATGCCTTTATAACTGTCTGTGACTGTTTCTGAAGCATTTAATTGACTGAATTAGCTGCGTTTCTTGACGCTATAGGAAGCCTTAGCAAAGTAGCTAAATGAAAACAATGCGTTTGGTTACTCACTGTCACGTTACTTGCACGAGAACAGCTATATATATATATATATATATATATATATATATAAACTGAAGATCCCGGATGTTGTGTTGTTTTCATAGGAAAGTTAATGATTTAATATATGCTAAACCAGTGGGCTGTGAATGTCCATGCTGCAATTGTAGTTATTCTTGTTATATTGGCTATTTAAAAATATTTTATTACCTATTTATTTTAATTACTTACTCACGTCTTTCAAGATTTGAAAAAGCAGTAAATGGATAGTGAGGACGCTCCAGCCCAGCGGCCAGTCACTTTGGACATCACAGTAGAGGATGTCACCCAGGAGACGCCATCCCCATGTCCTCCAGAGTCAACTAGCAGTCAAACTCCTGCCAGAGATAATTTCCTGCCACAGGGAGAGAGCATCGACCTTGGGGGAGACTTTGCAACGCCCCAGGGAGACAGCAGTGCTTCACCCCCAGAAAGTCTGATGGACAAGCTCAATGACCAAATGATGGAGAGTGTCATTATCTCAGATTCAGCCAATAACAGTGAGGAGGAGGATGTTGCTCCCATTGACTCATTCCTTGAATGTGGCGTTGATGAAGGAAATGAAAGATACACATCATGTGACACTGAGGAACAAACCGACTGCATACAGATTATGACTGAGACTGACATTTCAGATGTGCAGCAGGAAGAAGAATCTGACAAAAATGAGGAGATAAAACCAAGAGAGCGAGCAAATTCATCTCACACTGACACACAGTGTCCATCTAGTTTTAAAAGTGAGCAACCAGTGTTGGAAATGGGGACAAATATCAAAGATGAGCCTGTGCCAGTTTGCACTATATTTAGCCAGAGTAAGCAGCCAAATTCCCTGATACCTGACGGCTTCCAGCCCACCCTCATCAAGTCCCCGAGCTTTAGTATGGGGAGCGGTGGGGGAGGTGATGAAGCAGTAACCCCCAGCAAGTTGACCATTCCACTTGTATGCCAGCCTAGCCCTAGCCTCAGCAAATTCTTCAGTGACAATGGACAGGGCAATCCAGCCTCTGACTTTTTTGATTCCTTCATGGCCCCCTCCTCCTTCATCTCAGTGTCCAACCCCAATGCAGAGATCCCTCCAGGCCCAACTGATACACCTATAGCCACAAACCCCCACCAGCTCTCTTTTACCTCCTCCTCCTGCGCCACCCCTGGTACACCCACTCCCCACTCAAGACATAGGTCTGCCACTCCTGACTTTGCAGCCAAGTGTCAGTCTCCTCCATCCCCAACATTACCATCTCCAAGTCAAGCCCTTGCCTCAGCTCCAGTCACACAGGCTTTCAACCAGCTACAGGCTGTGTTCTCCGGAAGTGACGATGCATTTGCAACGGCGCTCAGTCTGAGCGAGGTGGACAGACGCCATGATGCATGGCTGCCATCTGAGGAGACGAGGAAGTCATTGCTCTCCATGGCCACACAGCAGTATAGCCCAGTATATGCAGAGAGTAACAGACTCACCATGCCCGGCCTTAAGTTTGACAACCTTCAGGTAAGACAAACAATTTACGAGAAAATATTTTTTGTTTAAAAAAAAATCGTTTCGTCACCACTTATTTATTATATCATGGATAAAATCCTGCCAAAAGGGTCATGCATCCCTATTATTAAAACCATTGTAATAAGCAATCAGTAAATAACTGCTTGCTCTGTTGTTGCTTCAATTGAATGATTTGTTGATAGACATGCAGTACCATGATAGACTTTGTATAATTGCCATCGTATGAAAAATATTACGCGAGTTCTTTTCAAATATCACTCTCAATGTATGTCTAATAAATTTCCACCTAAGCTTGCTTGACAGATTTCACTTTCATTTGGATTATAAACCAAAAATGATATGCAGTAAGCTATAATAGTTTTTTAAAAACGTTTTCGCATCATTTGTCACTGCATTGTACATTTTATCACAGGGTGATGCTGTAAAAGATTTAATGCTTCGATTCTTGGGGGAGCAAGCGGCCATGAAACGACAAGTTCTTACTGCCAACTCTGTGGAACAGTCCTTCCTGGGTCTCAAACAGCTCATTGTAAGTTTCTAATTATTAATGCAGTGCTCGTCAACTACTTAGTGTTTTGAAGAAGAACGACATGACATAAGCATAAACAACATGAGGAAGTGCACCCATTGATAAAGGCTTCTGACAAATGTACCTTATTCTTATTTTGAAGAATGTTCTAATGAAATGTAGATTTTGTTTTGGCCCTTAGAGCAACAGACAGGGCAAGCAAGGTGAAAATATTGATAGTGGATTAGTTTTCAGTTGTGTACATGTGCTGCACAGCAGTAGTCATAAAGAGAAGACAAGACAGGCAAACTGAGGCTGTGTAGATGACGGTAAGACACGATCCGCTGCTGGTTTTCTAACATGTCAGCCGCAGTATCTCCCACCCTCTTTGCCAAAGATGGTGTTATGGAATCTAATGGCTCGGGGGACAAATGATTTATTTGTTGTCAATTTTTATGACATCAGTCGGCCGCTGAAAGCGCTCCTATGCTGGGTGATTGCAGTATGCACTGGCTAAGTGGCATTGTCAAGAATGGTCTGGAGTTAAGATTCCTCTGCTCCAATGCAGCTTCCACACAGTACAGCCTGATCACTGAACACGGATTCCTGATGAACATTCCTATGTTCAGCCGTGTGCGTCTCTTCCTTGGTGCAGACCCCCAACACAATAGCAGAGGACAGGACCAGCAACTACATTTGCATACATTCATAGCAGATGTCAAATAATGCCAGTCTTTTCAGGAAAACCGCCACTTATTGTAGAGCACGTCACTGTTCAATTTATTGTTCAGATCCAGCCTTAGGTACTTGTAAGCCTTCGCATTCGCTCTCAATGTTCACATGCTGCAGTGGGGGAGTACAATTTCCTTCATCCTGTTGTGTTGATCTGGAGGTGGTTTTTATTATAGCATCCAGTTAATTTCTCAATGAGAAATAAAATGTAGTACAAAAAAAATGTCATGACCGTCTTTTTTTGCAGCATTGGAAACCAGTGTGTGTGTGTGTGTGCTCTTTTTTTGGGAGTCAGAGAATGTGGAAAAGGACTAGTGGCTTTAATGCCATCTTCGGCATTGCTCTCACTGTGAGTCTCGGAGGCAAAAAAGAAATGGGTCAGGCTGTTATTGTTGACAACCACACCATTCAAACTATGTAACAGCCCACCAGATAATCAGTGGTTCATATTACCCAGAGGAGTGTCACTTACAACTTGGACTCGGTACTGAACCATCTTAGGGAGTGTTTTGTGGAGTTCTCTTAAAAGCCACAAGCTACTTTTCATATTACGCCAGTTTTGTGTCTCAGTGTCTCTCTGTGGTACTGTTGTAAAAGTCCAGCCATTGCTGGTGGGAGGAATGATGGCTGATGTGTGAAGTTCATATGGGTAAAGTAGGGAACCATCCCCCAGCTTGAGAGCAGTGTTCTGTCCCCTCGGTTCAAGTGTCTGAACACCAACTACACAGGCTTCAAAGTGAAGATGGCCTCGGTTGGAATCACTGGCCTGCAAGTTTTTCCATATACTGTTTTTTCCCCCCTCTTTGTGTAATGCTGGATCTTTATTGAAGTTGCATGGGAGCTCTGTATTAACCAAAGCTGAGTGGAGCAAGTCTTTTTAAGTTTGGTTTGCTTGGAGGCTTTCGGTCTGGTGGGAAGTTGTGTGGGCGTTCTTTTGTCGTCAAGAACTGTAATGCAAGGCTTTTTTTCCAATTCATCAAAGTAAAGGCACACTAAACATGCGACGTTCAGCACAATTAAGAAGCCTCATTCCTTTTCATCATGCAACAAGAACTTATAAATGTGTGTGTGTGTGTGTGTGTCTGTTTGCCCATTTGTGTTGCACTTACTGTATCGCCATGCATGGAAAGATCGACTGAAACACTCGAAACGTGTTGCAGCCATTAAATTATAAGTTCATGATTATTTGCTAAAAACAATAAAGTTGATCAGTTTGAACATTAAATATGTTGTATTTGTAGTGTATTCAATGAAATATAGGTTGAACATGATTCGCAAATCATTGTATTCTGTTTTTATTTATGTTTAACACAACATCCCAACTTCATTGGAATTGGGGTTGTCTTTACCAGTTGTGTAATTATGTTTGCAAAGAAGCAAAAGAATTACATATATGTGAAAAGAAATATATAAAAGTCTACTTTTTTTGGTTTTGCATCGTGAGTATTGTTCTGCTGCACAGCAGTACCACAACGATGTTGACATTTGATTTGAATTGCTTTGGTCTTGACTGAACTGGAAAGTCCATAACTCACTGTGCTGAACTGTTTGGCTCACTTTGGCTCCGCCTGATGTTTCCCTTACAGCTCCTCTTGCTCACCTCTTTTTACTTTGCCACCCACTGCTTCTTGCTTCCATCACTCAACTTTGTATTTTTTATTTTATTTTTTTAAACTGCTTCCAATGTTGATTTCTGCACTCTTATGTGCGCTCGTGTGGCAAGTACTGTACATTCTAGATGTTTTCATTTTCCCGAGTTACCCTGTGTCCATTTTATACCAGCACCAAGAAACAAGTGCACATTTATGCTTTGCAGCAGGGCAATGGTGTACCCTGGCATAAAGTAGGGTGTGTATTTTGTCTTGCTAGAGAGTTCCTCTTGTCCTGATTCAAGCTGGCTCCCCACATTGTCCTCTTAACCCCTGACTCTTAATTTTCTCATACGTGCCTTACTTTTTGTGTCAACCTTAAATCACCTTTTGCTACTCTCCATGTTGGTCTTTTTCCACTCCCTTATTTCCCCCCCTTCCTTATACTCGATATTTGATTTTACTGCTACATTACTGTAGCGCTTTCCTTCACCCGCTCTCTTTTTCTGCCTGGTCTGTCAGCTGCTAGGCCGCCTCTGAATCTTCATTAGGGTGGGAAATTTACTTGAAAACACGAAGGCAGCCTGGACAGTCAAAGCAGCTGCAGCGCTTCTCCAATAAAACAGAGAACATGATGTAGGGATTACTGCAAATAAAACACTTTTCCTCCCACTGCTTTCTGGTGAGAGATGAATTACCAACCACTAAGGAATTGGGGAGTCAGTTTTCAGGCGTTAATTTTACTGTATGTTGTTTTTATTTGTTTTTGTGTTTAGGTGACTCCACAAGTGATAGATCTGTGCTGACTCACCAAATTCATTCAGCCGTGTCTTTATGGACTTTCTATTGTGCACCGGGGAACAGGAATGTGACTTCCTAAAAGCTGCTCCCACAAATTTGGAAGCATAGAATTGTTTAAGAGTTTTGTAGTCCGTTAGTAACCAATCATTTGCTGTAATAATAAAGAACAGAATCTCAGGCATGGGAAACTGCCAGCCGTCACTCAGTGCAGCCCGCAAGCTAGTGGATGCCAATGTATCGTGTCCAACTTGTAATGTTTCAAACCACCGGCAGCAAAAGATGTTAGCAAAATTTAGACATTGCACAGCGGAGGCTCAGAATGCATGCCTGGCCATTCTCGCGGATCTCTCCAGCTATGGCGCCCATCGGATTCAACTCCTATCCATCCAGTCATACTTATATCTATCTATCTGGTTAAGTTAAATAATAACAGGTGCTGGACACAAAGCTATCATGTCCCTCAGATCTAGTATGTGATATGACTTGAGATGTGATTGCAATGACTCAGAGGCTTATTGTCTCACCTCCCCAACAGAGCAGTAAGAACTGGCGAGCAGCGGTTGATCTGACAGGCCGTCTTTTGACAGCTCATGGCCAGGGATATGGAAAAGCTGGACAGCCAACTTCCCATATCACTAACTCACTTCAGGTAAGCTGCAAACAACTGCTTGTGTTTCTGGCTGAATTGAGAAATGGCTTGGCTTAAAAATACAAGTTGATACATTTCCATCCATCCATTTTCTGTACCGCTTATCCTCTCTGGGGTCATGGGCGTACTGGAGCCTATCCTAGCTATTTTCGGGTACACCCTGAACTGGTCGCCAGCAGCCCAGGGACAAGGAAGTCTGTGTCAAATCTGGGGACTCATCAGCAGTGAAGAACAACTTGTGTTGCCAGAGAACAGAGAGCTTTGGTGTGACCTACACAAAAGTAAGATGGATGAAAACTTAATACATCAATAATTATCTATTACACAGGAAGACCAAGCTTTGCTATTTTAATGTCGCTGTTAGATGAGGTTAAACCTTTCTTGCCAGTTTCGAAAGTGTCCTCCATTTAGATCTAAGGCTCATCTAAGGCTTAACATTCAAGTTTAGCACCTTGTCCAACTCCTGGAGGTTTCATATGGAACTATTTCCACTGCATTTATCAACACCATAGAGTGCTGTGAAAAAGTATTGGCCCCCTTCTGAAATTCTTATATTTTTGCATAGTTTCCCCACTTTGTTTAAGATAATTAAACAAGTGTAAATATCAGACAAATATAATCCAGGTGAACTTAAAATGCTGTTTTTAAATAGTGATTTCATTTATTAAGGGGAAAAAAATATTCAAAGTTACCTGGCCCTGTGTGGAAAAAGTAAGGGCCCCCTAAACTTAATAACTGGTTGGGCATTCCACAGCGGCAACAACTGAAATCAAACGTTTTCTATAACCAGCAATGAGTTTTTCACATCTCTGTGCAGATATTTTGGCCCACTGTTCTTTGCAGAATTGTTTGAATTCAGGAAAAATTAACAAAAGTTCAATTCATGCCACTGCATTTCAATCGGATTCAAGTCTGGACTTTGACAAGGCGACTCCAAAACCTTAATTTTGTTTTTTTAAGCCACTCAGAAGTTGACTTGCTGTTGTGTTTTGGATCATTATCCGGCCACAGAACCAACTGCACATCAGCCTGAAGTCACAAACTGATGGCTGAACATTGTCCTTCAGGATTTTCTGTTCAAGAGCAGAATTCATGGTTCCATCAATCACAGCAAGTTGTCCAGGTCCTGAAGGAGCAAAGCAGCCCAAGACCATCACACTACCACCACCATGTTTGACTGTTGCTATGATGTATTTACACCAGATGAAACAAGACACACACCTTACAAAAAGCTTTCATCTCGTTAGGCCACATAATATTCTTCCAAAAGTATTGGGAATCATTCAATGTTTCTTTGTTTGTTTCTTTCTTTCTTTTTTTGCAAAAGACGAGCCTTTGTGTACTTTTTGGTTAGCAGTTGTTTTTGCCTTGAAACTCTGCCATGGATGCCATTTTTGCCCAGTCTCTTCCTTCTTGTGGTGTCATGAGCACTGACCTTGACTGAAGTAAGGGAGACCTGCAGTTCTTTATAAGTTGGCCTCCATTCCGTTGTGGCCTCCTGGATGAGTCATTGCTGTTCTTTTGGGATAGTCCTTGTCGGCCGGCCACTCCTGGGAAGGTTCACCACTGGTCCCCATTTTCTCCATGTGAGGATAATGGCTCTCCCTATGTTTCGCTGGAATCCTAAAGCTTTGGAAATGGCTTTTGTAACCCTTTCCAGACTGATAGATGTCAATTACTTTATTTTCTCGACTGGAATTTCTTTGGATCGTGTCATTTTGTTGCAGCTTTTTCAGATCTTTTGCCTGACTTGATTCTGTTGGCACAGTTTCTGTTTAAGTGATTTCATGATTGAAAAGATTTGGAGGTAAACAGGCTTGGGAGTGATCAGTGAAAATCCACCTAAAATTGTGATTAGCCGCAATTCATGATTTAACACGGGGGGTCATTACTTTTTCCACACAGGGCCAGGTAACTTTGAATATTTTTTTTCTTAATAAATGAAATCATTTAAAAGCAACATTTTATGTTCACTTTGGTTATTTGTCTGATATTTACATTTGTTTGATGATCTTAAACATTAAAGTGGGAAAACTATGCAAAAGTATAAGAATTTGAGAAGGGGGCCAATACTTTTTCACGGCACTGTATGTTATAATCACACCTTAAGTCATTGATGTAGTGGCCTAAAAGCCATTGTTTACAATCCACAATGCCACATTGTTTTTGGGAAACGTTTGGAAACCGTGTTTCCATTATTGTTGATTGCTTCCAAATGCATATAGAAAGGCCAGTCAAACACATGCACAGTCAATTTCTCCCACCAAAATCATGCACTGTGTCAAATACCTCCTTGGTATCATGCCACCAGGTGCAACAAACGATGGGGAAGTCGTGCATCCGACATACAGGTCACAGGAAAATTGTGGGCTCCTTGATGAACTCCTACCTGTAGACATTGTATTATCTGACCGAGGGTTCCTCATCAAAGACAGTGTGGGCCTAATGTATGCTTAGGTGAAAGGTCTCGCAGTGCCCCTAAAAAAATAAAAACACTGTACCCTTAATCCCAAGGCTGTGGAAAACACACCAGCGACTGCAAAGCTGGTGAATTTTGTGAAAGGGGTGATTGATGACGTGTAACAAGTCTAGACCGTTTCACAGCAGAGTACCTGTGAGTTTATTTCTGCAATGTCAGGGTGAGGAGGTTACCCTTCTTGACAAGATTGTGAAGTTTTCTGTGCTCTGTCCAACTTGTCTCCAAGACATCACTTTCGGTCATACTGTTCAATAAAATATCTGATTGTGACATTGCTGTTTTATTTGGGTAATATTTGGGCTTGAGTAATATTTAAGCGCCTCAATGTCTGGCAAGGCGGCATGATGGACAACTGGTTAGCACATCTGCCTTACAGTTCAGTGGACCTGGGTTCAAATCCGGCCTCACCTGTGTGGAGTTTGTAAGTTGTCCCCGTGCCTGCGTGGGTTTTCTCCGGGTACTCCAGTTTCCTCCCACATCCCAAAAACATGCATGGTAGGTTAATTGACGACTCTAAATTGCCCGTAGGTGTGAATGTGAGTGCGAATGGTTGTTTGTTTATATGTGCCCCGTGATTGGCTGGCGACCAGTTCAGGGTGTACTCCGCCACGCGCCCAAAGATAGCTGGAATAGGCTTCAGCACGCCCGCGACCCTAGTGAGGATAAGCGGTATGGACAAGAGATGGATGGATGTCTGGCACCTTCTTTATCCTTATCCCCCGCAAATAGCAGGGGTTCACTGTATTTTTTTAAACAACTTTAACGACTGTACATGTTTTTTACCCTTAAGTAAATGCAGTACTTTTACAGACCAGTACTGTACAGCATTTATTTTCTTGCCTATTGCCCAAAGATGTTTATTTTTGTGTTTTTCTCTTCCAGCTTTGGTTCGTGCGTTTGGCCCTTCTGACCAAGCTAAACCTCTTCCAAAATGCTGAGCTGGAATTTGAGGCTTTTGGTGACCTGGATCAACCAGACCTTTTTTATGAGTACTACCCCACTGTATATCCCGGTAGAAGAGGTATGTAAACACACACACACTCAGGTCAGCGTAAACCGTCTTCCACCGTCATCGCATACCTCTGGAGGAGGTGTATTTTCTTTCTACACCAAATAATAATGAATTTCCATAAATCTTGCTTAGGAAAGTCAATACAGTTTCCAGTCTTATTTAGCAACATGAAAGTAACTAATGTTTCCACATAGCTCACATTTCAATTCACCGTAATACACTTTAGAACAGGAATACGGGTTGTGTAGGCTGGATGGTGACTGCTGTCAGTTACATTTAAATAATATGACTTATTGGCGTGGCAAGACCTGTGTAGCCTTACAATGAAAGAACAGATACAACACGTATAGTATTGTGCTGCATGCTGACTTTTTGTAAACGAGACACAACTATCATCCATCCATTTAATTTTCTGTACCGCTTATCCTCACTAGGGTCGTGGGCGTGCTGGAGCCTATCCCAGCTATCTCGGGGCGAGAGGCAGGGTGCACACCGAACTGGTCGCCAGCCAATCGCAGGGCACAAACAAAACAAGCAACTGTTGGCACTACTAGTACAGTTTCAGTACCACAGTAGTACTGTACAGATCAGTGACTTTGATCTTTGAAAATCGGAACATGAAAATGAACATACTAACTACACTGTTTATAAAACCGACCTTTGATGGCAGTAATGCAAATCACACCATAGCAATGTTTAGTGTGATGTCCTCATATGGACTCCTATAACTGAAAATATGGAAACGGAGCTGATCCAAACATGGAATCGTGTCCACACGAAAATGGTGAAAAACTGTGGTATATATCCCAGACCTGTGTGGCGCTGTTGCGAAGTCACCAAAAACAGAATAAGAAACCTCGCGACGTTATCAAACTCACAGCAATGGTGGTGAGTGCAAAGCGAGGAATAAAGGAGACATTTTTGTGGCGATTTTGCTGGAAAAGCCATTATCATGGTCAGGAGTTTCTGCCGCACGAATGCAACAGGTGTAATCCTCCATCGTTGTTGTTGTTTGCAGTTTACAAACGTCACTTGATAACTTGCGCAACCGTGTAGTCATTTCAGGAAAGATGTGTTGTACACAGGGAAACGTGGGGGGCAGCGTTCTGAGCTTGATCCACTCTGGACCTGCTTTAAAAAATGATGGAATTTGTGCTCCCAAAACACAGGCTCTGTGTGGACGGAATGCAGAAACTATAAAACAAAAACAAAAAAACTTTGCAGATACACTGAAGTGGGTTTCCATGTGGACGGGGCCCAAGATCAATCGCTGGTCGTTCATCGCGAGCCACGTTACCCTTTCGGGCTGTACCCGGCCGGGCCCCATGGGTGCAGGCCGGGCCGGGCACTCGCCTTCGAGCCCCACCTCCAGGCCTGGCTCCAGAGGGGGGCCCCGGTGACCCGCGTCCGGGCAAGGGAAAACCGAGTCCATCGTTTGTCGTCATCGTAAGGGCTCTTTGAGCCGTGCTTTGTCTGCTCCCTCACCTAGGAACTGTTTGTCATGGGTGACTCTGCCAGGGGCATAAAGCCCCAGACAATTTAGCTCCTAGGATCGTTGGGACTCACAAACCTCTCCACCACGATAAGGTGACGGCTCAAGGAAGAGTACATAATTACACACAACTTCATTTCTGAGCTTATTTGTTCTACTTTCTTTGTATGTATGGATTACTTGGGTTGTTCCCAACATCTGGTGAAAATGTAATGTCAATAGCCCCTTTGGAAATATATTTCGTCAGAAAAATGGTGACGTGTTAAAAACTTATTTCAGCCGCTATACATATTTTTGCATTTATATAGATTGGACCAAAAACAATTTGAAAGTAATACAGGGGAAGTTTGTACCAGGATTTTGTTTTCATCCCACTATCCTTGAGAAGCTAAAACAACTCAACTTGTCTGCAGCAACTCTTTGCTTTTGTATGTCCTCTTTTTATACTGCATGAATTGCTCTCTAATGAATTCCCATTACTTAGTATCTGCTTCACCCCTCGAGCAACAAGCGGGGTGAAGCAGACACACACTTACACGATTCTTTAAAAATACGCAGCGATTGACTTTCCTTTGCTCAATATGAAATGCCCTGTGCCCTGCAAGTTGCTTGCAAACAAACTGGCACACATTTTGATTTATAGCATCATTTGTTGAGCATTTCTTTGGCCCAATGCTTGCATTGACCATGTATGGTCATGAGCAAAATCCTTAAATGCCTTAAGAGGTGGCTGCCCAAGTGCTACTTGCCCTCTAAGGAATATGGATAAGTTGTTTTTTTTGTCAATGATTCCTTTTTGAAATTACATGTATTACTCCTGAATGCTTTAAGTCTTACAATAACCATTCATTCATATACCTTTCAGCCAAATGTGCTCAATTAACATTCATTGTAGCTTCATTTAATCAAATATAATAATAATAATAATGTATTGAGGGTGTAGTATTGGATATTTTTAAATAGAAAATTACATTCAACAATAGCTTTGGCAGTTGTCTTGCATTGTTCTACAAATCTACATTGTCTTTGCACCAAAGAGTCCCGTTAGCATTATTGTGAGGGATCTCGTTTGATGTGAGACGCGCAAAAATCAGCAGGGACGCATAAAGTATGATCAATCTGTGTGTTAGGACGCAGAGCTAAGGCTTAGTACTCCATCGTGGTGCCGGAAATCCGGTGCATGAATCAGGGGGTTGTGCTCAACATGCTTGGGGCAGTGCATTAAAATGTAAAGGAAGATGGTTTTTACCAACAATAGGAGGCGCTATATTACAATGAAATATTGTCATACAGGTGTTCAGGGGGTGATTATTATGAAACGTGATGTTTGGTATTTTTTTGGGGAGCATGTGAAGGGGAGTTATTCAGCAATAACTGTTTTGTGGCGAAGGAAATGTGATATGTAAAGTTTGATGCCCCGCCCCTGTCATATAATATGGAGAAATTAAAGCTTTTACCAACTTTTATTGTCCCGGGTCTGGAGATATGCTACACACCAAGTTTGAAGTCAATCGGATGAAAGCTGTAGAAGTTTACGAAAGTATGATCCCTGTGAATGTGGGGGAAAATGGTCCAAAAAGTGCCAAAATTGTATTTAAAAAAAAAATAATCATAGTTCACTTCCAGTGCATTTTAGGATATGGCTTCAGTTGACTTTTTTGTATGTCTCGCCGTGATACAAGTGCCTCCCAATTTTCATAGTCAGAGGTGACACGTAGTGCAGGGGCCATTGTTTTTTTAGATTTGTAGGGGGAGAGCCCTTTTTTAGTAATCACGTAAAACAATTTAAAAATATCAAATTTTTCGCCACGCCCCATGTGTGTGCAAAGTTTGGTTCAAATCGGGGTATGTTTAGGCCATCAAAAATGCGATCTTTTAAGGAGCGATGGGCTCCAGCACACCCGTGACCCTAGTGAGGATAAGTGGTATGCAAAATGGATGGATAATAACAATATAGATAAAGAATCATTCCTACGATTACAATAGGTCCCTTACAACAGTCACTGCTCGAGCGCTAATTAGCATCACCGTTCCAATACTTTTGGAGGGGAATTTATAGCGATGGGTGGTGGTGTTAACCAAAGATGGACCAGCCAGGTGAGCTTCAGATTTGATGACGATATCAAAGATCCCCTGATCAAAGCCTTGGGGTTCGTCTGAATATAGGTTATTTCACAATAATGAGTGTGAAAGATGTTGAGACAGAAGGATGAAGCGTGGAGATTAGTGATGGTGCTGCGCAGCATTTGGAGAGAATGATAAGAGGGTTTAATAAGCAGCCATACATCCAGTAGCTCAATGCCATCTGTAGGTTCTTGCCTACAGGGCTGTCTGTGCAGTGTTTGTGTTTTCATCATGCACCTTTGTTTCCTCTTGCCTTTCTCCTGAAATGTCCTCATCCCACCCCATTTCTGATTTCCCCATCCTCAAAACTTCCCCCTTCTCCTGTTTTTTTTCTTCTTTCCCAACTTCTCCATCCTTCCCTCCCACAGGTTCCATGGTGCCATTCTCCATGCGGTTACTGCATGCCGAGTTTCCCCAGCACCTGACTAAGCCCCAGGAGGCTCTGGACCGCCTGCACAATCTCAAAACTGTCTGCCTCACAGTCAGTAACATGCACAAACAAACAGAGCCTCCAGATGAACATAAAGCTCTGCATAATATGTAGCGCTTGCATTAAAGACTGCACACCCACACACACACAAAAAAAACATTACTCGGATAAATACCGAAGTCAACCTTTGTAAACAAGGAAATATGGTCAGATTTTAGAGTTATTGAATATGCTGATTCCAGTATAAACATAGAAATCCTACAGTGCTGTGCTAGCAGTGAAACCGTTTCTTGAACAGATCCTGGAGAACTTGGATAAAGGCTTGGCCGAGGATGGCGGCACGATCACCCTAACAGAGGAGAATCGGCAAGGTAAGTACACACATGCTCACTCAAGCGGACTTAAGGCTGCAGACCTGGCCCCGGGCCCAGACTGCATCACACATTGAAGGAAAGTGAGGTCACAAGGCCCAACTGGGAAATTCACAGACGTACGCACAAACAAGCACTGAAGCACGCCTGGTGCGGTACTGCAGTATACCTCAACTACACACACACACACATTGTCCACCTCACAAACACATCGATGTGGGCTCTTAAAAGTGTTTAGCACCTCACTGCTTTTGTACTCATGCTGAATATCAAGATGGGTTCTCTAGCCAAGCCAGCAGAGCAGATCAATACACATCAGTCTTACCCAAGCTACGAGCATCTGCACATGTGGTGGGGATCTAGACGGGCAGTATAGACTGTAATCACCACTTTTTCACTAACACTACCCCTACGCAGACCACACGTCCTTTAAAATGGCTCAACATAGCAATAAATCTATTTGCAGGCTCCTGTCAGTGTGTTTTTCTTTTTAAGCACAAGAAGCGATTAAGTAAGGCAATTTGAAAGCCATGAAAAACAAAAATTCCGTTTCTAAATGTACCAAGACACTTGCTTGTAATTGGAAAAGAACTGTCAGGACGGTGTGTGTGAATATATGTGCGTGCACCGGTGATGCCAGTTTGTGTAATAGCTCTGCCCTCTGTCTCTCCTCTCCCTGCCCACACAGACAGCCGACAGTCAAGTCAGTAACACAGGGCCATGCCTTCGCACATCAGACCCCTACTGAGTGATTAGCTCCCCTCCCCAACACACACTCACACACAGACACCACTCACAGGTGTGCTGCGATGAATAATAATAGGCCTGTACAGAAGCTCTTCCACGGGGGGTACTGTCTGAGGCAAAGAGGAAAAGTGCCGCAGTGTCTTCCCTATCGCCTCCCCTTAAAATAAACCTCGGTGTGGAGTAGTAAAGCAAGGCAAAGCGTCAAAAAAAGTAGGATTTGTGGGAATAATGTGTTCCGGAGCAGAGACCCAAATGAACAAAACATCTGCCCTGTATTCTTTCGTCATGATTTTAGAATCTCTGAAGCTGTGGAAATCTCGTCTCAGTCGAGTCCTCTACTCCATGGCCAACTGTCTGCTGGTGATGAAGGTGCCTATGTTTAATGTCCTTATACAAGTGTCTAGAGTCCGCCTGTGTGTGTGGAGGAGGAGGTCCTGCTGTGTGTGTGTGTGTCTGTGTGCGCTCACACACACACGCGAGCGGGCGGGCGAGTGAGTGAGAGAGAGAGAGAGAAAGACCGGGAGAGCTCTGATGCAAGGCGGGTTGAGGATTCACAGTGAAATCCCCCCAGACTGACCACTAATTGGATTCTTGGTCAGAGAGAGAAGAAAAGGAAGGGTGGCGGTGCATTTCAGAAAGGAAAGAGAGCCACAGTGCCATCTACTGTCAAGATGACATCGCTGAATCTAATACCGTTTTCATGGTATGGAATTTGCTCATTTACATAACATTACATCAAACGTGACAATTATTCAAATAACTGATTCATGTCATGACACTTTTTGATACTCTGTTGAGTTACCAAGATCAGTGGTCCCTAAAGAGTGGAGCATAACATATTGCGGTCCACTGATTGGTCAATCACTACTGTACTCTTGTGTCAACAGCGAACAAATAAAGAATACATAACAAATCTTATTGTACAAATAAGCCACATAGCAAGATAAATGCTTCATCTATTGTTGTGTGCCAGTTCCATTGGTAGGAGATTTTTTTTTTTTACCGCAGTAGGTTTTTGTTTTTTCTCCCTAATAAAATATTGTTGCAGAACCCCACAATTCACAACCCTGCTCGCATGTTGCTTGAGGTTTTATAATACATTTGTTAATATCTGAATAGTTATTATACCTTCTTAATAAAAGAATGGTTTACGTTTGGCATAGACATTTGTTACTATTACATGAGAATTCTTAGGTTGCGTCAAAATTAACCCAATATAGAGCGGTTATAGTGTGTATACTTTCATAGTGTGCTCTGTGGAAAAGCAATATGTCACCTTTAAAATGACAGTAGCCGCAGTGTTTTGAATATTAGAATCATAAGTGAAGAGTTGACATTGACTAATGAAATGAAGACTAAACCCAATCTTTATATTTCCCATTCCCAAGTACAGTAGTACTATTTACAAACACAGTGGAACCTCGATAGAACAGTCTTAGAGGGGCAGGGTGGTCGTCCGATGTAGCCGATTGTCTGTTACCTATTTTTGGAGGCCATATGCACCCATATTACTGTATAGTTGCGTGGCCTAAAACGCCTAGTACACACCAAAGTTACTGCAAATAAATATTTAAAAAATTGCGAAAATTTCACATTTTATCCAAACTTACCAGGTCGGTATGCATGGTCATAGTGACGTTGTTGACCTACAGTACTCATCTCAGGCATGTCGCTTTCATGAGCCGCAAGGAATTAGTGTGCTTCCTAGTTCCAAATCCATTGCCAAAGGAACGGCTTGACAAATAAATGTTCCTGAAAGAGCATGTTCCAGACTGCAGAGACTTGTGTATTCTTCAGTCGCCCACTGCCGCCATGTCTCTCTCTGCGTGCGCTCGATGAAAAATAGGCAATAAATATAACCATCATGACATGGCCGCAGCGTCAATACCCCACATTCAACATATTGCTTATCAATGACCCGAAATACGTCGGTCCCATTCTCTGCCTGCATTGTGCAACAGCACCAGTAAACAACAGCGGCCAATTCTGGAACTTAGACAGTGTAAGTGACAAATGGAAACTATTTTTGGACACATTTTCCAGTCCTGCGGATCCGTTTACATTATAAATGCAAAACAAATGCATTCATTAATGCTTGCAAAAATATGCACGTTATAGCCCAGAGTAGTATCTTAGCCCAAGCCACACTGCACTTACATACATATACAAGCCCAATTCCAATGAAGTTGGGACGTTGTGTTAAACATCAATAAAAACAGAATACAATGATTTGCAGATCATGTTTAACCTATATTTAATTGAATACACGACACAGACAAGATATTTAATGTTCAAACTAATAAACTTGATTGTTTTTAGCAAATGATCATTAGCTTAGAATTTTATGGCTATATATATATATATATATATATACATACACATGTATATGTGTATATACATATGTATATATGTGTATATATATATATGTATGTGTGTGTGTGTGTATATACACATACACACACACACACACCTTTTTGACCCCCCCTCCCTGGCCTTACTCAGTAGGCTGCTCACTGTGTGAGCAATGCAGAGGTGGGAGTTGGGTCACCTCGCCCTGCTATTACTCCATATGTTTGATGAATGCCCTCTCTCCCAATGCCCCTGTTCGGCTTGCCCTCCACCTGTCTCTGCCTCTTGCTGCATCCCTCAACTTTACCTCATTTGTCTCTAATTTCACTGGCTTTTAGTTCTTTCCCAAGCTTTTTCTTTTACCTTCGCTTGTCTCACTTTCTCTTTCTAAGACTCAAATGTTATTCATCTTTCGCTGCAGGACTATGTTCTGGCTGTAGAAATCTATCACTCCATCATCCAGTATGAACCCCAGCAGAGAGCACAGCTGGTCAGTGGCATAGGACGCATCTTTTTGCAGGTTGATACACCAACACACATCCATGCATTATATTACAATCTGCATAAAAAGTCTACAGGAAGATTTTGTAAGGCAAACATTGAGAGTCCCGTGAAAAAGTATGGGCCCCCTTTTCCAAAGTCATATATTTCTTATGCTTTCTATACTTATTTCTCATACGTTTCCCCACTTTAATGTTTAAGATCATCAAACAAATGTAAATTTAAAATGCTGTTTTAAAATGGTGATTTCATTTATAGAACTGAAAATCAAGCATTTTCTATAACTGCCAATGAGTCTTTCACATCTCTGGCGCACTCTATCTTGCAGAATTGTTTGAATTCTGCAAAAATTGAGGGTTTTTGAGCATGAACGGCCTTTTTAAGGTCATGCCACTGCATTTCACTCCGATTAAAGTCTGGACTTTGACTAGGCCGCTCAAAAACCTTCATTTTGTTTTTCTAAGGCCATTCAGAATTAGACCTGCTGGTGTGTTTTGGATCGTTATCCTGCTGCAGAACCTAAGTGCGCTTCAACTTGAGGTAACAAACTGGTGGCTGAACGTTGTCCTTCAGGATTTTCTGTTCAACAGCCAAATTCATGGTTGCATGAATCACAGCAAGTTGTCCAGGTCCTGAAGGAGAAAAGCAGCCCATGACCATCACACTACCACCACGTTTGACTGCTAGTATGATGTTCTTTTTCCTGAAATGCTGTGCTACATTTACACCAGATGTAACGAGACACACACCTTCCAAAAAGCTCAACCTCTCATCTCTTCAGTCCATATAATAGTCGCCTAAAGGTCTTGTGAATCGTTAGATATTCTTTTGCAAAAGTAAGACGACCTTTTATGTTCTTTTTGGTCAGCAGTGGTTTTCGCCTTGGAACTCTGCCATGCATGCCATTTTCCATAATGTTGTGTCATGAACACTGACCTTAACTGAAGTAAGGGAGGCCTGCAGTTCTGTAGAAGTTGTCCTGAGTTTCTTTGTGGCCTCCTCGATGAGTCATTGCTATTGTGGTAATCTTTGTAGGCCGGCCACTCCTGGGAAGGCTCACCACTGTTCCATGTTTTCTCCATGTGGGGATAATGGCTCTCCCTATTGTTCGATGGAATCGTACAGCTTTTTAAACGGCTTTTGTAACCCTTTCCGGACTGATAGATGTCAATTACTTTATTTTTCAACTGTTCTGGAATTTCTTTGGATTGTGTCATTTTTTTGCAGCTTTTTTAGATCTTTTGTCCAACTTTGTGTTTGTTTGTTTAGGTGATTTCTTGATTGAAACAATTCTGGAGGTAATCAAGACTTGGTGTGATCAGTAAAAATTCACAGTAAATTGTGATAAGCCACCATTCATGATTTCACAAGGCGAGTAATTACGTTTTCACACAGGGCCAGGTAACTTTGAATAGTGTTTTTTTTTCCCTTCAATAAATGAAATCAGCATTTCAAAACGGGGAACTTGGGGAACCTCTGCAAAAATATAGACATTTGAGAAGGGGGGTCAATGATTTGTCACGGCACTGTCACAAAAGCTAAGCTCTTCGGAAAATGCCAATAACAACATATTTGGACTAATCATGTAAGCCATTGCTTGGTGTTGTGTTTTTGCTACTTTATTCAGATTGGAGACATTAAAGCAGCTGAGATGTATTTCTGCGATGTGGAGAAAACATGCCAGATGACAGACAGCGAGCCCTGCCTCACAACATGTGTGTTGATGAACAGGTATGTGTGTTTTTGTGGTTTGTATTTAGCATCTTTGAAAAGTGTGTGTATGCTTGGTGATTCTTGGGATTGCAGATAACTCCTCAAAAGGACTTTCTTCCTATGTGCAATTTCGCACCGATTGAGTCTTTAATTAATGTAATTGTTCTTTTCATAAAAACATTTGAATGCATTCCACAAAATTTGACTTTGGCCATCAGAGTGACTACTGCAGGCACCCCTAAGCAGTGGGCAGCTATTTACCTACGTAGGAGCAATGCCTATTTTAAATACCTCTCTGATCGAGACTAGTTAGTTCACATATCCTATGTGGGCAAAAGTATTGAGGCACACCTCTTACTTAGCCACTGAGTGTTTGGATGACACTTATTTGTTCCCACTGAATGGAATTCTTCAACATCCCAAAACATATTTGACAATGCTGGGCTTTCCAACTTTATTTGAACAGTTTAGGGGATTGCAGCAAGACTGTACCACAGTGCCAAAAGCAAGTTTCAAATAGGCCTCGTCCACATGGAAACAGAGCCGATCTTTATCTTATTCATAAAATTTCCATTTTTTTTTTTTTTTTTTTTATTCCGTAAACTTGGAATCGTTTCCTTAAATGTGTCCACGCAAAGATGCTGAAACGCTGTAGTATGTATACCAGGCCTGGAGAGGCACTTCAACGCTGCGACAGGAAGTCACCAAAAACAGACAATTAGCAGTTCATGTGACATAAATATACTAACAATATCGGTAGAGAAACGAAAGCGAGCCGCAATTGTTTGTTTGTTGTTGGAAGTGTTAGCGCTTGGTCACACAAGAACTGGGGGAAACCACCGGGAAAGCTGTGTGTGTGTGTTGTTACACACGGAAACACGAGGGCAGCATTTTGAGATCCATCCACTTTGGGACCCGGATTCAAAAGTGATTGTTTTCAGGCTCCCAAAACACCAGCTCCATGTGTACAAAACCTCAAAGGACAGAAGAAAATACAATCCTTGCGGATACAGTGAAACTTGTTTCTGTGTGGACAGGGCCTAAGTATAGTTCAAGTTGGTTGGAAGGTCAGTATGAACAGACATTTCAGTAAACAGTTGAATATACATATGTACCTCTTGTATTCTATATTCAAACATCGGAAAGTTATTTAGTATTGAAAGATGTGTGTTAATAAAAGTGTGCAGTGCCTTTTTGAAAACTCAGTAATAGCCCGTTATTCACGGGAGGTACGGCCACAAATAGCAAAGATTGCAAGTAATTGACGCCCCCACGAAAAATCTTCTTATTTGTCTCAGTGGACTTCAACGTACAACGGTGCCTTTACCTACAAGGTTAATTCGTTTCAGAATCAGCCTACACAAGGAATGTTCTCAAAATTACAATCTATCTTCCATCCATCCATACCGCTTATCCTCACTAGGGTTGCGGGGGTGCTGGAGAGTGGCGAGATACATCCTGAACCGGTCGCCAGCCAATCGCGGGGCACATATAAACAACCAACCATTCAGACTCACATTTGCACCTACGCATTGTAGAGTTCTCAATTAAACTGACATGCATGTTTTGGGGGTGTGGGAGGAAACCTGAGTACCCGGCGAAAACTCACGCAGGCACAGGGAGAACAGGCAAACTCCACACGGCGGAGGATTTGAACCCGGGTCCTCAGAACTGTGAGGCAGATGTGCTAACCAGTCCTTCACCATGCCACCTACGCTCTATCTTATTGTTTGTTATTTTTTAGGGGGCATGACCTTCGTGAGTGACGTCAGGAACAAGGTGGTTAGTCTGTATGTGAGCTTCTGGGCATAAGGTTTGGGCAACGGTAGCTACTATCGAGTGTTTCTTATTTAGTATTTCTGCCTTTCAATCAACAACTAAAGGTTCATCAGGGACTGATTAGAGCACTCCCCTTTTTTTCTTTTCACTTCAATTGAGCTGCGGCATATCTGAAGCTCACTAGTAATTACAATTTTAGCTTGCAACATAACGGGGAAAAAAATCAAGCAGACGACAGCTCCTTACTCGAAAAACTCAAAAGTCAGTCAAGGTATTACTGTAGTTCCTTGGCACCAAATACACTCTCTGGTGGCATTGTATGACTATTAAGACGGGTAACAGGTTTCTGGCGCCATCTGGTGGGATTCTAGCATGTTTCAGAGCAAAAAAAACAGCGAGGAGTTTTTCAGGAAATAACAGGACTGGAGGGCTGGCTGCACGATTATGGCCAATATAATAATCACGATGATTCCTCATGTTAGGGAAAAATCTTTATAATTATTGCACTACTTCTTAACAAACAATATGAAACAGTTTTCAGTTCAAAATGAATCTTTAAATAAGAATAAATGGCAGATAATAATTTAAAAAAACAAAATTCTGAATAAATGTGCTATTATAAAGTGCAATCATGAATTGCAACTTAATGGAAGCAAATATAGTTAATGCATAGAAGCCAATAACATTAGGCTGCAAGCACCGACTTTTGATTTGAAAATGCCCATCGTCAATATAGTGAATTGTCAAGGACGGTACGTCTCCTTTGTTCTGCTTGACCGTTGGTCAGTCGTGCACAGTCACAAACTGGAAACTTGACAGTTGTGATTTCTCTCTCTGTTTTTTCATTGTGGTCCGTTGAAGTCAAGGCAGCTGCTACAATGATTGTTAATCGTGTCTTACCGTGACACGCCACCTCTCTGCCAACGCGCTAAGAGGGCCAACTTCAAAATAAAAGCGTCATATCTTACGACATTGGACATTAATGCCATTTGAGGCTTTTATTTTGAAGTTGACACCTGAGTGCAGTGCCAGAGCTTAATGAAGCCTTAACCATATGTTTGCCCCCTGGTGGCTGACTGACTAGGTCGAGGGCACTGCTGCAAATGAAGCACTTTTCACACTGTATGCAACAGTGACCGCGTTTTAAATGTAAAAAATGGCGATCATGGTTCAAATTCGATTAACCGTGCGGCCCTAGAGGACAGGTTCCAAAGGACATTCGTGAATCGGTGAATTTGTGAGTTGCGCATCGTGGAGAAGATGGGGGGGGACGCTGCATAGGTTTGACCATGATTTGCGGTCCTACAGAACACGGTGATTGTTATAAAATGGACAAACACACACCACAAGAACCCCAGTGAACCTAAAGCACTACTGGTTTGATGTTGATTTCCAGGGCATTTGTCTACCTCAGTCAGAACAACTATGCTGAAGCACATGCATCCTTCATGGATGTTTTAAAGATGGATCCAAAAAACCCAGTTGTAAGTATTTCTGCAGCGACTATGAAATAATAACACACCTCAATGTGTATTCTTTCCAAGGAGAGATTTTTTTTAAAAGCCATTTTAGTTATTGTATTGTGCGCTATGGCTACACTGCTAAATAATGATCTGTCTCAAGGCCAACAACAACGCAGCCGTGTGCCTGCTCTACCTGGGCCGTCTCAAGGAGTCCCTGGGCAAGCTCGAAGGCCTGGTGCAGCAAGACCCAGCCCTCTACCTCCACGAGAGCGTCCTCTTCAACCTAACCACTATGTATGAACTGGAATCTTCACGCAGCACCCAGAAGAAGCAGGCGCTGTTGGAGGCTGTGGCCTGCCGAGAAGGAGACAGCTTCAACACTCAGTGCCTCAAACTGAGTGTTTGAAAAAATGAGGCCTTGGGGAAGAGGGCACGATCTACTGTACAAGCAACCCCCCCCCCCCCCCCACTCCCAATGTGGGTCTTGCTCATGCAAGAGAGAGGTGACTGTTCAGTGCTTGGATTGGTTTCTCAAAAGCATTTTCTTCTACCAAAAATAAGAGGCTAAACCCCATCTGTAGACATTAGAATTGTTAAGGAATGCTTTGACAATTGGGAAATACAGTAACTCCTCATTGTTGATATTTTGTTTGATTTTTTTTTTTTTTTTACACAATATTATACAGTACTTCTTAAAAGTTTGACTATTCAAGCCAGAGTTCTTTTCCGATGACACCTTCAATTGAACTGGTTGGCAAATTAAGATTTGTTGAACATTTTGTTAACAATATAATTCAAATACTTACACTCTTCTGAAATCAACCAGACACTTCAGCTCCACCATATGTTGACAGTTGAAGTCGTGGCGCGTAAGTGTTTAGTGCTAGGTCGAATAGTATGCTGCTCGTACTCAACAGGCTTGCCAGGCCAGCGAGTACGAAATCTAGATGGGCTTGGATGCTACGCCAACTGCCTCACAGGTGGTATTTCATCATATCAATACAGTGGACCCCCAAGCCAGACTACGAATAGCGAAAATCTGCAGATAATTGATGCCCATTATCATTAATTACATTGGAAATATAGATATACGCACTACATTGCCAAAGGTATTTGCTCACCTGCCTTGACTCACATATGATTTTGTGATATCCCATTCGAAATCCACATGGTTTAATATGACGTTGCAGCATCAACTCTTGTGGGAAGGTTTTGGAGTGAGTTGATTGGGATTTTTGCCCATTCTTCCAGGAGCATATTGGTGAGGTCACATACTGATGTTTGACGAGAAGGCCTGGCTCACTGTCCGCTCCAAAACAACCCAAAGGTGTTCTGTCAGATTGAGGGCAGGACAGTCAAGTTCATCCATACCAAATTATTTCATCCATCTCTTTATGGACGTTGCTTTGTGCACCGGTGCACAGACATGTTGGAACAGGAACGGGTAATCCCCAAACTGTTTGACTGTCAAATATCTCTTGCGACGCTGAAGCATTCACACTTCCTTTCACTGGATCTCACGGCTAATATTTTGGACATTTCCAACTTTGTGGGAGCAGTTTGAGAGTTTGATGTGGATGAACTTGACTGGCCTGCACAATCCTGAACTTTTGGCAATATAGTGCGTGTGTGTGTATATGTATGTATATATATATATATATATATATATATATATATATATATATACATATGTATGTATATATATATATATGTAAATGTGGTTGTATGTTACTTGATCGAACAGCTTTGGGATAAATTGGTGTGCAAACTTGAGAGCCAGGCCTTCTCATCCAACACCACTGTGTGACCTCACAAATGCACTTCTGGAAGAAGGGTCAAAAATTCCCGATACACATTCCTGGACCTTGTGGAAAGCCTTTTCAGAAGAGTTGTAGCTGTTATAGCTGTAAAAGGTGGACCTATGTCATAAACCCCATTAATTAAGAAGAGCATGTCACTTCAGATCATATCTGAGTCAAGGCAGGTGAGCGAATACCTTTGGCAATATAGTGTGTATATATATATATTTTTTTGAAACCCAAAAAATACTTGAATAAATGGGTATATACCACCAATTGGTGTTTTCGGTGTTGGTTACCCCCCAAAAAGGGGAAAAAGAACATTGGAAAAAAAAGATTTTGCGAATAGGTGAATCTGCGGGGGTCCACTTAATTACATTCTATCAAATCTGCAGGTTCACAATGTGAGACGAGCTGAGTTTGAACATAAACCAAGTTTGTGAGACAAGGGCATTATACTAAGACTCACTATGCTTAAAGTCCATTAAGCATGCACTGCATGCAATATACATAAACCACTGTGATTGTATTGTAACTTCCTGTGTGTGTGTGTGTGAGTATATACATGGGAATATAATGTGTATATAAATGAAAATACAATGGTCATTGTTTTTCAGATTCAATGATTAGCGTGATTATGTTCTTAAAAACATTCAATTTTACTGTTTATATATAGTGTTCATCATAATTCTGTATGAATGTTTTCTTTACCATAATAAAAGCAATGTTAGTTCAAAGTGCATAGGAAAACTCCATACCATACTTTCATTGACGACAGTGACATTTTATTGTTGGCGGGGGGGCATGTCCGTCGCATTAGTTTGTTTGTTTGTTTGTTAATACGCTGCTGGATTTATAGAACCTGGCAAACAAATATGTCACTACACATACTTGTTGCATAAATGCTTTGATTTCAAATGACATTACTATTTCAATAAATGTTCCAAAAAACGGACTGTGCAGTCTTGTAATTTCCCTTTTTCAGGATTCCTGTAGAGAAAGCATATATTTCTTCCGGATCTCATAGTCATCTGCTGGCCTGTTGTAGGCTTTCCACACAGGCTCCCCGACAAACAGCCTCATGGCCTTCGTGTAATTCTATGGAGACAGAAACATTCTCATCAGTGTATCTTGCTGACTGGATTGGATGTGGGTTTACATCAAGGCAAAGCCAAGGGACATCAGAAGTTGAAATTCAAACTATTCAATATAGCAGAAGGACTAAATTCATGCTTCCACAAAGTTGGAGAGTGCAGTTCAAAAAAAAATATCGATCTTTTCAATGTTTCTACTTTAGTGTATGCGGAAGGGATGGTAATAGAGATGTCGACCCCGTAACACAAACGACAGGCTGGATGCATTAAAGCAGCAGACCTCAACGACCCGGCACATGCCCACGAGGCAACGATGCAGCGCAGAAAGACTCAACTAAAAATATTCATGATCAGAGTCCACGTGATGAGGCAGAGGAAGAGCCTAGAACATTCAAGAAAAAATGATATCAGCAGCAGTTTTACTTTTTCGTTCCGGGAGATTCTCACACACCAAACCCACTCTGTGTATAATATGTGCCTACGAAGGAGCGGTGCGCGGTATAAATCGGTAGGAGTTATACGTTTGGACGAAGGGACAGATTTGGATTTCACCAACCAATTGCGATAAAGCTTATTGATGATGTCGTCATATCTCTCTCAGTATAAAAATAGCTCATGTACATCTGGTCACAAAGGCCCGAGGCAGCGGCACCTTTTTTCAACCAGCTCCGAGCTGGTTAAAAGACCAGCGCGCCCATGCACATTACTGCTCAGATAGCAATATGGGACTGCTGGATTGTATGGCGAGCATTCTTAACATGTCATAGCTGGACTGGACACGTGTTGAAGATACTGCATCAGTAATTCATTTTCACCTGGTCCAAAAGAACATGAGTGATACATGAGTAACTTGATTCCTCCTATCCTCAATGAGCATTTCAAATATCTGCAACATCATTTGGGATTTCTGTAATGACAGTGACCAAAACAAAATGATGGCGCAAGTGGACATCACGGGTCTCACTGTCCAACCAATGCGTCAAAAGGGGACCAATTTGTTGCGAAGCAAAGGCACAGCTCCCACTAATGACAACCTCTTCTGTACATTCAGCGTAATGACTTTTATTTTGAATAATTTGTTTTTGTGTTTCTACGCTGGTCCGTCTAAATTTTGCTCTACGTGAAACTGGTCCATAGCGTAAAAAATGGTTGCAGACCGCTGCCTTAAAGCATCATAAATCGACAAGAGAAAAAAAGTACAGAGAGAAAATTCACGCAAGAATCGGGAGAACACGGAAACTCGTCACAGAAGGTTAGAGGTGAGATTGAGACCAAAAACGTCAGCGCTGTGAGAATGCATTATTATTATTATTATTAAAAGAAGCACAGAGGTCTTTAGATCATTTGGTATGTTAGTCAAGAAAATGAAAATGTTAACGAACAATCAAATGCATTCCCAAGTGGACATGGAAGAGCTGAGGAGCCAAATGTCCCATTACTTTTGGTGCCGGAAAAAGTGGGAGGCATAAAGACAAACTGTTTTAATTCCTGCATGTAAATACCCGCAAACTTAAAGCTGAAAGTCTTCATGTCAAATCCACTGTGGTGGTGTTGAGAGCCCAAAAAAGAGAAGAAATGTGTCGTATGTTTTCAATCTTAAGTAAAGCATTGTGAATATGAGGAATTCTTCTGCATAAATACGTCTCACTTCAAAGGAATGTTTACGCTGTATTCGAGTAAACGCACCACCACGTCTCCAGAAACCTTCACCCGTCGATGGTCAAAACGTTCAATCCGCTTACCGACTCGTCCAAGGTGAAGCGGTGGTAGATGCCGGCTGGCAGGGTAATAAGGTCACCCGTCCTCATGGCAATTCTTATCCAGCGGTCCTCTTGGTCTCTCACGTCGAAGTAGGCCTGGCCATCAAGGATGTAGCGAATCTCGTCGTCCAAATGTAAGTGTTCCTCAAAGAACATCTTCAACTGAGGAGAGACAGAGGTTTCCTTTTGGTTTCTTCATTACAAACAGAAGGTAGTAGTGCAAATGCAAAGTAGAAACGGCAATTCAACCCATACCTCTGCGTGAAAGAAAACCTCTCAAACTATGAGAACATTCCCATGTCTTACGCAAAACAGTCAGATTTACGGATGAAGCTTGCAGGTTACCTTTTCCTCATAATTTGGCAGTGTGTTCTTCTCAACGGTGATGATGTCCATGTAGGAGTAGCCCCGCTCTTTCCTGATACGCTGCAGTTCCGGGTCTGTTTCGTAGATGGCAGCATTCAGCTGCAATAACGACACAATATTGTATTGCCGCTAACGACTGCAGTCTATTAAGTACTATTAAATACGCACAAAACGTTTTCTGGATTCAGCTTTCGGGCGAAGCGAACATCCAACATTTATGTTCATCCTGAAATTTTCACCCAGAAGCCCAAAACTAAATTCCAAACTATTTCTGAGGAGTGCAAGTGATTCACGTGTAATTGTGAGTTTCTTTCCAGTTAGTGGTGATGCAGATCAAACTGCAGTCGATCTCAAAGCAGTGGCACCACTCATTCAAAGTGGGGCAAATCTCGGCCACAAAGTCTGTGCAGGAATTTGTAAATCACAGATTGTCGTTACTGTAGACAATCAGAACAGTTACCTTCCAGTGCAAAACCCCGAGGTGTTTTAACTCCTCCGACGAAACTGGCCGATTCGGCTCGAGCTTGTGCGACTTTCTCCGGTCTTCGTCGGAGTTGTCCATGTACCAGGCTTCCATGGCCATATTTCCAACTCGCCCGACAACAACACGCGAAGCAAAGTTGAGCTCAAACGTCTGCAACAATGGCGACGCGTGGTGCGTTCACGTACCCTCCGTCTAACTGACATCTGAATGCCCGCGTGAAGACTGCTGCCGATTGAATGACAATGCCAACAAACATCTGTACATACTTCGTGTTCGTTGGTGTCCGTGACATTGATGTCTGTTCGTACGAGAAGAAAAACAGTTGCCGGATAGTTTTTCACACGGCGCGAATAAACAAGAATTTCCGACGAGGATGGGATTCGAACCCACGCGTGCAGAGCACAATGGATTAGCAGTCCATCGCCTTAACCACTCGGCCACCTCGTCATGCGTCCCTACAGGTAAAAGCGTACATACGAACACAGGCTACGGGATTAGCTCACCTGTTTTGAATAGCGACGTTAGTGCAAGAACAGCATCACTGGCCAAGAGAAAAAACTCCAGTAAAGGGAAAAGATAAACGCTGACAGAAATTACACAGTCTGTCCACAAGGGAGCGCCAAATATCAACTCATGCTTATTTAGTCGGTTGAGCTGA
Source organism: Phyllopteryx taeniolatus (assembly GCF_024500385.1). Taxonomy (NCBI): domain Eukaryota; kingdom Metazoa; phylum Chordata; class Actinopteri; order Syngnathiformes; family Syngnathidae; genus Phyllopteryx; species Phyllopteryx taeniolatus. The sequence goes on from NC_084514.1 coordinate 13,206,956, forward strand.
CATTACGCTGACCGTCTTAATGATCTGAGAGCCAAAATATTGTACACCCTTAATGTTGCATTGACACGTCAGTGTCGGTGTAAGAGCACATCTAACCGGGGGGCCGTGGGGTCAGCGTGGTGGGAGGGCGTACATTCTGCGACTCAATGAAATTTGTATTTAGTTTATCGGTCAACAACTAAAACACACACACACACACACCATTACAGGCCCTCCTGTAAAGTGAATTCTGATATTGATGAGGTCAGTAAGTGTCAATCAAGGTTTGTCTACGTGTAAGATCTAAATCAAGTTTATCTCTTGATGCATCGATAATTGTATTTGTAGGGAATTTACGGCTTCGTTGTTTATATCAATAATGATTTAAGTTGAGGGTGAACAACTGAAAGGCGTTGTATCTGTTCCATTGGTTGTCCCTTAATAAACTTACGAGCGAGATTGGAACAAAGAAATGGGTTAAAACAGTACAATGAAAGGAATTTTGCTTGTTTGGGGTGAATGGGAAATAAAACCATGCTCCACAAATTTGTGAAATTATACACACATATATATATATATATATATACAAAATTCTGACAAGTGGGGTAGACAAGAAATGTATTTGATTTGGATGGTCAACATTCAAGTTTTACGTTTGGATGCATGGACATGTTATGTCAGAGAAGGTCGAGGACTGGCATCGCAAAAGATAGTCGATTGCAAATGCAAACTACGGGTTTTCACCAAGCATGTCTACGACGAGATCCTGCAGCATTTGCTCCGTTCAGAGTGAGACGAGAGAGAGTTGTGCCAGGAATAGTTGTGGATGTGTCAGCATGACAACACACCTGAAGAACATCGCCTTGCTGAAGCAACCTCCCAACTCACCTGTTTTTTTTTTGTTTTTTTCCCCTCCCCCCTTCCCAAGCCCATGGGGGTCATCAAGGGGACACGTTTTGAAGATCTGGATGACATCGAGATGGGCGTGGCGACGCCGCTGGTTCAGGTCCCGGAAGAATCCTTCCTGGAGTGCACTGGTGTGGCAGTAAAGGCTGGCAAAGTGCGTAGACAGGGAAAACTTAATAGTTAGGATTTTAAATATGTAACTTATGACCCCAATCCTGGTCCCTTTCTGACACACCTCACATGTACATTGAGGGCACGTGTATGTGTGATTTGGCAATTTGCTTTGGGGACAATTCAACAAATATTGTTAAAGCTTTTATAATAAAGGTGGGGGGGGGTTCACTTCTTGTTCTAAAAAAAATTATGTTCTGGGTTTTAGGATCCTAAATTTCCCACCACCAACGTTTTTGTTTGATACGATCATATCAAAATAGCCAATGTTTAATTTTACATTCATTGCAGAACCAATTTAACTACACAGGTGGGCAAACGATTCAGTGCAAATAAGGCAAAACACAGCCAGAGGGGAATCAAACATTTATTTTACCCTTATTAAAAGTTACAATAAAACCATTAACATCTTCAAACGATAGCAAAATAAAGAGAACCAAAACATATTTACAGAGAAAGTTTTGCAGATAAAAAGCTCACATTTTGTACACAATCCCAACCCCTGCATCATAAACTCTGAAATGTGGACACTGCAATACTTGAATGGGGATTTTAGCCTGGAAAAAAAAATCCAAAGACACAAAAACATTGACCTTCTCCCACCTCCCCTCAGTGTTTTCTTTTTCCTATACATGAGAAAATACTTGAAATTTGTGGGTAAAACATAGGAATGTAGAGTTCTAAAAATTAATAAAATCATTTGAAAGGTTTTTACGCATCCTTTAACAGTCATTTCGAGTGAAGGAGATGGTATGCCCCGCTCTGCAGCGACGGCAATCGTTAGATCCCAAAACGAGACAAAAAAAGATCAAATGTTATAGGGCTGCCACGCTCCGTGAATTGGGGCGGGGGGAAAGTCAGTACTGTATTCCTGATACGCTCCGCCTCCAGGTCATGACCTTCTCCACATGCCAGTCTGTGTGTGTACCATAAGGGGGAGACACTTTCATCAATTTGAGGGCCCGGTGAGATTCCGTCTGTCAAAGAACTGATAAAAAAAAAAAAGTAAACTGGTGGTTGAATCAGCAAATGTGATATATCCGTTTGTCTTCTTTTGTATAACTTTAAGAACGTGGCATGAGTCTCTCATATATATTTATATACTATAATCTTGGAAAATTAGTTCAGCGGCTGGGGCACGATCACTCCGCGCTGGCGTCACCCTGGGGGGCCGCAGGTGTCGTTTCCTCGGCGGGGGCGGCGGCGGGGACGGCCTCCTCGGCCTCCGTGGCCGGAGCGGCCTCCTCGGCGTCCTCGGTCGCTCCCTCCGGAGCGGCGGCCTCGCCCTCGGCTTCGGCTTCGGCGGCCGGCGTCTCGTCTTTGGCTTCCTTGGCCGCGTGGCCGTTCTCCTCGGGCTTCTCCTCGCCTGCGGGGGAGGCGGCCTCCTCCTTGGCCTCCTCGCTGCCCTTCTTGCTCTTCTTCAGTGAGATGCCTTTGAACTTGAAGGAGTTCTTCAGGGAGAACTTCTTTTTCTTCTTCCCGTCCTTGGGGGCCTCACCCTCCGCCTTGGCGGCCTCACCGTCTGCCGCGGGAGCGGGCTCAATGGCATCCCCGGCGCAGGCCTCTCCCTCCTTAGCCGGTTCGGCTGTGCCATTGCCGTCTGCGGCGGCCACATCCCCGTCAGGCTTGGCAGACACGTCGCCATTGGTCTTGACATGGCCGTTTTCCTGCACAAGAGAGGACTTGTCAGTCAAGTAGACTAAGTGACTCATGTGGCACTGCTAAAAATGACATTCCCCATTCGCTCGGTTTCCCAGTTAAAATTGAGCAAAGCTGTTGCTCTTGACTGACAGTTTCCCCCCCAAAAGGGGGGCGGAGGGGCGGTTACAGCAGCATGCACCACCTCCATCGGCCGCGCGGAGGCAGTAGTGCTGCGTCTGCGGTTCAACGTTAAGGAACAAAGGAATTCCCTCGTCACAACTGTTCTCTCCATCAGTTTGGCCAAAATCCTGTTTGGCTTTAATGCTCATCTATTGCATCAGATTTGAGTAAACAAAATTAAAATTAAAATAATAAAAAAAAAACACAAAAACGGCTCGTTTTCTGTTATGGTCATATCCATTTTCACGATTCAACATGTTGGTTACATTTAGCTTTTGGGAGTTTTCAGCGCTCCACTTCTCATATTGAGAATTCCCTGCGTTCAATTCAAAACTTCAAGTCTCTCTCGTCGATGAAACGAGAGCGGTTTATCGAGCAGGCGCAGATCCGCGCTTTTGTTTGCAACTCGGCCGCAAAATGGGGCCCCAGCAGAGCAGCACATTTGCATCCTTTCCGCTGCGCATCTTTTGTTGTTTGGCCGACAGCAAACATTCCCGACGCTTGAAGCAAAACCATGCGCTCGAACGTGTTTGAAGTCGTCTATACATTTCATCGCAATCTGTCATTTGGGATAACGTCTTTGTTGTCGTTTTGAGTGAATTTCCCTCGTGGAGCCGGCAGCCGCAAGGAACAAAGGCACGGTCAACGCGACAAGTCACTTTTGTCCATTTAATGAAAACAAAATGGTGGTTTGGAATGTAGCCGCTCCAAGCACGCCGGTGGTGGGCGTTGGGCGCCATGTGACTCCCTTTCGGTTCGGTCCAATTTACTCACCTGGCCGTTGGCTTTGGCGGCGGCAGGGTCGGCGGCGACGTTCCCCTCAACAGCTACATCTCCCTTGGACATGTGGGCTCCCATTATTGTTGTTTAAATATATATATATATATATTTTTTGTAACCGTTAGATGTTCTAAACAAAACAGAAAAAGAAAAACTTCAAATTTTTTTTTTTTTTTTTTTTTTTTTTTTGCGAAGCTTGAAAAAAAGTCCAGCTCTCTGAAGGAGTGAGATGTCGCCAAAGAGTGAAGAATCCTTCCTGCGCCTTGGACTGTGCACAGACACTGAGAACGTGCTCCCACTGTGTCTGCGAAAACCACGTCGGCTGAGCTCAAATTAAAGGATCTAAGAGACACGACTGTGGCTATTTCAACCGCCTCCAAATCGACCAGAGTCTCCTCCCACGGGCGTGTCGGCAGGGCCGCATCCAATGAGATGCCGGGGGATGGGCCACGTCACTCCAAACTGGCTGGATTTGACACCTTCTAGATAGGATCACTTGTTGAATGGCTATTAAGTTCTTAATATTTGCTCTTTCGCACATTAAATGCCTTCACAGAGAGGCAGAGAGCGCAGCGTGTTCCCCCAAAAAAATAAAAATAAAAATGAGAGCCCGTAACAACAAGAAAATCATTTTCACCATTTCATATAGAACCTTGATACACTTGTTTGTGTGCAGATCGTGCATATGGCACACGGACACGTCACTGCACACAAATATGCCTCGACCTCCACGGCTTCGACAACAGTACAGAACAAAAAAAAAAAAAAAACACAGCTAATTCAGCTAAGTCAACCACAAAAATTGGTCAATTCAAAAATTTCTGTCTCAGGGCATTAAAAAGTATTAATAAGGCCGCCCGGAACCACTGTTCATGGTCACTGTCCATGTTTACTGCACGGACATTTGTTGCAGACGGACGCACTGTTGGGCCAATGGAAAAGCATTGCTAAAAATGAGGAGCATCTGTAAGTGATTTGAAGACACTATTTGATGTGTAATTTACATGTAACATGATGTATAAGTGAGCTTCCCCCCCCCCCCCCCCCCATCTAAAATGGTCATTGCTAGTGTGATAATGCTAATCGCAAATGCTAAGCCTTTTAATAAAGGCTGTTTTTGTGGTCTCTAATTCTGTACAGATTGTTAAAAAAATATATATATGTCGCCTTAATAATCATGGGCTATTTCTTGTAAAGTTCACTAATTGGCCATGATGATGAATCCAGATTAATTTACATATATATATATATATATATATATATATATATATATATATATATATTGCAAGGTTTCGTTGGAAAACATCCCTTACCTAAAGCAAACTTTGGAAATAGTAAATTGCATTGCATTAAATAGTGACGTTATGTCAAGCTGGGTCAATATGGGTCCCGTGCATGTGATTGTCCATACTTGTCCTATGGTTTTGGCCCAGCATCTACCCAGTTATGGGTGGAGAAACTTGGCGTGGGGGTGGTTATTATGTAAATTAGCCAAACTGTAACATCATCCTTTTCAATATTGAGAACGACTCTCTCACAGACACATTTTCATCAATAGGGAGGCAACAAATAATTTCGTTTTGAAATGTCACACTTTATGTGTGCGCAGCCACGCCATAGACCCAACCATGTTCGTAAAAGTCATTCAAAAGTCAACTTTAAGTAAAATATCCCCTCTTAGGGTACTACCCGAATGACAAGATATAATATATATTGCTATCGTTCCCCCTTAAGGTCCAATGATGTCAATTTTAATCAGAGAGAAGATGGAGACTGGAACTGAACAAATGCCCCAAATATTTCTGTGTAGCAGTTTTGGATTGGTCCAAAAAGAAACTGTAATGTTCTCTAAATAACAGCCATTTGATTACATAACAGGCAGCTTCAATTTATGAGAACCCACTGTTGCTGCTTTGTCACAAGCGCAGACAGACATGACAAGGTGATTTGCGCAATCACAGCACTGAACCACAAAATTCAATGGAATTTGGTCGATAGAATGCAGCTTCTGCCCTGATCTCAAGTCCTTAGTCTTAATTCTTGCACATTTAAATCAAATCACCCCCTCTTTCCCATCACTAAATCCCCATTTCGATCCAACATTAGACGACCGGATAAAGATGCCCTCTTCTTGTAGTCTTTACTTGACTTAATTAATTTATGATTTCCTTCGCATTACTCAGGAATCTCTGTCTGACATTCCAAAAATCCAAAAAGCACAAAGATCACCCCCTTCCATTTACACATACCCTCACACAAACATGTCACAACCGTGGAATGTGAGGCATGCATATGCCACCCAGAGAATGATCTCCATCCTTTCACTGCGCTGGAATACACCCTGAGGGGTTTTAAGTCTGTGAACACCCCCTGCCGCCCATTTGTACCATCTTCCATCCCACTATACATTCCCCCAAAATGAGTCATGAGAGCGAGAGCAACATGGTCCAAAGGCTCCTTTTTGCTCCCATCCCACCATCCAGGGTATGTCTCATCACATCCTTGGAATTTCTCTGATGTGGGCCTCTGTGAGCGGACTCTCTACCAGGATGAGGCTGAAACGTTGAGGATGTTGAATGTCCTGGTTTGATGATCACAAAACTCAAGGGACTCACAACTGTTGTTAGTATTTCTGTTTTCGCCTGTCCACTCATGTTTTAATGCCCCCCAAATATTTTAGAGTAGCAAACAGCATGATGAAATCGTGGTTAGCACGTCTGCCTCCCAGTTCTGAGGTTGGAGTTACGATGTCATCCAGCTTTCCTGTGTGGAGTTTCTGTGTACTGTGGCTTCTCCCCCACATTCCAAACGCATGCGTGATATGTTAATTGAAGACTCTAATTTGCCTAAAGGTGCGGATGTTTGTTTGTCATGCGATACCGTGCAATTGGCTGGCGACCGATCCAGAGTGTCAGCTGGGAAAGGCGACAGCTCACCCGCAACCCTAATGAGGACAACTGCGATAGAAATCGGATGGATGCATATTAAACTGAAAAAAGACTTTGCAACCTGATGTTGAGGTCCGCCAATATTGTGCAGCTGTTGTACCTCAGAGTTCTGTATCAACTGGAGGAGAGGAAAGAGTATATATCAGAGTGCTACGTCTGTGCCAATGGTTAGTTTATAGAAGCCTTCTCCAAACTTAGGGTCATTACCCAAAATGGGTCCCTGTTCTGATTTTACTGGATTGGCGATTGTCAGAATAAAATGCTGTGAGCTGTTTTATTGACCATCAAGCAGAAAAATATTTCCTTGGCAAAAGACTTTTTGATTCATGTTTGTAATAAATTTACCTTATCTTTGTTGCTTTTTATTCGTTTATAAAACACTGTCCAAAAGGCTTGGAACCCCTTTAGCTGTGTAGTTTTAATGATCTTTTTTTTTTTTTTTTTATAAAGAATTGTTTTTGCCATTAAACCAGTAACAACTGCAGTAGAACAGATAATTGTAGAATCACACAAGCTCAAAAAAATACTAGCAGAATTTATAATAATAATAATAATAATAATAATAAAAAAAAAATAATTTGTCTTACTGTGGCGGAACGGTGGACGACTGGTTCGCACATCTGCCTCACAGTTCTGAGGGCCGGGTTTCAAATCCTGGCTTCACAAGTGTGGAGTTTGCATGTTCTCCCCGTGCCTGCGTGGGGTTTCTCTGGGTACTCCGCTTTCCTCCCACCTCCCCAAAACATGCGTGGTAGGTTGATTGCCCGTAGGTTGGAAAGTGAGTGTGAATGGTTGTTTGTTTCTATGTGCCCTGCGATTGGCCGGCGACCACTTTAGGGTGTACGCCGCCTCCTGCCCGCAGTTAGCTGGGATAGGCTCCATCACATCCGCGACCCGAGCGAGGATAAGCGGAATGGATTTGTTTAACTCAATTTGTTAGAGGTACCTCGCCTCTCGCTTTTCAGCTGCAAGCTCACCCGTGATCCTGGACAGCATAGGTAGAAAATGGATGGATGATGACTTCAAACGAGCCTTCCAAGAGGTTTTTGTACTTTATTTAGACTAATTGTCCCCATAAGAAATAATGAAACAGATCCTGACAGTTCTGAAGTTTGGGGTTCCAAGCTCTCCTTGGGCTCTTGACGTTCTCCCCATGCTTGCGTCACTTTTCACCAGGTACTCCGGCTTACAAAAATAAATGCGCAGATTAGTGAGTCCCATGAAATGGCCAACAACAAAAAGTACTTACTGAGAGAAATGACACTGAGCATCTAAGATTGATTCACTTCACACACTTACTTGTACTTGAAAAGGCCCGATTTCCTTGAGAAAAATGCGACTGTGGCCGGCGGACTTCCTCTGGCCTCGTCCGCCGACTTATTTTTGTCACGTTTCAAACGCTGCGTCTACTCTTCCCGCACTCTTTTTTTTCCCCCCTCACTCAGAGTGAGTCAATGGTCTTGTTTGTGTGGTTGCCCGTTTTTCATGACCCGACTCGGGAAAAGCGTTAAAATCAGATAAAAGGCCTCTATTGTGTGATTAGCCTCCCAATGGATGAGCATGACAAGTAGGAATGATGGGGGAGGGGCCAAGGAATTACTTTTGCATGCTAAAAGTTATCTTTAGGTGTTATGGATTTGATGAAATGAATAAAAGCAACGGTTTGGATTGAGAAAATGTTTCATATGTTCATTTTCAACAAACACCGTCATTTGCACTGTTTTAGAGGATCATAGTATCATCTAGTATTATCTATAGCAGGGTTCACCCGACCTTTTGAAACTGTGAGCTAGCTCTTGGGCACCGATTCATGTGAAGGGCTCCCAGTTTGATACACACTTCTGAGATAACAATGTTGCTCACAATTATTTTGGAGGAAATCCCCAAATAATTTCCTCATCGGCACTGTGCCCGCTATCTTGTCTCCGCGAACGCCATGGTTTGGGCATGCACTCAGCTACAATACTGACATTTGAACTATAATATATATGTATATTTGAATATATTTATACCAAAAAAATGACGCATCTCACTGGTGCGCTATTTTTGAACAGGCCCACGGGCTATTCATGTCATTTTTGGGGACCACCGAATGCTCGTGGGTGCCTTGTTGGTGACACCTGATCTAGAGAAGGGATTCCTAACCAGTGTGCCATGGGAAATCATCTGGTGTGCTATGGGAAATTATCCAATTTCACTTTTTCCAAAGAGAAGAAACGTTTTTCCAATAAATGGCAGAAGGTAAATACTAGAATAGAATAGAAAATAATAGAATAGAATAGAATAGAGCTTTATTGTCACTGCCATAGGATCAATCGGGGGATGCATTTCGCAGCTTGGTGGTAGAAGCTGTTTTGAAGCCTCGTGGTTCTATAGTTTAATGTTACGTGGTGCTTTCCAGAGGGGGTGGGGGCATGAAGTGAGTGTCGGGGATGAGATTTGATTTTGTATAATTCCCCTGGCTTTCCACATTAATTGGCCAGTGTAGGCGTCCTTGAATGGTGGGTTGTGTACCTCCGATCACCCACTCTGCTGCTTTCACGACCCGCTGCAGGCCCTTCACAGTACAGCTGCTGAACCAACTTGTGCAGCAGTGTTGGTCAGGAGGCTCTCCATGTTGGATCTATACAAGTTTATCAGAAGGTATTAGGGGAGCTGAGCTTGGCGTAGTTTCCTGAGGAAGTCAAGTCTTTGACGAGCTTTCCTCACCTGATGGGAGATGTTGGTCAGCCTGGTCGGGTCTGCCGAGATGTGGACTCTGAGGAACTTGAAGCTTTCCACTCTCTCCACCTCCTCGTCATTGATAAAGAGGGTGGTGTGCTCAGGTCTTTCGGATTTCCTGAAGTCCATGATCATCTCCTTTGTTTCAGTTGTATTCAGTCCTACAAGGGTGGTGTCATCCGCAGATTTGACGATGGTGTTGTTGTTGGGGTGAATGGGAGAGCAATCATACTGTGTGTAAATAGGAAGTAGAGGAGGCAGTTGAGGACACACACCTGGGGTGTCCTCGTATTCAGGATGAGAGTGCGGGAGGTGTTGTTTCCCATCCTGACCTTCTGGGGTCTGTTGCTGAGGAAGTCCACTATCCAGGTGCACAGTGAGCTGCCGATGCCAAGGCTGTTCAGCTTTTGTACCTAGTTTTTAGTACACAACTGTATTAAATGCAGAGTTGAAATCCACAAACAGCATTCTCACATAGGGGTTAGCATTATCCAGGTGTGTGAGGGCTGTGCGGAATGCTGTGTTGATAGTGTCTTCTGTTGACCTCTTTGCCCTCTATGCAAACTGGTGGAGTTTGAGGTCATTGGGAAGAGCGTCCTTGATGTGAGACAGGATGAGTCTCTCCAGGCATTTGGGCATTATGAGTGTTAGAGCGAATGGGCGATAGTCATTCAGTCAGCTAATTGTGTTCTTCTTGGGCACTGGGACAATGTTGGTTGTGGGGACTACAGACTGCAGTAGCGAGAGGTTAAAGGTGGTTGTGAAAACCTCTTTTCTCGCGTTAACTCTGCGCAGTGTGGCTCTTACCTGGTACCGCTGCAGCTGGATGGTAGCGCCAGTTTCACTGTGTATCCACTACCCACCCCTGTCCTGCATGCTTCCCCTAACCCTGTCCAGTCCTGTCCTATATTGTCCTGTCCTTCCCTCACAAAGTTTAGTACTACTGACCCATATAGCACTCAAATCCAGTGTGTCATTGTACTAGGTATAGAATGCTTTACTTTCCTCATCTTGTTTACACCTACTGCTTTGTCTTTTGCTGTCTTCTTTTCCGATATGATTTAGTTACCTTCACTCTCTCTCCTTTTTGTATTTTCTGTCAGCCCCTTTAAAACTTTGTTCGACCGAACGACTATAATTCTCAATAAATATCCATCAGAATACAAATAAACCACAGTGGCGGCTGAAAAAGTCCATAGTGACACAATAAAACTGGTCCAGCATAAAAGGGATACTGAACCTCCTTTCTGCTTGACCTAAGAGCCGAACAGGACAAAACAAAAAACTGTGCACCCACTTTTTTTACCCAGTATAAAATAGGTGCCTTGCCTACATCAATGCTGGGAAACACTGATCTAGAGCATTCTAATACATATATTTTGAATGTTACATTTGCCTACTAGTTCAAATGTGGAACATTTTGTAAACAACAATAACAATTGTTCAACATTCAGCAATGAATTTTTATTTGCTGACCAGTGCACGTCATTGATGATTTTAAATGATGCCTGTGTACTTTATATATTTTCTTTTCGAGATTTGTATTGGCTGACAGCTAATTACAAAGACTATCAGGTGCACTGCTATGGAATGGGGTGTTTCCACTTCAAAGAAAGGCTAATTCATTCGATCAACTGGTTTATTGACTGCAAAGGGCCCTCACCGGCAGGCAAGCACAAAGCTGCACATGGCAGCCATCTTGGCAGGGGCTTGTGCAGACGTATCTGTGGCATCTGGCAGGAGGACGGTTAGAGCAAAGCGGGATGTCAAATGCTTGGCCAATATTATGGTTTGGCTTGCCTCGTTGATGAATGAATTACTCACATGGACACTTCGAAACCTAAACTCCAAAGATACCTGTAAAATGGACAGCAATTGTTTTGATTTCTGTGTGTTGATGGCGGCACGGTGGACGACTGGTTATAGCACATCTGCCTCACACTCCTGTGGGTTCAAATCCAGCCTCCTCTGTGTGGAGTTTGCACGTTCTCCCCGTGTCTGCGTACTCTGGTTTCCTTCCACATCCTCAAAACATACATTGTAGATGAGTTGAAAAAAATACCTCGAAATTGCCTGCAGGTGTCAATGTATGTGCAAATGGTTGTTTGTTCATATGTGCCCTGCGGTTGGCTGGTGACCAGTTCTGTGTAGGCTCCAGGACCCCCCGCGACCCTAGCAAGGATAAGCTGGATAGAAAATGGATGGATGGATGTTCTGCTGATTTAGCCCCACCGCACACACACACACCATCCCCTTCACTCGTCCAATCTCGCTTTGGTGGCAGATTAACGCATGATGCTACGTACCCCTCCCAACATTTCTGCATGAGTACAGACATGCCACAGAGCCAGTTGCCATGGTAACTAATGCTTCTATCCATGACTGGTTTTAAGGGCGGACATCATTTGGTGGGAAACCAGTCAAGGGCAAAATGATGATCTAATCATGTCTGGTTTGTTTATTTGAGATGACCCTCATTTCTTCATAATAATCACAAATTATTTTTGATCGTTTGAGACGGCACGTGTTTTTCACCTTTGTCGATCCAGGTGAGAAAACAGCAATACGAGTAAAGGGATAAACTGAGGGATTAAATGCCTTCGTAAGCGTTGATGAATGAAATAGAAGGCGATGATAGACGCTGGCTCGAGCTGATATGTGTGAGCCAGACGGGGGCAACTCATTCCCAGTGGCAATGGAGCCGCAGCATTACTAGGTCAGTGTGCCATCATCTCATTCATCAATATCACTGCGTGCTCTTCCTCCTCCTCTCCCTCTCTGTCCCTTCTTTTTTTTTAGCACTTGTTTTCTTTCAAAATACATACAGTACTGTTTACAGATTGAAACACCACTATTAAATTCTCAATTTTCGGGCACATTATTCTGGTTATGTACTGAAAATACACTTTAAGATTAGTTTTTGACTGACTTTTTTTTCATTTTTTTTTTACAGTGTACAGCAGGTAATTCTGTTCCTGATCTTCTCTTTTGGCAGCAGCCCTTCATCAGACAAGGACGCATGCACCCATCCCATCCCTTCCTTCCTTCCTTCCTTCCTTCCTTCCTTCCTTCCTTCCTTCCTTCCTTCCTTCCTTCCTTCCTTCCTTCCTTCCATCCATCGTATAAACAATTTATCCTCACTAGGGTCACGGGTGAGCTGGAGCCTATCCCAGCTGACTCTGGACAAGAGGCAGTGTACACCCTAAACTGGTCGCCAGCCAATTGCAGGGCACACATAGACAAACAACTATTCAGACTCACATTCACACATGATGATTTAGCGCCTTCAATGAACCTAACATGCATGGTTTTGAAATGCAGGCAGAAGGAGAAGGAAACCCACTGGAAGGCCAGAGCCCAGATTTGAAACCCCCAAAACAAAGTAACAACATAAGTTAATTAACATTGCATTTTACATTTGCCCTTTACATGTAAAAAAAAAAAAAAAATGTATCGGAACTTCTAAGTGAAGAAAAACATTGCAATGAAAAATGGAAGCATACCTAAATATAAGACGATTAAAGTGCCTTAGCAAGATAATAAAATCAAAAAGTGTAGTAATATACACTATAGTATATACATATAAAAGACTTTCAAGAAAGTCTTCATCACTGCTGATTGTAAGAATCAGTTAGCTGAAAGTCCCATGCTACTCCTAACGAGCAAGGTTCAGCACAGGCAGATTAAAACAAATATATTTTGTTTACTTCCAATTTTTAAAATGTTTTTTTTCCCTTTTTTTCTTTCTTTTTCTTCTTTTTTGGGGATGAACCAACCCCAAAAACGTCTATTGGTGGTTATCCCGAAAATGAATAGCAACCTAATCATTTAGGGGAACATTTGAGGGAACATTTGAGGGGCTGAAGTCCCCCTAAAATAGGCCGAACGACGACGGCACTGAATTGGATTCAGCCCGCGTCGATTGGTTATGTTTGCAGATCATGATCGGTCAACCCACGTGCAATCCAACTATGACACAAGCAGTGGTTTTTGTTCATATGTTTGTATGATCGAATTTGTTTTCCATATTTTACAACTGCTACCTGCGATTGACTGCCGACCAGTTGAGGGTGTACCCCGCCTTTCGCCCAAAGATAGCTGGGATAGGCCCGCGACAATAGTGAGGATAAGCGGTACGGAAAATGGATGGATTATTATTATTTTTTTTTTAATGTAGAATTCTTTGATTACCGGGAATGGTGGCCGACCGTGCTAACCGCCATCTTGCCTTCAGGCTAATGTTAGGCAAAGTCAATGTCGTTTCAGCTATTCCGGTTCATGAAACGAAAAGACTTTTAGTTTTCCGTTTGTCTTTGCACACAGTTAGGCAGTGCGAGTTGTTGGTATTTTGTCGGGATCGTTGTTGTTTGACTGCCACTTTTTCATTGTTGTTACCACTGCATCCAAAGTTAACTTTTAGCCCTCATCTTTTCACATCTAACAAGATTGAGAAATGTATAACGTAGCTGATTTCAGTTGTATAGAGAATATAAACCAACAAAAAGGAATATGATTCGGTCTACTAGTCTTTCCGTTTCAAACCCATCTTATCCTCCAGAGCTCAACCTTCAACATGGCTGACAAACAAATACTGATCGCGTTGTTGCAGGGCAGCCAACACAGAGCCTCTTTTGTTTTGCTGTTCAGAAATACTGTAGCTGGCAGCCTAATAGTCGTTTTTCGGGTAGACACAGAGACACAAGTATGAACCTCTTGCACACAACCAAGCGTGTTTATGCACACACAGACCCCCCACCCTCCCCCACCCCAACACACACACATTTGGTCAGTTTGCCGCTTGCTGACTAACCACCTACTCCCCCCCCCCCCCCCCCCCAAAAAAAATTGGAGAAAAAAAAAATCTGTGAGCTCATCACTCTCTCATGCTCCCATTAGTTTTTTTTCTCTTTCCTGGCTTCTCAAAACTGAACCCCCAAACCATCTTCATTGTAATGCAGATTGAAGGATCAAATGGGGGATGGGTGCAGTGGGGGATGGGGAACAAGGCGGATGGTGAAGAGGCTGTGCTTGGTGTTAAGTATGACCTGGCAGCCCTGCTGTGCCTCTGCAGGCAGTCTGGCGTTAGCTTGAGAGGGGGAGGGGTTGCGTATGGGGGGGTTGGGCAAAGACAGAAAAATGAGCTCTTCTAGGGTTATCCCCTTCACACTCGCTCCGTATGCATGACTCAGACATTGCATATCAACTTCTTTGTATCTTCTGGAAATACATTGGACACATTTATAATGCAAGAGCAGAGAATACAATGTATGATTGGAACATAGCAGTGATTTGTCTGGACAAAGCAACCTTATATAACTGAAAATGAACACATCATAATTCATGAATCACATTGAAGTGGAAATTAATGATTGGCCTTCTGACAGTAGCCTTGATGTATTTAGGGGACATTTACACAAGGCTGTAATTGACTGACTTCTTTTTTATGTTTGATCATCTTACAGTTGTTGTGTTTTGGAGCATGCATCAAACTCTAGAGTTTGAAAACATTATTATTTTTTTAACTCAAAATGAAAGTGAAACCCTAAACATTTCCACGTCCATGCTGAAACTAGTGAATGTGTGTTCAGCATAAGGCATGTGCAAGTCCGTCAGACACAAAACAACTATGGCAAGCAGTTTGAGCATTTATTTGATAGCCTACTAATGCACTGAAATGTCATGTAATTCCAATTCCCAACCACTATTTACAAGCAACTGACATGTTTTAAAGTATGATAACTGAGTTACGCGCTTTAGGATCACACATCCTCTATATCCATCCATCCATCCATTTTCTCCTCACTAGGGTCGCGGGTGTGCTGGAGCCTATCCCAGCTGTCATGGGGCAGGAGGCGGAGTACACCCTGAACTGGTTGCCAACCAATCGCAGGGCACATACATATAAACAAACAACCATTCGCACTCACATCCACACCTACGGGCAATTTAGAGTTTTCAATGAACCTCGCATGCATGTTTTTGGGATGCGGGAGGAAAGCGGAGTGCCCGGAGAAAAGCCACGCAGGCACGGGGAGAACATGCAAACTCCACACAGGCGGGGCTGGGGATTGAACCCCGGTCCTCAGAACTGTGAGGCAGACGCTCAAACCAGTTGGTCACCGTGCCGCTACATTCTCTATATATTTGATTTAAAAATCAGATAAGGTTTGTGAAAAAAGCAGCTACAGTTGCATGTGTTTTGAATTAGCTTTTATACCACCAGACACCAGCTTGTGTAAGTATTATTGTTATGTTACGTGTTAATGTAACGTCTCTGTTATGACTGTTCCACTCTGACTTACACTGTTGATGGTGCGCTGCGTCCTCCTCCTGAGATGTCGGCTGGTGGACGAGAATTTGCTCAAAGCCATCCAGAAGTCATTTTCCATGGCCTCTTTGAACTCCTCCCACGCTCAGGTTTTTGCCTCAGCGACCACCAAAGCTGCATTCCGCTTGGCCAGCTGGTACCCATCAGCTGCCTCTGGAGTCCCACAGCCCAAAAAGGTCTGATAGGACTCCTTCTTCAGCTTGACGGCATCCCTTACTGATGATGTCCACCAACGGGTTCAGGGATTGTCGCCACGACAGGCACCAGCCACCTTACGGCCACGGCTCTGGTCGGCCGCCTCAACAATGGAGGCGTGGTCCACTCAGACTCAATGTCCCCCACCTCCCCTGAGATGTGGGCGAAGTCCTGCCAGAGGTGGGAGTTGAAAGTCCTTCTGACTTGGGACTTTGCCAGACGTTCCCAGAAGACCCTCACAATACATTTGGGTCTGCCAGGTCCAACCGGTATCGGACCCAACTCACAACGAGGCGGTGATCGGTTGACAGCTCCGCCCCTCTCTTCACCCGAGTGACCGAGACATGTCCGATGACGCGACCACAAAGTTGATCATCGAACTGCGGCCTAGGGTGTCCTGGGGCCAAGTGCACATGTGGACACCCTTATGTCTGAACAAGGTGTTTGTTATGGACAGTCCGTCACAGAGCACAGAAGTCCAATAACAGAACACAGCTCGGTGTCTCACTGTCATTGCCCATGTGAGCGTTGAATTCCCCCAGTAGAATGAGGGAGTCCCCCCAGAGTGGAAGTGAGTCAAACCCAGTCTCTTGAGAAGACTGGTACCGGAGCCCAGGCTGTGTGTTGAGGTCAGCCTCACTATTTCTCCATCTCTCACACCAGCTCAGGTTCTTTCCCTGCCAGAGAAGTGACATTCCACGTCCCTAAATCCAGCTTCTGTAGCTGGGGATCGGACTGCCTAGGTCCCCGCATTGGGCCGCTGCCCAGCTCACACAGCATTGGCCCCTCCCACAGGTGGTGACCCCATGCTGTGCCCGGCCACCAGGCGCTCATCTTCGAGCCCCACCTCCAGGCCTGGCTCCAAAGGAGGGTCGCGGTGACCCGCGTTTTATTGTCATAGGGGTCTTTGAGCCATAGTTTGTCTGGACCCTCACCTAGGACCTGGTATATTTGTGTGATATATTTGATTTATTGTCCCACACCTCTCTGTAGTGTGTACGTCAATCTCAAGTAACTTGTTGAATGGAATTTACAATACTGTAAATGAATGGTAGGTATGTAGGGAAATACATTCATGCAGGTAACTGATGCCTTCCGCTGCGCAGCAAAATACTCAGCTCAGCTGGTGGAAACAAAAACGTTACGTAGTTTGATTCATTATTGGGTCATCATTTTGCTCCAATTTTCCATTTTGTCCATCTGCCATTGCAGCTGTGTTATCATGGACCATAAATGCAGTGTTTTTTGTTAGTGACCTATTTGTATGCCCCCCACACACACACACACAAAACATACACCAACCCTCTCTATCGCTTGCCCCAATTCCCTCGCTCTCAGCCTCCAATTTTAACACTGTCTCATCACATGGAAATCTCTCAGAGTTCACCAATTCAAAGAGGATGGAGGTTTGTGTCTGTGTTGTTTGCATTTTTTGCTCAATCAATTTTCTTTGTGCAGAAGTGGTTTCATGCAAATATCTTCCATAAATATCTTCTCAGAGGGTTATTTAGGTAAGGCAATATGTGGTAAGGTAGAATATCGATCAATTTCTTATCCTGTTAACCTTGTTCAGGGTTACGGCAGTGGCTGGAGCCTATCCAAGCTGAATGTGGGCAAAAACCACGTGTGCTTGAATTGATCGTGTTGTGGCTGACTGTGCCTGCAGTGTTACACCAACCCAATCTCAACTGGTCTGCTGAGACATCTCCACCTGTTCCGTGACAACTGACCCGCCTGGCCAGTTGAATGTGCACTAACCTCCTGTTCCCTCCTCCAGAGCCAGTTTGGCGACGGTCTTGCTACTGCCTGACGATGATTGCGAGTGATTAAGGATTGATTGGTTGAAAGGGGGCTCGGGGAGGGTGGGGGTTGGTAGTGTGGCGCTGTGGGAAGTTATTTAAAAAATTAGTCCCGTCAGGTTGACCAAAGATTGATTAAAAACCGTCTGGACTATTTTGTCGTACGTGCCCTCCTTGGCAGCATCTGAGTCTCGACCCTGAAGGATAAATACATAACTTGTGATGCAATATTTTTCCAACAATAACTAGAATATCGCTAAACAGCAATTATGTGACAAGTGATATACTGAGAGATAGATATCAAAATATCCCATTGACTAAAGAAGGGAACACTATAAAATGTCTTCTCATTGGTTAGAAAAATTAAATTCACTGTCCATCATCATGTTATCCACAATTCAATGTTAAACTATATCTAGGTCACTATCAATTTAGTGAGAAAATGAGTGAATTATGACAAAATTGCTATTTTTTTTGCTACCCCTAGTTTCCACCGAGTGGAACAGTTCTGTTTGGTTTGTAGAAGTACATGTCAATCCGGCTATTTTTGGATTGGATTTGAACCCCGGTTCTCAGAACTGCGAGGCAGATGTGCTCACCAGTCGTCAACCATCCAGCCATCCGTTTTCTGAGCCCCTTCTCCTCACTAGGGTCGCGGGAGTGCCGGAGCCTATCCCAGCTATCATCGGGCAGGAGGCGGGGCACACCCTGAACTGGTCGCCAGCCAATCACATGCATACAAACAAACAATCATCCGCACTCACATTCACACCAACAGGCAATTTAGAGTCGTCACTTATCCTAGCATGCATGTTTTTGGGATGTGGGAGGAAACCGGAGTGCCCGGAGAAAACCCACGCATGCAAACTCCACACAGACGGGGCCGGGGATTGAACCCCGGGCCTCAGAACTGTGAAGCAGACGCTCTCCGTGCCGCCAGTTGTCAACCGGGCCTCCTATATATATATATATATATATATATATATATATATATATATATATATATATATATATATGTATATATATATATATATAGTTTCTGATATACTATATCTTTGTCTCGTGAATATTGTTGCCTGACATTTTTATTGACATTGTTTTTGTTGTATCTGTTACCACTAAGCAGTATGATTTGATTCAGTCAACAATTTTCAGTGTTTCAGTTGAAAAATAGCCCCAAAATTAAAAAAAAAAAAAAAAGGTCCACAGATATCTAAAAAGCTTCCTGTGTTATGGAATAAGACTCTTTGGATAGATGAAAAGTCAAACATGGTCAACTTGTAAAATTATAGAGAAGGTAAGGAACAGCTCATGATCCAAACCATACCACATCATGTGTCAAACACGGTACTGATTTGTCATGGGCATGCATGGCTGCTAATGGAACAGCGTCCCTTGTGTTTATTGACAATGTGACTGCTGATAAGAATAACAAGGTGAACTGTGAGGTGAAAAGGGCTACACGCTCTCCTCGCATTTAGACAAATGCTCAAAAAAGATAGGAGGGCGTGTCACAATGCAGATGGATAATGAGCCTTAACATACTAGAAGTGAAAGAAAATGAAATGGAAAACTCTTGAGTGCGTCAGTCGCCTGATTTCAAGCCAATAGAGCAGGATTTTTCTTACTGAGACTGAAAGGGAAAGCAGTGAGACCCACAAACAGCCTGGGAGGTGGCTGCAGTGAAGGCCCGCCAGAACATCTCCAAGAGGAAACGTCAGGTTAACGAATTTGGTCATAGCAGGTGGAGACAAAGACCTTACGAGCGGACTGGGAAGACAGAAAAACAAACAAAACCTCAAGAAACTGAAATGATCTGGACTAATGTAATGTAAATGAGCTAAGCCCTCAAGAGGACGAGTGCCTGGCCATCAGCTGCTTGCCATCGAGCCCCAACCTCCAGAGGCGACCCCCAGTCACCCGCGTCCGGGCGAAGGGAAAACTTTGATCCATGTGTTGTCCTCATCATAGTGGGTCCTGAGCCAACTAGAAAAGGAGGAAGGCGACAGCTGATTATTGACCTGAGAAATGCAAATGCTCAACAGGGCAAAGATTGACCAAACCTTTGGCTGATGGAGAAAATCAATTGGAGGTTACACTCGTTTAAGAATTGCAATGGATACACACAAATCACATTGTTCTGGCCAAGGCCTTCCTCGGAATCTCACAGCGAGCGATGACTGTAGTGACCGAGCAGTGATGAAACCCAGTTCAGGTGTAGAAGGATTTCAAACAGACTTGATGTTTGAAAACTTGTCAGCTCCAGTGTTATGGTTTGCAAATAGACATGGCAGCTTTTCCTGTTTGCTTCCACAGTCTGCTGTCAGTGATATTAACTCCTTTGTCTTTTCGTAGAATGGAGTGGACCACAGTAATCCATCAGGAAAGGTTTTTTTCCATTGCCCACGCTGTCACTGGCTACTTTATTAGGCACCCCTGTAAGCTCTAAAGCTGAAAAAACTGCCTTTATAAAAATAGTAACGCTTGAAGTATTTTTTCATCATCATTTTTTTAGTTTGTTGTTGTGTAGAACTGCACCAGACAGCTTTTGACAAGTATTTCTAACACTTTGGTGATGATGGAAACATATTTCAAACGTGTGATGCACTGCTGCAAACTGCATTAAAAGCCAAACATTATCGTCGTTGTAAACGCAAAGTTTTTTTTGTACTTATGGATTTCATATTATTTTGTAGGTGTTCCTTATGCTCACAAGGGTCTTCATCTGGAATAAGGCTATTCTCATGAAATACACTGAGCAAAAATATTAACGCAACACTTTTGTTTTTGCACCCATTTTTCGTGAGCTGGACTCAAAGATCTCAAACTTTTTCAACATACACGAAAGGCCATTTCCCTCAAATATTGTTCACAAATCTGACTAAATCTGTGTTCGTGAGCATTTCTCCTTTGTCGAGATAATCCATCCCACCTCGCAGGTGTGGCATATCAAGATGCTGATTAGACAGCGTGATTATTGCATGGCTGTGCTTTAGGCTGACCGCAATAAAAGGCCACTCTGAAATGTGCAGTTTTGCTTTATTGTGGGGGTCTGGGGGGGTCGGAAAACCAGTCAGTATCTGGTGTGACCACCATTTGCCTCACGCAGTGCAACACATCTCCTTCGCAGAGAGTTGATCAGGTTGTTGATTGTGGCCTGTGGAATGTTGGTCCACTCCTCTTCAGTGGGCGTGCGAAGTTGCTGGATATCGGCAGGAACTGGAACACGCTGTCGTATACGCCGATCCAGAGCATCCCAAACATGCTCGATGGGTGACATGTCTGGGGAGTATGCTGGCCATGCAAGAACTGGGATGTTTTCAGCTTCCACGAATGTAGAGCGTACAGATCCTTGCAACATGGGGCCGTACATTATCATGCTGCAACATAAGGTGATGGTCGTGGATGATTGGCACAACAATGGGGATCAGGATCTCGTCACGGTATGCCATCAATAAAATGCACCTGTGTTCGTTGCCCATAACATACGCCTGCCCATACCATAACCCCGCCGCCACTATGGGCCACTCGATCCACGTTGACATCAGCAAACCGCTCACCCACAAGACGCCACACACGCTGTCTGCCATCTTCCCTGAACGGTGAAAACCGGGATTTATCCGTGAAGAGAACACCTCTCCAATGTTCCAAACGCCATCGAATGTGAGCATTTCACCCACTGAAGTCTGTTACGATGACGAACTGCGGTCAGGTCAAGACCCCCATGAGGACGACGAGCATGCAGATGAGCTTCCATGAGACGGTTTCTGACAGTTTGTGCAGAAATTATTTGGTTATGCAAACCGATTGTTGCAGCAGCTGTCCGGGTGGCTGGTGTCAGACGATCTCGGAGGTGAACATGCTGGATGTGGAGGTCCTGGGCCGGTGTGGTTACACGTGGTCTGCGGTTGTGAGGCCGGTTGGATGTACTGCCAAATTGTCTGAAACACCTTTGGAGAAATGAACATTCAATTCAGCTCTGGTGGACATTCGTGCAGTCAGCATGCCAATTGCACGCTCAGTCAGAACTTGCGAGATCTGTGTTTTAGTGTTTTAGTTTTTAGTGTCTTTTCACACTTGTATGACAGTTAAGAATGTTCAAATGTTAAGTAATCAATTGCCTTACAATTAATGAACAATGAACCCATCCATTTTCCATACCGCTTTATCCTCACAAGGGTTGCGGGCCATTTGAACCCCGGTCCTCAGAACTGTGAGGCAGATGTGCTAACCGGTCGCCCACCGTGACGCGGAATAATGAACCATTTACATTAGTTTTTTTTTAAACAACCAGGATACCAGAACAGATTTTCTTATACAATAATATATATTTTTAGTCATGTTTACCTGTGTTTTTAGACAATATTGTGTATTTTAAGTCATCCATCCATCCATCCATTTTCTGAGCCGCTTCTCCTCACAAGGGTCGCGGGCGTGCTGGAGCCTATCCCAGCTGTCATCGGGCAGGAGGCGGGGTACACCCTGGACTGGTTGCCAGGCAATCGCAGGGCACACATAAACAAACAACAATTTGCACTCACATTCACACCTATGGGCAATTTTAGAGTCTTCAATAAACCTACCACGCATGTTTTTGGGATGTGGGAGGAAAGCGGAGTGCCCGGAGAAAAGCCACGCAGGCACGGGGAGAACGTGCAAACTCCACACAGGCGGGGCCGGGGATTGAACCCCGGTCCTCAGAACTGTGAGGCAGACCCTCTAACCAGTCGCGCACCGTGCCACCTATTTTAAGTCATGTTTACCTTTATTCAATGGATTTCTTTTCCTATAGTGTCCTTTAGCTTGTAACCACATTTCCCAAAGTATCAGCTATTTTTATGAGGTTGGGTTCTGCCACCTACGATGGTCCCCCAGTAAGTGTCCTTTTTTTAGCCTTTTGAAAGTCGGTAGTGGAGCTTACAGTGTTGCCTGAGGTTTTTTGAAGACCATTGTGTCGGGCCTTATTAAGAGGATCACATTTCTTTCTCCAACCTCAGAAGGGGTTGGGGGTGACGACTTCCTGTGACCGTGCTGCAAGCAGCAAACCCTTTCAAAGATAAGCCCAAACAGATGGACCAGACAGAGGTGGAGAATTGACTTTTTCAAATGCTTATTTTCAGTTGAATCCCCCCTTTGCCTTTCCTGTTTACGCCATCACATATTTTGTTATGCTTCTCCTTCCTTGGCTGATGAAGCTGATTTGTTTCTGTGTCATGCAAACTCCCACACATACTATTTTTCCTCTCCTCCTCTGCTATATATTTCTCCTTGGATCTCGCACCTCACTTGCTTTGAACCTGCTCCAAAGTCTAAATCATACATGCTTGTGCTCTGTTGAGATACAGCCTCGACTCTCAGCTCCGACAAGCGGCACAAGCCTTATATCTTCGGACTCTCCGAGGTATGGGACAGAGGCGTCAGATCTCTCTGACTATGACCATCTGGAGAGTGTTAATGAAATCAAGGCAAATCAGACTCCTCAAGCAGTCACTGGCAGGAGCTCAGGGCTCAGGCGGAGAGATAGAATGGAGCAATGGAGCACAGAAAAAGACAATACAAGAGGAAAGGTTTGTTGATTTGTCTCCTTCAAATCAAAACAGATGCGCTGTTAAAGAGGTGGCACTTTTTTCCCCTACCACTCAAGTGATTTTGGCATTTTGTCTCACTGTAGAGCCTGAACGATCAGAAAGGAAGCATTTTGATTGTGAGAAAAGTGAGGTCCCCCCTTTTTCATTGCAAATGGCAGACCGTGAGATGTATGACCACGTAGCAAGGAAGGGCAGAGGGGTTCAGGGTCAACGAGGATGTGTGTACAATTAGCGTGCCGGGTGAATAGCCAAACGTGAGAGTGGGCTATTTGTAATGCTAACCTTTGGCCTCTGGGTTCAAGGATGTCGTAACTACGTTTCCTCTCCCCTGTTATTCGTGTACATGTGCTCTCACATGGGAAATCGGATGCATTTCCCGGTTCAGAGACTCCCCTTAGTCACAGTGTCGTGGCTGACTGGGAAAATAGTGATAATAGTGGAGCAATGAGGTCAACCAGCCCGAGGATGCCCTCTCTCACTCGCTCTCAGCTTCGGCTGACCCAGATTGCATGGAAAGGCTAAAGCGGATCCTGGTCTAGCCCTTACAAGCCCCACAGATCTGAATGAATTCCCTTGGACCTGAATCTGAGCCACACTTTTCTTTTTCTTCCCTATAAGATCTAGGAGTCTATTTTTGTAGACATTGCATCTGAAGATCCTGAGTTTCGTGCAAACACAAGCCTCCCTGAATGTGTTTGACAATTTGGCAGACCGGTCTGCACCAAGCTGGGCGCTCCGGTGCAGCAGAGGGAGTGTTCTTGCAGATGCGCGTGGCGGAGTGACAATTTGGTGGCAGAAAGTCAATCTGAACTTGCGCCTGTTCAAACCACGTCTAAGTAGGAAGAGCTACGCAATTTTGGTGACTTTTATCGGGGCGCAGGAAGACAGATGCCGAGCTTTGTGAAAATATTTACGTTGCCCACAGTTATCGCCAGCTCATTCTGTAAGAGTACCCGCTCACGTTGTCTGTTGCCACACCATGGCCGGAGCAGTGACAATGCTCCACTCGCGCCCGGATCGCTGCGATTACGCATCGTCCTCTCAGGCACAACAAATGCTACCGTGTCGCCACATGTCAAGACTGTTAGTTGCGCCGCATTTAAAGCAGATGAAAGGAGTCGCTTTGCTTGGCAGGGCCTGAAGTTGATAAGTAGCAACGGACATGTGGCGGTGAGCAGCAGTGGACAAATGACGGTGATCTAAAGTGTGGCTGAACTTAGTTAAAAAAAAAAAAAAAAAAAGCAACCAGTCGGCTCAGTGCAACACATGTACGAACCCTAATTCCTGACAAGTTGGGATGTTGTGTAAAACAGAAATAAAAACAGAACACAATCATTTGCAAATCCTTTTCAGCCTGTATTCAATTGAATAATTTTCACACTGATAAACTTCATTCTGCATTGTTTGCAGTTAGTGAACATTTGCCGATACAATGAATCTAGCCGCACAAAGTCAACCCTCCTTGAATATAGTGACTCACTGGGTGACCAAGAACCAAACCACTGTTGTGCAGTTGCTTAACGGCAAAGGTGTTTTTCCTGGAGAAGCAAGAACTTCTCAGAAAAAAAATAAAGTTCACGTAACTTCACCATTGTACATTATATATGACATTAACGCAATTACTTTATCTTTGTGATCTTATTTTGATTTGAGTTCTGAGAGGAAGTAGCCTACTGCAGTATTTGACTACCTACAGATACCCTGACACTAACCTATTCTGGAATTGTCTTTACCTAATACTGGAGAGACTCACCAAGCCGTACCCTGCAATCCAAGCAGGGTACAGCTTGGATCAGCTGAGAAAAAATACGGAATGGGATTGGTAGATATGGATAAAATACGGTATTTGGTATATATACTGTATAAAATAATACCACAAAGACCTGTCATTATGGCAGACTGTACGAAATGTAGAGAGTGCATGTTAGGTGTTTTGTTAAGGGAAGAAAAATGTATTTTTGAACACCAACCTCTGTGTTCTGTATTGTTTTTCATACAGGCTTTCTTTCTCAGCTCATTGAGAAGGATTTTCGGAGAGCAGAAGACTCCATTGATGTCATGAAAGTTCTCTACACTTTCAATCTAAAGTGTTAAAAATGGCTTAACCTCTTTGATGATGCGATGTTAATGGTTCAACAAACGTGCAATTGTTTTGGTCTCCCGAAAAAAGATGGTTTTGGAGGTACAAGGATTTCGCCCAACGCCAGCGATATCTGACTTAGTGATACTTACCAGGATCTTTTAGAACGGTGACTTCAGGCCAAAGGCGGATTACACCCTGAACTGGTCGCCAGGACACATCGAGAGGCATTAACATTTACACTGTCACTGAGTAGGAAGTGAACCCAGGATGCCTGCAACAAAGTCAGGCGATTGATCGCACCACTACTGGTGTAAAATCTTGTTTCCTCAAAATTGTGGCGAGAAGATGGATGCATTTTCAAAATGCATCCATCCATTTTCAACAGCGCTTATCCTGGTCAGGGTCGCGGGGCGCTGGAGCCTATCCCAGCTGACTTCGGGCGAAAAGCGGACGACACCCTGAACTGGTGGAAATTCAATAACACAGCTGCATACAGTCTTTTGACACTTTCTTGTGTCATTACTAGCCAGAGGATCCATATTCAGCAAATCAAGATGAATGGGTAAGATGTGTGTTCTTTTGTAACATCAGTTTATTTGTGTGAAATGTCTTGTCTGAACTTAAAAAAAAACACCAAAAATAGGAATCACATTGAGGGAAGTATACAAAGATCAGGCTGAGGTAAAGAAAGACACAAGAGTCCGTTAATATCGTTGTTGAGCCGGCTAAATGGAAGACGACGAGGCAAATGAACAAGCTCGTATCCAAATGAGAGGAGAGGCTATAGAGCCTAAGTGACAATTAATACCAGCAGTTCGTTATTTCGAATAGAAGCCACTGAAGGGCTCCAGACACTCAGGGCCAAATAAGACAAGTCCCGAAAGTAAATGCTGTCATTCATCCAAGCACATTTTGCCTGATAGGAATATACCACGCGCAGTCATGAATGAAACTCACTGAAAAAGACGTGGAAGCTCACTGGCCCACACATCTATATACAGTGCTTCAAGAAAAATCTTCAGCAGTGTGGCAAATGGAATTAGTACACTATGAACCACATAGCAGCCACAACCTGTGATTACAGACCATACGTTTGGCTCACGCTGGTTCAAAGTGTCTTCACTTATGGGTTCAGCCCAGCGTATTGGCAGTGGAAGTGGAAAATGAGTGGATGACACAGACCACAGCGTCTCAGAGCCGTCGCCATAGTTTGGTTACTCTTTGGCTACGTGAAAAGTTGAATGCACCTCCTTGTGTGATGTGCTTCAGTTCTACACCACCGGAGAGTTCAGCCACGATGTTGCTCATTTCATTCATTTGATTTATCCATGATTACTAGTGTTACCGCTTCATACGAAGTATTCGATATTGTCTTTTGTCGAAACGTGCTTTAATTATATTGAATATGCTTTTACATGGCAGCACGGCGGTAGACTGGTTAGCACATCTGCCTCATAGTTCTGAGGATTCGGGTTCAAATCCCGGCCCCGCCTGTGTGGAGTTTGCACGTTCTCCCCGTGCCCGCGTGGGTTTTCTCCGGGCACTCCGCTTTCCTCCCACATCCCAAAAACATGCATGGTAGGTTGATTGACAACTCTAAATTGCCCGTAGGTGTGAATGGTTGTTTTCTTATATGTGCCCTGCGATTGGCTGGTGACCAGTTAAGGGTGTACCCCACCTCTCGCCCAGATTCAGCTGGGATAGGCCCCAGCATGCCCCCGACCCTAGTGAGGATAAGCGGTACGGAAAATGAATGAATGAATTGTTTTCTTTTTTTTGATTGATACCGCTCGTCGTGTGCTGCAAGTACTCACTTGTTGCTTTAAAAACCCAAATTACACACATGAAAAAAATCCCTATTCTCTTCTTTTCCATGCTCTCTCTCTCTCTCTCTCTCTCTCTCTCTCTCTATCTCTCATACGTGTTCTCTATCGCCGTTTCTGTGTTAAATTGATGAGTTAAAGTCCCCTCTTTTTCTGATTGGTGTATAGTGGTCTGTATAATATTGAATGAATATTTCTCAATTGCAAAAACACAAAACCTTATTGTCAGAACCAAATGCTCAGTGCCCTAAAGCCAGTGCCCTGTTTGTTGAAGTTTCACTATGGATAGAGACAATCAGAGAGACAGAGGCAGAGTAAGACTAAGAGGTGGTCCAGGAGGAAGAGGAGAGGGAGGAGTTAGAATTCAAGGAACTATTACGTATCGTATTTCAGATGACTTTCGTAGGCCATGTACATTACCACGGTTTGACAATGAGGGAGGCGGGAATGCAGGGAGTGGCGCCCGACCTAAGAAAATTCACTGCGTCCACCGCAGTCGAAAGATTCTGAGACGTGAACAGGTAATTGCTTTTTTCATTAGGTACGAACAGTGCATGTTTATAGTATGACAAAATGGTGTTCCAATTTTCCATTATACTTGTAGGTCTAGTACTTTTTTATATTTTTGTTTTTTCCATTGTAAGCGGTAAACAGGATTTATTTTGTTTTGCAAAATGCATTGTTGTGAAAAATTAAGGTTATAAAGTATAAATAAATGTCTACAGCTTTTCATTGTGTTTTCTTTTTTTCTACACTGTGTGTGATGACTGTTCAGTGATGTTTTTTTTATTTTGATTGACTTGGGGTCTGTTTGGAGGCAATCGCTTTGTTTATGCAGGAAGAATCGGGTTTCGTGAATTTTTGGATTTGTGTTGAAGGTATTGAGAAAATCGGTGGAGGTTCCAAGAAATGTGTTTTAGCAACTGTGAAAAACTGTAACGGTGTCTACCCTACTATTTACCGTTTTAGCATGTCAAAATCATGTCTGCCCCCCCCCCCCCCCCAAATTAATTTAAACAACAAAACTAGTGGTGGACTTTTGCACACCATAGTAGATGGGGGAATTTTTTTTTTTTATTGTGCAACTGGGGTTCTTTTTTGGTAGTGGTGATTTGAGAAAAATGACAATACCAAGTGTACAGTAGCTATGTCAAAGCGCACAGGAGTGCATCCAACAAAAGCTTGTGAAAAGTTGTATTTTTTTATGTTTGGAATGGATTACGGGCAAAAATAAAGAGCTGTTACAAATGTGTTTCCATTTGTGTGGACACTGTGCTGCCACACGATGGAGAAGGTCAGACTATCACCTTTCTGCCCTCAAGTTCTCCCACAGCTGTCACTTCCATCTCAAACAGTTACTGTCAAAAGGCCCCGGGAATCACACAGAGTCTCTCTGTGAGATGTTCTAGTGGGAATGGATGATGCCTCAGTGCTGCCATCTTACTTCCTGAGACAAAGGTTCTGATCAGACTTGATTTCATGGTTGTTGGATGAAAGTCACCACTTTTATCAGTGGAATATCTTAATGTCAATGCTGTTTTCACAGATGAAGACAAGGTGTGGCTTGACGGATGAGTGGAGGCCAATTGCAATG
This sequence comes from Phyllopteryx taeniolatus, assembly GCF_024500385.1. Taxonomy (NCBI): domain Eukaryota; kingdom Metazoa; phylum Chordata; class Actinopteri; order Syngnathiformes; family Syngnathidae; genus Phyllopteryx; species Phyllopteryx taeniolatus. The sequence goes on from NC_084514.1 coordinate 13,235,692, forward strand.
ACCCATGCACTCAGCAAGGGCCATGGTAATCAGCTCAGAAGTTAAAGGCGGCCCCTGAGATTTAGGTGTCACGCCTCATGGTTAAAACCACGATGCATTATGATTTCATAAAGCGCTCAAGGCAGCACCCTAACGCAGTAATGTTATTGACTTATCCTATAACTGGCTCAACCAAATCCGCCTGCTGCACTTTGCTTAATGTATAACAACTGCTGGCAGCTGGGCCCCGTGACAGCCGTGATAGATGTGATGTCACATGTCCTTTCTAACTTCACCTCCCCAAATTCCTCATTTATTGCCACATACATACTTATGCCATATGCCCAACATATGGACATCAGAACTATTTGATGGAAAGATGGCTCTCCACTTCCTATCCATTGGTGAGGTTCCCTTAAGCAAAGCCACACCTGTCACTTCTCTGATGCATGCTGTGGTACGGACCCATCACACTTGTGTGGATTGGTGTTTATTTTGTACTTATCTGTATCTAATCGAAAAATGAACTTCTCTGCAGGTCATAAAATACTTATTTTATATAGATAAACAACTGATGATTCTGTCACAATACGATTTGAACTGTACCCAGAAGCAAGCAGAGGCTGAGAGGTTTGTGGTGAAAGGTTTATTGAAGAGGATATGGAGATGGATCCTTGAGGTGTACTGGCGGGTTGTCGAGACAGGGAACGTGCGGCACGCGGTGCCGTGAGCGGGTGGATGGTTTGGCGGCATGGTGGAACAGGTCAACATGGCCGGGAACACGGAAGGAGCACTGAGGACAAGGACAAACACGGAGGTCTGCGTCCATAACAGTCCGGATGGTTCTTTTCCTCTTTGGCCCAGAGAACACAGCGTCCATAATTTCCCAAAACAATTTGAAATGTGGACTCGTCGGACCACAGAACACTTTTCCACTTTGCATCGGTCCTTCTTAGATGAGCTCGGGCCCAGAGAAGCCGGCGGCGTTTCTGGGTGTTCTTGATAAATGGCTTTTGGTTTGCATAGTAGAGTTTCAAGTTGCATTTACGGATGTAGCGCCGAACTGCATTTACTGACATTGGTTTTCTGAAGTGTTCCTGAGCCCACGCGGTGATATCCTTTACACATTGATGTCGGTTTTTGATGCAGTGCCGCCTGAGGGATCGAAGGTCACGGGCATTCGATGTTGGTTTTCGGCCTTGCCGCTTACATGCAGTGATTTCTCCAGATTCTCTGAACCTTTTGATGATATTATGGACCGTAGATGATGAAATCCCTCAATTCCTTGCAATTGTACGTTGCGGAACATTGTCCTTAAACTGTTTGACTATTTTCTCACGCACTTGTCCACAAAGAGGTGAACCTCGCCCCATCTTCGAATGACTACCGTGCCGCACATACTGTACATGGTGATTATTATTATTTTTTTTTATTCATTCAATTTTGGCAGGCCTTTTAAAAACACTCTTCTCTTTGATGTGCCAAATTTATGATTATTATATTATTCAATTTAAAAGACATTTTTCGGCCTCTTTGGTTCACATTTAAGCACCAATATTACCAGTCAAAGCTGCTGAATTTGTCACCAGGAATAAAAGGTTATTTTGCTTTTGACACCACGTATCAATAATCATCGAATAATAACCGCAGTGGCGGGAGGAACGTGTGTGTGTGTGTGTGTGTGTGTGTTTGTGTGCATGTGTTGGGGGTTGCTCAAGCTACTGCTAAATGCAAAGGTTGTCCTAATAAGCTTATTTTGTCCTCTTTCTTCCCATTTGTATGCGTTGTAACACATACTGGGTTATGTAGATCGGTTAAAAATTCAAAGTAATGAAATAATATTACTTTAATATTATGATACTTGGATAACATTACTGACTTCACATTTGAACAGGTAATAACTGTATTAGAATACAGGGGTGAGAACCCTAAATATAAGGTGGACCTTTAAAGTCATGTATTTTTATTATTATTGTGTTTGTTTTAAATTAAATGTACACTGGCTTATATTGAGGATCCTGACCTTGTTAATGCCACCGCTCCACCAGATCATCTCCTTCATAGCGCAATCATATTGGTGGACCAGTCTGGACATCATTGCCTTATGTTAGTACTACACTTGATGCTATGCTAATGGTACTGCTCAGTAGCGCTGTGTGGAGTGCCTGTATGAATCTTTCAACATGCTAAAATGAGGAAAAAATGTACTGTATAGCTCAAGACAGCTTTTAAAACATTGACAAGTGCCAAAGGGTAACTAGGGATTCACTTGTTTAGCACTTTTCTACCTTCAAGGTCCTCATTCACCAACTGATGACACAGCATCAGGAGCACCTGGGGATTTCGTCACATGGTCACAAGCGCTCAGGACTGAAAGGAACATGTGACTTTAAAAATGTTTGTATCCTTTAACCCAACTTCATCTTTGCCTCGGAGGTCAATGCCCATTTTGGAATGACCTTTATTGCCAAGTATTGCAATATTCATTCCACCTGAATATGACATGATTGCTGGAAGGTACCAATGCATCTATTGACTCATCCGACATGCTACACATGAGGGTTTTCAGCTCCAAACTCTTTCATTCACAAAACAACATGCCAAATACATTCCATTAGTGTTGTCATGGCATTGCCATGGCAACCACTTAAATCCCTGTCACTGATGTCGGCGCTGAGTCAACAGAGAAACTGTGAGAGCAGGCAAAAAGCAATATAAGGCTACGAAGAGGACATGAAGAGTTCTGTTTTGTGATTGAAAGGAAGAGGGTAAATATTTCATGTGAGCTGACCACTAAAGTGTTGAAAGCAACTGATGGAGGCTCAGAGAGAGAAAATAATGTAACTCACGATGAAGAGCTCGAAACAGATTTTAAACAGGCACACTTGCATACACATAGCAAGAGTCCTCTTCTTGCTTTGCTGCAGGCAAACAAGCAAAGAGCTGGGATGCACAGCAGGTACATGCTTTATTAATGGCTAGGAGTCTATTCTGGGACGGTGTGAGGCACATTTGCCTCAGAGTGCAAAAACAAATAAAACATGGGAGAAGATCACATATGTGAGCTTCACATGGCTGCAGGAATGGAATATTGGTTTTATTTCCTGGCTGTACAATGACAGAGACAAGATAAAAATAGATTTTTACCAACGTCAGGCGGCACGTTGTTCGACTAGAGCGTCTGCCTCACAGTTCTGTGGACCGGGGTTCAATCCCGGGCCTCACCTGTGTGGAGTTTGCACGTTCTCCCCGTGCCTGCGTGGCTTTTCTCCGGGCACTCCGGTTTCCTCCCACAGCCCAAAAACATGCACGGCAGGTTGATTGAAGACTCTAAATTGCCCGTAGGTGTGAATGTGAGTGCGAATGGTTGTTTGTTTGTATGTGCCCTGCGATTGGCTGGCGACCAGTTCGGGGTGGACCCCGCCTCTCGCCCGAAGATAGCTGGGACAGGCTCCAGCGCTCCCGCGACCCTTGTTAGGATAAGCGGCTCAGAAAATGGATGGATGGATGAATGTCATCTTTGGTGTATATGAATAATAACTTTATATGAATTATCTATGGCCTATTTGCTACCTTTAAACTCAATGGCCACATGATTAGGAATCTATAGAAAATCTATAGGACAAAACAAGCGATGTTAAACAATATCTAAAAACAATTTTTTTTGTTTAGTTTGCAGCAGCCTAAAATTGAATGAATCATGCTGAAAGCATGCCTTATTTAATTTCATGAGAGGGGCACAGTCACTGTAAAGGTAGACTTTTTACAGCTCTTGTCTTGGGTGTCATGAACTACAGAATACTTAATAGTGTGACCAGTGAGCATGGTTTATATTTCACCCTCTCACATACACAATACCTGGAAACATGCACAGGCATATTTCACTGTGGCCCTGCACAAGCACAAACACTCCACTGGCTCTCCAGACTCAGGGTTACATGATGAATCCATTTGCACAGCAGCACAGGGGAAAAAGCGCCAACATTGGGGACCATCACACATACAAAAGGTGAAAAAGATTGAGTCTGTAAATTGAGTCTTGGTTTTATTCCTTCAGTTAGAGTTAAAACAAATGGTTTTTTTTTTTTTTAAATGAATCCTGACATTACCCAAGAGAAGCAGTGTAGAAAGTGTGAGTAATATTGTATTCCTATATTCGGCTGATGTTCGGATGGAACAGGTTACTATGAGGAGAGTAAATTTTGATGAAAATGTGTTTATATGACTGGCACATATGACTGCACACTAAAGACACATTCATTTGCAGCATTGATTTTGCCGAAATGAAAAAACAAATCGACGACACAAAGTAATAGGAGCAACCATTGTTTAGTGTGTTGCCAAGTTGTTCTACTGTGTCTTGTTTCTTCTTGAGAGGATCAAAGCAAATTGCAAATTCAAAGCACCAAACCTTGTAATTTACAAGCTCTCACACACACACACACACACACACACCCTTTTAAGTGAAGCATGTTTAACAATAAAACCAGTAACCATATGCATGTCAATACAATTTCTTTTCATCCTGCTTCACTGTGGAGAAAATTGTCTGAATATAACAAGATTTGAAACTGTGAAAGGTTTCGTGTGCCTGACAAGTGAACTCGGTCATATTGCAGTTCACATTTCAAAGAAAAGCTGATTATGAGAGCGGCTGACAAAGGATGGAAGGTTATTTGTGAACTGAGAAATCCCAGCAGACCCGCTGTGGTAAGTCCTAATGCCAAATATGTATCAAGAGTAGAAGCCTGATAGCTTATCTAATGACTAACATACTGAGAGGTTCAGAGTGGTTTGTGCGTTAACCAATGTATGCACAGCTGGTGCCACCTTCACAATAGATTACCACAATGCAGACATTGCATGCACGCATCCATTACATGGCCTGAAAGTATCGTCCGTCATCTCTCAATAGCGGATGACACGTGATGTGAAATGACAGAAGGTGATGAAAAAAATGAGACTGTCTTTGCAAGAGAAGGTAGATTGTGTCAGTATACATATGTATCTTCAACAGCGCTTATCCCGGTTAGGGTCGCGGGACGCCGGAGCCTATCCCGGCTGACTTCGGGCGAAAGGCGGACGACACCCTGAACCGGTCGCCAGTCAGTCGCAGGGCACATATAGACACGGACAACCATTCGCACTCCCATTCACGCCGTCACTGAGTGGGAACTGAACCCACGCTGCGGGGGGAGCCAAAGTCAGGCGAGTGGACCGCTACACCATCAGTGACACATATATATATATATATTGATATATGCGTTTGTATGTTTGTGTGTTTGGTTGTGTACGTGCGTGAATCTGATCATCTTTCCACCATATTCCCGTCTCAGCACATTCCTGAGCCTCTTCCATGCGATGTGTCCATGTGTCAGGGAACAGCTTCCTGTTGTGGATGGAATGTTCCCCAAAACGTCTGAAAGAACACTCACTGTAAGTGATGTGGTAATGTACCATTAAAGTCAGATGACAACTGAACTAGCTGTAAAAGAACTCAAACAACACTCCTGCAATTTCCACTCAAGGTGACTTTTTCTCATCTATTTTCTTTTTCTTATGAGTTTCAACCCATGGTGGGGAGTTGAGGCCATGTATCAGAATCTGAGAGCGAACCATCCTTTCTTTTATTTGATGTTCTTGTATTTTTTGGACTGTGTACATAAATGACTTTTCATGAATTTTTTTCTGATTGTATGTTTTATCAGAGTGCCCTGAGCTCCAGCTCAAATACTGTTAAGCTCCCTTGAGGATGGTGGAGGAACCAGGCTGAAAAAACTACAAACAAAGAGAAGAAATTTCAGGGTGGCGGTGGCCAGAGAACGTGTATGCGAGGTTGAAGTTGAATAACAACGGACCAAACACGATGAGAAAATGTGCTTTGGCAGTCATGATGTAAATAACTACAACCCCATTTCCAATGAAGTTGGGACGTTCGATCGAAGGTCACGGCCATTCAATGTTGCCGCTTCCATGCAGCGATTTCTCCAGATTCTCTCAACCTTTTGATGATATTATGGAGCGTAGATGATGAAATCCCGCAATTCCTTGCAATTGTACATTGAGGAACATTGTCCTTCAACTGTTCGACTATTTTCTCACACACTTGTTGACAAAGAGGTGAACCTCGCCCCATCTTTGCTTGTGAATGACGGAGCAATTCAGGGAAGCAATCACGGCACCCACCTGTTCCCAATGGGCCTGTTCACCTGTGGGATGTTCCAAACACGTGTTTGATGAGCATTCCTCAGCTTTCTCTGTCTTTTTTTGCCACCTCTCTCAGCTTTGTTGGAACGTGTTGCAGCCATCAAATTCTAAATTCATGATTATTTGCTAAAAACAATCAAGTTGATCAGTTTGAACATTAAATATCTTGTCATTGTAGTGTATCCAATGAAATATAGGTTGAAGATGATTTGCAAATCGTTGTAGTCTGTTTTTATTTATGTCCCAACTTCATTGGAATTGGGCTTGTAATTGGCGTCAACTCCTGGTGAAGGTCTGCATTATCTATGCACCAATATTCCCTGGAATTGTCTCAAGATGGAGAAAGACAAAGAGGGCAATCTCTGCAGTGTTTGTAAACAGACAACCAGAGGAATCCAAGCTATGAAAACCCGCCATGAGTTTGGTAGTGTCTACACGTCCATGCAAACATAGTGAGACACATACACACGGATAACAATGCAGTGCGAACGCGAGCCGTTTGCAAGTTTAAGGGTTACAATTTTCACAGTGGGCATGTGTGCGTCTGACTGCATTCTTTTTCATCTTCATGTCAGGCTTCTTCAAGTGTCATTTTTGTGGCGCTTCCGTGCTCAGAATGGAAAACTGTAACCTTGAGTGACTCTGTGGAGAATTTCTTTCACAAAGAGCCACAAGGCCACACCTGCCTGAGTGAAAACAGCATTGGAATTCTGATGTAAATGGGCGACCCCAGTGAGGAGAAGCGGCTCAGAAAATGGATGGCTGGATGGATATGTGTTGCTGTTGTAGCGACACGGTGTGTGCTGGTTAGCGCATCTGTCACACAGTTCTGAGGACCGGGCTTCAAATCTCCACCTGTGTGGAGTTTGCATGTTCTCCCCGTGCCTGCGTGGGCTTTTCTCCGGGCACGCCGGTTTCCTCCCACATCCCAGAAACATGCGTGGTAGGTTGATTGGTACAGAAAATGGATGGATGGATGGATAATACATATAAGTGTACCGTTGCAAGAAAAAGTATGTGACCCCCTGGGAATTACCTGGATTTCTGCATAAATTACAAATAAAATGTATTCTGATCTTCATTTAATTCACAACGGTCTGCTTAAACTAATACCACGCAATTATGTTTTACTTTTCCATGTTTGTATTGAATAAGCCATGTAAACAGGACAATGCAGAATAGAAAATGATGTGAGTCTTTGGAGCTGATAACTGGTTCAAGCTCCTTTAGCAGCAATAACTGCGAACCAAACGTTTCCTTTTCCTGTAGTTTGCAGATCAGGCCTCCATAACAGTCAAGAGGAATTTCAGGCCATTCCTTTTTACAAAAATGTTGGAGTTCGACTGTCTTCTAGGGATGTGTGTTGTGAATCACTTGAGGTCACACCACAGCATCTCAATAGGGTTGAGGTTAGGACTCTGACTGGGTCACTCCAGATGGCGTATTTTGTTCTGTTTTAGACTTTCTGCTGTTGATTCACTTCTGTCCTTTGGGTCATTGTCTTGTTGGATCACTCATCCTATAATGACTTTCATTTGGCAGACAAAATTGTTTTAGCTTCTCCTACAAAATGTCTTGCCAAACCTGGGAATTCATTTTCCCGTTGATGATGGGAATGCATCCAGGCCCTAAGGCAGCAAAAAAAGTCTCAAACCATGCAACAAGTAACCTAATTCATTAGTTTTAATCATAATAACGCCGTTGCTGTCGCTAACAAAACAAGGGTGCGCATCACCTATTCGTTTATCGAAGCTGCTTTCATCAGACCAACCGACTCGAGCTCTAAAGTGAGAGGCGTTTTCATTGTTATTGTTTTCTGTTCCTCCTTGTGAGGGAGCATGGAACAACCGCATAAGTGATGATGATTGGCTGAGGCGGGGTCAAATGTCATTGTAAGCCAATCAGTGTCATGTTGCTGCCTTTGTGCCTGCTTGTGTTTGTGTTTATGTTTCAGCCAAGCACACATGAACGTGCTGTGTCATAACGTTCCCATGAAGTAAAAGGTTCATTTTATGGACATATGTACAAAGGGATGTGTGCGGTGTACAAGTTCTCAGTAAAAGAAGCCATACACAAGTTTGTGGTCTTTCTATCACGTTTCAACATTAGGTATTAGAAGTTCAATTCCAAGTCAGTTTCTGTCCAAAAGGCAATATGTGGTACAGCTGCATGAAACTGACCGCCATGACTCCAGACTCTTATGAAAGAACTGCTCTTGATGGGTGGCGTACTATTGTCAATAAAATCTCAAAGACAGGCTGATATGTAACATATATAAAGCAGAAGATTTGTCACGCATGTAGATGGATGTAAACCCCAGAGCACTATATGCTGGCTGTTATTACAGTAAATTGTCATTCCAAAGAGGCAATATCATTTCTCGTGACTTGTTATTATGATTTGGGATCATTATTGGGCACGTATTTGGTGTAGAGTTGACGGAGTACGTCCCAAGCGGGCGATGGGAAAATTTGATTCCAAGCACTTCTCCAGTAAAGTGTGCATTTGTTTGCACTGATGATGTGACCAAAATAGACTCACAACATACAGTACCTAAGTCAAACTTTAAAAGCATATCAATGCAATTTCGGTAGATTTATTTGCAAAGGTACTGGCGGCTGTGTTTACTATACAGCACTTTGCTCTGTGTGAGGAGCAACACTTTGACAACATTGTAGTCTGCACGTGAATCTTTTCACAAATGTTTGCGTTTTTACGCGGCAGCTCCACACATTAGGACAGAAGCCCGCGAATGGACGCTGAGTTAGAATCAACTTACTAATGACTGGTATGCACGTGAAAGTGGAGTCACTACACACTCATCGATCTCACCCTCTCTGGGGATTTCTTTCACCATGTCATAATGAAGAGTAATAGTTGGGTTCGCCGAAACTGCACCAAGCTATTTACCTCTCAGTCATACATGATTCCATTTCGCATTCCACTTTTGCAACGGACAATCAAAACTGCTGAAAAGATTGTAGGTACCTCCCTGGCTACCCTTGAGGACTTGCGCGCTGCCAGAACCAGGACAAGAGCGTGCAAAATCCTCTCGGATCCTCCGCATCCCGGTCACCGGCTCTTCCGGCTCCTTCCCTCAGGTAGGCGCTACCGATCAACGCAAACTAGAACTAGCAGACATTCCAACAGCTTCTTCGCTCTTGCCATCAACTTCTGGAACAGCTAACCTACAATTGCATTGCAACATGCTGCCAATTTCTTTTGTCTTGAGTTTGTTGTCACATTTCTGTGGGGCCAATTGTACATTACATTACTCGTGCACTCACCACGCTGCACTATTTGCATATCTGTTGTTGACCAATACTGGCCACTCATGCCAGAGTAGCATCTGCCCCATTTGCACACTGACTGAGGAGTATCTGCAACATTTGCACAATCAACATTGTCCCAGATTATCGCGTTAATAGTCACTTTAAACTGCATACACTCCTTGAAATCACCGGACTATTGCTATATTAGTCATGCAAACTGCTCTAAGTGCTAGAGAACTCTGCATCTTTTTGCACAACTGTCAAAAAAAGAAAATTAAAAATTGTACCGGCATTACCGGATAACTAGCAACCCTTTATTGCTCAGTGACTGTTTTTTTTTCTCAATGTCTTTATGTCTCCAAAGCGTTCTCTGTCAATTGACTGTCTGTTGTCGTACTAGAGCGGCTCAAACTACCGGAGACAAATTCCTCGTGTGTTTTTTGAATAAAGATGATTCTGATTGTGATTCTGATTCCTCCTGAATAGCCCCGAGGTCATACAGGAAGGAGCTGTGTCCCGTTGGACAGCAGAGCACATGCAAGATACAGGGTCGCTCATCCCAGAGGAACAGGAATGAACCTCACATGTTTTCCCCAGAGATAGGGAGGGATGACACATTGGAAGGATTGTCACCAAGAGACCGTGAGAGATTACAGGAGTCAGTGAGTCAGGCTGATAAACATTCAAAGAATTTACAACATCTGCAGGAGGAAGAAGCATGAGAGGACGTTGGGTAATAGAGGCTCTGCTGAAGTTGAGTAACGTACTAATAAGGCTGCAGACCAAACACTGATACTAAACCATTCATTGTGGGGGACAGTAGAGAGGTGGAGTCACTAAATGATTAAAAATCAATGTGAACAGTGACAATACATTCCCAGTTACGGACCAAAATTGTATGAAAAGTTAAGTGTTATTAGTACGAGCCACCCATCCATTTTCTACACGGCTTATCCTGTTCAGGGTCGTGGGTCACTGCAGTCAATCCCAGTTAACCCCGGACTGGTTGCCAGTCAAACACAGGGCATATTTTGTACATAGACAGACAACTATTCATACTCACATTCACAACATCACCGAGTGGGAACTAAACTCAAGCTGCCTGCAAAGAAGTCAGGTCAGCGAACCATTAGACCGTCGGTGACTTGGAGTAATTGCACTTTCAAAAAAACAAACAAACAAACAAACAAACGTGGTTTGCTGAACTCCGACGAACCTCCCCCAACTGCAGCCAAGGTATCTTCACTTGATGAACAACACATTTCCCTAACTGGATGTGAGATTTTGTTGATTTTCCACTCTCTCTCTCTCTCTGGTATTAAACATCCAACTTTAAGGAGCAAAGTCTTTCTTTTTGGTTTTGGTTTGGTTGCTCTTTACCATTTTGAAATAGTCCCACCGGTTTTGACACCTAATATAAAACAAACGTGTTAAAGGCCTTTTGACGCATAGACTAGTCCTTGAGGCTAACTGAGTGACCGGTCGATCTCTTTGCCCAAACGCGCCCGTTCACGCACCCCCAGACGAGATCGGACGAGATCAGACGAGAGCGTCTTCGTCTTTGACGTGGCCCCATCCTGGCTGCCTGCTAAAGGTAGCCATCCACCAATTCAATAAACAGAGCACGAGTGTTTAAGTGGGTGAGGGAATGTATCTTTGCAGCTTATTTAGGATATTTGATGATAAAGTCACATAAAATAAATCCCAAATTTACAGACGAATGCATTCTTCCTCAAGGAAAATTAGAAGAGTTAATCCCACCATTCCCACTCAACTCAGATGAATTTGATAATTTTTCCAATGGCTTGTATCAAACCCTTCACATAATTGACAACACTGACTTCTGGATTATTGTTTAACTGTCAGCAATAACCCATAGTGCACTTTTCAGACAGGTACGCATCATCAGCAATGAATCCCTGAAGAGCTGAAAGCCGAGAGTTGTGAAACAAGCTCACAAGGGGGACATTAATCACAAACGACCAACGGATTCTCACGGGCAATTTTCGCTTTACAATGATCCCAACATACGCACGCCATTGAAGGTCACGAACGGCGCACAATGAACCCGTTTGCGCGTCGACAGAAGAATATGTGCTCAGGCCGCACAAGAAGACTCACTCAGATAGTGCTGCTTTTGGTTTTAAATGTCAGTGTTTTATATACATGGCCTGGAAGTGTTTTTCATACAAATATTTACTATAATAATCACATGTTTACTGCAGCATAATGAAGGTTGGTGATAGACTACGACATGTGCCAACCTAAGTACAAATTGCTGCCGTATTGCTATTTTTCACCCAAAACTCACACATACAACACATAAGCAATTCTTTTTCATGTAAACATGGTATTTTGGAAAGAAACACTGCATCCTCACCATTCTGAGGCAAAATCATACAATCATACAGAAGGAGAACAAACAGCAGTCCTGTGGTCCTCATTGTTGTCTTGGGTTTGATGTTCTCACGGCACATTCAAACCAACACGGACGGATGTTTTCACAGTGTTTACATGGACAGACATGATAGCAGCGTCGTCTCCAAAAACGAACAGTGTTCAAATGTTTGCCTTTTAAGAATGTGTCATGTGACAACATTTGGAAAACGTACTTGTGTATTCGTCCCTTCCAAGCTTTCCTTGCCTTCCCGACACGCGCTATAGACTGCTGGCTGACGGAGTTTCAAGTGCTGGTGTGGCCGAGTCCTTTAATTAGTATGTAGGAAAACAATGGCGGGCTCGCTGAAATTGGTGAAGAATGACATTGCTTACACAAGTGGCTAGTTCAATTCCGATCTTCTTTTTGGGGTGATGTGTGCATTTGAAACATTTTGCTCCTAATTAAAGTCAAATGGCGCCGCATGCGGGGGATTCTCAGCTCATAACGCTTTATCCAAACATATATAACAAAAGGGTGTTTCCCTGGAGTGCTTCACCGAGCAGCTGCGAGAGCGCAGGAAATCGCACGTCTTTTGAGAGGAAGTTCCATCGGCACACGCGCGCAAAGGCAGTCGAGAAGCCCTGCCAACTTGGCCCGCTGGTTCATTCATAAATCTTGCACACACAAATTTACACAAGCTCTGAGCGTAGCTGGCAAGCCGAGCAGATGACGCTCACGGAGATGCACACACCTCTGACAGGATATGAACAGGTCACAAGTCTGCGGAGGCCGGGTTCACTTGTGGGGGGCTTCGAGAGATGGAGGATAGAAAAAGAGGACTAGGATCAACACGTGTAAATTGAACCAGCTCTCAAGCGCGGGGGTTTTCTTTTGTTCCGAACTGTTCTTGCCCCATTGACGATGCCATTGCAGACAGGGCAAACATTGCGCCATTTTCAACAATGGAGATGGTAAATCAGATACAGAACGTTATTTCAATTCGCTGGCGACTGCACTCGTAACCAAGATGGCACGTCTGTGCAAATGGACTGCTCGGTGACGCTGCAATGTAAAGAAATAAAATGCCGCAATGGTTGACTCACCATTTACAACAATGTTGCACACAATCTTTGTGGAAAAGAGGCTTGCATTATGGTGTTCAATTGGTGCGTAAATAGACATGTTACCTACAATTGTATAGTTTTGGGGTTTTTAGGGGGGCTCAAAGCTTTCAAAACAAATTGTGCTTCACTATCTCACATTCTGTTTCCTTTGTCATGGTGTTACTGCCAGCAGCTGTAGCGGATGTCACAAGGTATTTTGCGGCTTCTGAGCTTGTTTGTGTACATAGTATATGTTGAGAGAGAGAGAGAGCGAGAGAGAGAGACAGACAGACAGACAGACAGACAGAGTACTTTGTTCATCGTCTGTTCTATTTCCTGGTTGCAGGTGTTGCCGTGAGCTCACTTCCTGCCGGCTCGCCTGTGTGTGCATGTGTGTGTGTGTGTGTGTGTGTGTCTGTGGGTGTGTGTGTGTATATCCGTGGCCTCCAGCAATTTCCTGCCCCGGGGAAGAGGAAACTGTAGGAAACAGGATGGGCCTCCTGGGCAGGAGGGGTCAAAAAGGGCTTGGCTAAGTGGACGGAGAGGACAGTGACCCTGAAATATGGCCGAGGACCGCAGATGCTGTCTTGTTGAGAGCACATCCTTAATATCGTTGGTATTTGTTAAGAAATTGTAACGAATCACAACTTCACATTACAAGGTGCTCCTAATATTTATATCACGAAATAAAATATGAAGTGTCATTTCGACAAAAACAAAGTCACGCCTACTAGCAGACTGCTTATCACGGCATCCTTTGACGCCGCATTTCCTTATCATTTCAGTAACCGGCAAGTGCCACACACGTTAGTGTGATGGTGTGTGGGTTGCGAACATTCCCCTCGCAAACACCGCCGTCCTTCATGGGAGCAGATTTGTCGTTTTTTCTCAGCTTTTTTCTGTTCTACAAACAACCTGCACTGGGCATGTGTATACTGTTCACCCATTACTCGAGTTAGAGGAGAAAAGGCAAGCGAGGGAACACGCTGTTCGTGAATGTGTGAGTGTCTCTACTGCAGTAATTCAACAACACACAAAATGACACCATTACACTTTTCTGACGTGTTTGTATTTTACAGTTGTTGTTTTTTTTTGTAGCACTCTGAGTATGTGAATGAATAAAGTAATATAAGTAATGCATATTTTATATAATATATTGATTGAAATGAGTAATTCATTGAGTTGATTTTACTTTTGAAAAATGTGGTCATAAATGAATAGAACCAACAAAGAAATTGAGGGGCCGACCTGAAAGAAGTGGGTTTGGAAAAAGAGCCGAAGTTCCCATCACGTGATGACGCCATCGAGTCCGCAGCTTGTACGAGGAAGCATTCGCAATCAAGTGGATCCTGAGAAGAGCGGCAACAAAGAAGATAAGATAAGTGACTCTGTGCAATCAGTGTGACTTGTCTCTCCCTTTGAAGGGCTACAATTAAGGGCTCATTTAAGTTAAGGTGTTATTTATTTATCAAAGACGCATCGGATTAGTTTTAACCTGGAAATAGCGGTTGAGAAAAAAGATCATTTTACTCAGTTAGCAAAAAATGCTTTTATGTTTGAACTTCGTATTTCAAAGCTAAACAGGAAACCAACCTCAGTCTTCATAAATGATTTTTCTCTTTTAACAATCTTTCTTGCCAATTCATTTTTGATAGCTGGGAAGCAGGTTTATTTTGCGTTTATGATGCCCCATTTGTAAAGAACATCAATTTCTGGGATAAATAGCATGATGTGCCATGCAAAATGTATCAAATCTTCACTCAACCTTCCTTACAAAAGGTAAATAAACGGATTAAAATGACTGAACTTGTGTTTTTATGTATGTTTTCCACAATTTTGAAGATCACTTTTGGATATTTTTGCCTGCTATTACAGATCAAATTTATGTTTACCAAAGGCTGTGATCAGTGAGCCAAGTTCATTCAGAAGACTCTTCGCAAGCAGCAGGTTCTGTATAAAAGTATCCCAATTGTCCAAGCACCTACCGTATTGCAAACATCCCCCGCTGAGTCCCTAAAACAGTGCAAGACATAAACGCTTACGAAATGTCAGTTTTCTCAGAGGTTAGACGTACCGTCCAAGAAAAGTCATCCTGTTAACATTGTAACCGCGTTAATGTACAGAATAGCGAAAGGCTCATGTTTTCTGTCGTACTGTATTTCTTCACACAGACAAGAAACTTCCTTTCACACGCTGAAACTTACCATCGCCCTCTGGGCCAGATGGTATTCATGCATGCTCACATGTAGTCACACGCTGTACATGCTGACGCTGTAATGACTGACAACGACTGTATGTTCCTGTACTGCGTGATGTTTGTCTATCCGCACAACTAAATATACAACAACAGCAATTTCTTAGAACTTGAGGAAGAGTATGAGCACCTGGGATGCCTCCCAACGAGAGAATTTTGAGAGAATATGTCGAGACATCCTTTGTTTTTGTTTTTTGATCTTAAAGTGAAATTCAAAATGTAAATTTGAAAGATCACAGAGAAGAGTGTTGTTAACAACCCTGCCCCATCGAGTGATTCCAAAAAATACTACACCTATATAAAATGAGGCTTCAAAATCCTGAAAAAAAAAAACCCCCGATTCACTCCGCTCTCAGACGCTGTAGGCGTGTCGGCTGCATGTGCTGCAACCACCGCCCGCTCAAGTGTCAGTCAAATACCTGACATTTTTCGTACGCCTATACATCCCGACGTGCTTGAACGGTCAAAAGATATCAGCTCACGTCATTCAGCTTGTGGCTCACACGACACGAAAGACATTTGAGCACAAACTTCCTACGAGCTATATACCCACAATGCTTTACATTTCGACATATTACGTTCCGCTGACAAACTCGAAATACATTTAAAAAAAAACAGCATCAAGCTGTTGTGTAAATCGGGTGCATTTTCGGGGTGTAAACATAATTAGCTAGCTCGCTGCATGACGGAGTGGTAGAAATATGCCAGACAGCACATTGAACACAGAAGACTGGCTTTTATTATGAAGGACTAGTGCAACCCTGCCATTGGCATTGGGACCACAGCCATTGATCGAAGTGGTCTATCATAGCAGGATGATGTTACTTCAGTCAGCAAGTCTTCTCGGGCTGCACTGTGACATGTTTACATTTCCGCAGTCTGACAGTCATCGGCTGGCTTTTCAATCTTTTCATGCAATCATTGTGTCAATCATTACGACAGCAACCTGTACTTCAGAGGAGTATCCTTCAAGATAGTATGTACTCTACTCACAAAAGGTTTGAGAATGAACCTAAAATGCAATATTACCTTGATTTGTGTTTTTAATGCACGTCCACTTGTTCAATGTTTCACTACTTTTTACATATTTTGCTGTTCTCCAACAACGAGTTGAACTGCGAAATTGGCCACAGGGGTTTGAGCCATGAAATTTCCAATTAGAATTGGTATATGAACAGCAGAGATGGGGGGGACTCGGGCCAAATGACTGGCGATTCGAGTCGACTCGAATTGCCAGTTTCATGACTTGCGACTTGCTTGCCAAATACTTAAGAATGATTTCGACTTGCTCGCCAAGAGACTTGACTTTGACTTGAACTACATGACTTGACAAGTCATCTCGTGAAGATTTGGAAATCGGCATTTTAATTAAGACTGTTTGCCTTTCTTTTTTGTTCGTTTTTGCACGAAAGAAACAACCCTTTTGGGGGATCATTGGCGGCAACCTGGCCACGCCGTCTGCATTGTTGCGCACTTGCCAGGGTTAATAGCGACATTGCTAAGCGGTTAGTTGTGGAAATGAACATTTAAAACATTGCATTAGTTACCTTCTTGTGGATAAACGGAAGTCAAGAAAGTTTCTAAAATCTCGAGGGAATCTCAAAAAGCAGTGTGTGATGTTTCAGCCATAAATGTTTGCCATTTCAAGTGCGACTTTAATGAAGTGAAAGCAAATGCTGGCCAGATAGACCTCTTCACACTGTCCATTAGCTCGTCAACGGGAGAGCGCACTGTGTGCCGCGTGAGAGTGCAGCGTACGCACTCGGAATATGAATTGGCTGCTTCGGCAGCAGACTACTGTACTTGGGTGCTCTGAATTGCTGGCGAAGACTGAGGAACTCAGATGTGGGCCGTGCAGATAGCGCAACCCACTGACATACATTCATGTCAGTGGGATGAAAAAAGTGGCGATTTGCTTCTCTTAGCGCCGTCCCCCCTCTCTTCATCAGGCTCTTTTCCAGTGTGAGAGAGTTTTAGCCCTTCTGCACAGATCAAATCATCTTTCATGTGTATTTTTACCAACCCATTTCAATAAACATCTTACCATTAGCGCGCTTCTTGTAAATGTCGGAGCAGTTCCAAAAGTGCCATGTTTCTCGCCGGTGGAATGCTGGATTTTTGTTTCGCATCCCCTCTAAATCCCCTCTTCAATTCACTTCTCCTTTTAGTCCAACTGAGGACTCTTGTGACGCTCGGGATTCCAAGCTGCAAAAAAACCAAAATGTTTTTCTACAAGAGCGCTCCTGCTTAAGCGTGTGCTGTATATATTATAACCCTGCTGATGTTGTTTTTACACTGCAGGCAGGGGAGACGAAGAATACCGTTATGCTGCCAAATAAACACTCAGCAGATATTTATATAAAAGAAACTGTCACTCATTATGTTCCTTGACGTCCCATGCAGGATTAAGCACTCACGCCGGAATGATGCTGCATCAGGAGAGTGTGCAATTTACAAATCTGGCCCCGTTTAAGTAGCACCAGAACTCAACATCATGTCTTCAAGACGTTCTCGTTCCCCACACAAGATGAGATTTAGAGCTCAGTGTTGCAACATGAGCAAACAGTTGAGTGTTTATTATCCTGGAAGCCAAATATGTCCGCCATTGGTCAGTCAGACCACCCTTAAGCACAGCAAGCCACCCCGGTACTGGCCTGCAGTCTGTCTTTCAGCAGACTGTTGAGTGAGGCAGGCAATCGTGGGGTGTGGAACCACCAGAGCCACCCTAAAGTCTTCTTTTGGGGGGTGACGATAAGCAGACTTGCGCTAGAAACGGGTCTAAAGCTCAATCTGTGAAATGATTATTTTAGTTTGAGTTGATAAAAAACAAAAAAAGATAAAAAACAAAAAAAGGAAAACAAATAAAATCCACTTCAAGACCAGTTTTCCTGTTTTTCATTTTCAGGCTCCAAAATCAACAAACAACTACAAACGTGAAAAGTGTGTCTTTTGAGATAGTTGTATAGACAACAGCAAGTCAGTTTCTTCATGTGTTGTTTTCTGTTGCTGTTTTTGAGACCCTCCATCAAGGATTATCAGAGTCACTTCTATGCTTTCTATCTGTTGCTTTGGTATGTCAAAATTACTGCTGTGAAAAAAAGTTTTAAGAAAAACAAAGGTAGTGTTGGCTTATGACTTTTGCAAAGTAAATCAAGACGAGTCTCTATATTATGTGAAAACAGAACGATAACAGGGAACAAACATGTGCATGTGTGGTAAACACTCTTGTAGACACGCATCAGTATGCCCAAACCAAAACAATAGTCATAAGTAGAGACAAAACGTTCTGTTTTCATTCGGGCATTGTGTAAACCGACCCACTTTCCAAAAACGTCGACTGGCTTTTCAGTCTGTTCCTGCAGTCACTGGGAGCGCTCTACGTGTCAGTCAATAGAAACGCAGCACCGGCGATTGGTTGTCATGCCTCTCTTTGTCTGTACGTCATTTGTTACTTTCACAGCCCGATCTGCATCTTGACAAGTTCTGCCATCATTCTTGAACAATTTACATTGGAAGTGTGTCTATGTTTACGTGGTCATCATAGATAGAGAGAGAGAGAGAGAGAGAGAGAGAAAGTGAAAGTACAGACGGTGCCCTTGCCTTTTTCTTCGACTTTGTTGTCTGCCTGCATCACGATCATTGATTTTTCTGCACATCTGCATTGTTGGCAGTCCAAAAGGTGATATTGGAATTTTGATATATATCATGCACCCGACCGCCTTCTACATCTCTTTCACTTTGCCCTCTCGCCTCCGCGGTTTATTTTCCTCTCTCGTGCTCCTTGCCAGCTGTCGGCATTGGCAGGCGCTCATCGCCTGGTGACGAATGCGGCAATGGCTGTACACGGAGGAGTAGAGGAATCCGAGTTAAAATACAGACTGAATGAAAGAAAGAGAGGTCAATGCAAGGAAAGTCAAAGAAAGACAAAAAGAATTGTGTCAGAAGGGACACTGTTGGATTAGGCCACGGCCAATAATGATAGCCAGATGGGCCATGAAGGGGGCGTGGCTCCGGGAGAAGATTGAAAAACAAGATAGAGTGTGGGACATTTGCCGTCTAGTGTAAGGTTACAACGCAACTTTATTGAGACATTTCTTGTTACAATCGTGTGGGCTTGAACACATACGAGTTTCCAACACTGTATTTCCAAGTGGCACCGCTAGTTTACATGATAGATTGCATCACTCGCGGCACATCTGTCTCGCATTTAAATCATTTTCACCCGTGCCCCTTATTAACGATCCAGTGCCCATTCCCGAACCACGGACACTGGGAGATTACCTTGAGCAAAACATAGCTGTTTTACTCCAGCCCCAACAGAAATGTTCAGAGAACACGTTTTCGGACATTTGCACACAATGTGCACGTATTAAATGTCGAGGCACAACAATAGCACAGGGAGTCGAGAAACCTCACAGCACAAGGCCAGAACTGAAAAAACAAGAACATTTTATTAACAGGACGATGAAATGAACAGTTCTATGTGGATAACGCCGGCTTACGCTCTGCCTCTCAGGACTTGGGGTACGTTCTCGCTCAGTTTTTGCCAGCTATATCGTCACCTTTTTGAAACAGAAAGCAAAAAGGTTCACCAGTTTCATGTGCAACACAATAGCATGAGTTGTTACTCACTGCGTTCTGTGATAAGACCTGTTCAGGAACTGAAATAAGCGCCAATGAACTTGACAAAAACAAAGACACAACACACACAAGCAAACAAGAAAAAGCTCCCATACATTCCCCTAACCGCACACACACTCCCTCTCTACCTTTGTGTCATTGTGTTTCCCCTCAGTTTCTTTGTCTCCTTTTCTACCCCCATCTGGCGCATGTGGACTCTTAGTGCTAATTGACTTCCTTGGGCACCATCTGCTGTGTGACTTTCTACAGTAAACTGAGCCTGGCAAGCCATCTCAGGGAGGGACGAGGTGTGTGTTGTCACCTGTTCGTCTCACTGCCTTCTGCTGCCCAGCATCGCCTTTCACTGGAAGCTCCACGCATCAGCCCTCAGAGTGTAGGCCAACTAAAAGAGTGTTTGTCAGGCATAAGCACTTATCGGATTTTTAATCCTCAGTGACTAAAGTAGGTCTTTGAGGCAGAAACATTTGTTTCGTCTGAGCGTAGAGAAGTGCAGGCCCCTTTAACTAGATTCCTTAAACCAATTGCATCTTTATTTGGTATGGCTTTATTGGCTCTTATTTGTTTTCTGACTTCCAAGGCATCTGGTTCGCTCATAGCGTAAAAAACTATTACAAATCAAAACTCAACTTATTTATCTTTGTAAAACACAGTTCTTCGCTAATGTGTCGCTGCTGGCACTGCTGTAGAACTCAATCTTCAGTAAAAATACACAAATGTATTTGTCAAATACATGTTACTGGTCAGTCTTATTTTTTTACTGACTACAAATTTGGGAGGAGAAGGGATACATCTTTTCCCGAGTTTAGCATAGGACCTACTTGCTGCTTTTCCACTGCTTGGCTGTATTCTACTTGCCTTGGTTTGGGGTTGTCAGTTTTCCACTTCAAAAAAGTACAGTGGGAAACTACAAAAGCCAAACCCCACTGAAACATGCTGAAGAAGGAGGGTCTTATGTGTTTTTTGGCATGCGGCTGTTGACCATGTTATGGAGCTGGTAATTCTATTTGAGAGGTCACTGAGGGCAACAAGACTGCAACGACAGCAAAGGGGAGACTGTGGCGTATACTACAGTACTATACATTCCACACTAAGTGACAAAGTAAAATCAATTCAAAAATAGTTCCCCATAGTACCTGGTTTTAATGGTGAAAAAAAGATTTGAGCAAGAATAGTCCTGTTTAGTCTTGTAGGTTCCATGCAATAGAAAATTGGAATTTCTTTCAGGACATACTGTATCGAGAAAAATCTGTTTCCAACTTTGGGGGAACAGTTTGAAGAGGGCAATTTTATGTTCTAGCATGACTCTGCTCCAGTGCCCTACGCGAGACCCATAAAAGCTTGCTGAAATAAGTTTGCTGTGGGATGATCTAGATCAGAGATTGTGAGCCAGGCCATCGTGTGTCATAAGCGACAAGTGACCGCACAAATTTTCTTCTGGGTGAAGAGACAAAAAATCCCAATGAGACACTCGAACTGCACTGCATCAAGCCTGCGACCCATTAACCTCACCAGACTGTTGCATTCTTCATTTGAAATGCTTTTCCAGGCCTTCAGTGGAGCCTCTTTCAGTTGTTGTTTGTTTCTGGGGTTTCCTCCCTTCAGTCTTTTCTTCAGGAGGTAAAATGCATACTCTATTGGGTTAAGGTCCGGTGATTGACTTGGCAAGTCTAAGACCTTCCACTTTTTCCCTCTGATGAAGTCCTTTGTTGTGGGTCATTGTCTTGTTGCATGATGAAGCTTCTCCCGATTAGTTTGGGCGCATTTTTCTTTAAAATGCCAGAAAAAGCAGATCCTGCAAAAACAAAAGTGGAAGGTCTTAGATTGGCCAAGTCAATCACTGGACCTTAACCCAATAGAGCATGCATTTTACTTCCTGAAGAGGAGACTGAATGGAGAATCCCCAGAAACAAACAAGAACTGAAAGAGGCTGCAGTAAAGGCCTGGAAAAGCATTTCAAATGAAGAATGCAACAGTCCGGTGAAGTCAATGGGTCGCAGGCTTGATGTAAACACCTTGAAATGAAAGCTGAAATTCGGAACTTTCGTCTCGTATTCATCTTTTGAGCTGAACCCAAATGTCTTCAGGATGCAACAAAAACAAAGGAATTGAACTTGCCGTTCCAATACCTTTGGAGGGGACTGTATTTACAGCCACGTTTACAGAGTTATTGAGTGGGAACTGCCTGCGTGGAAGTCAGGCAAGCGAACAACCACATCTTCAGTGAATTGCATGTAGGCTTCTTTAGGTTACAGGGAAATCTATACCTTTGTATAGCCCATGAAAAGTTGTGGAGATACTGTATGTTGATTAAATTTAGCGAAAAGCTGGGCTTGGAGCCAAGAAAGTCTGTCTTGAGGTCGATTCACATCTGGAATGCAGATCCAGGATTTTTTTGATTATTATTATATATTTTTTTTTTAACATTCGGAGAGAGAAATCATTTACCGAGTAAGGCACAAACGTTGAAATCATTGACTTCCAATCTGTTGTAACTAATATGCATCCTCCATTCTACATACAGTATTATGAATAGAGATAAATAGATGATTAATGCAAACAATCGGGTGGCATGTGCTCTAAACATTAGTGTACAACTTTAAACAATAAATAAATCAATAAATAACAGTTTAAATAACTGCAAAGATAGAATGAAATAACTCAAGTTTTGATGCTTGATTTTGAAAATTTTCAGGAAGCATTCATTTTACAATACAGTTATTACTGCGGTTATGTAGCTACATGTGGCGTATAGAACAGCACTGTATCATACAGTTTGCAATTGTTTGTCCCTTTCATGTACAGCTATAGAGGGAAACCAAAATATTAGAAGTGTCTATTAGAACTAACCAACGTTGTTTTTGTAAAGGCACACTTTTCAATGCAGCTCTTTTATGGCATCTACGGTATTTTAAGAATGCCAGTGTAAAGTTGTAACCTGTGTGTGGATGATTGTAATCTATTGCTTTATATATTTTATATTCATCGTCAGCAAACTTAATTAGCAAGGACTTAATTACCGACATGTCAGCTTTTTTTTTAGATGTGAAGTGAGATAATATTGTTATAACGGCTCCATTCAGTTCCAGAACTCTGCAGGTGGTTTTCTCCCATTTCGAAGATGCTAGACTTTACTTTTCATAACGCCAGAGGATTAGTGGTCGCTTTCTCAGGCCACTGTTAAGAAGGATATACAGTAGATGACTGGAGGAGGTCCTACCGACACACTCTACATCTAAAAAAAATATATATATATTTTCAAAAAGCATCTGTGAAATGTATGACTTTATCCGAATGATGAATTTTAAAGCAATACACATTCTGGCATGATTTTAGTGGATTTGTTCCAGAGTGTACGTGCGCTGGGTTGTGGAAACAAAGGGCCTGTTTCCAGCTCACTTTCCTCCCTCATTTCAAGCCAGATCTATTTCTTTTTCCCCCCTCTGCCTTTTCGACCTTGCAGCACTCTTCCAATCCCCCTATCCCACCTCCCCCGTCCCCCAGACCCTCCCCCCCTGCAGAGTTGGATTTCTTCAAAACTCAGTCAACATTCTGCCATCTGTGCCTTGTGCTTTGACCCTTTTCTGTAGCACGGGAAGTGCTGGATCTAAGCTCAAGCAAAGTCTCGGGGAAGAATCGTATTGCAGTTGGACTGACTGACTGAGTGTTGACACGACAGCTGTGGCAGGAAAACATCAGGGGAAGGAAGACTGGCACAGCTCAGGACAGACAATGCAGGATTGTACGAAGCGAGGATTTCATGTGCAAAAAGGCCCCGTGGGAGCGACACTCGCATGTGCGCACACATGCGGACATTATAGTCCAGCCGCAAACACGGTAGCAACTGGAGTCTTGCAGCTGTTCTACAGGCTTGTGTAATTCAAGCAGTGGCAGCAACACAACTAATAGCGCCAGGTATTAAAGCCATTTCTTCTGAATCTATCAAACCTCCGCCTTGTTGTCATCCTCCTGTCTCCCGCCTGTCCTAAGGAGGTAGCAGCCCCTAAATCTAGCTCATTTCCAAGCAGGTAACCGCTGAATTGCAACCAACCTCCATTTGATCTGCTTTAACAGGCCATTCGAGAGCAATTTACGACACTGCTTTCTTCCTTGGCCCTGTTTTAGATTCCGACTCGGTTACAAGCGCCATAAAAAACCTCTCAAGACGATTCTTGTGATGCTGCATATAAAAGAGAATTCATCCGTTCTTAGTTGTGTTTATTTATACAAGAGTGTTTTGTTAAACTGTTATAAGGATGGTCTAAAATCCTCCAGTCCTTGTTTGTAGAACTGCGCTGTCTTAAAATGCTTTAAATGGCAAATATTTTCCAGTAATTGTTCGGTGCTCAGCCTCTATCCAAGTTTGTACAGTGATGTGGAAAAATTGTTTTTTTTCTGCCACTGTGGCAAATCTCCGATTTATGAGGTCGTATGAATAGAACATTTTCATTCCGAGGGCAAGTGTCCAAGAGAAGCATGTGGTCGCCTGCCTAGTGACTCCCTCACTGTTCACCGCCTCCTGCCTCCAGAAATCGATCCCAGTGCTGCTCATTTAGTCCAATCAATCTTCATTGAGAATCCATGTACAACTGATGCAGCACTCATTCTAACCCATCCATGTCGGGAATAACAGCATTGACCCAAGATGTGGTCGTTTTGCGCGTGATAAATGCATTGGCCGCTCTGCCAAATACTTCTGAGCTGAGTTTGTCTCCGTATGTGTTTTGAATGGGCGTGATGTCAGACACCCTCTTGAGGGGGACATCATTCCGGTGCGCGCTGAAGGGAGCTTGGGGAGTTAAAGCAGAGGGATGGTCTCCATCTGTCAGCCTTGCCGACTCTAAAGTGGCCATCACTCAGGATTGATTAGCCACGAGCCCATTAGCCCCCCGGCTTTTTCTCTTTCCACTCCTTCCCTTTTTTTCACGCTCTCATTCTTCCAGGCCACCCCAATCTAGTGTGCTGCCTTTCACGCAAACCTGCCATCTTTCAGTACAGTAGTACAACCTACCTACTACACCTCCTTGTTGAAAATGATTTCCCTGCCTGTCTTTCATTTTCTTCAATAGTAGAGTATCGTGTCCGTCTATCCGTCCATCCATCCAGCCATCCACCATTAATCACGGTGTCTACTTTACCAAAGTACCACATAAACGTCTTTCTCGCTCTCGCTTGGCTGCCTCTTTCTCTGTCTTTTTATCCTCCTGGCCAGCCTGGTCCTCCATTGACTAAGCTTTCTGCAGGGAATGGGCTATATGTCATAAAAGTTGAATTTCTTTTGTACAGCCCACCCATTTATCACTCCACCTTATTCGTACCAAATGCCTCAGACTACGCAGCTATTAAACAAAATTGATCAGTGCAACAGGAGGGCTTGGCCAATCTGCTCCTATGACACTAAAAAGCAAGACCATGACTCTGCACATTCATGAAGCGAGGGTCAGCTTCTTCTTCGGGACAATCTACTTCCAAGGGAAATGTAAGGTAGCCACTATGTAATGGGAGAAAAGGGAATAGGTGTTTTACCGGCGGAGAACACAAATTGGCATGTCATCAATGTGTAAAAGAGGTTGGGCTCACGGGTTGCTTCAGGGGACGTGCAATAACTCACACGTCTGTGCAATGTCAAGGCACACAAAACAGATTACCCTTCGATCCCACAAATAGTCCATTACTATCAAGGCCTGCTTCCATCATTTATATTTAAGAATCTATGCATGCAAGTGAGCAGATTTCGAATTGATCGTGTAGAAGGTGATTTTGCCATACATCGTTGGAGGCAGGATTTGTAAGGAGATAAGTTTGAAGTTCAATTGCTTTAATGTGGCCTCAATTTGTCTGTTGGATTGTTGGATTGTTGTCTGTTAGTCTGGTGTCTTGCAAGGTTGTGCGTACCGTAACTCTAATATATGAATACATATATTAGAGCTTATAGTGTTCTTTAATAAGAGCCTAATGTCTGTGTATATTTTGGTGACAATGTTCCTCGTGTCCAACTGATTGATTGAACGTGTTGGAAATATAGGTTGCATGAGTATTAGCTCTGTTTTGTGGCGCATGTAGCTCCGTTACACCTTAGTGATATCAGTCAGCGACCAGCTCTTCAGAGAGAACCGGAGAAGAGCCATTGGCCTTCTGTGCAACAGTAGCGCATTTTACGCAGCTGTTTCAGGATGTTAATGTTACATTGCAGATGCGCCTCACCGCTATGCATAAACTGCAAAGAGTCGGAACCATTAGCGAGTTACAGATGGTGTAACAATGCAATATACTGTAAATGTGTATTGGTGTCAAATTGCTATAAACTCTAGACTGCCTGTATATAATGCCAAGGACAATTATTGACCCGTAGTAAAACCTTACAAGCAAAAGTAACAATTATGTGTCCATTGAGTTAAGAGTATGTACTAATTCATAGTTGATCCTATAATTTACCGAAGAGGATACATACTGAGAGTAAGCCTTGTTGTAAGATAGAACAAAATAATTGATGCCACTTGTTTTCTAAGGTGATGTTCACCTCCTGCTTTGAATGGTTCTAGTTTGAAAACTCCAAATTTTAATTCATGCTAGTGTGACTGAAACTGGGCTTTGTAGAGCTATCATTGGATCCATCCATCCATTTTCTGAGCCGCTTATCCTCACTAGGGTCGCGGGCGTGCTGGAGCCTATCCCAGCTGTCATCGGGCAGGAGGCGGGGTACACCCTCAACTGGTTGCCAGCCAATCGCAGGGCACATACAAACAAACAACCATTCGCACTCACAGTCATGCCTACGGGCAATTCAGAGTCTCCAATTAATGCATGTTTTTGGGATGTGGGATGCTATCATTGGATGAAACAGAATTTCTCAGAACTAGGAGCTCAAATGTCTTGAGAACGTGCTCAGAACTTGAGCAATTGCAACATTTAAAAAGAGATCAGACAATCTGTATTCTCCACTTCTACAGATATCGAGATTGAAATATTTCATTTTGGTTTCTCTTCAAGCACGGTATTGATTCAAGTGTCAAATATCAATATTATTAAGTACTTTAATATACTTTTAATATGATGTGAATCCTAGTATTTTCACGCATGTACTGTCATCTGTGTGCAGAGGATACTGTATACTGTAAACGACATGGAAACGTTTTATGAGCTATTCTTGACATAGTGCATGAGTTAACTTAAAACTTTAATGGTATAACTAACTACTGTAGTTTGTCTTGTTTTTATACCAAATGAGCCACCTGTGGTCGTGGAGGCTATTCCACTTTAACGGTTTGGTTTTGTAAACTGGCCATGTAGACACACTGACTGAGAGGAGAGCTTGTGACGATGTGGCTCTTCTTGGCCTTTGATAAGCTGTTGAAGCACTGATTGCGCACTGACTGGACATCCGGTTGTGGTTTGGACAACTCATGTCTTCTTTAAGAATTGCGGTCAAAGCTGACTTCTCAAGAACATACATTACCTACAGTACATAGAGACAAGAAATATTTACACATGAAAACATAGAACCCCTTTCAGCGAGGCAATATCCACCAAAGTATTGGGACACCTGACTATTACGCCGAAAAACTAAAAAGGTGGACATAAGAAAAAAATTGCCTCTTTTCTGTGCAGCTGTAAGGGTCTACTCTGGAAAAACGATTTACCAATGTGTCTGTAGGAATGTTCAAGTTCTTCCACATCAAGAACCTGCTTTTATGGACTTTGTGGACTCGGGCACAAGTGAAGCCGGAATGTAAAACCAAACTGTTCCCACAAAGTTGGAAGCACAGAATTTTCCAAAACGTTTTAGTATGGTGAGAAGTTAAGATTCAGTGTTTAGCCTCCCCTCTAATTGATTAGTTCTGTTCTTAGTTCTCCAAGTTTGGTAGGCGAATTAAATACAAATGAAACAAAATACATTTAAAACATGAAATACAACCCAAATTATTAGAATGAATACAAATATATTATCAACCAATGGCGAGAAAATGCAGGGAGATGCAACTCAAGACTTTTAAAAGTTTGCAGCTGCCTCTGGGTAGCTGTGCAGAGCATTTAAAAATGATACACACTTAGAAATTTGGTGGCAGAAAGCCAATCTAAATTGATGTCTGCTCAGACCACGTCTCACTGCCAGCACAGGGTAGAGCGCTGGTCTAACGCGATTTTGGTGAATTTGATCAAGGCACAGGCAGACAGGTACTGCTGTCCGCCGACATACAGAATTTACGTCGCCGGTGATTATCACCAGCTCATTCTATATTTAATAGGGGTACCTGCTCACATTGTCTGTTGCTACACTGGCCAAGAGCAGTGACAATGCGCCACACACGTACGGATTGCTGCGATGACGCATCGTCCTCTTCCACACAGCGATGTCTCAATTGAGACTGTCATTGCGCTATATTTAAAGGAAATGGGAGTAGCCACTTTGATTAGCAGCGAACGAAGCAGCCTGCCCACTCTTGGATCCGCCAGGCTGCGCCGGTCTACGGAATTACCAACACCGGTCTAACTCGTACATAGTTGCGTCGGACTTAACGCCGTTCAGGAAAATAGGGCCCCTACACTTTTACTTTTGGTCATTGTGCTGGTACTTGGGAAGCAAAGTATTTTTTGAGGTGGTTCTTGGTGTAAAAATGTTGAGAATCATTGAATTAACTGGCACAGTGATGTGATTATACACTCACGTGAGGGTGGGGTGGAGTCGGCAGTAACCTGCGGTCCAACTTGAAGGCACATCGGAGAAGCCAGTAATTCCAGGAAAGACAATCCGCCGCCTGTGCGTGTCCCTCCATGTAGTTCCCACATCTTGGTACCTCTGGGAACTCCACCAGTAACCTCCCTTCCCCTGATGATGAGTTGAGATCTTTGGTAACTCGGGCCTCCGGTATCGCCTTACGTACAGTATAGAGGCTTGTACAGACTCAGGCGAAGCTTTCTTTATGGGATGGTTGGAGGAGGGAAGGCAGAGACAGAAAAGCAATACATTTACATATAGTACCGGAACATTACTCAGTGTACTGATTTCTTATGAGTGTGGCTTTTTTAACCACAGACATAAAAGCAAGGCCAGGAAAATGTAAGCTGTAGCTAAAAGTATTTAATGTCAATAATGTTGTTCTGGGATCTCAGTGTAAATACAGGAAACAAAAGAGGATGACTCATAAGGCTCCTCTCTTTTCCTTCACCCTTCTTCTTTGTTTATATTTAGCGTGTTTAGCTTGAAGCAAATGACCAAGTATATAAACAGGCGAACATTAGGAATGTTGTCACAGGACCATTTCAATCTAGTGATATGAGATTTTTGCCTTGTTGCCGCCTTAAATCTCTTATTAACTACATTGGAGACTGTAATAAACAGTCATTTCTGTGCTATTAGAAAGATAATTAGTCAAAGGAAAGAGGTGTGGGATGAGCTTCTTCGAAGGCAAACTTGACATCTTTTCATATTGGTCATCTCCTCAAAATGGATATCATTCGTGGATATAATAGTAAAAAAAGCAATCAAATAAAATAAATGAGAAACGCAAATGCACCTGACTCATATAGCCACAGGTAATGAATACATTCCAACTTAGTATGATCACTTGGAAGTGTCGACACACGTCGGCATGTTTATAGCTACGTTTGTGTGTTTGTAAATCCATCCATCCATTTTCTGAGCCGCTTCTCCTCACGCGGGTCGCGGGCGTGCTGGAGCCAATCCCAGCTACCATCGGGCAGGAGGCGGGGTACACCCTCAACTGGTTGCCAGCCAATCGCAGGGCAGATACAAACAAACAACCATTCGCACGCACTCACAGTCACACCTACGGGCAATTTAGAGTCTCCAATTAATGAACGTTTTTGGGACGTGGGAGGAAACCGGAGTGCCCGGAGAAAACCCACACAAGCACGGGGAGAACATCTTAAAAAAAAAAAAAAAAAAAAAAAGGGCACTACCTTGTGTTTTTAATATACTTCTATGTATGGTATATATATATATATATATATATATATATATATATATATACACAGTTATTTGTGCTACTTACTTACTAGGATCCTTAAAAATGGTGCAAACAATGGTATGCTTCCTCAGCATTGTCAGGCTAGCATATGAATCTATACAAACTATGATAAGGGCAAATAGTTTTCTGACACAACTTGCCACAGTATTTTGCCACGAATCTCATTTCCAGACAGAAGATCTCTTTTCAACAAATGAAAAAGAACTTTAACTACATTTTTGCCCAGTTTATTATTCATTTTGGGCTTGAACTTACATGACTTGATACAATGCCATTTTCCTCCACTGCAAATTGGAATCGCAATAATAAGCGCACTGTTGTAACGGGCAATGTCTATCAAAACTAGGGCTAGTTGTTGCTGTAAAAATAAACTTGGCTTGCACTGGATCGTATCATATTATTCAGGTGCACCAAATGCATGCCTCACTGTATGATTTCAGCTGTAGCGAACTTTGAGTGTGTATTTATGAGTGAGAGGATGTCAAGTCTATCCCACCGTGAGTAATCAGACAGCAATCAAATGCAATCCCAACAGCATCCACTTTTCATACATACTCTGCCTCCATCTCCCAGTGCAAAAAATGATTGGTGTGATGAGATACATGTTTTCATCTCAGAGAGCGCAGGAAAAAAAAAACATGAATAGACAAGGCATTTTTTTCCCTCTCATAGTTAATTGTGAGGTGTTTATATGACACTGAAAGAGCATCTGAGATACTGTATAAAATCTGAAGCAGATGGTTCAGATAATTGCTCCATAAATATAGAACAAGGCATTGTTTTTGTTGTTTTTGAACCAGTGTGGTGACAAACCACGCGATCACACTGTGATTGCAGCGTGCCAAGAATGTTGACAAATAAATTGACAGGCACGCTGGAAAAGTCCAACTCACTGACACCTATTGAACAAACAAGTGGATCATGTTTCCTCATGTCAAAAGCTGGGTCAGTTCACGGTGACATTGTTGAAAGAATGTACATGTGTTGGGAGGGAAGCATGCGGCAGAATTCCTCATCATTCCAGACAAAGATTCAGAAAAAGGAAACGCAACCTACCTCAAGATGTAATTCGCTACATATTCGGCAGTTTCTGGATACATGCTTGTCATGATGATCCTTAACAAGACTGGTTGAGGGTTCTTCTCAACTATGCTTTCTTGCTGACATGTCTTAGATATACTGTATGTCCTTAATGATTTGTCTATTGAGACTAGTTTCATCATACCAAGGAGATGGATGGTGCATTGGTACTTAGCAACCAGAATCCAAGCAAGGCTTCAGAGCTTCCTCGATCCCGAGCCTCTCTTTTAGACATCTGCAGATGTTTCGGAGAATGGCATTTCAGGATAAGTATCACTGAGCCCATGGTTTGCCCTATAGCCAAATTATCATCTATGACAAAACGTTAATTTGTTGTTTTCACTTTAATGTAATTAAAGCAATTTGATATATTTTTGTCATCCTTGTGCATGACCCAATTTGAATGCACCAAAGGCTGTACAACGGTGAATCCAACCAATACTGTATGCCTCAAAAGTCACCTGAAATTGCCGTAATTTCTCGTGTATAATGCACACCCATGTATAATACGCACACCCGAGGTGGTCCTCAAATTTCTGGAAAACCCTTCTACCTATGTATAATGCATTTTTACAATGCATGATTTTGCTTCAACCAATATGATCAAAACATGCAGTATTATCTGTATTTTGTTATTTTTTAGAATTATTCTGAAGTGAAGCACTTTATTTGAACGCGTAATACTTTTTATTTGTTTGCTCTTATTTTGAAAGTTCACAGCCCTACTTTCATTTTGTAAATGAGAAAACACACAGTTGTGCTCATATGTTTGATTACTCAAGCAGAATTTGTAAAATGCGTACAATTCTTTAAAGAAAACATGAAGGGCCAGGCGAAACACATTTAATTTTATTTTAATGGGATTCAAATTAAACAGTCAAGCATTTCAGAAAAGCATCATCATTAAACAAAACATAACCATGAAGAAATTAATGATGGTTGTTGTTCGGTCATCAGTCATATAAAAAAAAAAACAACAACAATATTTCACAAATTCTGCCAGGGTACGTAAACTTATGAGCACAACTGTACATATATGCAGTCATACGTACCCGTCATATTGGAATGAAAGTGTAGGCTACACCTTTTTTATAACCTCTAGGGAGCGGTGCCATTTTGGAATGAAAGTGTAAAAAAAAATTCAGAACTTCTAGATGGCGGCATACATTTATAAAATGGGAATGTTTTTTTTCATTTCCCCCTATACCTATGTATAATGCGCACCATTGACTTTTGACAATTTTCGGTGGAAAAAAAATGTGGATTATACACAAGAAATTACGGTATGTGAAACTACATACATCTGTTTTAATGAGGCAATATCAGTGTACCTCACTAGACCTTGGTTCAGTGATCATCAATCGATTAATTCTGCATGTGTTTTATTTGTCTTTGTCTTTATTTGGCTTTTCACACTATTACGTATCAGACTCAACAAGAGGGATGTGATCGCAACCTGAAGATGTCGTGGTTGAAAACAGTCAAATACAAATCTGAAAGGGCCGAAAACACCTTTTTCAATCAGCGTTAAAGGTCCATTTATGGAGGTCGGTCAGGCCGCACAAAACAAAATGGCATTCTCATTCAAAACAACAACATTACGAACTGAAAAAAAAAAATGTCATTTTCATTTTGACAAATTAAAATAAATAGTTGAATTAAACAAATCATGACTCCTGTCATTAATTGAAAACAAATATAACGGGAAGAAAACTCAGAATCTGATGATTATAAATGTTTACTACCATATATATTACATACGATGTTTTAGGGTCCTGGACACAAAATAATGTATTTGAGAAACAGTACCTTTTCATCTGATGATTATAAATCTTGATTCCTTATATTTTTGGCATATACAGTAGGTCAGCATCAAACTAACTTACAGTATGTCTTTTTTTCAACTGTTTTCATGTCGTGAAGATAAATATTGAAATATGAATGTTAAATATAGAAGCTGTGTCTATACTAAGTATATTCTTAAGATAGGAGATATGAAATGTGGGTTTTCTGACTAATAAGCACTAAGCTTACCGTTGAACTGATTTTGATGAGTTGCCCTGTAACAGCCGTTTTGGTTTCCCACTGCTTTCTCAGCCCTTTTGCTTTGGGAAACCTACAGAGTTTGAGAAATGTTGCTCAACAACTGACAGCAATCGCAGACTTGTTACTTTGGGGCCATTAAGTTGATTGGAAAGACTTTTTTTTTCACTGTAGGAATTCACAGAACAGTTATATGCACATACGGGGCTTCATAGTATCAGCCACAAAGTCAGGAAATTCTATTTGCAAAATGTTAATAATAAGAATACATTTAATGAATGAATCATTCATAAATAATTAATATCTATCACTAACCTATGCTGACGTCGTAGTAAAGTCTTCATTACAGTAAATGTTTGTATGAAAAAGACATCATTTCAAATAATCATGTGAGTGAGTATCAATAAAAAAAAAAGAACAATTCTTTACCTCGACTTCTGTGGTTGGCTTGCACACCGGAAGTTCCGCAAACTATTCATCGCGTGCCGTTTTGTAACCATGAGAAGTCCCAGGTCGGGACCGTCGAAAACCAAAGTCTCCCTGTAATGTGCTTTACTCTAAAATGAATGAATAATAAGTTGTTAACTTGTTTCTACACTTGTGCACTGCGGCCATTAAGAATGCAAAATATATGTTCAGATTCTATAATAGTGATTGTCTGACCTTCAGGGCATGAACTCAATTAGCGGTATTTCATATCAGAAAAACGGTCTTCAAATTGAACCAAATCAGATGAGCAACCTTGTGAGACGCAGACATATTTGAGTATCTGTTGGTCCACAATGTAGCACAAGGAGCAAACCCAAAACATATCAGAGATGGAAAAGGGGCTGGAGGTCGAACGCACTCTAAGCCTGCTCAATGGGATTACATTCTCAAAACGATCCAATGTGATTGCTGTGACATGCAGTTGATGGAGTTTATACAACAGTGTGACTGGCAGAGAAAATGGAGTGTGTCTTTGCTGCATTACCCCGCTGCATGGAGTAGAAAACATAAGCTTGTCGAAGAGCACTTTTTTGCCTCATTAAATCTGCAGACGTGCCCTACTTTTTTTCCCCTCTTCCTCCTCTCCTCCATTGGACTCGGTTACTTGTGAGCGGATTTGGTGGAGGATGCGTGGGGGTGTTTCATTAGATCTCAATTCATTCTGCTGTGTCACTCAACAAAATGTGAGCACGTTTGAAAACGGGAAGAAAGGCTTGTTTTTTGTCTTATCCACATCTTTGAATATTACACGTTATACTGAGCCCATGTTTGTCTTTCCTTCTCCATCCTGTTGTGCTTGCAGCAGATCTCCTTTATCGTCACAAACCCTGATAAACTTGTACTTCTAACATCCCCATCCCCCCTTTGTCCTGTGAGCAGCCCTCCCTAGTATGACATTGAGCAGCCCTGAATTCCAGCTCGGCCACGCCCCTAACCCCAGCCCCCCATTTCGACCTCTCTGGTCCCATCACGTCCCACTTTTTTCCCGTCCATCACAGTCCGTAAGCTGTCAAAACACTGCACAGCTTTCTCAATATCAAACGTCAGTGAAAAACACAAGCCTGTGTAATGGAGCTGAGATTGAATTCCAGTTTGCGGCAGAAACATGTTTGGACTGCGAAAGAAATAAAAAGCTGTCACTTTCTTGCAGCCGTATTAGACTCCCTGTAGATTTTATTCACGGCCTCATGACATGGACGTGTTGGTTTTGAGAAGAAGCAAAGACTTTAGGTCATGTTGTGTGACGTGTGTAAGCACCCTTGGCATACAGAGAGGTCTTGATAGTTGGCTGGGTTAAATACAGTAAGGACTCATGGAAACCCAGAAATGAAATCTCCTAGGGGGCATAATACTCTTCATTCTAGCTATGTTGCGTCTGTGAACAAACTGTTATGCACAATGACGTTTGACAGTTCATTTCGGCTCCTATAGTCCTTGTTCTTTTCCTCTTTGCCATCTTTGGCACCCTTCCACGGTGGCATCGCACACAAACAAAAAGGAAGAAAAAGCAAAACTTGCCTGTTGCGTTAGTACTTCTGACAATCCCTGAACTTAAGTGTCGCAGGATTTGCTGGTCTTGCATGATGTCGCATATGAAGACTGACTATTGTGCAAATGTTCCCCCATGATTTGGTTGAGGTCCAAATTCTAGGACTTTGGAGTTTGTCAATGATGATTAAAACAGATATTACAGTGCTATGTGCAGTATATAAAGCAATTTCCTGCTGGATAAATAGTGATGTACTCTGTAACTTACACTCTATTATTTATGTTCTAGTAAATATTCTGTATGTTTTTTGTGTTAGTATTTTCTCTCCACAATTATTCCCATTTTATGATCCTATACAGTATGTATTTTCTGCTGACTGATTATTTAAAATGCACAGTCCGGTCTGACCTTGTCTGAGAGCCTATCTACATTTGTATGGTGGGGGAGCTGTTAGCCCGACTTGACCAGACAGACCAGTCTTGTTTTCATCTGTCAAATGGTTTGCATTGATTTTGTCTCCGCATGTTAAAGGACACCCACTGAAACACTTTTTTTTTTTTTGCAATTAAGTTGTCTTCATATTCCATCAAAAACAAGAAAAAGAAACATACGAACACTCTCCAGTTGAATTCTGTTTTCTTATTTTGTTTTCTGGATTTTCACCAAAGCAGTGAGGAGCCCCTGTCAACCAATCAATTGACTACGGTGATTCCTAGTGCTACCGTTTAAGTAACCCAATGAAAGAGCACCAGTTGTGGTATGGTATGGATGTATTATTTGGTATCCTTCACAAACATGTCAATGGACACACAAACAACTTCCAACTGCACCTGAGCAAAACTATACTGCTTGGTGGAAATGTGATTAATAAGACCATTGTCCCCTGTCTCTAGGGTACCATCCACAATGTACCAACGAGGAAAGAAATTCATGCTACATCAGCTTCCAGAAGTGAATATTTTAAAGCATATGGATGGTCGAAAAACTTACGAGGTGTGGTTTGACCAAATGCGGGAGTGCAGACTTAAGTCTCAAGTCGACATTTAAGCATGATCTGTTTGGCAAAAAGGGCAGCGTCTTCAACTGTGCCTCCTAAAAATAGAAAACGTGAGAAGACTGACAGGAAGTAATATAGTGTATCTGTTTAATCAAACTTGATTTAGTCAGGTAAGAAAGTGCATAAACAACAACATTTGCACAGCTTCTGCATTTTTTATTTTCCAATACCAATTCGAACAAAGCCATCAGAACTGATTCAATTCTCTGTCATCATAACAACTTGACTTTTGATCAAGCTAAAATAATTGCGTGTGGACCTGTGAATCCACCACTGCTAAGTGGAACTGAAAGTAGTCGAATAAAGTTTGGCCAAAGATCAAATTTCACACAGTGCATGTAAACTTGGACAGAGAAGTGTGGGAAAAAAGAAAACGAACAAATGAACGAATGTCAGTAGGCTATTAATTTGTAGTCACTGGCATCATTGTGTAGTTTCCCGTGAATGGCCTATTCAGACAAAGCTTAACTATATAGACATGTAAATGAAGTGACTCAAGCAGTCTGTGAGCACCACCAGCTGCTGTGGAGATGCCACCATCATATTGATTCGCGTTGGGCTTCCTTCACTCTGCAGCCACGGACAAGTTCAGTGCCCGAAAGCTGAGTCAGCGCCAATTCACTATGCGGACAAGGGGCCGTGTAGACCCCTCCCCCACCACATTAACGCCAACCACAGAATTTATCAGCTGCCAAGCCAATGTGCATCGGGGAAGGCTGAGGGTTGCTATGTCACTATGACTCAATTGTGTTGTTGTTTTGTTGTTGTTGTTTTTTTCTAACGAGTCTGTAACTGTCGCTTGTACAGTGGAATTGGTGCCAGGCAGTCAGATGTGTTCACTAACGGTAATGTACAATGACTAACGGAAGCCTACTCTAAAGCCCTGTCATTCAACCATCCATGACTTACCACACACTGTGCTTCCCTCAGCCCTCAACAATGGCAGCTCTTGTGCAATGTGGGGCAAAATTTCTCTCGCTGGCTAATGAGCAAAGTTGCTTTCTGTTTAAGGTTTGTGGTGCTTTTTGTTCCTTTTTACACCCCCACTATTTGCAACAGTACAAAAAACGAAAGCAAAAGGAGGATGTTCTTTTTTTCCATCCCAATAGTGGCATTTAGAGTACGTTAGAGCAGTGCGCAACAGAAATCCCCTGATTTCCCAGCTTTCACGATGACAAATACAGGTTCACAGCCAACATAACCGGAGTTAAAAGTCCCTCGACAATCAGAGGCTGGCCGACAATTTAATCTTTCCTTGTTGTTTCAAAGGAAAGGACAGATGCAGGTCAAAAAGCACACAGCAGCTTAAAAAGAAAAGAAAAATCCCCCAGTGCCACTTTTTAAATATGAGTTTCAACCACAAAGTGGTGCCCTGGTTTTGGCGGACTTATGGATTTCTTCACTTTAAGGTCACGGATGTCATGATTTAAAATGGGAAACATTCTTGGGTATGGAAAAAAATTATGAGGCTCTCTTTTGTATTCATGTTGCATCTTAATATAGCAGACAGTAGATTATAGAGTCAAAAGAAGCTTTGTTGTTCATTGCCAAGAGTCAGTAAAACAGCATCCCTGTCTTTTGTTTCGCAGAGAGTCAAAGTTTCGAGAAGGCTGAACCCCAAATGTCTTTGTGGGGTCCTAAAGTGGCCACTGGGACATGCCTTTTTTTTTTTCCAACATCACTAATGCATAAATGTGGCCTCCTGTTGTGCTCCCTGCAAGTTTTTGTGGGAAGCTCTCCAGGAGTCTCCTCACTCAGTTTGCTATCCTCCATCTCAAAGACAAATGATTCATCACTCTCCTATTCAGTGGAGGCGGTTGGCTTTTTCTTCTTTCGATGAAAAATTCAAAGCAACTTTGAATGGTAAACCAAGTCACTTTGATAGGGAGAGAAAAAAAAAAACATTTTGCAGGCAATGCCTCGTGGAGCAAATGGTTTCCCTCTGCAAAACAGCCTTCTTATTTTACACGCTATCAAATTAGGTGAATCTGCACAATCAAATGAGATTCAGGAATACTTGAGCTGTATTAAATATCCTGCCTTGACAAACAGGAATACATACAGCGGCTGAAACAAGTATTTAACACGTCACCATTTTTCTCACGAAATATATTTACAAAGGTGCTATTGACCTGAAACTTTCACCCGACGTTGGGAAAACCCCAAATAATCCATACGGACAACGAATGTAGAACAAATAAGATCAGAAAAGAAGTTGTATGTAATAAGGATGCAACGACACGGGGAAAAATTATTGAACACATGAAGAAAGGGAAGTGCAAAAAGGCATGGAAAGCCAAGACAATGCCTAAAATCTATCAATAATCAAAGAGCAATCCATCCCCTTGTCAGTTCAAATGAATATCAGCTGGTTCAGTCCTAACCGATGGCCTACAAAAGGTCTCATTGCCAAGGTGTGAGTCAGACACATCTCATGATGGGTAAGAGCAGAGAGCTGTCTCAAGACCATTTGCTAACTAATTGTTGCAAAACATAACGATGGCATTGGTTACAGGCGCATATCTAAGCACGGTCGGGGCCATAAGACGTAAATGGAAAGCCAATCAATTTGCCTGGATCAGGTGCTCCTCGCAAGATCTCTGACAGAGGAGTGCAAAGAATAATCAGAAGAGTAGTTCATGAGACAAGGAACACCTATGAAGAGCTATAAAAAGACCTGGAATTAGCAGGTACTGTTGTCACAATGAACACATTTCTGCAGGATAATGATCCAAAACATACTGCCAAGGAAACTCTCCATCGGATTCAAAGAAAAAAAAAAAAAGCTGCGAGAATGGCGCAGCCAATCAACTGACTTTAATCCAATTCAAAATCTATGGAAAGAACTGAAACTCAAGAAGCCCACGGAACCTTCAAGATTTGAAGACTGCTTGTGTGGAGGAATGGGACAAAATCACACCCGAGCAATGCATGCGACTAGTTTCTCCATACAGGATGCGTCTTGAAGCTGTCATCGCAAAACAAAGGCTTTTGTACAAAGTATTAAATAAATACCCCTGTCATTTCACATTATTACACACAGTTAATTTCTCATCCCATTTGTTCTACTTTCTTTTTTTATGTGTGGATTAGCTGGGGTGTTCCCAACATCTGGTGAAATTTTCATGGTCATAGTGAGAAAAATGGTGATGGCTTAAATGCTTATTTCAGCCGCTGTGGATATCCAGTTTAACACATAAAAGAGAAGACGTCTTCTAACGACAACACAAGGGCGACTGCCATAACTGCTTTCATGTACCAAATGCCGAGCAGCATGAGATAAAAATGGCAATTTTGAGCTGGCGAGTTACAATAACACAAACGAGGTGTTATTTCGATAAAGGGGTCTGCATACAGAAAGAGGGATCATAAACAATTTTGCTGTAACTCCCGTATGTGCTGTGCTGTGCAATGTCTAGAGCCAATGAATTGTTTTCATCCAAATGGAAGTGAAAGTTGGAAGCAGTCATGGAATCTGAAATGTGTAGATTACTCGTGTTATATACACAAATTTCATTGATGAAGTTGTACTTCTGTTATTCTTTTTCCTGTGAATAACTGTGATGTTTAAGATTGTTTTACCCCAAAAGACATGATAAGAGGGTCTTTCTCTTGACCTACAAAATCTCAGATTGTCTAACATACTGTAGGAGTCAAAAACTTGATTGAAGTCCAAGTCTAAATTATGATCACGAGACCCTGAATGATTGGGCTAATGCACTCACTTGTTTTTAAATGGGATTCGAAGACTACACAGTCATATTCAATGGAATTCGGAGATAATAAGAAATAGATATCTACATTTTTAATGACTGCACAATTTGTATCATATTTGAGATTCAGCAGAATGCAGAACATTTTTGTGAGTCACACTGGAAGTGCGCGTGCCTGAGTTAAATGGAAGCATCTCTCGGCTACTGCCTAAGAGCTGCACATGCTGATGTCACCTCTTGGCACAACTTTGTGATCTTTGGACTTGATCAGCAATTGTGCCACAGCCAACCAGCCAGCTCATTGGGTTTGACCCCAGCCGCTGATGTCATGTAGCTGGAATGCAAACAAGCCGGGCCGATGTCGTGTCGGTGTGCAGGTGTACGTGTATGTGTATGTGAGAGAGTGGTGGGGCAGCAGCCACGCTACGGTGCTGTTTATAGAGCTCGGCTGTTGTCAGGGCAGCACAAACAGCCTGCCAGCTGTGACCGTGTTGATTTTTCACTGGACAAGCTGTATGTTTAGTGCAGTCAATGCTGACTGCGTTTGAAGCCGCTGTGGCAACATTTGCCACAGCCTCCAGCCTTTCAAACACTCCTAAAATCAGAATCATCTTTATTTGCCAAGTATGTCCAAAAAACACACAAGGAATTTGTCTCCGGTAGTTGGAGCCGCTCCACTGCGACAACAGTTTTGTTAAAAAATGAAAAGATCAAATTTGATCATGTCCTTATTTTTCATAATTTGAATGAAAAGTCCCTGGGGTTCTACATGATAGATCAGTTATCAATGAATTGATTGCGAGGAAGAGCTACCATTTAAGTTAACAATACATTCTGTATATATATACATTTTGATTGAATCATTATTCAATTAGATATTTTTTATGTTGTTGTATTTAAGTGCAGTGTACAATGTTCAAACTTTGCATAATGTTACAGTGGTTTACAATTACCTCTGCATCATTTTCGATGAACACTTGGGCTTACCTCACTATTGTGTTTGATTGTTGGTTATTATAGTGGTACTTGGAGCCCCTAGATTTTTTTTTTTTTCAGGTGGTACTTGGGGTAAAATGATTGAGAACCATTGCTCTAAAGTACGTGCAAGACTGAACCTTTTAATACTGTGTCACTGACATTGTGAACCTTGCTAGGGCAAACTGCTTCTCAGGTTACACTGTTTATTTCATGGATTTTTTTTTCACCTGATACCTTGTGTGGATTATAATGGCCAAACAAACTTGTTTAAGTGAGAACAAAATGGAGGACTGAAAAAAACCCACCAGTAAAGCCAAATTAATGGAGCAATACAAAATGTGTTTGATGGGGTTAATGTCTGGGTTTTACGTCAAGTACTTCTCCAACCATTCCTTAATGGTTAGTTTGTGCAGCAAAATTTCATTGATGTCTCATTCAACTTCTAATTAATGAAGGTGTGATGTGTCTCAATACTTTTGCCAAGATAGTGTACAGTACATACGTGATATTAACATTTATTTATATTATGTTAGAAATAATCTAGTTTCAAAATGTAGGAATGAATACAGAGGACTTGGGAACTCAAGTTCATAGAGTACATTAGAAGTTATTGCAGACTCTGTTCTGGCATTTGAACCCAAAGTGTTTTTAATTATTACAATGTGATGTAGGGTAAATGTGTTGCACACACACGGACGGTGAATTGGAATTGGAGTGAGTCTGGAATTCACATCCTGTGAGCCATGTGTGGTTTGATTAAGGCAATAAAATCACATTGGACATGCTTGGTGAAAGGGCGCGCTCCATAAAACTGTCGTGCTACTTTAGCGAGATGATTTTCTTCAACTCTAATTAAACATTGTTAGCACACTTGATAATGCTGGGAGCGGATACCATTTTGGCAGACGACTCCGTGATGTTTTGCGGCAAGCAAACGTTGATGATGTTCTACTTTGAAAAGTGCTTCTGAATGCAATTTTTGGAAGGATTTGTAAACCATAGTCATATAACCTTCAGTTTATATTGGCTTGCTATGTCGAAAGACGAGCATTAGAGGCCTTTGTATGTTATTCATATAACAAATGCAGTTAGCGCATTCCTGTTATAAATGTCATTTCAACGTGTTCTGAGAGGGAAATATTGAACTCTAAAGAAAACAGCTCAGAGAAAAGGAAATGGTTGTCCATAGATGGAATGCATTTGTGAAAAGTAGTATCGGATCGCAATGGGGCTTTGTAGTCATCTGGAGTTGGAATTGATATATTCTGCTGTGGAGCTCACATCAAACAAAATGTGCTTCTTCTGATGTCGCTTCAATCCATCCAATTTGGTGAAATGAACCAAATTAAAATTGGAATCTGTTCTGTCTGTGGTAAAGGTTATAAAGTAATGCTATCCGGGGCCAACTTTAATAAGATACAGCTTCAGATTGAACTCTTTTGAGTTAGCAGTTTTACAGAAATTGTTTTTTTCTTTTGAATGTGATTGCACAGTCACACTCAGTAGCCTTGCAATCATCCCTTCAACACCAATTGGACAAAGCCTTTATGTCTATCGAACTCTGTTTGAGCCTTAATTCATGGTCATGTCAACCACCCAAAAATGGGTGATGGGGACTCAGAGAAGGGTGTCGAGCTAAGCGAGCGTCACAGTGACGCTGATGGGGTGACGCGCCAGAGTAGTAAGCACCTGGCAACCCAAATATGAAATTAGGTTTGACTTTCTTTCCTAAAAGATACTAGGCTTCTGTTGCTTCCAACCCTGACAAAGAAATGTATGCATAAAATACATGTTTAAATGTCCTGGACCATTTGGATGGGCAAAGCGGCTGTAAAGTATTTGATTTTACAATGCTGCCCTTAAAACGAGTGGGCATGCGATGATTTGTCTTGTTTTTAGGGTCTTCCACTTGTGGAACATTTGGTCTCCATGACAACTCTGATACTACTTCTCTAAAGACGGAATATTCACGCGTCAGAGCCGTTCATAAACAAAAGTTAACAGTGAGAGGGCGGGAAAATGAAGGCATGTCTAAGCAGTATAAAATTGACTTATGGCTACCTGTATGAAAAAGAAATGCTGTTCTGGGTTGAAAAATCCAAGTTCGGAAACTATCCTTTCATATTTCTGCTTGTGGTACTTAATGAGTTGAATACTACTAAAGTACCGCGCCCCTCGCCGTAAGTCAGCTGGGATAAGCGTTGCTACGCTTCCAACTTGAGGGAAGGTCCTTTTGTGCTCCAGCGTGACTGCAAAGCAAGGACAAAAAAACATTGTGTTCTTCTGGATGAAGAAACAAAAATCCCCTTCAAATGCAATGGCCATTGGCCAGGTGTCCTAATACTTTTCCATATGGTATTTGTGTCTTATGATAAGTACCTCTGTTTGAATACCCGTACATTTTTTGCTGTTTTCTAGGAAGTCTTTAAACCTAATTGTTTTAAAAAACACAATTCAACATCTTGATCTCAAAGTGACTTAAAGCAGATTTATTGTGATACTTTTTTGAACAATTTAAAAGAGTTTCCATGTGTCCTAATGACATGTCTGTGATTCATTCGTAAAATGTCAAACTATCCTACAAATCAAGACTTGCATTGCGCTTTCCACACTGCGAACGGAGCGAGCGGTTTCGACTTGCGGAAGCGGAGCCCAGATTGTGGGGAAAAAAAGCAAATGCGCACTTAGTGACGAATAAAAAAACCAAAGATTTTCACTTGTGAAGGCAGCGCTTCATACACCGCAATTAGTGTAGGGCAGTGATTCCCGACTGGTAGGTTGGAACCTAAAAGGTGTCCTTGGTTTATGACGTTGCCGAACAGCATGCAGTTAGCTGGTTTGTATTGCAGCCTCCGATTACATTTGTCACAAGGCACAAAAAGGCACGCTCAGATGCCACCATACTTACATTTACTTTGTTTGACATTTTGATTGTTTTTCAGATAAATACTTACCGTTATTATGACTTTACTTGGCCAGCTGGCATCGGTCCAGGGTGTATGCCGCCTGCAATCATCCATGCACATCATCAGATTTACTTCAAACTTCACACAAAACAAGAATAATCATAGTGAATCACGTCCATATAGTTTCTATTGTGTCTGAATCCCATTAACATGATTTTTGACGCCGAAAACACTTTTTGCAGTCAGATCTGCGCCGAGTTCTTTGGCAATACGTCTTCATTCAATCAACAGGAAACAGAGCTTCCAAAATTAGCAGTAACAGGTACTGGTACTTAAAATGCACGAGCAGATGCCTAAGTAGCCATGCATCTCCTTTGAAACCGGTACCTGATTGGCCGACTGTCGTATCCACACACCCCCAACACTGAGCACTGTACAGTGAATGCAAATGAGAAGACGCTGCTCATGGAATTACTGTACGTGCACATGTTTAGCTGATGCCGTTGGGTGGGCCAATTTCATGCCGACTTGAAATTGATTCCGCGACCCAGATGAAATTGCTGCGCGGGCCGGAAGGGCCCCCCGGACCAGGAGCTTCGCATGTCTGTTGCCTCTTTCTTAGCGCAAAATTACTGTTCCGTTCTTATAAACTTCATCCGTTTCTTCTTCGAGCTTCAAAGGTCTCTCCATCTCATTACAAATTATTGCCGGTGAAGAAAATATTTGATCAGACTTGATAAGCGGTAAAGAAAATGGATGGATGGATGA
Organism: Phyllopteryx taeniolatus; assembly: GCF_024500385.1. NCBI lineage: Eukaryota > Metazoa > Chordata > Actinopteri > Syngnathiformes > Syngnathidae > Phyllopteryx > Phyllopteryx taeniolatus. The sequence goes on from NC_084514.1 coordinate 13,280,037, forward strand.
TTACAAATTCAGTCTTTTCAATGGCAATAATTATCTTTTCAAGGTCACTATTGTAGCTGGCACAGTGAGCCGCAAGCCGGAGTAACATCTCTGGATCAGATCCTTTTCAGCTAAAGAGCTTAGAAGCTTTCCGAGATTTTGCGTTCATTACCCACCATTTGTGAGTTATACAGTTCAATGAGATCAGCCTTTAAGCTTACAATGGCAGAAAATCTAGCTAGGTGTCTGCATGGAAGGAGAACGGCACCCACGTGAACCTGTGTCCTCTCGTACGCCCCCTTCAGCATGGCTGCCTGCTATTGGGTGGAGGCAGAATACTGTCTGCCTCACCTTGACCTTTATTTTACTTGGAAAGCAAAACTAAAAATGCTACACAAAAATACTAAATACATTAGCCTACGTAACGTCAGAGTGCACATTACAAGTATCTGAAAACATTATTTTGGAAATGTGAAGATGGAAAAAACACTTTAACCAAAAGCCTCTTTTCCTGTAGTACAGTAAATTTCCCGATAGATGGTGGTGTTGCTATGTGCTATCTCCGCTTTAGTGAGGGACTGCGCAATCTGAGGTGAGGCTCGCTGCTCACTGCCAAGCCCATGTATTTGAACAGAAAATGTGCGAAATCAGCCAGGTTAGCAATCAAATCATGGACATGATTTGATTCAAATAGAAAATCAATATGTAGCACAGACCAGAGAACTTCAATGGAAAGTAATTTGACGTGATCCTTTGGCATTTTTTACACTTCAAATGCAGATGAGGCTCTGCCTCCCCTGACCGCATGCCCCTGCTTTAATGAAATCTTAATGATTGATTTCAATGTGGTGGTTCTGTGCAAGGCCTACATTAGCGAATCTTGGGCAGCCAGGTTTCAAGCCTGCTGTGGAGTGATGGGCAGGGCACGTCGTCATTTTGGAAAGCTAAACCTCAACAGAAACAGTGGGGTTTCGAGCCATTGAAAACCTTATTTCCCTCCTTCTTGTTCTTTTCATTGTACCACCCTCTCTTTTAGGGACAATTGAGAAAGGCAGTTTCTGTCGTCTAATCCCAGAGATCTGAAAAAAAATGACTTGGCTGATGTTTCTTTCTCTCCTTCCCCTTTCTCTTTGTGGGTGACCGATGTTTCTTGATGAAAATGTCCCGCTGGATGAGGGCATTAGACGCTTGCTCTAATCCCATGTAATTTCCCACAATCCCCTTTGCTTGCATCCTGCCAAGGAGGCCTTGTGCGCCCTGCTGAGCTCCTATAGCTGCTGGCTTTGGCTTTCCCACACCCCTTCTCAAGGAGTATTTCCTGTACTGGTGGAGAGGAAACAAGAGACTGCATCTTTCCTTCACTCCTCCTCCTTTCATCTCTCTTTTCATAGCAGCCGAAGCAGCAGTAGAAGAAACCAGACGCACACTGATGAGTGTGTCTGATTGACCTTCGGCAGAAACAGGCCACAGTAAATGCCGGAGAGGACAGAACAACGTGTTAGTCATTAGCAACATTATAAATCCAATTCCAGTTGATTCATATCATGTGTGTTTGTGTGCGTGTGCGTGTGTGTGTGGGTTTGTGCGTGTATGCATGTGTCCACGTGTTTGCACGTATTTGTGGTCACGATGCTAAAAAAAAACTATATACAGTAATCCCTCGTTTATCTAAGGGGTTCAGTTCCAGAGACAAAATCCATAAAGTTGCAACCATATTTTATTTGATTGTCTATATGTAATTGAAATCTTTATGCATAATACCAATACTACTGTATATTGTTCTTTGTAATAGGCACATTGCAATTTGGCTTCTTTGATCAAGTGTGAAATGTGGACACTCATGGAGTGAACACAGCAAAAGACCCACTTAGTGGCACACACTGGTTCTGGGGTGACCTAGTGCCCAGGGAGCAGTTAAGGGTAGGTTTCTTGCTCAAGGACAACACAGCCATGGGTCTGGGGAGTTGTTCAGGGTGGATGGTCCTCTCCGGGGGCCTCATACACAAAGACTTGCGAGGATTTCCGACTAAAACACGGCGTACGCTCAAATCCAGAAAACGTCGTACGCACAAAACTATTCAGATGTATGAAACTCTGCGTACTCATGAATCCAAGCACATTTCCTTCGTACATTCCAATCAACGTGGAATTGAGCGCACATGTCGGAGTAGCCGACTCCTCCCTGTCCACGCCCACATTTGAATATGCAAACCATATTTAAATGAACCCTGCACCTGAGATGCCGATCTCTGCATGATCAAAACCAAAAAAGGAAAATGAGCAAGGTAATGAAGAAAAATCATTTTTCTGAATGTGAACTTGCTCAATGAAGTGGAGGCACGCAAGAAAATCCTCTTTGGCACGCGGTCCTACGCCGTTAACAACACGCCAAAGAGGAGCGGATGGGACGGCGCGTGTGCCACTGTCGATGCTGTGGAGACAGACTAGTGCGCCACACGCTGAACTAACAAAGAAGTGGTCAGACATTAAGGACAGCTGCCCACCGCCAAAGTGTGGAACCGGCGCGGAGGGCCTCACCCCGTTCGAGGAGAGAATGGCTGCGATCGCGGGTGACGCTGATGGGAGGACACGTGACTGACTATGATCACCCCACAAGGTTAATATCATGTATGTTTTAGAACTCATAACAAATGTGTTCATACAGTAACCTACACTCAGTCCTGTGAGATAAAGGTTCATGCGTAAATGTTCTATGTGTGGTATTTGTAATCAATCTTTTGAATTCAAATAGAAGCACATCAGCATATCAAAGAGGATATCAAAAACTTGGACTCCTTTTTGATGACTCCATTTATTATTTTAATACACAGGAGAGGACACGCACACTGACAAAAAAAAATCAAGAGGGGTAAATGATGTCAATTTAAACACATTTGAATCATGTGCATTTTAATCATGAAGTCAATTCAAAGGACTCTTTTTTTGTGCTGGAGTCACGAAGCAACAGGCGGCATAAATGATCGCCTCGATCATTTAATATCAGTGGTTGATTCAATACACGGGTTAACGAATGCCTCAATGGCATTGTTGAAATCAAATGCATGAATTGTTCATCAGTGCTAATTATTCGTGTCTCTGGTGTGCAGATTTCTGAGAACAGTTTCCCAGCATCACCTCGAAGTGTCGCCAAAGCACCCGAAGCTGCAGAAACATGCGTACGCCAGCCGCGCAGTTGGCGTGAGGCGCCGCGCATTTCCACGGTCACGTCACTCTGTCTCACATCTGAACTTTGCCGTGAAAAAGAACGGACGCCATGTTTTTGTGCGTTTTTGTACATGAGGCCCCAGTTCTGTCTGTCCGCACAAGACAGAGCTGACGTTTTACTTTTTTGCCCACATTATTCTGCTGGTTGATAACTTGAACCTTCAGAGGCGGTGTCAGAGCCATAACTGGACAAGGGAACGCCAGAAAGGCGGAACAGCGTTGTGAAGTTTTACACTCAACACTCACTTTCACCGACCTTTTCGTTGAAAGCAATGTTGCTTTTCAACAAGTATTTTAAACTGCACACCAGACATTTGGTGCTGACATTGTCACACATCTTTATACCTGGGCTCTACCTCTCCACCAAACCCACTGCCATTCTTCCCTCCCTCCTCCCGCCTCCCTTACCGACTGCTTCTCTAAACTGCAACCCTGGTTCTCATTCAACTTTCTACAACTCAACAGTGATAAAACGGAAACCCTACTCATAGGTACCACATCCATGCTAGCCAAAATTGACAGTTTTTCCATTACACTTGATAATTCCTCTGTTTCCCCCTCCCCTCACGTTAAGGGTCTCGGTGTCATCCTTGACAGGACACTCTCTTTCCAATCACAGGCAAAAACAACATCGCCCGGTCTGCATACTTTCACTTACGAAACATCCATCGCCTCCGTCCGTTCCTCAAGCCCCACACTGCTGCTGACCTTATTCATAGCCTCGTCACGTCCCGCCTGGATGAGTGCAACTCTCTCCTGTTTGGTCTCCCTGACAAATCAGTACAAAAACTGCAGCTCCCTGTTCAATACCGCATCCGATATGAACTACTGATCTGCACCTTCAAGGCCATTAATAACCTTTCCTATCTTGCCAACCTCTTTTCACCAGGCTATAACCTCCCACTCTCCCAGGTCTTCGTCACCATCCCTTCTGCCTGTCCGTCCACTGTGGGGGGAAAGGGCCTTCAACTGCTCTGCCCCCTTATTGTTATTATGATTATTATTATTATTATTATTATCTGATATTGAGATGCTGCGTGACTGTCAACACAGTTGTATCAGTATCTCTGCTGTGTCCCGTGATTCTGGTGTGGGTATTTTGCTGGATCTCTGTGCAAAAGAGAGTACTGTGCTCAAACCTCACTTCCACCCATCATCAGAGATGAGTTCCAATCAAAGCATTTGAAACAGCCAACACAAAGTGGAAATCCTCTACATCGAGACTTCACCATTTGCCTGAAACAATGAAAGTTTATTCTGGAGCAACATTGCTGTCATCACTTCCCCTTTGTCCCAAATCACTGCTTTCACTTTTGGGAAACATACAAAAATGCAAACTCAGCATACTCAAATGCGGTTCTCTCATTTCCTCCAAGACTGACTTACACCAGTGGAATTTGGTTGGAAAAGTGAGCATTTACTTAGTGGTTAGAGACGCTGTATTTTAATGGTCTACAGAAGCAGGAAAACATTCTACCTATGCAGTAAAAAAAATGATGAACGACCTCTGTAAGATGAGATTTACAGCAGATGTACGGTTAACAGTACGTTTCAGTGATTCTACTGTGTAAAACATTCTCTTGGCTCTGTATTTACGCCTGTCACATCTGCCATTTACCTTAAAGTTCCTCATGGAGTCTATTGGCTAACAGGAATCTCCAACGCCATTGTGGGAAGTCATCCCTGTGAAACGTGGCGTTAGCTGGGCAAGTGGTGGTGGAACCCGAATGTAATCGCACAGTCGTCACACCTGCTGGGTGACTGTAAGCATCACCCAAAGCATCTGAGTAAGCAGACCAGCCTCCACATAGGTACTCCACAGTTTTATTCAGAATCTCTGTGGCATGGTGTTGGGCAATGTGTGGAATGGAGGCCGTCACAGTGGGATGGAAACGTGCTAGCTGAGAAGATATCTTGAGTTGTGGCTACTCACCCTCCAGATTCTGATTTTCTAAAACTGCATGATTTGCTTCTTGATGAGTTTTTGGCACGTCCCAGGAACATTGCCAAAAAGCGCGCACCCTCACAATAACAATGAAGTAGATGTCAATGACTCAAAAAGCCACACCAAATCTCTGATATTGAATTAGATCGCCCGGTAAACAATATCTGCTTTAATTCTTCCCATATTTTGTCTCACAAAAAGCAGACAATATTTTATCTTCCTGATCCAGGTGTAGAATTACAATCACACTTTCTGTTTCGTATCTCACTGTCTTTGTGCTCTGAACCCCCGAGCCAAGTAGCAATGTCCTGGAACCTTGGGAAAAGACTGCTAAATTAAAGTTTAAAGCCCTGATAGGCTCTTTGCTCCTCTCAGTGCTGTCAGTCAACCGGCTGAGGTCACCGGGTTCAGATGGCATTCCGCAGCATCATTTTTTACAGCACTGGCTACTGCCACCGTTCTCAGGGCATCATAAATAGCCACTCGTATGTTCACGTCAGACATGAAACAAACACACTTTAAACCAGCTAATTCTGATAGTTTTGTATGATAGTATAGCAACGTGTTTGGACAATTACAGCATGTTCAAACTCTCTTTTGGAGGAAATGACTCTTTTTTGTTCCTGCTTAGTCTGTACATTTGGCTTTGGATGCATGTTAACCAACGGATCGGTTTGTTTCCACTTTGAATGCAGAGAGAAGTTGATGATAAATACCTGATTACTGGTTTCTGGATTTAGAAATTGGATTTGGATTGCAGACTACCGCTACCGTTACTCGGCCAATCATGAAACACTGCGGTATACTTTGCTTAATTGTCTGCTCCAGCCCACCTGTTCTGCTTAAGTGCCTCATCATCCTGTTGCACACGAACTGTTTTCAAGGGCGTTTCCTCCAACAAACCCATGTGAGTTAACCTAAATTGGACATTCATTATCTCATCGTTACATTGTGCTCACCGGTGCTGTCGTCGAAGGAACTCCATCCACCACTTGGGCCCCACTGCCATTGAACACTCCCTGACAATAAAAGTTTCAAGCTTTGTGCTTTTGACTCCAAACTGGTAGAATGACACATTTCTAAAAATAATGGATTTGGAAACTTATTGATGGTGTTGTGGTTCATTTGACTTATGCACAGGCAGTGGTGGCTCTGTTCCAGATCAGTGGGAGACTAAAAAGGAGCATGAATTGTTGTTCACCTATATATGTGCCCTGTGAGCGACCAGTCCAGGGTGCCTGAAATCAACTGACATAGGCTCCGGCTCCCTGTGACCCTATGCAGAAAAAGCTTTGTAGAGAATGAATGAGTGGATAGATTTCAAGCCCTCAGCCAAACACTATTAGCCATAGCTCTTTGAAACTGTGTTTTTGTGGCTGTTTTCAGCACTTCGTGTTTTTTCAATGTGTTTTGACAGAAGTCATTTTTGAGTGTCACTGCAAAGGTGGACTGGCCTCATGTTGAAATTATCCAGCTCAAATCTACAAGCCCAATTCCAATGAAGTTGGGACGTTGTGTTAAACAGAAATAAAAACAGAATACAATGATTTGCGAATTATGTTCAACCTATATTTCATTGAATACACTACAAAGACAAGATATTTCATGTTCAAACTGATCAACTTGATTGTTTTTAGCAAATAATCATGAACTTAGAATTTTATGGCTTCCAAAAAAGATGGCACAGGGTCACGTTTACCACTGTGTTCCATCACCTTTTCTTTCAACAACATTCAATAACTGTTGAATTGTTTGAACTGAGGACACTAATTGTTGAAGCTTTGTAGGTGGAATTATTTCCTATTCTTGCTTGCATCAACAGTCCGGGGTTTCCGTTGTCGTATTTTACGCTTCATAATGTGCCACACATTTTCAATGGGAGACAGGTCTGGACTGCAGGCAGGCCAGTCTAGTCCCCGCACTCTTTTACTACGAAGCCACGTTGTTGTAACACGTGCAGAATGTGGTTTGGCATTGTCTTGCTGAAATAAGCAGGGGCGTCCGTGAAAAAGACGTTGCTTGGATGGCAGCATATGTTTGTCCAAAACCTGTATGTAGCTTTCAGCATTAATGGTGCCTTCACAGATGTGTAAGTGACCCATGCCATTGGCACTAACACAGCCCCATACCATCACAGATGCTGGCTTTTGATCTTTACATCCATAACAGTCCGGATGGTTCTTTTCCTCTTTGGCCCGGAGGACACGATGTCCCCAATTTCCAAAAACAATTTGAAATGTGGACTCGTCGGACCACGGAACACTTTTCCACTTTGCATCAGTCCATCTTAGATGAACTCGGGCCCAGAGAAGCCGGCGGCGTTTCTGGGTGTTGTTGATAAATGGCTTTTGCTTTGCATTGTAGAGTTTCAAGTTGCACTTACGGATGTAGCGCCGAACTGTATTTACTGACATTGGTTTTCTGAAGTGTCCCTGAGCCCGACTATGAATATGACAGTGGGGCCCACATTAAAGATCTCTATTTCTTAGTTCTCTTAAACACTGTCAACAGGCCCAGATGAACACCAGAAAGAGGAATTCTGAATTAGTACAATTGAAAAACATTTCATTCAACATCTGTTGCAAAGAAAGACATTTTTTGATGTCAATAAATAAAGTGCTTCATAATACAAGTATTTTAAGCCACCGAAAAGGCAATGGGTAATGTAGTGGCGGATCAAGCGAAAACAGATTTCATGAACATGTACAAGACTACGAGTTACCAAAAGCAATCAATTGATGGTAAATTATAACACCCATATGAACAGTAACTGCTGAGGAATAATATAGATTTATGACATTTTGTGTCTTTCATTTTGTCTTCTTCATTTCTAAACAGCTTTTAGTGTTGTGCTGCTTTGGTGAATCAAAATGACTTTTTCATCAGATTCCGTAGTATCTATTTTTAAGAGTGCTTACTTATTCTATCATTTTTTATCAATCAATTTTCTATGATGTCGTTCCATCCTTGTCAATTATTGGATGTCAAGTACATTTGGGGCAGTTTTAATTAGAAACTGCTTGAGGAGTATTGGAGGAGAAAATGAGGAGGGCAAACAGATAAAAAGGGCAGACAAGCAGAATGATACCAACATACTCTTATCAGCAATAAAACTAGACAAGAAGTCTGTGGCACTATCTTTAATCTCTTGCTATCTTCTTTCAATCAGAGTATTATTTCCCCTTTCATTGTGAGTGCAGCTGCTTCCGGAACGGCGTAACAGATTCTTTAGGCGGAGGCCTGCTAACGTACAGTGCGAATGCATATATGGAATCACAAGGTCAAAGATCACCCATTCAGAAAAGGTCAGAGAGGAAGTCCTGTTTCATTTTAGGCTGGGGGCCACAGGGGTGGGTTGAATGCTCTCAACAGATGGCGCATAAACAGATTAGAGAGGCAAAAGTCCCTCAGTCAATCTGGACTTCCAGAAAGAATGGCTTCATTGGATGATGCAGATTTGAGGTGATCGTTGCTTTTCATTTCTGTATTTTGGCCAAAGAAAAACATTTTACATTCACCCTAAAATAAAAGTAAAGTGATGATGGATAAATTTGGCACATACGAGCCTGTAACTTAATCATATTATTGGGAATTTCATACATCATTTCATTTTCAAGGCATTCTCTTTTAAGGTACAATGGGTAAATATCCCTTGTCAGTGTAAAAATAATGGCTGACTGCATCAAATCACTTCACTCTCCTCTCTCTCCCTTACCTGTGAGTAATAGACTGGTGTTTAAATTGTGTTCATGTAAATGGATAAGGTGATGTGTGATGACAAAAACAAACACAATGTGATAGCCATATGCATATGGCGACTTGTTTTAGCTCCGTTTGGCTCACCCTCACTCACAATTTTCTACAATTCTTTCGTTAGAATTGGTTATGTGATGGGTCACTGGTGGTGTAACGGTTAATTGGCCTGACTTCTGTGCAGGCAGTGTGGGTTCAGTTCTTCTCATCCAGGGATGGTTTGATTGTGAATGTGAGTGTGAATGGTTGTCTGTTCCAATGTGCCCTACGATTGGCTGTCAACCAGTCCAAGGTGGAGACTGGCTTTTCCCCAAAGTCAATTGGAATAGGCATCGGTGCCCTGCGACCCTGAACAGGATAAGAGGTTATAGAAAATGGATTGATGGAGGTTATGTGATGTAAGATACTATTTCATCTTCCCCTAATCTGTCGATGTTGCATTAGTCTGCATTTGTCTTGATATGACCGTTTGACTTCATAACAGTATTGCTGCATTTTGAAAGCTATTGCTTCGCCAAACTTGTTTGAGTTTTTTATTGACTCTTTTTTGTTTTAGCGCTCATGTCTTGACACACTCAGCATTACCTTTCGTTGGCTCGGGTCCACCATCTGCTTTGAATCGCAAACGTTTTGCGACTGTCTCAAGGAGAGACTCGGGTCTCATCTGGATCTAATATGAGATAAGAGCAAGCTGAGCCATCCTGAAAGTGCCTGAGGGCTTCATGGCATTAGTGATCAGCGATCAGATGGCAGGGTAATTTTACAACAATCAGTACTGTGGCAGGTCGTATTCAGTTGCCCATGTGATAACTGCAGGCGCATACAACTTTGCTGTATATGTCTCTGCATCGTATATTAATTCCACATATATTCGATTCATAGAGACAACAGCATGAATGACTAAAGGCCTCCAAGTCCATTCACCTCCGTGCTATCTGTGCAGAGAAAATCTATTTTTCACTGGCTTCAGCTTTAATCACAAGGTAATCACAAAAGAGGAGCTCCTTTATGAGTGAAATGTGAAACTAATCACTTGGGAAAATGCATCTCGATGTGTTAACAATACCCTGCTGCATGAGTCCGTTGATTAATGACCCATAGATTAAAGCCCCTTCTCAGTCGTTCCCAAAAGCATCTCACCCAGGAGCAAGGTGCGGTACCCCACTCTATGACTGGCACTGGGCCAGCGAGACCTATCTGACACTGTCAGGTCCGTCGTCACATTATATCAGAGGAATCCACTTTCTCATGTCGTATTTCAGAAAATCGGGGAATATGGTATACTGTACACCATGTATAGGCCACAACCTCAAACCATTCCATACCTTGATAAGCTCTGAGAGGATTTGCTTTGTTTTCCGTTTTACTGAATCGTTAAATGGTTACGTAACAGATAAAAATGGCCTCTAGGCTTACGTGCCCTTTTCCACTGCACGGTTTCTCTGCAATTAAATACGGCTCGATTCACTATTGGCGCTTTTCCATTGGCAAAACCAAACACGACCAGGTACGACATCCACTACCTGCTTAGCGGGCACTTCAAGTGCACAGAGAGGATACTACAAAGGTGACTTAAACCAGTGCGAGATGCTCATTGGTTGATCAGATCTGTTATTGCTGCGTCATTGTTGAGAAAACGTGAAATTAAAATGAAGTGACGCTCCACAATCTCCACTTTGCTGCTGCAGTCTGTTTGCGTGCTGACGTCTGGCTCCTGTTATCGAAATGAGTCTCCTTCTTGTAAGATGGAAGTAAAGGAAAGCCTCGTTCTCCTTCGTTGTTGTTGCCTGTTAGTTTCTCAACTCGACTGATACGCTCAACGCAGCATTGTTTCGAAGTAAAAAACCGCTTTGAGTGGAATTGCAGCAACAGATCCACATGGAGAAATGATATTAGGATGGATATTGCAGAAATTCCACTGTGTGACATGCCGGATGGTCAGAGGTAGGGCAACTTCACTGCCGTTATGGATGGAGGAGGAAAGTATTCCTGTTCGGTCAAAGGGCAAACGCTTCACTTCCTGCTTTCTGGAACATTTAGGGAGGGGACAGGAAGTGACACTGGTTACATATCTGCCCATATCGTCCCCTCCTCTTGGCTCTTCCTCTCTTAAAAATTGGAAAATGAGCTCAAAGACCTAAGTAAATTTAAAGGTCCCATGACATCAACATTTATTTCTACTGTTTTATGCATAACATAGGCTAAAATGAGTCTGTGACATGGTTTGTATTTGACAGCTATGCTGTTTGTTGATTGAATGCAAAAGGCAATAAACAGCAAAATGACCGGATCACATTTCTGTGTGCTTGTGACGTAGATAGTTACTAATTTCAAGTACCTCCCCACAGCAACAACAGAGTGCTGAACAACAGCACTCTGAGTCTCAGCCTCTGCAAAGCTTTAGATACACTAGGGGTGTTCGATCTTTAAGATGGGAAAAGGTCCGATGTCAGCAAAAGAACGAGTATCGGATCGGATTGGATTGGATCTCAAATCTCCTAATCGAGCAGTGCATTCCGTGTAACGCGCCAGCACTTTTATCCAGGAGCGCCCGGACGGCATGCAGAGCATACGTGATCACAACAACAGAATGCTAAGGTGCTAACATAGTAGCAAGCAAGAAGTAAGAGTGAATGTTGTTTAAACTCGCATAACCCAAGAAATAACATATTGAATGTTGAAATACATCACAGACTTTGTTTCTTACTTTGCTTCTGTTCAGACAAATCAAGCTAACGAAAATTAGCATCGAACTCGCGGCACTTATCTCTCTCAAAGATTTTTTTATATAGGTACACAAATGCTGTATAACCACATACAAACAGGCCATATAACAATACTCTCGAACATATAGTCTTCAAATTTTGTGAAAAACGAGTTATAATAACAGTTGATCGTGACTTCTACTTACTTACTGACTTTGTTACCCCAAGTGTGTATCTCATTGCGTGTATCACACTGCCCCTCAAAGGCCAAGATGTGCACAGCAGGACCAGCGATTGTCAATAAAACTAAAACCCAGTTGCATCAAGAAGTTCCAAAGTGTACTGCCGCGCTTGTGGAGAATGCAAATGATTTTTGCACCATAGACTGACAGTTAAAAAAAACAGAAAAACTTGAATTGTTATTTTCCACTTTCAAAGTACAATTTGTATTTCTTATTTTTTGAGATTATTTTTCATGGTTTTCCAGTGTCTATTTTATTTAATCTCTTCAAATCTAGAACAAGCTTGTGTGTAAGTTAAGCAGTGGTTATGTTACAATTGAAATATAGATTTGTGTTATTGGTTTTATTGAATTTCTTTATTTAATTTCAATCTATTTTATATCATTGTCGTACATTCTTACTTTTAAAGCTACTTTATGTAATAAAGGGTTCAGTTTTTCTCATACTACTGTTGCTGATTATTGTTCTCTGTTTGAGGAATATGGCTTCATCAAGCCTTTTCTAACATTCCATACTAGAAAATAAATAAAGTATGATATCAGATGGGAACGATATCGGTATTAGCCAAAATTCAATTTTGCAATATCGGTATCGGATCGGAGGTGAAAAAATTGGATTGGGACGTCCCTAACAAATACAGTCTATAAAGTATACATATTTTGTGTTTTACAGCAATTTCTAATTTACAATGTAACTGTGGATGAAATAGCAAAGCTTGCGGTCTTTGTGGCCAAAATGTGTACAAGTGATGAAGGAAGGTCACATGCCGGTTATGTTCAGGACCAGCCTCCTCTCTTTTGCTTTCACCCACGTCCTCTTTCAGCTCACGTTCCCTATTAGTGGGCCAACACTTCAATGCTCGGTGAATTGAGCATTTGCAATGAAGGATCCCAGCACAACGTCCCTATGAATGCTTGGCCACCACAAGACGCCATGACATTGTCAAGGACCAGTCAGAGCAAAGTTGTTTTCCATATTTCAATTCAGAATAATAGGGATCCACGCATCCTATCCATCACAAAGCTTATGCAGCTATCAAATATGAATGAGAAATCCAGCCATTTCAATTGCCAGGTGTAAAAAACCAACGCGAATAGCTTGAAAAAGTGCATCCTGTGCATTTTCAACCCAAATTATCTCACAAATCCGATAAAAGGACATTGAAGATGAGCCATCCACTCTCTTAACCACTTACCCTCACAAGGGTTGCGGGTGTGCTGGAGGCTATCCCAGCTGACTCCGGGCGAGAGGCAGGGTACACCCTGAACTGGTCGCCAGCTAATTGCAGAGCACATATAAACAAACAAACATTTGCACTCACTTGAACACCTACAGACAATTTAGAGTCTTCAATTCACCTACCATGGATGTTTTTGGAATGTGGGAGGGAACCAGAGTACCCAGAGAAAACCCACGCAGGCACATTGGGAATATGCAGGCTCCACACAGGAAGTCGGATTTCAACCCGGGACCTCAGAACTGTGAGGCGGATGTGCTAACCAGTTTAGAGGCTTGTTGGGAGGATCCTCTTTCCGTCTTTGCCTCCCAGCAGCATTCCCCACCAGTGAGGTCTTACCATAGGGTCTCCCGGTGCCATCCAATCCCAAGGGAGCTGCTGCGGATGGAGTTGATTTACTGGTGGCCCCTTTGTTTGTTTTCCCTACCCCTGCTGTTGGTTCAGTTAAGCAGCCTGCTTACCTACTTTTGCTGCTAAGGGGGGGGGGGGGGTGCATGTAAAAATGGGTGTACATTTCACGTGACTCCCACCAATGGGAAATGGCAGGGGCATATGTGACCTACTGCAATAAATGTGTCTGTCACAGTGGGAGTTGAGTTTTATTTGAACAGCCTGTTATAATAACAGATCCATGGAGTAACTGTCAAATTGGATTTAGCTGACACACCTGGCTCACATCCTCTCAGTAGACCCGCAGCGCTGCCCGTGTCTGCCAGTGTCCATTAAACGCGCTAATGTCATCATTTGACACATGCTGCCCTAAAAATGTTTCCTACACAGGTGGGCAGGTGGTCTTACTCACACATACAGTACACACATGCAGATGGACTCTTATACACAATGATATGATTAAAAGCACTCTGTCTGGTAAATGTGCACGTACTCTGGAATAAACACATTCACTCAGTCATTAGCCAGTGTTCATCTAATTACATCTCCATCGCCAGAGGGGAGGGCCTGCGAGGTCACTCACACGGCTGTCACTGGATTGCAAAGGTTGTAGAAACACTTGTCACGGAGATAGATTAAGCGGCCTGCATCTACCACCTGAGAGGCAGAGGAAAGTCCTACCCGTTCGGTCGGGATGCGCAAAACCAACAGGCGTTGTTCCTAAACGTGCCTTGGTCAAGGACACATCGACAATTGTCAGGATGTGACTCGCATCTCTTAAACAACTTGTTGCAGTTTAGTATTTTGTACAGTGTGCAAACTAAATGGCATACTGGATACAAAAAAAAAAATAGCAGGAGAGAGTCTAAATAGTAAACCAAAATAGACCTACAAAAAAGTACACTGAAGAAACTATAGGCCAGATAGACCGTAACATCTCTCTATAGCACCGTGTAGTTCAGATCAGTATATCGTAGTTAACCTACAATGTTGGGGAAATTACTTCGGAAATGCAGTTATGATTACGATTACAAATGACCCTGTAGAAAATGTAATAGTAGTGTAAGTATTTCAATTACTTTCTCAAAATAATATGACTAATTACATGTGATTGCATTTTGAGTACTTTTCTTAATTTTAAATGAATAGATAAATGAATGTTCCATTCAAAGTTTCACATGATGAAAATGAAACTGTTTAAAAGTCATTGGGCCTCATTCCCTAACCGCGCTTCCACACAGATTTGTGCTGAAAATCGTGCGCACGCAGCTTTGATACACAAGTTGTCAAACGACCGTCAAAAAGATCAGAGGCACGTGACATGTCGCCGTTTATAGATTTTCTGTGACTTCCAATGTTAATTTCATGACAAATGCCTCTTTGTTGTGCTATATATATTCCAATGTAACATTTACTCATTAAATTGTTTTATAGGTTGTTGGTGCCACATCCTGCAATTGAACTTTGAAATGAATGAATTACGAATGATTAACATGACTATTATATGTTGTCGGTTTCTGTGTACATGACGTTGTGTTACCGACTTGCGAGCTGTGTTAAAAATACCTGAACCTTACATCACGCTCTCCTTTAAGAATGGGCAGCCCAAAACGATAGCCCAATGACGATAAAAGATGGGATAAGAGGGTATGGTAATACGTCGTGGAGTGTTGCCGGTGTTTGACTGAGATACAGTATGGGGGGAAAATGTGGCATAGTGAGAGACAAAATGGATCTTGTAGTCTGATCCAGGCATTACCTTTTCAAAGTCTCAGACAAACTTATAGCTTGCACCACAAGGTGGCGCTTCAAGATCATATTTGGAAAAATAGGTCATGTTTGTGACTACAGCACATGACCAGAGAGAGCCAATCAGAAGTGTCACCTTTAGAAGGAGGAGGTGATATGAAAGAAAATCGGAGCTTTTTGGGGCTATTTTTCAAATGTAACTAAAGTTGGAATCATGAAAATTTCCAAAACCAACTGTAAGTTAACTACTCATTTTCTCCCAGTAATATAATGGATTACAATTACGTAATGTCGTTACATAACTAGGTACACTCCTGAGGTTAATCCATGTGGTTTTTATGCACCCTATATTATTATACACAATATTTTAAAATATATTTGACCAAACTACATTTCTGATCATTGTAACTTTACATGTCATTGTTACAACTACGGTATCGTCAAAAACAAAACAAAAGATTACCGTCCTGATTTTCACTGTGCATGCTCGAAGTAGTTTCGTTTCTTTCTTCATATGCAACAATTTTAAGTGTTACAAGATGTTCACAAAATCAATACTTGATCATTTGAAGGGGAAAATGTAACTCTAAAGTATATACAGTTTACATTTGAATGATACAATTTACCCACTTCAGCCATGATGGGATGTGATGCATCAATCAATCCTTCTTCCCCTTTGCACCAAATTTAGCAACCACCTCTGTCTCACCCCGTGAGTGACGCATGTGCAACAGCGTACCATCTGATACATTCTGACAGCAGGTCTATTTGCCTGCCGCCTTTCTTTTTTTTTTCTATCTCCTTTTCCATTTAAAATCCAGTTTTGGGATCAACTTTAGGGACAATGATTGTTATTTTGCAAGAATATTTAACTTATCACATACACTGATTGGTTCGCCTTTTTATAATCGTGATGTCCATACTGATGCTATCAAATGTGTATTTATTATTATGTTTTATTATTTATTTACCCGCTCATCCATTTCATATTCCACTTTTGCTCATTAAGGTCGCAGATGAGCTGGAGCCTACCTCCACTGACTTTGCGCAAGAGGCAGCGTACATCCTGGACCAGTCGGCAGCCGATCGCCAGACAAACTACGACTCACACTCACATTCACACCTATGGGCAATGTAACCTAGGATGCATGTTTTGGGGATGTGGGAGGAAGCCGCAGTACCCACAGAAAACCCACCCAAGCACAGGGACGGCCCGAGGTGAGTCTGTGAGGCAGATGAGCTAACTACAATTTCACTGTGCTGTCCTTCATCCATCCATCCATTTTCTGAGCCATTTTCTCCTCATTGGGGTCGCGGGCGTGCTGGAGCCTATCCCAGCTATCTTCGGGCAGGAGGCGGGGTACACCCTGAACTGGTTGTCAGCCAATCGCGGGGCACATACATACAAACAAACAACCATTCACACTCACATTCACACCAACGGGCAATTTAGCGTTGTCAATAAACCTACCGTGCGTGTTTTTGGGATGTGGGAGGAAACCGGAGTACCCGGAGAAAACCCACGCAGGCACGGGGAGAACATGCAAACTCCACACAGGCGGGGCCGGGGATTGAACCCTTCCTTTCCTTTGGGCTTGTCCCGTTAGGGGTTCCCACAGCGCGTCATCCTTTTCCATGAGAGCCTATCTCCTGCATCCTCCTCTCGAACACCAACTGCCTTCATGTCTTCCCTCACGACATCCATCAACCTTCTCTTTGGTCTTCCTCTAGCTCTCTTGCCTGGCAGCTCCATCCTCATCATCCTGCTACCAATCTACTCAGTATCTCTCCTCTGGACGTGTCCAAACCATCAAAGTCTGCTCTCTCTAACTTTGTCTCCAAAACATCAAACCTTGGCTGTCCCTCAGGTGAGCTCATTTCTAATCATATCCCACCTGGTCAATCCTGGAGAGAACCTCAACATCTTCAGCAGCTCTACACATCACCCTTGTTCTTAGAAATGGGCACCAGCACACTTTTCCTCCATTCCTCAGGCATCTTCTCAACTGCTAGAATTCTGTTGAACAAGCTGGTCAAAAACTCCACAGCCACCTCTCCTAGATGCTTCCGTACCTCCACAGGAATGTCATCAGGACCCACTGCCTTTCCATTTTTCATCCTCTTTAATGCCTTTCTAATGCCACGACCGATCCGGTATGGAATTCTTTAGATGAACGCTCATATTTGTTTGGCAAAGTTTTAAGCCGAATGCCCTCTGCATGTATCCGGGCTTGGGACCGGCCTACAGTTTGCACTGGCTTGTGCCCCCCATAGGGCTGCATTGCTCTTAATGACTGTGATTATTTCCACATTAACAGAAGTGACACATCAGACAATCTGTAACCCAAAAACATTTTCTAACTTTGAACTTTTTAACTTGGAACATGAAGGTAAAACTGCAGTGAAGCCGCAGACCTAAGGGTATTTAGATTAAAAAAAAACGAAAAACAAAGACTGTGATTCCCTAATGGCACACAACACATTTATATGGGCCACGGATGGTCAAACGAGCTGCTGCCATAGAGCTGTGCTCAAAGGACCTTCTATTACTGATGCATGAGTTATTTCTAAAAGAACACTTGGAAAAAATGCCAAAAATGAAAACCTTTCCCCTGCTCAGTGGAGTGAACGCAATACAGTTGCACTGAAGCGTGATGTAAACTTGTCTTTTTGGGGGCAGGGGTGGTCGATTCGCTGGGTGAAACACGGGAAGTGGAGGTTGGCCGTAACCCAGTCAGCTGTGAGTAAATGTTGCAACATGCGCTGACTGTACACACCTGAATCCAAACATACTACGTTCAAAGGAACATGTTTAGTATGCTGATACATGTGAGGTAATCATGTATAAACATAATGCACATAAAGACCAGCGTATGTTATATAAATTAAGACCATTTTATCTCTCTTGGCTTCGTTGATTCATTACCTAATCCCTAGATCAGACGACAGGATTTTGATTGGCCCGATTAGCTATTGAGGGCAATTTCCCAAATCGGGCCTAGCATATTTTGTTGGGAACGACAAAACCTCTTGTAGTGTGACATAATCCACGACCAATGATTTGGCCCTACGATAAGGCCTATGACGATCAAAATGAAAAGTCTAACATGTTTGGTTTTTTTGGGATATCTTCCTTGACATATGAACAACATCTCTCTGACAGCGCACCTTGACGTCGACCAATAGGATTGCGTATTGTGACCGGCGCATCACCTCCCATGCTCGGCGTTGTCGACATACTTGGTTGCCGTTTATTTATTTACATTTATTAACACGCAGAAATCAATGTTTACCGAAGCTTCAGAACATGGTTCGACAGAACGTCGGCATTTTTACATGCAAATATTAAAGTGCTAGCACTAGTTTGCTAGGTTACATAACGTTTTGTTACCTGCTTGAGAGCAGTATCGTATTAAAAGTATGTGAACATCCCTCAAGCAATCCTTGAAGGAATGTCCTCTACTGAGCACTGGTGACGACCACCACACGTTCTCCCTCATTTTGTTCATTTTTTTCCCCCACACAATAAATTGGCGCAGTCCATTGTTGTTGGGTGGCCATGGTAACGGGTATATCGAGTCGTATTGACCGGTGACATGTTTTTTGGTTCCGCCTCTCCGACAGTGTTGGATCTGACAAGATAAAGTCCAGTGATCGTAGAAGACGGGATACAGTGGTAACGCAATGTAGTTTTGCCATTGTCTGAACGAAATACAACAAGATTTTCTGGCAATAGTCTGACATAGTGCAATCGTGAAAGAGCAAATTTGTCTTGTAGGCATTCATAAATTCATAATATAGATAAACCTTTTTTACTTTGTGGCTTCCTGAGGACATTTGAGGTCATACCTCCCTCCAGTGGTTTGCATTACTGGTGGCATCATCACAAAGGCCGAAAGAGAAGAAAGACAAAGACAAAGACACTGGCTCAAAGAAGCATGCTAGTTTGTGTTTTAGACATGAACAGATCACGTTGACATTTGTATTTTGGTTTTAAGATGCAAGTGGATAAACATGGACAAAGTCCAAAACGAACTGCCGCCGTTGTCTCCCACCCATCTGATGTTGCTTAATATGTGGCTTCGGGACGCAATGGACAGTATCTGCAGTTTTAACTCCTCTTTTCTTTCTGCTCCAAGGTTGCCGCTCCGCTTGATGAGGCATTTTTTGAAGTCCAGGCTCCTTGATGAAAGACAAGGTGATGGGAGAGCAGGGGGAGGAGGAAGAGAGGATGTACGTGAAAAGGGAATATGATGATCTTGTTTATTGGCTGAGGAGGAGACAGAAATGACAAAAGCAAAAGGAGAAGCACAGCAGCGCTGGTGTCAGATGTTACAAATCCCTGCAAGGAGGAGAAAGATGACAAGAGACAAAAGCTTTGTGATGTTAAGATTGAACTCATCTGTTAGAAGAGAAGCTAAAAATGGAGAAATTGGTCTCTAAAATATGAAAAGCTCTTGGCTGATGCTCGGGGTTGGTTTAAGATTCTTTGCGTTATTGATGAGCCTGTCAGGCCAACTCTTCATCAGGTTGTGGGAAGCCTGTGGGTGGAGAGATGAAGAGGAGAAGTGAAGAGAAATGCAAAGAGGCAGTCTATGGGTGAAAGGATGGGTTCGACTGAAGGTCTACAGAGTGTGGAAGCAGTTTCCTGAATAATAGTGAATAATGAACAGAGACAGAAGTGGAGGAAGAAGATGGGAATAGAGTTGAAGGACTTCAAAGCAAAGCCCCGATGTCATGGCTAATCATCGTACCGTCAAGAATGTCCATACTTGAGACATTCATTCAGCCATGTAACACGAGATGTACTGTCGACAAGTATAAGTCCAGTAAATAGGTATTTTGACGTCTGGCAAGTACAATGGCGGAGAGTGAAAAGTCAAGATATGGCATTGCAGCCATAATAGCTTCCAATCTTCTGGGAAGACTTTCTACAATATAGAAGAAGGAGCAACCCCTCATTCATTGTTTAACACATTTAGGGGGTGTCACTGACAGTGTTTATGTCATGGTATTGAATTCATCAATGTTTCTGCGCACGTAATTCATTTGAAGTAACTTATTTATCAGTACGAGCTGACTGTGCAGAACCTGATTGTTTTTTCATCTGTGTGCTTACTTGGGCCAAGATGGACAGAGTGACTGCAGAGACAACTGAGTCATCCCATCTGCCAGTTGGCCAAGAGGAGCAGCAGTCCGCCAGTCTGCCTGTCTCTTTCAAACATGACCGTGATTATTTCTCTTGGCACAATCGACTTGTGTGGCTTTCAAATGCCCAACATCTGACCTATATTCTGTTGCGATTTTGCTTTTTTCAACCCCGAGCCCTCCTGTCATTTTCTTCCCCCTGTTCGTCCTCTTCTTTTAGTTGATATTTAGGTCAGGAAGGGGACCACATTTTTATTCTGAGGCTGAGAGCTTACTGTCCACTCGCTGTCCAACCCCTGATATGTAATTGAAAACACACAGATGGATTAGCTGGAGAGAGATCAATGCAAGTGGTCAGTGGATTTGGAACCTCTACACAGTAGGGAGAGGAAGAGGGGTGGATGATGGACAGTTCCAGGGATTTAGACTCGCTCTTGATCAGCTGGAGTATGTTGAATCCAATATTAAATTCGCCATGTGCCCAGACAATGACATGCAAGCACATGGACCACAGAGGGTGTAAAAGTGCATACAAATGTGCATCATGCATTCATTTACATTTTGCACATAAATCGAACCCGTTCTGTGTGAATCATAGTAGACATAATGACTAATAATCAGATGTACACTTGCGACCAGTGATCTTTCTCATTATCGGGTCTGTGATGTATTCCATCATGCCTCCCTTGAAGTAATTCATCGAGACTACAGTGTTGATTCAGCCAGTCTGACTTTACTTCACGTTTGGTGACCTGACAGACAGTTTAGCAAATGTACTTCCTAAAGCAAGGGTCTGCAACCCGCGGCTCCAGAGCCGCATGCAGTTCTTTCATCCTTGTGCTGTGGCCCTCTGTGGCTTTGGGGAAACGAAGGGGACATCTAGCCGTGATGTGTCGACACTATACACTGAGGTTCAGAAGCAAAAAAGAAATAAATCACATTAACCAGGTCAAATGTTTTTATTGCCTATACATATACAACCCCAATTCCTGTGTGTAAGCAATATCGAAACTGATGGCCCATAGAGTTCCATCATCCAAAGAGGATGGAACTCTGTACTAGCATTGAGCTGTCCCCATTATAAACTGTCAGAGAGGTATTCATCTAAATTGGTGTAGAAGTGCTCTTTTTTCGAGTCATCTATTTAACTACCCACAAATTTGCGTGGTCCAGTCATCTTATGTCTCTTGTACAGTATGTCCTCCTCCGTGAACCGGGAACAAACAGACGTACAAACAAACACAAATGTCTGAGCTCTACTGTGTGACATTACAGTTATCGTTGTACTGAATGTTTTCCAGTTTTTTTTTTCCTCATTTCCATTGGCTCAAATCCTTTAAGACAGACTAGCTTTTGTTATTTCTAGTCATCTTTACTTTTATGATGTTTCTCTTGCTGTTTCTAGCTTGTCTTTCGCAGTCAAGGTCAGCCACTTGTAATATGTTGCTCAGTGCTTCAGTTTGCTTCGGAGATGATCGCTAAAGCGCTGACAACATGACCTTCTCCCTGACTGATATTGGTCAAGTGGGCTGTTTCTATTAATGAGCGCATCAGTGTGACACTGGGCTTAAAGTCGCGTATATGTTGAAATGTTAAATGTAGTGCTTAATACGGTGGTGGCAGGAATACATTCTGTCTTCCTGAAGTGCATAAGTAGCATAAAATACATTGTAGCAAAGGGGATGGAGAAGGCAGTCGGACAGGAGCTCTAGAGAGATGATGAGGAAAGAAGAGGAATACAAATAGGAGGTGCGCGGTGGGTTTCACCAGGAGGAAGGAGGAAGGAGAGGGGGAGAAGACAAGATCAAAGAAGCCAGATGAGAGAAAGGGAGTAAGGGTGGAAATATAGATAGCGGAGAAGACAAAGAAGAGTGGAAGAGTGGAAGAGCGGTTTAGAAAGACAACGATGTACTGAGCGAATCAGCCGTCTTGCCAGCGCTTCTGTGACCTAGATTCTCTGCTTCTCCCTGAATCCCTCTCTCATGAATGTTTGATTAGGCCTCCAACAAGAGCTGTGTTTACACTTTTTTAAATTACTACTCATCTGCAGAGGGGAGGGGAAATCAAAGCCATTCAGCGTGGCAGGAAAATGGGAGAAGAATTGATTTGAGGTGAATCGCTCAAAGGGCCAAACTGGGCTGCACACGCACACAGACACACACACAAACACAAAAACACACACAGTCCTCATCATCAATCAATCAAGTTTATTTATAGAGCACTTTTCATACAACAGATAGTAACACAAAGTGCTTTCAACAATAAAAGTCAAGGTTAACGGCCTGACAGACACGCACACACACATACATAGAATCAGGAAACACTTGAGTAAAAGGTGTTCAAAACAGATGCATTAAAAACAATTGGAATTGCAAATGTTTACCATCTAAAACAATAAATACGAAAATACTTAGCAAAAGTACAAAGAAGGAAAATAGAAACAACCATACAACAAAATATATAAATGAACTGACCTAAAGCGGGCATAAACATTGATTTGAATTATAAAAGGGGAAAATAAATAGGTAAAATATTATGAAACATAAGTATGTTCAATTAGTAGGCAAAAAGGTCAAGCTTGAGTTTCTGTTTTGGGCCCCCCTGAGCAGTCGTCTGACTGAGCCACTTTGCCATCCGTACTCTAACTCTGGCAAATTCTCAGCATCCCCGAACCTTGGCTCGGCACACCTTGGAACATCAACCATCACCATGGTCACAGATAAACCTCTGTCTGTGTTGCTATGGTAACCATTCTGGGAAGTGAAACCCGTGACAGCCACGAGGAGCGCGATAGAGAGGAGCCATAAACTTAAGACAACAAAATGGCGCCGAGATTAAACAAACTCCTGCTATCACAACAAACAACAATGGATGCTGGGAAAGCACAAATGTCATTTTGCTCCTTTCTCTGTCCTCAACTCATTTTCCCCAGTGGACATATGCGCATGGGTGCATGGGTGCATAAACATAAACATGAAGGCACACATGCACACACAGCCTTTCATCCCATTCCAGTAACCAGAGAGAATTGGTTCAGCATCAGTAATCTCCGAAAAGCCCACTTTTTGGAAGCTGCTGCAAGTGGAGCAGCACAGATGAACGGCTAGTTAAAGCTAACAGCTAACAAAGTCGAACATGAATATGACATACAGCAGCACCGTGTAAGCGATGAGGCATAGGATTGTGATGCACTTCTTAATTGATGAATTTGCAGTATTTTAATTATTCAGTTAATTAACCAGGTGTTGATTTGCATCATCAACACTCGTTCCTCTGAACGAGTGTTGAGAAAGCGAGAGGGCGAGAGAGGGAGCGGGAGAGAGAGACAAACAATTTACCGCAAGGTGTTTTCTCAAGTTAGAAGTGGGCTGAAATGTCCAAGTTTAGCTAGTCACAATTTAAGAGCTACATGGCAAAGCTGTTGTTCTTCTGAGTCTCTAAAGTAAACACTGGTGCGGCTGTTTTTTTCCCCCTAAAATGAGTCACTTTGATTGGCCCACGAAGGGTTTGTGTGCAGTCATGTGACTGCCTTGTG
Organism: Phyllopteryx taeniolatus; assembly: GCF_024500385.1. Taxonomy (NCBI): domain Eukaryota; kingdom Metazoa; phylum Chordata; class Actinopteri; order Syngnathiformes; family Syngnathidae; genus Phyllopteryx; species Phyllopteryx taeniolatus. The sequence continues at coordinate 13,303,945 of NC_084514.1, forward strand.
CCGTCTGATTGGTGAACAGGGGGGCCCAAAACATGTCACTCGTGATCACGTTGGATTGGCGCAACGGCGCCCTATGCGGAAGTCGAAGATGAAGTCTAAAAATAGATCGCGCACGCACTAATGGATAAATAAAAGTGATGTCGATCATTGTAATGGAGTAAAAGTAGCAATTCTTTCTTCACACAAGTAAAAGTGTGGTTCATTCAAACTACTCTCATTCATTCATCTTCTGTACCGCCCGCTATGTTCGGGCGAGAGGCGGGGTACACCCTGAACTGGTCGCACTCACATTCACACCTATGGGCAATTTAGAGTCTATGGGCAATTAACCTAGCATGCATGTTTTTTGGGGGATGTGGGAGGAAACCGGAGTATGTATAAAAGTGTGACACAAGTGTGTGTACGTGTGTGTTTGTGTGACCTCCAGCTTAATTGCACTTTATTAAACCAGTTTATTTCTTTACATTCTGTTTTATTGAATTATATGATATTTGAATAGAACATTATTGACAGTGCAAACTATAAAATCTTGTAATAAATCTTTCCTCTCATCGACTGGCTATTTTCTTCCTGCGGTGTAATGGCCTTTTTGTTTGTCTGCTTTCTCTGAAGCATGGAACAGTGTTTTAGCCCCTTGCACCCACTTTCTCCCTCTTACACTCTGGTGGAGACTTTGTCCCCTCGTGACAGCGGTCCGGTTCGCTCCATAGACCAAATCATTAAGACAACCCGTGACACCGCAGTTGCCATGGTAACCATGTCTGGGTTTGTGTGTCCATCCTGCGAGGGGATTGGTTGCCAGGGGCGAGATGCTTTCCAATCAAACCTGTTACTGGGGTGTGTGGGACCCCTTTTATGGACAGCAGCAGAAACCGAGGGACACAGTGAGGGAGAGGGGGCGCCACCTGTTGGACAAGGCTATTATCATTTTATGATAAATGTTTGGGTTGAGTGGCGCAGACATCAGGGGCAGCAATTAAAAGAAGACAGATGCATTTTTATCGTGGAATCAGTTGAGTCATTTCCCATGGCAAAGCAGCCACAGTGTTGCCTGTGTGACTCATGTATGCTCAGAGTGAGATGTCATCATGACCACAGCGGTCAGACCACTGACGGTACTGCACAGGTGACAGCGTTGTGATAGATGAAAACGATTTATGGTGCCAAGCAGTGATTCAGTGGACTGGTGGCTCGCTAACTCGGCCATGTGTCCCGTCTGTCACTGTCAGCAGACTTGGTGTCACTAAAACACTGCACATGGCAGGGTTAATTATGTTGTCATTCGTCAATAGCGAAACCTGCAACCACATTAACCCTAACCCTAACTTTGCACCACGCTCCATGACCCTAAACAAGATCTACTCAGGAGATATTTGTTCCTAATTTACTAATGTCCATTGCTTTGGTATCTTTTTTGTCAACAGTGTCACTAGGTTTTCTGGACTGGGGGGGGGGGGGCTTAGCCGCCAGGAGATGAGCAGGATGTGAGCAAACATTGCACGCGAGCATGGATTTGACAAACAGCTAACAAATAATAAGAAATTGCTTTTCAATGTTTTTGGACTGATTTAACAAAAGTACAATACTTAATAATAATAATAATATATAATAATGATAATATATAATAATGATAATAATTATTATCCATCCATCCATTTTCTGAGCCGCTTCTCCTCATTAGGGTCGCGGGCATGCTGGAGCCTATCCCGGCCAATTGCGGGGCACCTATAAACAAACAACCATTGGCACTCACATTCACACCTACGGGCAATTTAGAGTCGTCAATTAACCTACCGTGCATGTTTTTGGGATGCGGGAGGAAACCGGAGTGCCCGGAGAAAAGCCACGCAGGCACGGGGAGAACATCGAAACTCCACACAGGCGGGGTCGGGGATTGAACCCCGGTCCTCAGAACTGTGAGGCAGGCCACCGTGCACATTATTATTATTATTAAATTAATCAATCAGACATATATCTGTTCATCTATGTATCCCAGCGACGTATAGTGTCAGGCCAAACAATTAAGGACCATATTGTCCTGTGTGTATAAGTCAGACAATGTGGGCAGTTGTCCACTTTTCTGGCTGCTCACATTCTCCCATCAAGTCACACCTCATGCCAGCTACATTCTCTGGGTGGAGCAACCTTGAAACGTGGACGTCATTGTCAAATCTGGCAGTGCACGCAAGATGCGCGCATTCCCTTGAGGACTTAAATACTTTTTCTCCTCCACCCTCCAGAGGCTTTTGTAAATCAGAATCAGAATCAGAATAAGAATCATCTTTATTTTGCCAAGTATGTCAAAAACACACAAGGAATTTGTCTCTGGTAGTTGGAGCCGCTCTAATACGACAACAGAATTGACAGAGAATACTTTTGAGACATAAAGACATTGAGAAAAACAGTCACTGAGCAATAAAAGGTTGATAGTAATCTGGTAATGCCGGTACAATTATTATTATTTTTTTTTGGGACAATTGTGCAAAAAGATGCAGAGTTCTCTAGCAATGAGAGCAGTTCGAATGACGAATAGACCAATAGTCTGGTGCAATGATCGTTGTGCAAAGGGCGCATAGACTTCAAGAAATGTATGCAGTTTAAAGTGACAAGTAGTGCGATAATCTGGGGCAATGTCGATTGTGCAAATGTTGGAGATAATACTCAAGTCGATTGCGCAAAGGGTGCAGATGCTACTCTGGCGCATGAGTGGCCAGTATCGGTCAACAACAGATATGCAAATAGTGCAGCGTGGCGCGACGACTACAGTGAGTGCACGAGTAATGTGTAATTGGCCCGAGAGAAATGTGACAACAAACTCGTGACAAAAAAATGGCAGCATGTTACAATGAAATTGTAAGTTAACTGTTTACAAAGTTAATGGCAAGAGGGAAGTAGCTGTTGGAATGTCTGCTAGTTTTAGTTTGCATTGTTCGCTAGCGCCTACCTGAGGGAAGGAGCCGGAAGAGCTGGTGACCAGGATGAGGAGGGTCCAAGATGATTTTGCATGCTCTTGTCTTAGTTCTGGCAGCATGGGTGGGTAGGAGGGTACCGACAATCTTTTCAGCAATTTTGATTGTCCCTTGCAGTCGGAGTTCGTCCTTTTTTGTAGCAGCACCAAACCAGACTGTGATGGAAGAACACAGGATTGATTCGATGACCGCTGTGTAGAACTGCCTCAACAGCTCCTGTTGGATGAAAGCATCATTGTGATCAAATAAATTATCTCAGCAAATCATAATGCAAAGCCATTATCTGAATGGCTGACACTTTGCGGTAACACATCCTGGAGGTGAAAATACATCATGGAGGCTACATGACACAGGACAAGCATTTTCAATGTAAACCCATTGATTATTTTTCCTAAGATGCTATCCAATAATGACCGACTCAATTATGAGGTCGCAGCGTACAGTATCTAGTGAAAGTGGACTTTTTGCTACATTTAATCCCAAACACAGAAATATCGAATGATGTAAACTTAATGACAATATAATGTTTAAAAGTGGCGGTGCACGGAGACACTGCGGCTATGACAAAGTAGTCGTTTCGACGTGGAAAATCAGGATGTGGAGGTCACAGTGGTAAATGGCCCTGCAGCATGTGGTTAACAACCATCATGTCCCTGACCTGCAATTCATGTTTGCTTTTTATAAATTGACACCATGACGTTTCTAAAACCAAATGTTCCTGTTGCTTTTTTTACACAGCAGCCGAGTCTCAAAACCTCATGCACAAAGATAGTAGAAATTGTCATGTAATTTGTATGAGGCTTTCAGTGTTGGAATCATCCAGTCATAGCAACCAAGTTGCAAAGTCAGATTCTATTTTTGTCTTTATCATGACACAAAAATGGTGAGCTGTCCCTGTGTATCATCTCGGTTTACGTCAAAGGAGCCCAATTGATTCAAAATGCAATTAGTTTCCAAACAGCTTTAGAATGGCGGCACGGTGATTGACTGGTTAGCGCGTCTGCCTCACAGTTCCGAGGACCGGGGTTCAATCCCCGGCCCCGGCTGTGTGGAGTTTGCATGTTCTCCCCGTGCCTGCGTGTGGCTTTTCTCCGGGCACTCCGCTTTCCTCCCACATCCCAAAAACATGTGTGCCAGGTTAATTGACAACTCTAAATTGCCCGTCGGTGCGAACGGTTGTTTGTTTGGATGTGCCCTGCGATTGGCTGGCAACCTGCCCGACGAGAGCCGGGATAGGCTCCGGCACGCCCGTGACCCGCGTGAGGAGAAGCGGCTCAGGAAATGGATGGATGGATGGACAGCTTTAGAGTAGCATTATTTGAAATTTAAAAAAAAAAAACGTCAATCATGCATGCGTTAGAAAGTGTTAAAAACATACCATGACTCATGCAAGGCTACAATAGCAGTAGCAGATGGCAGAAGAAACTCAGATGTTGGAGATTGTCTTTGGCAGAAAGCCAGGACCATGGCCTATTCTTAAATAAGAGCCAGCTATTCAGTGTGTGTGTGTGGAGGTATACTGGGCAAAGACACTGGAGCTGTAAATACCCAGAGCATGGGCAGAAGTCTTCGATGCTACTTTTTGATCATATAATCAATCTCGTTTTCAATTCTTGAACAATACATTTTCAACAACTGGATGCTTCCAGCGTTTTGGGAAGGACTTTTTTTGTTGTTGTAAAATGACAATGCCCCAGCACACAAAGTACATTCCATAGCTGCATGGTTGTATTTGAGGTCAGTGTGGAAGAATCTGCCAGTTTGTGAGCCTAACCCAATAGCTTGGCATTCCAATATTTTAGTCCATATAGCCTATAGACCAAATGTGGAGGAACAGCTGATTCCAGTGGGCCAGTGTTTAAAGATGGACAAGAGGTGTTCATGTGTCTTGTGAGTCTTTCTGTACACCGAGAGATTATTACTCACAGTTGATGATGCAATCTAGGTCACCCTTTGCACTCTCCATGGACTGTCCCACCCGTTCATCTCCATTCCATATGTTGACCGACGCTTAGGCTGTGCTGAGTCTCCGGAGGACGATACAATAACAATACAACTTTTGCCCAGGTTACTGATAACTTCTTGACACATTGTTATTCTTTCTGATCCAGTAAACTCGCATCTTTGCCAAAAGAAACAGCCCCAGCTCACTAAAGTTGGACAACCGGTTTGCCGCGCTCCCCTGGCCGCCTCAGAATGCGGCTCGCCATCGGACGTGAGCTCACGACATTACACCAGAAGCTGCCGAGTTTTTGGAAATGTCAAGATTGAAGATATAAGTGCGACGATCAACTTACCTGACAACTCGGTGAGAACGGCAAAGTGACGTGCACGGTGCTTTTCCAAGCTCACCCATGGCGACGTCTGCGTCTAGAACACACATCACCATTGTATACAGTATCTTTACCCTAGATTTGAGGTCGAGAGTTGTCCAATTCTTTCTTTTGAACTTTTGCTGCGAACCAGATATCAATAATCCAGCCAAGAAACTATCATAATCCACTCTGCGAGAGGCTGGGGTATGTCCCCGTGAGCCTCCGTGCGCAAATGATTGACTATTTGGTTCCTCGTCATGTCACGACCGTCTCTGATTGGCTATTCTTGTCCCACCGTGCCCAGTTGTAAAATAATCATTGAAATTAAACTAGAGGTATAAAAGAGGGGAGATTTTTCAAAAGATAATATTCTACTGTCAGGTTATATGACAAAATGACAAAATATTTGTGTTTGTTTTGCAAATGAACTGCAAATGACACCTCCCAAGGCACCCTGGCTGCATTGGGGATGTAGTCTTCTTCTCTCCTCTTTTTTCTCCCTTTCAAGCTTCTTCAACTGACCACACTTGATCACGCCGCCAGTCGGTGTGTCTTCTCAGTCACAATACAGTTCAGTTTGGTAGGGTTAGAATTTGTTAGTATTATCATTAAAAAGTGCCCTCAAAAATCTGAAGACTACTGTCCCGTTGTTGTTGTTGTTGCTGGTGGTGGCGTAGCAGTTGCGGAACCTGTAGCACTTTCTGATACGGGCGATATGGCAGCCGCCCGGGGTGGCCTCTCCCTCCCCGACGATCGGCCAGAGGTACGCAATCGATGGTCGGCGCGGATGGCACATACATAGCGAACTGCTGTTTTGAAAATAAAACAAAACCAACGAAACAAAATGAGGTGATGAAAAAAGAGTCAGTTGCAGATGTATATCTGTGTAAGTTTGTTGTCACATTGCTCATGGATGAGCGCATACCAGGTGGTGAGCAACGCAAGTGAAAACAAAGGAAGACACAAATGCAGAACACATGCAAGTCAAGGGAAAAGGTCAGAGGGGGACGTACTCTTTACGAGCACATCATTTTGGGGGTGTTGCAACAATCCTGGTTTTACAATGGCACGTGGCCTTAAGTGCCTTAGCACCAAAACTTTATTTTCATGTAAACTATTCCATATAAGGAACCAGTAAATAAGCACAACTCTCGAAAGAAAGAATATCGAGCAAAACATCTGTGAGTCTTCATTAGGCGTGCGGTGCTTTACACAGGGGGGGATGGATAGTTACGAAGTGAGAAGAGGGAGCAAATAAGGGGGAAAAGCTGGAAAGAAAAGCGTCTTGTCGACAAAAGTGAAATATCTGAGGCTTGGCTCGGAAACAAAGTCCCGGGTGGGTGGGGAAGTTTATTGTGATAATCTTTGCTTTAGAGCGCCAACAATCCCTCTTTGACTCTTACAGGGACGCAGACGCCATGGATTGAAAAAAAAAAAACCCCTCCAAAAATGCGTTTCAGTCAACCTTAGCTAGGATTCTTGTCTTTGTGGTGGCTGAATAGAATAAGCATGACAGGATAGAATGTTGCGTGAATGTTTTGAGTTGCGTAGTTGGTGTTATGAATAGAGTGAACTCAAAGTTGTAGAGGGAAGGAAGGAAGAGAAATCCAACTTTTCTTCAAAAACGTCAGCCTTTTCTGAATGGATGCCAGCACAAATCGGTCCAATTGTCCATTCACATTGAAAATGGATAGCTGTTGCGCTTGATAGTTTTGGAATAATGATGTGACGATTACTACCGGCGAACATGAAACGGGGACTGTGGCCATCGGTGGAGAAATAACACCAATGTCGTTTCCGAACAGCAGTCGACGTTTGTTAGTCACTGAACTTTCTCTCACCCCGATCCTCTTACTCGTCGCCAGATGACCTGATGGTTCCTTTCTTTCTCTTTTTTTTTAATCATCAGGATTTCCATTGTCACACAGCTGGTTTAATTCTCCGCGGTTTATACACCCGATAAACTATGTGGAAAAACTCCAACTACACTATTCTGACAAAAGCATTGAGAAAATGTGCCGTGAATGGAATAAATTGAAGATAAGAAGGAGTCGCTGTCCCCTTGGGACCTATAACAGTTTCCACTCTTTCTTCAACATGTTCGATTTTTGTCCGTTCCATGTCCATTTTCTTTTTATTTCAGAGGTCGCTGATATTTTCCGCTTCTTGACCTCTGTGCAAGGCACCAAACCGACCCCTGCTCCCCCTTTACCTTACCAGCAGTTACTTCAGGAGGAAGATTTCAATTCTCTGGCGTGGCGATGTTTTGCGTGGGTATGTTTATAAAGCGCTTGCGCTTGTTGACCCATTGAAATCTTCAGTTTCAGATCTTGGCTTGGAAATCTTTTTTAACTGACTGATTATCAACAAATTGAAACAGCTGTACGTTTGTGTGCATTCCAGATGTCGAGTGTCATGCGCGATATTTCAAAGCAGAAGAGGAAAAACAAAGATCGTGCTCCTCTTTCCAGATGCTTTAAGGATGTTTTTGTTTTCTACATGTGTAGACTTTTAGCTAGCACAAAAACAGCACAGCTACAGTGTAATATCGACTGTGTCAACAGATTGTTTTAGGAATTGCCCACTGTTCGAGACTGCTGATTAAGATTAGCTTGCTATTTTGTTTTGAATGAATTGAAGTGGTCCTGCTTCTTATTCATCTGACGGAATGACAGAAGAGGCTGAGAGGAATGTTTTGGATTTTTTTCAGCAGTGCAGTGGCCTTTTTTGCTTGGCTGACGTGAATAAGTTGCTACTTCTTGTTTGTCTCCTCCAAACTTTATGAAGAGGGCCGGAGGTTGTAAAACACGAAACCGAAGCAATTGACTTACGACTCGATGTCTGCTATGGTGTTTGTTTGTGCGCCCGTGAGGGAGGGCGGACGCGTCTATCGTGTGCGTGTGATGGTTTGGTTGCTTGGGGCTCGGAGGGAGGAGAGTTCAGATGACCCCGACTCTCATCGCTCTTCATATGACTCTGATGACTTTGTCGGCTTCCGTGAAGTTTCGCCATTCGGCGCAGCGTCCGTGTTGGAAATATACGCAGCCGGAATATTTCAGTTCAGGTGGACATCTGTTCAAATCCCCTCTCCTCTAATACATGAGGTGAACAACAGCTATTTTATGACAACATTGTCCATCTGGGATGTTTAATACGGTTTCATTTAGCAGCTGGTCCCATGAGCTGCTCGCCTAATTTAAAGATCCTGTTCCTCCTTCTGTTATCGCTGCACTACACACATATTGTATAAACTCCCATCATAATATTATGTATAATCTGATGAGATCCAATACACAAGTTGTATTTTCCCTTAGTATGTCATCCAATTCCATCAAGGCTTGAACTATGAACCGATATCGTGGTGTGGTTTTTTTTTGTACATGCATCTTTTTGTACGTTATGATGATGGATGATGATATGGGATGTTAAACATGGATGGAGTACATATCTACACAAGAAGATGGGTTCTTTTTTTTTTTTTTTTTTGGTCCATTTGATGCAGTGGCAGTGTAGTCGTCCACATTGCTGCCACGCACACGCTTGATAATTGGTTGATCATCTATACCCAAACAGTGAAAATTAGTGTCAGGCCCAAGCCTGAGTAAGTTTGATCAGAAAGGGTATCATCAAGTTAGACGCCTGACTTGTTGAGACAAGGAGAGAAGATGATAGCAGCTCTTCTATTTAATGCTGCTAGCAAGCAATCCAATTAACCAAGCAGCAATCAAAACATAATCTGTACCTCATTTTGTTGTCGGGGTGTGTGAGCACGTCTCGTGTGGCTTATTTCTATCGAATCAGACATGCAGCAAAGACGCAAACGGGAGGGTGAAGCGATTGGTGAGAAAATGCAAAGGGATAGGCTGCATTTTGCCATCCATCATTTCACCAGTTCGGGTTACAGACTTTGTGTGTCGTCAAGAGTGCGTAGTGGGTGCGAGTGCCAGACAAGGCTGCTTCAGAGTCGGGAGTTTGAAGAGAAACTGGCCTGATGAAATAGGAGCCTTCGGCCTTGCTGTGGCCCCCATCATCCATCTGGTGATGTCGCTTGCGATTGTGTGTTACAAAGACTGTGTCTGCACACGTGCCTGCATGTTGGCTTGTGTGTTGAATTTCAGCCCACTAAGTGACCATGCACAATGGCCTTTGGGGAGTGAGGAGCCTAGATATGGCTGTCAGGTGGAAGGCCGATGCATCTCGAGCCGTTCGCACGCTGAAAGCACTGGGGTGTTGCAAAAAAGAAGCACTTATCAAACAGAGACCCCACCCATGCTCATTGGGAACCTGAAACCATTCCAAACACCGCAGGAGGAAAGAGGTCAAAGAGGAAAAAGAATTGCGAGGACAGAGGTTTCGTTGCCTTACCATTTCACTTGGTGAAAGCGTTTTGCTTGGATTGGTTTCACACTCTCACTGGGACCCTGAGGTGAAAAGAGCGTCCAATCAGGATTAGTGAGCTGCAAAGGGCTTCAGATAGCCTGGCGACGAAGAGCAAGACAAACCGACTGGCCCCGCCTTTCTTCCTGACAAAAAGAGGAGGCGGGACTGAAAGCATGGCAAGCAACAGATGTGTTAGTGTGTGTGTGTGCGTGTGTGTTAATGAGAGACAATTATTCTCAACACAGCACTAAGTGCTTAAATTGCCACTCTGAATGAAGGACAGCAATTGGGCTTGCCAAACGTGGGGGGGATGCTAAATCTAGCTTAAGTCTTGATAATGACTTTTTGTGGCATTGTGGGTGCGTGTACATGCATACGTGCGTGTGTGTATGTTTGGGTTCACACCTGTGAGCGCTCTCATCGCTGCTCTTAATTATCGCCAACATAAATCAATGGCGGGTCTGTTGTTAACCACAATAATAAATATAGTGTTGAATTGATACATCTCAGACTCTTGCCATCTGCTGATGCTAAAAATAAGTGTACTTCATCAGGTGGTCACTGAATGTATGCAGATTTGTCTTGGAGACACTCTCAAGACACAAAAATGTGTTTCAAGAAAACTTGAAACTGGCAAAAGTAATCATTACAAATGTTACTGCACGGTAACGCTAATGAAAAGCTTTTTTTTAAGAAAAAAGTCAACTGGTCTGGACTAAATGATGATACCTCAAGCTTAACATTTTATTGTGCAAGCTCTTGAAGGAATCACTGCAATGAAATCATTTCTGTAACGCTCAATATTTGGACTGGATATTTTGCCCCACTCCTTGTGAGCAAACTGGTCCAGCTGTTTCACGTTTGAAGGGGACCTTCTCCAGGCTGCATATGGAAGCTCCTTCCGCAGATGTTTAACAGGATTCACATCAGCGTAGTCTAAATTTTTGATCTTAGCCATTCTCCGTTGTTTTGCGTCATTATCCTGTTGGAGGACCCATGACCTGCGACTGAGAGCAAGCTGTCTGACGCTGGGCAGCTTCACAATGCCTTGCGATTGTGTTTCAAGCTGGATGCTGCAAAGCAGCCCAAGAAAGTGAGTCAAGCCACGTTATAGAGTACTTACTTGTTTTATTTGTATGCTTCATTTTTGTAGCGCTCATGTGACCCACCAAAAAGCTTCCGTTTTGTCTCATCTGTCGAAAGGACATCCTCCCGGAAGCTTGGTGGCTTGTCAATATTCGTTCGTTTTTTCGATGACCGTTGTGTTTTTGTTTCTTTTTTTTAACGTATATAAAAGGACCAGCAATGTTGTCCGTGTGTGTAGGTATGACTTACAGGTAGTTGGATGAGAACAATTGCTCAGGCGTGGTTGGAGGCCAGTTAAGAATCATTCAAATCCTGTACTGTATAGAAAGAGACAGCCTCATGAACAAGTCACAAACTAATTCAATTGAGAATATTTCATCATAAAGCAAAATAACATGATTTGTACAAGTGTTTTGTATATCTTCCATACACTCTTGCCTGGGAAGGAAATGACCATCAAAAGGCAGCATTAGCAGTAGCGCCTCAGGGGTAACAAGGACAAGAGAAGGGTCTCTTTGTATGGTGGGATCATGGACATTTTGGCATTTTAAAAAGCGCATTTTCCAGATGCCTCAGCAGTAATTGAGGCCTCTGTAACCACTAGTAATTCAATTGTGCCACATGATTTCTTGGTGAGTAATCCACAAATGGGCACTCAGTGAAAACAGCTTGGAATTCAGGGCTAATGAGCCAGAGGTAGCAAGGGGGCAGAGGTGGCGGGGGGGGGGGGGTACAGAAAGGGGGCAAATGGAAGAGCTGAAAGATTGATGGAAATGCGATGCGCAGTTAGCTGAATGTGAAGGACAGAAGCGAAAAAAAACCAGATGAGTCAAAGATAGTGCAGCCAGGAAGTGGAAAGCGCAAAAGCGCTGATACGAACTAGTCAGAGTACAACATGACATGTTTGCCATATTTGGCATTGCCTTTACGTGCGTAACAGTTTGGCACTGAAGCTCCGACCACAATAGGCACACAGAGGCGTAGATGTTAACTGACACACGATGCTTGGATATTGGCCACATATGGAGATCTGGATTGTTTCAAGTAAAGTGAGGAAAGTTCTTTTGGCTAGACCCAAGAGAAGAGACCCCCCGCCCCCTAGCCCATCCTCCCAAACAGTCTGATGCTGACTCTAATTCATGCAACAGTGGGAAGAACCACATAGTGCTTCATGGAATTCCATTCAAATGCCCAATTTGGCAATCTTTAGGACATTTGTTTTTATGTTGGTCAACCTTCAACACAATTTATTCAGTTTAAAAATTCAAACTCTATAAAAATAAATGAATAAAATAAAAATCACAATTATCACTCAAGGGTTATATTGGGAAATTTGGGAGTGGATACTACTCATTTCCAGCGACTCCAAAAACCAAGTCCAAACGGACCTAGGATCGGAAAGAAGGGCACAGTTTCCATAGCAACCATTTTGAGAATAAGTGGTTGTCTTTATTCTCTTATTGCTCCTGTTTCTCCATCTCTCTCACCATTTTTTTGTGCCAATAAAGCTCCAACAACAAAAAAAAAGGTGCGAACATGAGTTCAAATTTTAAGAATTTTAAAATGTTAAGATGTCTGTTGCTGTCAAGGATATACAGTACATACAGTGAAGCACACACAAAACAGATTCAAAATCCAGATGCACACCTGGAAAAATGTCTTATTGATATCGAGTGAGTCAGGGCAATGCGGTCGGACTAAATCTAGACATGCTGTGACACAACTATTCCTGCCCTATATTTCATATTTAATCTGCTCTGCCTGAGGATATCTTGGCCCAGTGCTCTGTGTAATCTTGTCGAGGGGCAGATGGCACTGTCACAGAGTCAATCAGATCCGCTGGATTGGGATAGCGGAGCAGGCGAGTTCTCCAAGGGCCGCTGCGCCAGATCAGCAGGTTTGGCTGATGAGACGCAGCATCAGCAAAGTGAAGGCCTTCACCATTTTCTTTTTTTTTTTTTCCAAGGCTTAAATAAGAACGAGAAACATTCAACACAAGGTTGCCTTTGAAAACAGGAAATTAGAATCCATTTCAAATCTGACTTCCCGATACTTTCATATGATAATCCAAGGACGCTTTCAGAAAGTGTCTTTTCTAGGTTTGCTTGCTTCAGATCAAATGGGACGAAGCCCTGCAACCAGGTCTGTAGCCTTGCTATTAAGCCGCGATACAATTCCAACCCAACAATAAATGTGTTGATTGATGTGCCAAATTTCATTTCATGCCATTCAAAGCACCTGTCAGGTTCGCCACACGAGAAAGGGTCACGAAAGTTAGTTGGATTCTAAATCTGGGAGACTTTGTGTCAATCCATGTGGACAATAGTCTCAGAAAAAGTCGAGTAAATGTCACAGCAATGCTGGACAAAAAAGGTGTGAGGCTATCGAAGCGATCTTGGTTTTAACACTCCCTTTAGCTTTAGCAGGGAAGCCCAGACTTCCCTCTCCCCAGCCACTTCATTCTGCTCCTCCGGGGCGTTGTCAGGCCAGCCGGGAGACATAGTTTCTCCAGCGTGTCTCCAGAACACCTCACCAGGGAGGCGTCTAGGAAGCATCCTAATGAGATGCCCGAGCCACCTCATCTGGCTCCTCCCGGATGAGCGAGCTTCTCCCCGTATCTCTAAGGGAGAGCACGGACACCCTGCGGAGGAAAGTCATTTCGGCCGCTTGTATCCGGCATCTTGTTGTTTCAGTCACGACCCAGATGATGAGGGTAGAGATGATGACCGACTGGTAAATTGAGAGCGTTGCCTTTGGGCTTAGCTCCTTCTTCATCACAACGGCTGCACCAAGGTTCCCCACGAAGATGGAAAATGGACAATAGGTAACATACTTAGTCCATTCTAATGTGCACTCACCCTTGCCCTAACTTTGGGAGGTTCCCAGCGTGTGTGTGTGTGTGTGTGTGTGTTGGCCCATATTGACAAAGATCGGCAACATCCCCTGATCTAAGTCCCCCAACCGTGCAAGGAAAAACTCCAAACCCCATTTGGAGAAAACAGTCTTGAGAATTGGGACCACAGATGAAGGGATCCTCCCCCCCCGGATAACCAGGCCGCAACGAATGACGAGAGGGCAACATTTATTACATAGCGTGGTGCTGGACAATATTAGCTAAAGCAGTCCATTTATTGAGATGAAGCGCCACAGATAGATACAAGTACCTTCAAGAAAGCGGTTCTTCCTCAGGACCTGACCCGGTCGGTCGATGCAGAATCCTCCTTGGCAACGCCTCTGGAGAAGTGGTTCACCTCAGATCTTATCCTGGTTGGTCAGTGCAGAATCCATACAGCAACAGCCTCATATACTACCGTATCTGCATATCCAACACGCCACCTTCAACCAAACGTGGAAGCTCTGCATGCATCGAGTCCATCACCAGTTGGAACAGATCACAAGATTCACGTGTCGTCTCGGTTCGTTCCATGCTAACTGGAGACCTAAGGGGTAGGCCAGCATACATTTCCTAGTTGCTCGGATATTTCAAAGTGTCAAATCACCCTGAGAAACCAACAAACGGAATGAGACGAATAAAATATGTGAAAGCAGAATGAAGCCTTACATCGCACACTGGTCTGTTTGAAAACAAACACACCAGGTTTAACACGAGTCCTCAGCAGACCTTTTGCCTCATCTCCGTGAGGTGTTTTTGGAACGGTTTTTTTGATGCTACAGTTTACAAGGGACATTTTTTTATCTATTATATACACGCGCATATATCCATCCATCCATCCATTTTCAACACCGCTTATCCTGGTTAGGGTCGTGGGGCGCTGGAGCCTCGCCCAGCTGACTTCGGGCGACCAGACTGTTGCGTTCTTCATTTGAAATGCTTTTCCAGGCAAGTGTGTCGAGACAGTCAAACTCAAATCGGCCTCAACCACCCAACACAATCCTTTCTTCAATGACCAGATGATGTGAGGGAATGTGTGTGGTCCTCATACTGGACCAGGGAAAGGCAGGAACTGCTGAGGGACAGTCGAATGGCTCTTTTGGCGTCCCAGAGCAGATTAAGGCTAAATGAATGAATGCATGGGACAGTAATGAAAAGGAGCGGAAGTGAAATGTGGCAATGAGGTTTGATTTGCTGGTGAAAGGATGAAACAAGCACCGTGTGTGCGCTGGTGTATGCGAGTGCGTGCGTGTCCGCTTGTGTGTGTGTTTATGAGTGTGGTTGTGTGTGATTATTTGTAAGCAAATGTGAAATGAACACACTGACTAACCAACAAAAATAAGGAGAACACCTAATGGACATTGTGACTCCAAGTTCATCACACATTGGGGATGTTAACCTTTCCAATTAAGCATCCAAAAAGCAGTTGCAGCTTTTGGCATTAGCAGGTTCACCATTGGTGCCCTATTTTCTTTGGCGATAAGATGAAGTTCCGGAGGCAACATCGTCCAGTCTGGGGAGGCCCTTTGTGGGCGTCCACACGTCATCACACGTCCCTTCGTGCCTGCATGAATGTGTTTTCCATCTCTGTGTGGTGTGACGCATGTGACGCAACGTACAAAGCAGAGTGACAACTGAATTTGCTTTGGGGGATTGAAATGAGAAAAGTCAAACACTGTATTTTGAATTCATATCGTGTAATTGAAGTGTAAAACACAGCTCAAGGCAAAGCAGGCCTCCCATTGTCCCAAGAGAACTTCATGGGAGTGAAATGGTAATGACGGACGTGATCTGTGAAGACGTTTCACAGAGTTTTAGTGACTGGACTTGGTAACAAGTAGCTTCACCAAGTTTAAATCGCAGTATGTGATGGTAAGACGGCACCTCCTTTTTCATTGTACAGCTGCAGTTGAAGACTGAAATGTGACCGCCACAAGGGAACGTTGGCTCGCTTTCCCAAATGATGGCACAGAGGAGAAAAGCATGAAGTAAAGAATGGGGAAAAGGTTGAGTGACTAAACATTTGCTTTGGCCGCCTCAGGAGTGGTCTGTTCATCCGCTAACGTGCACCCGGAGGAGCCCCTCGTCTTGACCATCAATTTGAATGGAGTGGGAGTTATCATACTTTCCCCCTGCATCCCCTCCCCAACTAAAGCCCACATTCCTCGCAGACACTGCTTCGTCCAAACAAAGTGGCCAGTTCCCACCACCAGACATTGGGAAAGAGGAATCTTTGTCATGGAAAAAACTGACGTCTTAGAAGAGTCCTTGGGACATTTGATTTTGTCGGTGACTGCGCAACACTTCTTCTGTACGCATGCATGAAGCACACGTTGGTCCCTCCTAACTTCCTACCAGGCGGAAAGTACACACTTTTATATACAACAGAAGACACAGGTCCTGAAGAGGAATTGAATATGTGGAGTGTATTTGGGGTCCATGAAAAAGGTCCGGGGTTGTAACGGAGGACAAGCAGACGGATGAAATGAGTGTGAATTCAGAGGCCACTAGTTATAGAAACCCCGGCAACACATTCCAGTGGGGTCTGCTCCCCTCCCTCAGCGGGAGTCTTTTGTGCTTATTGAAAGGCAGGGTTTCTTCCTTTAGGGTATCGAGAATAATACCCGCTCCCGAGACAATAACCTCATCCTGACACTTTGCGGCTTTGTGTGAGAGATGTAGCCGTGGACAGAGTAGATGGGAAAGGAATACAGGAAGTGTTCTGTCAACAATGGATTACGAGGAATGTTGCGAAGATCCTCGGGAGGCTTGTATATCTCCCCGCACTGTCTTTGCTTGCCCAAATGATTCGTGCACAATATTGGCAATTGTTCATGTGTAAACCGCACACATAAAGACAAGCTCGGCCGGGTGGTGGGCTTCAACAGGAAATTCCTTTACAGCCTTTCTGCTGACTCAGGCGTACAGGACAGAATGTAATGCATATGATGTCTGTGTCATTTGGGGTGCAGTTAGGGCAACAGATGCACAAGTCATTACCATACAAGTGTGAAGGAGCTCGTGTGGGACGACAGGAGCCACAAGGCAATGACATAAATGAGCAGGTAAACAATACGTTCTGCTTCTTAGCTGCCGACTGGAAATTACACAGTCCAACTTTGTAGCGCCTACGTAGTATTTAACAAGAGTGCTCGGGTGAATACATTTGGCAAATTACTAAATGCCTAATCCTCTTGATCTTTACGATAGCCATCGATTTCCATGCAGATCACGGATCACGGTTCTGTCGAAACTTCCTTTAAGCAAGTTCCAATGGTGGTGTGATGTCCACTCATTCAATTCCACTGCTGTATCAATACTGTCAGTCCTGTCACTCAACTGGAAAATTGGGGTGATGGTTGGTTGAATCCTGCATTGGTCAAATGAAGCAAGATTTTTGGGTGAAAACAATTCGCATAAATAAAGCCGCAGATGACGAACAATGGCAACGTGGGGGAACGTGTTTAATCCAAATGTGCGTGACGGACAACTAAAAGCCCAAACTGGAACAATGCTGACCTCACGTGTTTCATTTGGGGTCTTGCAGGCATCGCTGTCAAAGCTCAGTAAAAACGGTACCCTTTTGCAAATGTACATGAAAAT